>NW_027206135.1:2400000-3600000 GCF_024711535.1 Dipodomys merriami | reverse complement strand
AGAATTGGCTATGTGGCTCAAAGTAGTAGAGCACTAGCCTTGAGCAGAAAAGCTAAGGGACAGTGCTTAGGCTTTGAGTTCAAGCACCACAACTGACAAGAAAGAAAGAAGGAAAGAGAGAGAGAGAGAGAGAGAGAGAGAGAGAGAGAGAGAGAGAGAGAGAGAGAGAGAGAGAGAGAGGGAGGGAGGGAGGGAGGGAAAGAGGGAGGGAGGGAGGGACGGAGGGACGGAGGGACGGAAGGAGGGAGGGAGGGAGGGAGGAAGGAAGAAATTGCCTTCGTTCTAACTCTAATTCCAAACAGTGGTGAACCAGTGTGATTCACACTCCCATCCCCCCTCATTCTACAAGTTCACTGAAGCATTGGTATTTCTTGTACAGTAATTCCTAGAAGAATGCTTTTCTTGTGTCCCCTTGTTATCTCTGGAGTGTCAACAACAGGGACAAAAGCTCTGATCTCAGTCTGGAACGTGCAACACACATTTCATGGTAGTCAACACTTAAGACTCACTAGGTTTCCCTCCACAAATTCTGTTTTGATTTCTTGAATCTGTCTCTGCTTCTCCTCACTCAACTTTTTCCTTCGTTAAAATTTCAGTCCCCTATAGACAATGATTCCTTAAACATTGAGCTAAGACTCTTACCCAGATTGGTAGACACCCAAGTGTCCTCAGTAGATATATTGGAGCTTGAGCTGATTTATTGTACATACCAGCATAGAGTGAATCGCTGCTCAGGCCCCTGGTTGGGGATCTCATCAGTACAGCAACAAAGTGATTGATGGAGTCGGACAGGCAGACGTGCATTTCTGCTGTCCAGCAAAATAATACATTAAAATACATCACTTTTTAATGGGTATAAGGGAGATGAGCAATTCAATCTGGTTAACATATGAAGCAACAAACTCTTACATATAATCATGAAGTTATTGCTTTGGAAAAATGATCTATTGGTCTGCTATTACCACCTAAATGAAAAGGAAGGCAGACAAGCTCCATGATCTGTGGTGGGAGTTTGGGAGGAGAGGAAAGGATGAGGAGATTGAAATGACTAGAAAAGTCACACCTACAGAAAAACCCAGTCGTGCTGTTTAGCATCCCTTTGATAATTGCACATGTGTTCCATCTGGCACTCTCACCTAAACTCAGAAAAAGCCAGTGTTTCATTGTGTCTCTCTATCATCAAGGCAGGGAAAGGGTAAGAAACATGCTTGAAGTCGTACTGTTTGGGTAGAATCAGCCTCCAAAACCTATGCCCTTGACCTTCACAATTTATTGTTTCCTAGGAAGGTCCATGAGGACCTTCTCCACACAAATTCATATACACAACCCAGTGGCTGTGGCCATTAGGATGCCTTTTTTCCCCCATGAAGCATCATCTTGTCTAGAGGCTTTTATGCAGATAATTCTAGATAATTCTTGCTATTAGTATTGTTTTCACTGTCGTTTTATGCATGTCACATGGAGAAAGCTCTCTATTGTTGCCTACATATTAGCTCTTCTGCACACACAGGGCTGTGTGTGGTCAGGGCTGTGTTATCCCTCACTGATTCCTACTAGGCAGACAAAGAAGGTCTTATCTACGCATGGTACAGATGATGAGGCTTTTGCAAATGAAAGAAACTTTGGAGTGATTTGGATTTTTGAGCTTTTCCTGGTTATATTGCCTTGGGTAAGTCTTTTCTTATTATGGCTGATTTTACAATGCATAAAAAAGGGCTAATGCCTGATGATACCTCCCTAAAGGCTATTGTGAACATTTTAGAGTTAATTAGAAATTACTGATTACTTTAGATAACACTCAATTAGATATAACATTAGGTAACCTGTCCAGTCATAAATCTTTGCCCATATTCTAGTGACAGCTGCTGACTGGCCTTACTTAGCTCAAGTAGACAGATCCAGAATAGTCCTGCCATGCTGCCCTTCCTAAGAGACCACATTACTCATTTGATCAAGGATCATCAATGGCTTCCCATTAGCCACGGAAAGTTCAAGTTTCTCTGCTACAGTGATGCCTTTTCGCTAGTTCTACCAGTGGCATGCCAGAAAGCGGTCTACTAAAGATTTTCAAAGCTGTAGGAGAGAACCTAGAAAAGTTTGTGGCTTTAATGACTAGGAGATCATGGAGTGATCTTTAAGAGAGCAAGTTCAGCAAAGGGACTGAGGGTAAAAGTAGACTTACATTCAGAGCCCTGTTCTTTGGTACTTAACTGTTGTTTGTTGCTTATATGGGCTTTTGCTTTGTGATCTCACTGCTTGAGTTCCAGTCTTGGAAATACCACTGCTTTGGACAAGCTCTAAAAGCTCTATTGTGCCTCAGTTTCTTCACCTTTAAAGTGGAAATGATGTGATCATTCCTTCCCAAAAGATACTGGGGAACAGAGATGTGGCGCTCACCATGCAGGGATGATCTGTGACACATTCACAGCCCAGGCTATGTGTCCTTCCATCATGCATAGCAATTCTGCATGCTTACAGAAACCTGAATCATTTTTAGACTTTACCTATCTTCTTCCACTACTTGTGAATAAATCTCAGAAAAGAGGAAAGCTAGAAGGGGGGAGGGAGTTGTTGTTGTTTAGTCTTTATAACTTAAAAGCTATAGGAAATATAAACTAAGAGAATTACTGTTTAACTTATGAGAAATCCTACAAAGCACACAAACAATTGCAACTTTCCAACGGTTTAAGGTCTCATTAACTCCATTTCTTCAGGGGGACTAGGCAATGGGGAAATTTTTCTGAAGTATTCACAAGCTATGTTTTGAGGTAATGATAGAAGCCTTGGTTATGGCAGCAGGTGATGTGACTGCTCTGGCTTGCCACCCTGATATTGTCCTCAGCTGTGCACACAAGATGCACAGGCTTCCTTTTCTGAAACTCCATTTGCTCTCAGCCATGTCCCCTGCTTCCCTGAGATCATCTTTTGTCAGATCATACTTTATGAATCCCAGTTTAAGAAGAAATGGATCCAGAATCCTTCCTTTGGTCATATGAAAGTCATCAGTGAGTAGACTGGCAAAGTCTAGGCACCTGGCTTCACTCTTCTTTTGGACTTCATTGAAAATGACTAAGATAGGATTAGAAAAGCAAATAGACACCAAACTTGAGGTCAGCCCAACTCGTGATAGGAGCAGTCAGCCTGAGTTAAGGAAGGGGGCTAGAAACAGAAGCATGACCATAGTGCTCAGCACAAAGCTGGCCTTTTCCAGGGACCCAAACTCTTGGCCTCATGAAGCAGTGCTATCTGAGTGAGAATGTGAACTTCAAGGAATCTCTGAGCCTTATGAGAGGACACCACACAAAATAAGGAAAGAAAGACATGTTATCTTTGTTCATTGAGAGCACAGGTAGCATAGAATAGATAGAAACTAACATTGAAGCTGGGGGCAAATAAGGCTCAGTCAGCCTAGCTAGTAGAACCACTTCCTGCAGAGATTGGAGATAAGACTTATTTAGGGCAGAGAGAAATCCAAGCTGGTACTTGACCCAGCTCCTTTCCCTGGCTCATATCATATCATTTTAAAAAAAGTTTTCTCCTAAAGACTAGTCCACATAAAACAATGACTGTTCTTATGAAAAGATGAGTAATCATGCAAAAAGAATTCATTTAGCTGGGTGCCAGTGGCTCATGCCTGTAATCCTAGCTACTCTGGACGCTTAGATCTGAGGATCTTGGTTCAAAGCCAGCCTAGGCAGGAAAGTCCATGACACTCTTCTCTCCAATTAATCACCAGAAAACTGGAAGTAGTGCTGTGGCTCAAAGGGTAGAGTTCTGACCCTGAGAAAAAGAGCTCAAGGACAGTGCCCACTTCCTGAGTTCAAGGCCTACAACCACCACCACCAACAAAAAGAATTCATGTGGACTATAACATAAATATATGCAAGAGAAATAAATGTGAAGAAATAGACCAGAGAATTATGCCATAATATAGATAAAAGTTGTAGAAGAACATTTTTTTTCTATTAAAATGAAGCCATAATTCAAAGAGCTATGCTCACTCAAGTAAGAGCTAATTAAAACACTGAAAGCGATTTCTTTTTAAAAAGAATTTTCGAGCTTCTAGAAAAAAAATACAAGAAAACAAATAATTGCAGAAGTGAAAATTAATATTAGAAGTAGCAAAAGAGACAGTTACGGTGACTATATTCAAGAAAAAAGCGAAGTAAAAGGAAAATGATTAAAACATGAAAATGATTAGATATGGAAGGTGGAAAAGGAAAATTCAGATTTCCTGTGAATGAGTGGGCCTACAAGAAGAAATAGAGCAGATGCTCAAATGTAATACAATAAATATTTCCTTCCTCAATAATTAAGACCAAAAGCCATAGTTTGAAATGGGCTCAGCTATTTCGAAGGGGGAAGGGAGATAGAGAAGTCTTCAAAATCTATGAGATATGGATTACTAAAGTTACTAGTCTTCAATAACAATAGTCTTAAATAAACAAACAACAAAAACCCACAAAGGTATGAAAGAAAAGATTTAACTTTGGCTCCGAGGATTTCATAGTCAGATTAACTACTGGAATATGGCCCAAATGTTACCAAGTTTTCAGAACTTGATGCCTACCCAAAGGGATATTTGACATTTTCAAGTATGCCACCCAATATGTTCCTGTGCTATCCAGTGTTTATACTAATTATTTTTCTCTGTCATTTATATGTAAATACTCGTTCGGAAGATAAATAATATTTTGTTGAGAAGAATGTCAAGTAAACCCATAGATATTAAAAACTTTACTTTTGGATAATTCCTTTGTTTCCAATTCCTTTGATAAAAACTAGGGTGAGGGAAAGATTGAAGCAGATCCTCCAATAATTTGTTCTGTGATACTGCAATAATCAAGCTAGTGTGAATATGTTGGAAGCAATAGCATCCTGATATGATATCACAAGAAGCGATAAGAGGGCCTACTTTCTTACAAAAGCAATGACGCGACTTTTTCTCTAATCTATCAGTGGCAGCATCAATGCAAATGTATACAACATATGTCAAGCATTAACTTATTGGAAAAATAAGCACTCGTGACAGGACTGAACTCATCCATTCCTTTGTAGTTGTTTGCGATGGTTCACAGAACAAGAATTCTTTGATCTGTTTCTTCTTTATGTTTATTACAAACACGGGGGCTTACCACAGCCATCAGTTTAGATAACTGCGAGGAATGCCCCTATTAGAGGAGCTAAGGCAGATATCTCCTATAACTTGCTTCTAATGAGCTCTAGAACACATCACATCATTTACTCAGGGACCTAGTAATGATTCTTTTCTATATCATTTTTCCCCCAGAATCTTTGCACACATTTTCCTGACTGTTGCAACTATTGTATGAAGCTTCTTTCCCTTGTTTTAAAAATATTTTCAATAGGACAAGAAACCCACCATACACATGGGTTTCTCAGGTGTTAAATCCAAATACTCTAAGATGTTTTTAGGAACAGTCTGATGTCCAGATGCACAGCCTTGCTTTGTTGAAAGGTTGGACAGCTCTGGTGGTTTGAATTTGAAGTTTGAGAATAATGAATTGCACTGAATACATTCTACAGAGACAGGGTCTAAAGAGTTCATGCTCCCATCTGTGTTTCTTTATCATGGCTCACTCCTAAATATATAGTGTTTCCCTGAGATGATGTGGAGTTTTGCTGGATGAAAGAGCCCTGGAGTGCTGTAACAGCAGCTCTTTTCTTTCCTTTTCTCTCTCTATGGGAGAAATTTTATTTCCTTACAGGGTGCATACATCCCTGGTAAAATATACCTCTAATAAAACTTAAAACTTAAGTGTAATTTGAAGAAAGTCTGACCCAAGCCACTACTTTCCCCGAAAAAGATGAAACTTAATTTGAGCCATTTCATGACATCATTATTTTGTTTCAAGTTAACTCAAAATTAACTTGTCAACTTCCTTCCTGTTTCTTAGTGGAGTCATATCAGAATTTGGAGTATCTCAAGCCATAAAAGAGGAGAGAATGGTCAGTAAAGGTGCTCAGTCTTTGTCTCCCATCCATGCATTGATTGTCTGCTATGGGACTCCCCAGTCACTCTGGTGCCAGACACTGGCTGATGTATGCATGCAAGAACTCTGGTTTTCCATATAGTCTCTGATGGAAAGTTCATTATGATCATTCTGCATCACTCTCCAGCCCATAGTGAGGATCGTTCAAGTCCATGGCCTTTGGAGAAACCACAGCTCTCTTCCAGCATTCCCCATCAGCTCTGTAGCTATCTTAGGGTCCAATAAGCTTCCCAGTCTAGTCAAATGCTGTTCTTGTTCACTGAGGATGGGGAAGAGATCTTTTCTCTTATAGCTTTACCAGACTGTATCCCGGTCTCTACTCTCACCAAACTTGTTCTTCTTTCATGTGTATAACACCTTCTCAGAAACTCTTAGTGTCATGGTATTATATTCCTAGACCCCAAGCCCAAGGAATTTTTATCTAGTATCCAATGGTCAGAAACTTACTCTGTCTGATCATATTATCTTCTCAGCCTTTTGTCTCACATCTGGATCTCAGATTTTGTAGCTCAAAGGCTGGGGACTAGAGCTTTATTTTTACAATCATCCGCCACCTCCCTGTAGGCAATAGATTTTCCATATCTATCTGGCTAAATACAAGAAGGCCAAGGGTTAGCAGAAAATACATGAAAAAGATGATAGCTGTCCATACATTAAAAATGCTACCTGAGAGTAGTAATTGTAGTGGATATGCTGCAGCAGAAGTCCATAAAATGTGGTATGTTTTCTCTTACATTGCTTCTATTATAGGAAGGTGGTTTTAACTCTTTCTTTCCCAACAAATAAGCTGCTATGACTTGTGCCATTTTATTTTTAGACAAAACTAGGCCTCCTGGTCCTGTTATAGCTCACTAAATCAAGGAGCAATTTTTTGGACACAAGCCAGCACTTAGGAATTAAACCCAGGGATGCTGACTACCTCTGAGAGGGGTGGGAAAGTTATTTGACCAATAGTAATACTCTCTACTGGATGGAAATTTAATGATAGAAAATATATAAGTGTCTTTTTATTTTTGTCAGTCGTGGGGCTTGCACTCAGAGCCTGGGCCCTGTCCCTGAGCTTTTCTGCACAAGGCTAGTGCTCTACCACTTTGAGCCTTTCTACCTGGCTTTGAACTGCAATCCTCAGATTTTAGCCTCCTGAGTAGCTAGGATTACAAGAGTGATCTGCCAGCACTCAGCTATATGTAAATGTCTTACCACAGTGCCTGGGGCATAATAAATAGCAGCCTGACACTTTCAAAGTTTCCTATTGATGGATTGTGATGGATGGACACATGATTACTACTGTGTGGTTGAATGGGGGGGGCATTAAGATGTTTTCACTACATTCAGGTATCCTCAAAAGAGTTACAAATCATTAGTTAGTGATCACCATTAAACATTTATTAAGTCTCTATTTGCTATAGTACTGTAAAAAGTTCTTCCTCAAATTATAAGCCCTCTTGGGACAGAGAAGATAAGAAAGAGCCTCTTATTCTCCCCTGGAAATCTTCTAATTTCTTGAAACAGATAATTTGTGGTGTTTCTTCAATTGAGAAAGGAAAAAGAGAAGTTGAACGACTTGTGAAAAATTAGTACAGTGTTGTAGACCCTCTGAATCTCCTGGCTGTCTTTTCACTGTTCTCCTTAGACAGTAGGATATATTTTAGTGACAAAGTATATTAGTAGTATATTGTTGCATAACAAGCTATACTTTATCTCAGTGACAAGGGTGCCTCTCTTTCATTGCATATTTTTCACATTGCTTTAAGAGAAATGGGTATGGCAGGGCTATACATGGCCTATTTAAAGAGCTTTTGTGTCATAGACTCAGGTGAATTTCTTAGTAAATGTTTGATAATGATTTTTCTTTTAGTTTATGGTCTTCTTGAAATATCTCTAAGTAGTACTTGCATTAATTGGAAGATCATTAACAGAAGCTACTTTGGAAAGAACACTTTTCTGCCCTCTAAGTTCTTTGACTCCATAAGCAAGAATCAATGCATAAGAATAGAAACTTGAATACTGCATAGGGGTGATGTTGGGGCCAGTCTGCAAGAGCCCTAGGAAGAAGTGGATGGAGAAAGATTTCAGTTAGGAAAGAATAACAGAAGCTATGTGGGAATAGGCCTCCCACACATGGCTGATGGGAGGGTATATTTTTACAACCTCTTTGGAGGTCAACGTGAAATATACATCAAAATTACAACATACGTATACCCTTTGACCTAGAAATTCCACTTGCAGGCATTTATCTTTAGAATGCATTTGCACTAATTGCTGCACATACAAAGTTACACATGACAACATCTCACTAACTACAAGGATCTTTTTTGTTTGTCAATGGTGGAAAAAAATGACGGAATAGCCTTGCAATATGAAATGATGTGTCTGTATAAAAGTACGAAGCTGCCTGCCCAGAAGCCTGCCTGCAAATATTTATAGCCACTTTATTCATAATGGCTGAAAATGGGAAGAATTGACATGTCCTTCAGTAGAGGACTGGATAAACTGTGGTATAACCAGATGATGGAATATTATGAAAAGTAAATTGAGTATTCAAGCCAAGAAAAGGCATGGAAGAAAATTTTACTGCATATCACTGAGTGAGAAATGACAATCAGAAGATGACATACTATGATTCCAGGTTTTTGGGTTTTTTTTTTTGATATTCTGGAAAGAGCAAAACTACGGAGAGTGAAAGGATAAGTGGTTGTCAGGGATTTGGAGGAGGAAGTAAAGCACAGAGGACTTTCAGCTTTCCATTACTTTAACAAAATACCTGACATAAATGACTGGAAAGGAAGAAAAGTTTACTTTGGCTCATGGTTCCAGAAGTTTCAGCTCATGATTGCTTGGCAATCATGATATACTGTATATCATGGGAGGAGCATGTGGGACAGAAGAGGCCAGTTCATACAGTGGAATCTGGAAAGGAGACTGGGATGGGAGAGAGAAGGAGGGAGAGGAGAAAGGAGGGAGAAGCAAAGGTATCAATATCCCATTTAAGGACATGTACCCCATGACCTAACTTCCTCTGGCAGGTTCTTTCTCTGAAAGGTTCCACCACATCCCTATAGCACCACAGGTTTTGGACCAAACCTTTGCAACACATAGGATTTTAAGAAACATTTCAGTTCTAAACTATAGCACACAGTGAAACTATTCCATATGATACAATAGTGGTGGACCCATGTGAGCACACACTTGTACAAATCCACCGGATGGGCACCAGCAATAGTGAAAGGCAAAGCCAACTATGAACTTCGAGTGATAATAAGGGTTTTTGCACAAATGCATTATTCTGTGGGAGATCTTGGTAGGAGATGCAGTTCCTACATAGGGATTTTCTGTACTCTGGTCAATTTGTCTGCCAGACTAAAATTACCTTAAAAAGTAAGCTTTTTTTTAAGTATAAGGAAATATTTTTGTGTGGTGGTTTGGAACGCCTCCCTCATAGGCTGCTAAATAACCCAAGCAAGTCCTTTCCTGTGACATTGTTCAATGGGAAGAGAGCTTTATATAGTAGATCACCACCTTCTCAGAGTAGCTTAGTAGAGTAATCCTTTTCTTAATATTCCAAAGCATTTTTGGGAAAAAGACTGCCCCTTTTACTATAATTTGTTTTATTGTAAAAATATTGTGTGTGGGGGGGAGGGGGGAGGCTGGGAAGGGATGTGAAGGGTAAACCAAAGGAGGAGGCTGCAATGCTTGGTAAGAAATGTACGCATTATCCTGCCCATGTAATTGTAACCCCTCTGTACAGTATGTTCACAAATAAAATAAAATTAAATTTAAAAAAAAGTATTGTGTGATTCCCAGGAATTTCAGCAGCCCTGTGTGGTAGGATGTGCTGAGTGTCACTGCTCCATAGAGCTCCATGAGTGTTTGGCATCATGTTGCAAAATGCCTGTTTATCGCCACTAAAAACAAACAGTTCATTAATCATAGTGTAACTCCCTCTCACCCCATCTCCCTCTAGCCTGACTTTATGGGAAGTTACATATTTACTTACTGAACAAAACAAAACTCTTGTCTACAACCAATGGGAGAAAAAGGCCAAATTGCCAAGCTGTGATGTAATTAAAGGGCGAATGGTAAATAACTTTGAGGTCATGTCTATAGTATATAACAATTTAGAAGAACAGTGGAGTGTTATGCAGTTAGAATCCTTTAATGACCTTGAGGTGGAAAGAATGTGAGCACATTGGCCAAGTCCACTGTATGTGGACTGCACCTCAGAGGGAACAAGCAAAACTCAAACTGATGGGAACTTAGATCTTTACAAAAAGAAAAGGAAAAAGCTAGAGGAGGTGGAAGAAGAATGAATCTGTTGTTCCTGGGAGACATGGGCAGAAATTGCCCAGTTCTGATCCTTTGTTTCAGCGACAAATCATAAGAAGTGGTTGAAGTGACCTAATCCAGAAAGCAAAGAGCATATTTCTACTGGTACTGGTGCCCTTAAAATTTTTTTTCTAGATGCCTAATTTCATGGAGGGGAAGAAGAAGTGCCAAAGAGGTAATAGGTAGGGAGAGAAGATAGTAAACAGTGATGAAACATCATGGGAGAGAAGCATGCTATATAATTTTCCCTGAAGAATTATATGTTTATGCTTGTATTTCCTGTGAAGAAAGCATATGTTTAGTTCTCATTGATATTTAATCAGATAAAAATTATATATGTATGCACATATGTATATATATAATTGTTATATACACACACAACTTTTTATTTTCAGTACTGGGGTGGAACCTAGGGCCTTACACAAGCTAGTCAAGTGATCTATCACTCAACCACCTCTCTAGATTATGCAACTTTTAATAAGATATGACCCCAATCAGCTTCCACTCTTACTAGAAAAGTGAAGGGGATTTGCTCCATACTTGCTGAGAGCCCTTCTGTGAGATGTTGATGTACAAGGATGAAAACGAGGATGAAAATATGATTCTTCTGAGCATATCTGAAGCTGGCCAGAGGTGGGTTTGCCAGGACTTTGTCTAGTAAAGGCCAGAACTGACCACCAGGCATATAGTGACTATGTACATTAGAGCCAATCAGAATCAATCCCCAAAGAGGTCTAGCCTTGAAACAAATAGTCTGGTATTTCTTTCCCTGAAAGAAAAATGAGAAACTACTAGTCATGTTAATGTTGAGTGTTTGTGAATAAGTAAGCTTTATTTATTTATTTATTTATTTATTTATTTATTTATTTATTTATTTGTCAGTCATGGGGCCTGAACTCTGGGCCTGGGTGCTGTCCCTCAGCTCTTCAGCTCAAGGTTAGCGCTCTACCACTTGAGCCACAGCGCCACTTCTGACTTTTTTTTTTCCTGCTTATGTGATGCTGAGGAATTGAACCCAGGGCCTAATACATGCAAGGCAAGCGCTCTACCATTGAGCCACCTTCCCAGCCTGCTGTATTTTTTTTTATTATGTTGGGAAATGCTTGTCCTTAAGAATTCTCCACCATTCTCAGGTAAATGGTTGGATGTCCTCATACCAAGAGGCTTGCATTTTGACTTTGATGGAATTTTTACATATGAAGTCATCTTTTTGAAAGAATTAAAAATTACATGAGAAGTTTTTATTTAAGAATTATATTTTATGACCACATTAATATAAAGATGAATATATAAATATCATATATAAAGTGCACATTACATATAGTATATTTTATATATAAATATTATATCAAGAATATATATTATATATCCCTTTCACTTTGGCATAACAGTTCAGCTTATTCTTTCTGATTTTAAAGGAACTTAGAACATTTTGTGGGCCCCTAAAGTATTGTAGCCCTAGTTTGTTGGGCTAAAGAATGAATTGGCCCCAGGTGTCTGCCTGAACATGGCTGTCAAATAAATGCTTCTAACAGAGAGGGCAATGGGTAGGCATCGTTCTGAATTTAGTGCAGTATCCTGTGCCAAACAGCTGGCAACAGAGATGTCAATTTTTTTCTGTTGTGTACACATGCTTTCATGTCAGTATTGTTTCTCATTTCTTATACAAGCTCGGGCATGCCAACTCTTCCTTAAAGTCTTCTTGCTTGATCTATACTTCACAAGATGATTTGAAGAGGAAAAGGAACAAAGAAGGAAAGGATGAGTGGTATGACTGAGTGGTCCAAGCAACGAGCTATCCTGAAGATGAGGAGGGAGGAATTGTTTCGACATTTTTCATGGATTTCCTGAGAATCAAGTGCAAACCGCCAGTGATTTATTCATTTCATAACAGACATTGTTGATGAAAGAACTGACAGAGACCAAAACTGATAGAAAAGCCAAAATTGCACAAAGGGAGGTTAGTTAGTGCCAATTACAAATGAGAAAAATTAAATCTTGTTGACTTTTGATACAGGAAAATTAGATTTTATAAAGGTAAAATAAAGACAGAGAGTAAGAGAAGGAGCGACATTGTTAAAAAAAAAAAAAAAAGAAGGAAGGGGCTGGGAAGGTGGCTCAGTGGTAGAGTGCTTGCCTTGCATGCCTCAGGCCCTGGGTTCGATTCCTCAGCACCACATAAGCAAAAAGAAAAAAGCCGGAAGTGGCGCTGTGGCTCAAGCGGTAGAGCGCTAGCCTTGAGCTGAAGAGCTGAGGGACAGCGCCCAGGCCCAGAGTTCAGGCCCCACGACCGGACCCAAAAAAAAAAAAAAAAGAAAAGAAATGTACTCTGACTTATGTAACTGTAACCCCTCTGTACATCACCTTTACAATAACAATAATTTCTTAATAAAAACTTTTTTAACATAGGCCATAAGCCTATGTTCACACTGAAAAAAAAAACACTATGAAATACCATAAATGAAAAATAATTAATTTGATGTACAGAATCAAGTTTAATATATGTCTATGTATGTTAATGTACCTGCATAGAAATGTTCCCTAAGGATTGCCCAAGCAAAGAAGACTGGTTACCTTTGGGGAGGAACATGGAAGCACATGAGACAATGTTAATAAAGGAAGATTTGTGCTTGTAATTCTTAAGAAGATTGTGTTCACTTGACCAGCTAGCTAGGACCATAGGGCCAAACCAGAGCAGATTTCATTCTTGTGTGTGTGTGTGTGCACGTGTGTGCACACTAGATATAGGGCTTGAACTCAGAGACTCAGGCTCTTACTTGCTTAGCTTTTTTTTTCTCTCAAGATGGCACTCTACGGTTTGCCTTATTTGCAATAACTAGTGTGTGTCTAGGACAAGCAGAAAAGGTCAAAAGCTAGGTACATATGACCATATAAGGTGATATTAAGTGAAATGAACCCCAAGATAGGGACACAAGTGGGTTTTTTTCTTGCTTGCTATTGTTTTTCATGTATTTATAGTGTATTATGTGATTTTTTTTTGTTTCTTTGGTATGTTTTTCCCTCATGATATAGCCCCTGTTTTCACTGTATTTGATTCCGGTACCCTGCATCTTGAATATACATTTTTCTAGTTTGGGGAGGGGAAGGGAAATAACAAAATGCTTAAATAAGGATAGAGTTTGAACAATTGTAACAATGAGACATACAAGACACTACGTTGAAAACGAACTTTACAACTTAGGCGGGTGGGTTGGGGGTGGGGAGGTGGGGAATGAAGGGATGGTAGGGGAAAAACAAAGGAGGAGATAACAACCCTCCATAGGAAATGTGCTCATTACCTTGGTTGTGTAACTGTAACCCCTCTGTACAGTATTTTTACAATAAAAACATACATATTTTATATATAATATATATAAATATTTGTATATATATATATATATATATATATATATATATATGGATGGCACTCTACCACCACCTGAGCCACATATCCACTCCTGACTTTTGTTAATTAATTGGAGATAACAGTTTCACAGATTTTTCTGCCCGAGCTTGCTTTAAACTGTGATCTTCAGATTCTAGCTCCTGAGTAATAGAATTACAGGTGTGAGCTATCATCCTCAAACTAGCTTCCATCTTTTTTCATCTTTTTAGTAACCACCTTATTCTCCTGTTCATTGCTGGTCTTGCTTCCCCCCATGCCCATATCCAGTGCATTCATCATTTCCCTCAATGCCATGTGTTCTTGCCTGTTTTCTAAAGCTTCAGTTTTTTCCCCCCTTCAATGCATTCTTTTCTCTCTTGCACATGGGAACAGCCATCTTAATTTTTAGCCAGAAATATGTAGACACCTCTGTGTTACTAATAGGTATTATTATCCTAAAATACAAGTAGCTGACTGGAAGATGACTTAAAATATTCCACTCAATGTCACCTGATTTGGTTTAAAGCCCACTTTCTCGGCTCTATTGTTAGATTTCTCCAAGCCACAAGCCTCAAAGATGTGACATAATGAATGTACTACTTAAAACTAAGTAGATACCCAGTCCTCTTCCTCGATCAAATACTTACAATGGATACTCATGGCTTATTTCAAACAACTCAACAATAGACATGTTTGGAAACCAGAAGAATTTAGAGACAATCATTCATGTTGAAAAAAATCATAAATGACCCCCAACTTATAATCAATTTTGTATTCTATTTTACCTTTGTGATGATACAAACCTACGTATTTTTTACATTTTTCACTTTTAGTATGCTATTGAAGAAATTACATAAGAAATTCAAATTATTATAAGATTGGCTTTGTGCATGCTGATTTTGCCTAAGTGTAAGTATTCAGAGCACATAATGTAGGCTATGCTACAGAACTGCATATCCTAGTCATTGGATCCCTTTAGCAAAGTTGCTATAGGCTAAGAGCACTTTCAGAATTTAATCCCCAAGAAAAACCAGAGAGGGGGAAACCAGAGATACTAAGTTAGGGTCAGTTTCCCAAAATGATCTCAAAACCTATCTCACCAGCTGCTCCCAAGGCTTAGAGGTCTAATCATCTTTCACAAGTCACATTGTCTTGAAACACCTGTATACTTACCTATAGTCCAAGAGCTTTGCAGAATGTCACCTGTGATTCCATCTCCTCATTTTTGGCATATCTGTGATTAGAGAGCATCAAGTTAATAACACCCCTCCCCCTCTGCCCTCTATTTAGGGTCTTTCTGGATCCAGTTTTTCCCAGGAGAGATTCACTCCCAAGTGTCTTTTCATGCAATGCAAAAGTCATAACATTTATGTAATAAGATCTCAGCTTGAAAATGTTCCCTAGACCTTGTGTATCTTACAGAAGAAGATATTTATAGAAACAGCTTTAAAAAATGAGAGGAATTTATCTCATTTTCCATCTTTAGGGCAGAGCATTAGAGAAAACTTTAGGGAAATGAGTAGAAAATTATAGATCCTTTGATGATGTCATACTCTAAAAGAAAAAATTACATGAGCCATCTGGCTTGTTCATTGCTGTATTTATGGTTCCTCTGTCATTCTAAAAACTAAAAAAAAAGTATCATGAATGAATGATAAACTCTCCATTTTTTAAAATGCTTATACTGGGACTTGAATTCGGGGCCTGTATGCTATCTCTTTGATTGTTCACTCAAGGCTAGCACTTTACCACTTGAGCCACACCTCCACCTCCAACTTTTTGCTCATGAATTGGACATAAGAATCTGAGCAACTTTCTTGCTTGGGCTGGCTTTGAGCCATGATCCTTAGATGTCAGCTTCTGAGTAGTTGTAATTACAAGCATGAGCCACTGGAACTCTGCAGTAAACGCTCCTTAAATGAATTACCTACATAGATACCTAGTTGTAGAGACAGAATGAACCTGTCTATGACTCTGGCCTAGGAGCTCTCTGACTTGTGTGGCAACAGAGTAGAAGAGTAAGACAGTCCTATCTCTTCTAGGAGGAGGAGCTGTAAGTTTCCATAGGTCCAGTGACATTCTTCTCCTTAGAGGGAGAGAGGGCACCTCAAACTCAACCTTCCATAGCTTTAGGACCCCAAAGACCTCCCTTTTTGTGCCGAGCCATTGATATTTCCAAGCCATCCCCCCCAAATTAGTACCTGTATTCAAGTAGTCTTCGGCTGAACCCAAACTATGGATTCACTCAGAGTAAGACTTCTCTCACACTGAGAGACCATCATTCAGAGAGAGACCCCACTCCATGAAATTGGAGGGCGTGAAATGCCTCACCCTTGGATTATCACCTCTAGGTCTGCGTGTGTGTCTGCACTGGCCATAGCTCTTCTCTCATGGAAGACTAAGAGGGTGAGGATACATTGCTTGCATCCTGTTTGTAGTTTACCTGCTGGCTGCTCACTTAACTCTAATTAATAACACCATGAATAGAATAGTAAGACAGTCAGTCATGCTTAGAACCAGGAGGCCTTCTTTTACCTCTGTGAAAACTGAGGACCAAATAAAACTGAGTGCTGCTCATAAGTCATGCAGTAGTAATGACAGTCAGGAGTACAGCCTTGTCCCCTTAAGCCCAGAGTTCATATTTGTTCAATTAGTTATGTCATCACTCACAGTGACGACAGATGATTGCTGCATGTGTCAGGGTTCAAGAGGTAAAGGACCTTGACATTTGCTCTGGAACTATGATATCCCTCCCACATATCATGGGATGCCCAATACCTTCTCTAGGATTTCTGTAAATTCCTTACAGGTTTGTATTCACAGAGCAATTCTAAGCAACCATTTCCCACTGATTAGAGAACCCCATCTTTACATTTCTGATGAGCTCATATATACAAATTTTAAATTCTGGTTTGTTTGAATTACGATTCAAACAAAGTACACACAGTGGGATTAACATGTATGTGAATTAGGTGTTTCTTAATATATGAGCTCTACTTCAACTCTGACTAGATATACCTTTCAATTTATCTGTTGATAGGTAATTATCCTGTATTTTCCCATAGTTTGGGTTTATTTTCTGATTGCATCCTTGTAGGATCAACTCATGTGTTTATTAATTCATTAAGGACTTCAAAATAGTGATAGTTGGACTATTTTGATACTTTTCAGTTATCAGCCAGAATGCATCTTTAAAGTGAAGCTTCCCTCACCAGCTATTTTCTTATTCAGAACTAAGCTTCTTATTGGAAAAGCAGAATAGTTGCTCAGTTCTTACCCTTAATTTATGTTTTTAGAAATGACAAATCTCTGACTAATTATGAAGTCCTTATTTTTAGTGTTTTTAGTGTCTCTTAATTAATTTCAATCTTTCAATCTTTGTTCTTTTGAATGCATACATTTTCTCATCTTTGGTTCAAATTATATGTTTCAGACCTGAAATCATCACTCTTCTAGAGAATCTTGATCTTATCTCTCTCTGATCTATCTATCTACCTACCTCTGGAGGCCACTATCTGAGACCCAGGAGTATTCATTATTTTTTGTTTATTTATGTACATTGTTACTGGTAATTTTTCCAGTATATCACAATAATACAGTGGCAATAACAATGGAAGCAACAACAATATCTCTTCTTGTTAGATGTTTCTAGAAATTTTCATATTCGTTCTAAGTATTATTTATCTTAATCTTCACTACTGCTATATTGTGGAGTATTTATTATTAATAGTTGTTTATTATAGAAATTTTTTTTCTTCTTCTTTTGTCCTAGTTCTGGTCTTGAACTCAGCGCCTGGACACTGTCCCTGAACTTCTTTTGCTTAAGGCTAGCACTCTACCACTTGTGCTATAGCACTACTTCTGACCTTTTCTGCTTATGTGATACTGAAGAATCACACCCAGGGCTTCATGCATGCTAGGCAAGCATTCTACCACTAAGCCACCTTCCCAGCCCCTGAAATTTCTTTTTGTAAACCTTCCGTCTATTTTTTCTTTGTTGTGCTAATAATTAGAAGATCACATAATTACTCATTTTTCTCTACCTATAATTTACCCATAATGGCTTTAGAATATCAATACATATGGTACACCATGATTAATGAACATAATTTAAAAGCTTATTCATTTTTATCTTTCACAGTTGTTTTAGCCATTGGGCATATCCCCATTACTGACTTTCAGAGTTGGTTAGAATAGTTCATTTTTGTGGTCAAGCCACCAACTGGATACACATTTAGATTTAAGTTCACTGGTTACATTTTTTGACGTCTCTCTATAAAGCTTTTATTCATAGAATGATCCAAAGTTTAAAATCTTGATACCTAGAAATGCTGCTATTCCTGTGATATTCAAAAGCCTGAGCACACTCTAAAGCAAGACTGTATCCAGGGAGTTCTTCCCAGTCTGAGAACACATGTTAAACATCTGATGAATGCAAAGGTCCAGTTGATTATTTCTCTTTGTGGACTCAAGACTGCCCTGATTGATCTCAAATTGTTTTAGATGTACAAGGTTTGTTTTCTCTTGCTATACATGTGGGATTTCTTGAAGGAGTAACTTTTCTTCTGACTGACATGGAGAGTCATGGGTACTTTTTTCAACAGGGTTCCTCTCTGGCTATAGATCACCAGTACCTACACTGAAAATTGACCCCTACATAGGCAAAGGTATGCAGGGACTCACAGTAGGCCAGGCCACCACACTAAGGTAATACATATGTTTGGCTGCTTTGTTAGTGACGATAAATGTTGGAATTTGGATGTATTTTTTAAAGGTAGAGCCATCACTCACTACTGTTGAGGGAGAGATAAACACTCAAGAAGTAAATTAAATATTGAAAATGCCTATTGTGTACATGGGGGATGCATATGTTAGTACTGGGGCTTGAATTTAAGGCATCACTCTTGCTTAGCTTTTTCACTCAAGGTTGGTGCTCTACTACTTGAATTACATCTCTACTTCTGGAAAATAGTTATTGTGAAATGAAAAAAGGAAAGTCTCTGAAATGTCCCAAGAAACTAATGTGAAAAAGAGCATTAGCATGTGACCATCAGCACTGATGTTCCCTGATTCTTTTGTTTTATTGATATACTTTTATTGCCAAGGTGATATACAGAGGGATTACAGTTACATACATAAGGTAATGAGTACATTTCTTATGATGAGAGTTCTTCCTGCCATATGCAACAATGGTTCTGGTATTGCAGACCTGGCCCTTTCTCTCTGGTCCTGCCAGTGGTCCTGTTTTCTTATGAGAGAAGCTGAGACTACCTATCTCAATAAGCCTGAAGGCTTCTAGTTTGGTTCCTTTACTGCTTCTCAATGAAGAGCCTCCTTCATATGTTAAGAGACTTCCCTTTATATTTTTTCAGAGATGACTTTATTTGGACATACATGAAACCACTCACAAGAACAATTACAGCCCATTGGTTCCTCTCGAACTACTCTGCTAGATTTAAGCCCTCCAAGATTTTAGCAAGGTTTCTTTTTTAATTTTTTAAATTTAAATTTTATTGTAAAGGTGATATACAGAGGGGTTACTGTTACATAAGTCAGGTAATGAGTACATTCTTTTTGAACAGTGTTACCCTTCCCTCATTTTTCCCACTTTCCCCCCCTCCTAATATCCCTACCCCTCAAGTTGTAAAGTTCACTTCCAACATAGTGCCTACTGAGTTTCACTGTTGGAATTTGTTCACCATTTGTCCTTCCATTTCTGTGATTCCCCTTCCCGTCTCCAAATAACCACAAACCAGCCCAGACTAAAGCCACCAGCACAACCATCTTCATTGCTGTATTATTTACCATAGCTAAGATATGGAATCAACCCAGATATCCCTCAGTGGGTGAATGGACCAAGAAAATGTAGTATATATATACACAATGGAATTCTATGCTTCCATCAGAAAAAAATGGCATTGCCCCATTCATAAGGAAATGGAAAGACTTGGAAAAAATTATATTAAGCAAAGTAAGCCAGACCCTAAGAAATATAAGATGCATGTTTTCCCTCATTTGTAATAACTAGACTATGTCTAGGATATTCTTAGGAGAAGATCACAATGGCTTAATAGCTTTGTACATATGACCATATACAATGATGCTTACTAAAATGAACTCCAAGAAATGTAAACAGAGGTTTATTATTGTACTCTGTGGATTTTTTCTTTCCCTTCTTCTTTGGTTTATTCTCGTTTGTTGCTTTAAAAAAAATTTTATTTCTGTATCCTTTGTCTAGTAAGGGTTTTAAATTGTGTTACTCTAAAGTGAGAATGATCTGTCCTAAAGGGCTTTGGCCACACCTTTGGAGAATGTGACAACCACAATTTCACTCTGCTGATTTCCTCAGCTCTTGGTTGTTTCTACCAGAGCTCCATTTGGGGGTCATCTTTGAGAACCAGGAAATTCTTTTGAGGTCCTTTGAACCATTGGGGAGGGGAAAACCCTTGTTTGGGACAGATGTTTCCAGATTTGTAGTTAGTATTAATCCTGTCTGCAAACTCCTGAAAGCAAAGCTCAGTAAACAAAGTGAATCATGGAATCCTCTCCTTCATCAGCTCCTTTCCAAGGGTGTTAAATGTCTGGCTTGGCACTTTGTTTTATTTAACTAACTTTTCTGCCTGTTTTAACATGTGGAACCTTCTGAAACTTGAGCCAGAGAGCCTACAGATCTAGCTTCATTTCGTTCTGGTCTGTCACTTCACAGTTAGCATTTTCCTCACTCTTGTTTCCAGTTTGAGTTATGAAACCATTTCAGCTCAGTTTTAATAACCTCCCTGGCATGGCAAACCCTACAAGAACTGCCAGACTTAATACTCTGACTCCCTATGATGAGGGCAGCAGCTCTAGCCGGGGGACAGGGAGGTGGATTTTGTATAAATGCATCCGTTTTCCATTACAGCTATGCTGATCTGGTAGTAGACTGCCAGGTGCAGCTGGTTTCCTCTTCTGCACACAATCACTTTTGACTTTGCTTTCTGAGTTTGTCTCTTGGCTCACCCATGATGCTGTGACTAAATAAACTACCTACCTTGTGATCCATCTTCTTGCCTGAGGAGGGTATTCCAGGACTCAACAGCCATGAGAGAATTTAGTTACACCTTGAAGGACAAAACACTGACTGGTGTCTTGCTCATATGCTGTAAAGAATCCCATGACTATTACATAGAAACAGCTGCTCAGTGCAGGGACAGAGAAAAGTAAACAACTAACTCAATGCTGCTTACTTTTTAGAGTGCAAGCAGAATCAATACATTTACAGAATAAGTAAAAGGAGGTATGGAAGGAAGTTCTCTGAATTGACCAAGGAGGACTTTTTCTTTTAGTCACTAATGTCATCCAACAAAGCCTGGAGCAGAAGTCCAGGTTCCTATTATTTGAGTTTGTTTAAGACCCACTCTTCTCATTGAAGAAAGAATGCAAAACAATTTAGTTTAAATCATTTTATTAATATATATTATGTGCACAGATATCATTGTGATATTTCTGTATATACATACAATATGATTTGATAATATTCACTTCCTCTATAACATTTTTTATCCCTCATCAGTCAGAGTGCCTATCATCAAGGGAAACACTTAGCCATAATGCAGGTGAGCATGCTTATAGAGAGGAGAAAAGCTTACACAACTGTTGGTGGGAATGTGAATTAACACAGCCACTATGGAAATCAGTATGGAAGTTCCTCAAGAAACAAATAATAGAATAAGCATATAAACTGGGGACATAGGTCAAGTAGTAAAGCATGTGTTTAGGATCAATCCCTACGGAGGAAATCATTTTTTATAAAGTATCCAATAAACCATAGACTTATTTTATGGCTAGCTTACAATATATACACACCCTCTTTAAGCCAATTAAAAAACAGGAAATTATAAATTTATAAGCAAATAAAAAGTGAAGACCATATACAATCATTTGCTTTACAAAAAAGGGGGAAGCAGAAGAACCTTAAATATCTCTATTCTGTAAGAGCAATAATATATAATAAATTCCTTATTCAAATAGAATGAGTTATGCTCATAACAAAACTAGGTGAAAACAGGTCAGCAACAGCCAGAAGGTTGCATAAAACAGGTGTATATGTTTTCATTTAGGAATGTGGCCACTTATAATTTCCTTTGGAAATTAACCTTACTGCTTCCACAAAAATTATCTAGGGGGGAGACAGGGAAGGAGAAGGTTGTTGGTAGAATTTCCTTGGATTTTACACAAGTGCTTGCGAACTCTTGACCTAGAGGGAACAGAAACCTTGGAGACTACATGATCATCAATTCACAGTTCTCAGCCTTACGGGATAGATGACGTCCGGGACATAATGTGGACTCAAGGCTGCCACATGGAGCAACCAAACCACGGGAGATGAAATTCTGCACGTGTTGGCTAACACCTAACTAGCAAAGTGCTTTAAAATGAAATTGAGCCAACCTGCTAAAATAGGGAATATCATCAAAAATTTTAAATTTTATCACCTAGGAACTTTGAGGTCTGCTGTTATTAGTAACGATGTGTTTGATATACATCTCCCTACCATGAACCTTCCCTTCTGAGATATGTAAAGTACTGTGTAGGCCAGTACCACTGTCCTTTGATCATTCAGACTCACAAGCAGGTAGGAGCACTCTTCCTTCCACATAGTTCCAGAACTGGGCAGGCTTCTGGAGCAGATGGAGCTGCAGGAAGAAGTGACAAAATAATGTTGTTCCAGGATCTTGGCATGGTGTCACGGTTTGCAGGCTTTGTGAGCTAGGTTTTTTAGCCTCAGGCTGCCTAAGGTAGGTAGATATTCATCTCTCTGGCTTTTCTAAGTTTTAGTTTGGGTTCTGTGTTTCTTTAGTTTCATTAATTTGTTGCAAATGATTTATAAAGGGCTTTCCACATTTCTGAACCATCACAAAAACTTCTCCATGAGGAGTTACAGCTTTTCTACAGCGCCAAAGAGCTAGACTTAACAAGTTTTTAAAATGCAAAGTATGATTTGAAAGCATCCTAAATTCATTTATATCCAGTTGCAAAGAGACTGAATTCTTTTGTAATCGTAAAAATTATATTTAAATTTGGTAAAAGTATTTATTGAACTATTTTCTTCTTTTTTACCTTAAAGGTAAGGAGAAAGGACAATACTGTAGCAATAAAAAGAGGATGTATTTTAAAAAATGAAAATTTTGGATGTGGACAGAAGGGAACCTTACTGCATTGTTGGTGGGAGTGTAAACTTGTTCAACCACTTTGGAAAGCAGTATGGAGGTTCCTCAGAAGACTCCACATAGAGCTCCCCTATGACCCAGCAATCGCACTTTTGGGCATTTACCAGATGTTTACAAACAAGACCACACTAAAGCTACCAGCACGACTATGTTTACTGCAGCATTATTTATTATAGCTAAGATATGGAACCAACCCAGATGCCCCTCAGTAGATGAATGGATCAAGAAAATGTGGTATATATACACAATGGAATTCTATGCCTCCATCAGAAAGAATGACATTGCCCCATTTGTTAGGAAATAGAAAGGCTTGGAAAAAATTCTATTAAGTGAAGTAAGCCAGGCCCAAAGAAACATAGGTCCCATGGTTTTCCTTATTTGCAATATCTAGTATACGTATGAGTCAAGCAGAAAAGGTCAGATAAGGTGATGTTAGGAAAATGAACCCTAAGATATGTATTCAAATGTTTTTTTTTCTTTCATGCGATTGTTTCTAACACATTTATAAGATTATTTCTTTGTTGCTATGTATGTCCCTCCCCCACAGTATTTGATGTCAGTATAATCTGTGGAGGGGAAGGGGAAAAACAAATCGTTTAAATAGGGATACAGGTGGACTCATTGCAACAATGAGATGTACAAGTTGTTATGTCGAAAATGAACTTTACAACTTTGGTGGGGAGGGGGGTGACGGGGAGGATTGGGTGGGGGAGCGGGGGGGGGAGGATGGGAAGGGATGGGAAGGGGAAACAAAGGAGGAGGCTACAATGCTTGATAGGAAATGTACTCATTATCTTGCCCATGTAATTGTAACCCCTCTCTACAGTATTTTCACAATAAAAATTTTTTTTTAATTAAAATGAAAATGTTGCTTATTTTTCAAATTTTCTCCCCTCCCTATGTCCAATTCCAGGGCCATCTACTAATGCTGAGTGGCGAATGTTCTGGAAACTGGGGTGGAGATGCTAAGGTATAGCAAGCCATTACTCTGTTTGAACAAAGAGAAAAAGAGAATGACCTAACTATCTAGGGAGTTTCTTCAAGAAAAATGTCATAGGAATTCTGGGGAAAAAAAGGCCTTCATGCCTGGTTTTACAGTCTTTTGAGGGCAGGTAGCACAAAGGAAGAAAGAAAAATGAGAGGGATGGAGAAAGGCTGACTAAGGTCAATTCAAAGTCCTTCCTCCAATCATAGATGCTTGACTTCCAGGAAAAGAGGAGTTACATCCTTTTAGTCAAGCATGTGTATGCATACACATATTCTCCAGGCTCGTTATTTGATATCAAGTCTCTAAGTATCACCATTTAATGCCACATGCAATTTTCAATTTGAGTGAAAATGTTAATGCTCCAAAGAATTGGCAAAATGACCATTCTCCTGTCTCTTAATATTACTGTTACTACAGAGAAGGGAGCAGAAACTAGATTCAAACAAAATCACCAGTAATGGACAACAAATCTCTTTCCTTTTCACTTTTGTCCTTGTTATGATAAGATCAAATGACATACACCTCCAGGAACTCTTTTGGTAAGGGCTACTCATTGAGGGCATAGTCATCACTAGGATATTCAGAAACAGCAACTCTGATATGATTTTTAGAATGATCAGATCATCCATGGTCATGAGAAATCAATGAGGGTACTGGAAACATATATTCCTTTTCTAAGAATATTCTTGTTTTAATATAATAATTTAATTTAAGATTATTTTCTGCCAGTACTGAGGCTTGAACTCAGGACCTTGGCACTGGCTCTTAGCTTTTTCACTCAAAGCTGGTGCTCTGCCATTTGAGACACAGATCCAATTCTGGCTCTTTGGTGGTTAATTTCCATTCTGGGCTGGCTTTATACAATGATTTTCCGATTTCAGTTTCCTGAGTAGCTAGGATTATAGGTGTGAGTCACCAGCATCTGGTTTAGAACATACCTGTAAGTGAATAGCAGTCATGTCATTTTGAAAATTTGATAGACGCATTGAAATTAGCTTGACATTATCAAGTAGTTACCCTGTTTTAATCATTAAACTTCTTCATGAGATTTAATTAAAAGAAAATATCTGCCCCCCCAAGAATTTATAAACTACTGGCCTTAGTACAAGAGATCTCAGTGTCATCTGAGAGTAAAGAGTTCCAGTCTGGACTGGGTCCATCCACAAAAAAATTTGCTATGTGCTGCTCTGTTGTTTTTTGTCAACATTCAGAGCAAGGAAAGATAGGAGAGGACATTTCCCAAGGGCCGAAGGTAGAAGGTACATAATAGAGACCTCTGAACACTCAGGTAAAGATTATCCTCCACAGAAGTCTCTTTGTTTTTGTAGATATTGTTTAAATTATCTCACGATTATAATTGCTTTAAAGATCCACCTTCCAATTCAACTAAAATAAATTCATTAAAGAATTAAGGAGTGAATAAAGAAGATATTTGGGGTTTCATTTATTATTTTAATATCAAACATTTACAACTTTTCTGGATTTAGTGGTACATCTTATTTGTATATAAGTTTGGTTTTGTGATAACTTGCAATTTATTTTCATGAGCCAAATCTCAAGAATTACTAGGAAAAAAATTCCAGCTAATCAGTGTTTCCTATGATTTCATCAATTCAATTCAATTGATGACGAAAATTGCCTGTGTTCAACTGGAGGACATGGAGTACTGTTTTAGTTTGCACCTGTTTGTCTAGCAAACACAATGTGCAAAAAGCAGACAAGATGAGCATTACAAACCCTAATCTAACTGTATCTAAATAGTCTCACAAGAGCTGTAATGGCAGTGTTTTATAATTCAATAGGATGCTTTGTGAACATTATAAGAGCATTATTCAATAAGCAGAATAAGCATTTGATTACATAATAAATATAAATGTAATATAAAATGTACATAACAAACTGATTTAAAAGCTGATAATAATCACCAACAGAAACTTAATCATGAGCTATTACTTTATCATCTGGGAGACTTGGTTAAAATTTTAGTAATCTGAAGAATTGTAACTGATTGCATTCAGTTTGACAGTTTTAATTTTAAACTTTTGTCTTGGTTACAATGCATTGTTTTACCAATGAAATCATAGTATGGGACACATTTCCTACTTAAGAAAATAATAGGTAGCCCAGCACCATTGGCTACACCTATAATCCTAGCTATTCAGAAGGCTGAAATCCAGAAGATGACCAGACAGAAAAGTCCTTCAGACTCCATCTCCAATTAAGCAGCAAAAAGGAGGGCTATAGACTGGTCCAAGTAATGGAGTGACAGCCAAGTAAGTATAAGGCCCTAAGTCTAAACCCCAGTAACGCCAGAAGGGGAAAAAAAGTAGATAGGATGCAGTCTGTAATAGCTTTTTATATAAACTAAATTGGAAGTTGAAGGAACTGTGGTCAATTCTAGCTAATTATCTGTTCTAAAGATACAATTTGTACTCTTGTTTTGGCAGAACTGGGATTTGAACTCAGACCTTTGTGTTTGCTTGACAGTTGCTGCACCATGTATGCACCATACTAAGATACTAAGGCCTTTTTTATTTTCAAATAGGCTTCCTCTTTTTACCTGAACTAGCTTGGACTGGAATCCTCCTAGTAATGCTTCCTGTACTAGTGTGGCCAGTTTTTCATTAGCTAAAATATAGTCTCTGGAACTTTTTGCCTGAATTGCCCTTAAAGTTTGATCCTTAATCTCAGCCTCCCAAGTAGATAAAATTACAGGTATGAATTATTGAGCCCAGTGAAAATTTTGTTTTTAATTGATCTGGAGATTTGGCTCAGGAAAACATTTTCACTACTTGGGCTGGAAAATCCATTCATAAAGTGTCTTTCTTGGAAGGCTCATCAAGGCACTTTACCCTAGTTGGGGATTCCTTTAATTCTCTCCAAGAAAGACAGCTCACCAATCTGACTGGCAGGACTTTGAGACTTACCAGACCACAATAGCAGGAAGAAAGGTATCTGCAATGGACCACCATATTGTTCTACCTGTACTCAGGTAGCTCCTTACCCAGTCTGCCCTGCAGATGCATACATAGCCCCTCCATACTTTTCTCTGTTGGATGTCTTCACACTGCCCAAGATTTCAATTTAAGGTGGGAATCTAGTAATTATTTTGGCTCTAAGTTATGTTCTTCTGCCTACTTTACCAAAAGTTTTACTTTTTTCTAGTTTCCAAATGGTTACTTAGATGAATAAGTTGATATTTCATTAGCAAAAGATAATAAAGTGATAATATTTGGGAGGGAGGAAATATTCTTTTTTTGGAGTGTTATGTTTGCATTTTTTTGAAATAGATATTCTTAAAAGGTCTTTTTAAATTCAAAGGAAAGAAACTATGAGAAATAAGAGCAGTACATGCTGACGAGAGAGACTGGGAGTATTTTTTGTCCTCTGTCTTGCCTCTCCTGCTCTCACAATCTGCTGCTCTCTGTGGGAAGAAGTTTCTAGAAAAGACAATTTTCAGATTAGGCTGCATCTGGTGCCTGGACATTTTGCTCATAAAGGCAAGAAATGAAGGACTGAATATCCAGGAAAAACATATTGAATACAACCTACCATTTTTTAGAAAGGAATGATTCTTTGGCCTGGCTTACCTGAAGTCCATTCTTAAGTTTAATTCTGTCTGTTCTAAGGTGATTTCTTACCTTTTCAAATACTGCTCAGGTTGTATTATTAGAAGTCAGACGTCTGAAAAATATCAACAGACAGAAGTTACACAGTTTTGCAAGTAAAAAAAATTAAATCAATGAGAGATAATAAAGAAAACTAATGCAGCTAACAAGCACTTATAAGAATCATCGTCTGTGAACCAACTGCAAGTGTTCCTGATAATGACCGACATGAAGATGACAAAAGATGTAGAATAGTTGTGCTCAGAATTTTCAAAACAGTTTGTAACAAAACAGTTTGTTTCCATTGTTTACAGCATTTGAAATAATTATGATTGACAGTATTATACCAGCACCTTCAAGCATTCATTTTTACATACACTCTAGGTGACCAATGTCTAATTATCTTCCCTTTTCATACAGGTAATCCCTGGATATCCCTGGATAATCCTGGGACCCTTACCTGTGATCTTCTTCTAGCTCAAGGTAGACCATTGGGCATACATTTTGTGGCCTGCAGTAATTTTAGTCACCACTGGATGCATGCCATTCAATTAGGCAACCTTAGGATAAATTCTACTGTCCCTTTACATTAATGGCCCACAAGATTTGATGGGTCATCAGGGTTACGCATCTTGGAGTTTCCTCTAGGCTTCCTTCATTTCTGCCTCACAATTTTAAAGGAGATGGTTAATAAGGCAAACAATGAGAAATCTGATCTCTGATCACATTGGATTCCCTGTCAAAGTAAAAAAAAAAAAAGGGGGGGTGGTCATATCCCTTGAGACATTCAAAGCATGGACATATGGACTAGGAATGGGAAGTGGGATCTCAGCAAGCATTGGGAACTCTCCACCATACCAGAAAGATAAAAAAGCATTGGTGTTTAGTTGCAGCAGAGATTAGGCTGGGAGGAGCACACAGTTAAAAGGAATGGAAAGTCAAGAGGTCAGAGGCAGTCCTCTGATCAGAGGTGAGGACAGACAGGACCCCACCCCTTGGGAGGATCTGAGTCTTGATATTCAAGTGTCTTCAGTATTTGGGACATTCCAGGAGTTCCTCACTGATTGGGTGCAGTGTCTTAGATTATCATATTATACCAGATCTGCCTCAGAGTCGATGAGCAGGACCAAAATAGGAAAGAGTGATTTATTAGCAAAGCATAATTCCCCCAAGGTATGAAGCAGACATCCAGTTAAGGCCAATGATCTAAACAGGGATAGTACACTTCAAAGGGGTAGGTGGTTTGGACCAAATGCCAGAATGCAATTTAGCCCATTTTCTGTTGCTATAACTGGGATATTTATCAAGGAGAGAAGTGTATTTGGTTCACAGTTCTGAGGCTGGAAGTACCAGAATATGCTGGCTTCTGGTGAGGTCCTTCAACTGCTGCATTATGAGTGTAGGAAAGACAACATACTACAGCAGTCTCCCCTTCCATAACCAGCTCTTGTGAAAACAAATCTGGTTTCTTGATAAAGGTGTTAATCCCTTTTAGTCACCACCTCACCTCTTAAAGACTTTATCTACTAGCACTATTCCAATGGCCACCAATTTTCAGAGAGGACCAACCATAGTCAAAGCATCGCACCATCTTTCGTTTTGCAAAAGAAATTTCTTTTTCTGATTTGATGAGTAAATATATTCTAATATGTGGAAAATATAAAAAATAAAGGACAACATGGATGGGAAAACAAATACTTCCCACCAGGAAGAATGTTTTCCCCTTCAATGCTGAGCTACGCCTGGCTACCTCAAAGTGGTTAGTCTGCTCCACCTGCTTCTTATTAGACTCAGCTGCTGGTTAGAGTAAAGGTGTTAAAGACCTCATTAGCACACTATTTTTTTCCTGTTTATTTGGATGACTAACTACCATCAAATGACTCATGAGTTCTCCCAGTCCAATCTCTTCCCCTCACTGGTGAATTCAGAGTTTTAGAAGTTAATGTGTCACTGTTGCCTTTCTTCTAGGTTGTTCTGATTTACTCTTCTGTGTGGACATCTGTAACCATGAGGCAGGACAGATTAGGGAAAATGAGTCCTGGCAGACGGCTGCCAGGAGTTCCAACACTCAAATTAAAGCAAATACAGAAAATATTAATCCATCTACTTCCCTTAAGATTAGGGGACCAGGGCTGGGAAGGTGGCTCAGTGGTAGAGTGCTTGCCTTGCATGCCTGAGGCCCTGGGTTCGATTCCTCAGCACCACATAAGCAAAAAAGAAAAAAGCTGGAAGTGGCACTGTGGCTCAAGTGGTAGAGCGCTAGCCTTGAGCTGAAGAGCTGAGGGACAGCGCCCAGGCCCAGAGTTCAGGCCCCATGACTGGACCCAAAAAATAAAATAAATAAAAAAAAAGATTAGGGGACCAAAGTCATTTTAGGGGAAAATGAGGTGGGGTAAAATAGGTGAAGGCATCACAGAAACAAGGTATTTAGACACAGGGAAACACTATCTGCTTCTAAGAGAGACAACAAGATGCCTTCCTTATCCGAAGGATAAGCATCTGTTTTTATGGCAGGATGCTTTCTTACCTGGAAGAAATATCCAAAACACCCAGAAATTCAGAAAGTTTAACACCAGGGGTGATTAAAGCAATGATAAAACACCCATGTTTGCATAACTTTGGTCCCCTGTCTTTTCCATATAAATACCCCTAACAGCCAAGAAGCTGTGTGTCTCCCTATCTCTCCTGGAGAGCACCATACTTTGTTAAGAGTGTGCCCCTTCCTTTCTGCTTGTCTGTTTATTTGCTTTTTGTCTGCATGCTTGTTTGCTTCCTTGCTTCCTTATTTACTCAATAAAGCTTCTCCAAGTTTTCTTACCAGTGTGACTTGTCCAGAAATTCTTATTCTGTGATCAAAGTCAAGGACCCTAAGTGAAGAGACTCTACATATAAAGGGAAACTTCACAAACCTTCACCTGCATACTTGTAAGACCCAGAGGCTCCAAGTTCCTTGCCCTGGCTTACCATCTCAGTAGCCTGTTGCCTGGTTCATTGTATTTGTCAGACAGGGGAATATCATCATTCTTTCTTCCCCACAACCCAATTCAAAAAAATCAAAGCAAGGAAAAATTCATGAGTTAAGCTGATTTCTGCACACTTCTTCCCTGAATTAAGTCCTCATCTGGAGAGTCGTGTTGCTTGTGGATATGCACATAGGCATCACCCCCTTCCTAATTGTCAAATGCTAGTAGGAAGGGGAGCCAGACCCCTAAAATACTGGGCCCGATGTACTTGACACATATGCACCCAGAGATGTGACAACCAGGTTTTCTCTCAAGAAAATCAGAATAAAATCTGAATAAGCTGTTCAAATAAGGAACAAACGTATTTGCTACCAGGTTTTTTAAATTTTTTGGGGGGGGTCCGGTCGTGGGGCCTGAACTCTGGGCCTGGGCGCTGTCCCTCAGCTCTTCAGCTCAAGGCTAGCGCTCTACCGCTTGAGCCACAGCGCCACTTCCGGCTTTTTTCTTTTTGCTTATGTGGTGCTGAGGAATCGAACCCAAGGCCTAATGCATGCAAGGCAAGCGCTCTACCACTGAGCCACCTTCCCAGCCCTGCTACCAGGTTTTTAAGCATGTTGTGTTGCTGGTGGTTCTCTGTTCTCCTTTAATTTGGGTATGCCACAAAGATGTAAGGAAAGATGGAGATGAGGATAACTGTAATTAAAAATTCTGTCTGTAGATTTAGTGCTAGCAGTAACAATGGCAGCATCCCAGAACATAACAACACTGTCCAACAGTGGTCTCACCCCATCACATGCTGACCTTCATCAGAGTCCACTTGTGCCCCCTCTATGCAAAAGTGGCACTTGGCCAAGAATGACCACACAAGGCCAAGTACGCTTCAAGGCTACATGCAGTGTAACCAAAGGTAATGCATGTGTACATGACTCGGAATTACATGGATAGCTCTGGTTTTAATCCCTAGCACCACAAAGGAGAAAATAAATTTTTAAAAAAAGATTGTACATTTTCAAATTCTGGAGGTATACAGCCTTGTGGGGTGCTGTTGAATACAAAATATTCTCATTTTCTCATCTGTAGAGCAATGAGTGTTTCATGAGATAGTACCTGAAGACATTTAACCTACAGGAATGGTGCACTGGCTATAAATTATCTTGGGAGCTTTTGTTTGTTGTTGGTAAATGTCTTTGATTTTGTTTTGATTAACGTCAATGCCGTTGGCCATATTAATGAGGTCTTTAACAGCTCTACTCCAAGCAGCAGCTGAGTCTCATCAGAAGCAGGTAGAGCAGAACACCTACTTGAAGTAGTCAGGGTGCTCTCAGAATCAGAAACAACATAAATAAAGGAGACATGCACAAGTAAAATTTCAAGTAGGATATGTGTAAAATGTCTCCTTGCATCTTCATCCCTCACCCAATCTTTTCAGCGCAGCCAATGTTTTATATCTTACTCTTTTCAATTGCAAACTAATATTCTATTGCATGGATATATAATCATTTATTTATTTGCTCTCCTATTTGTCCATTGCAGTTTAGATCTTATTTTGTTATTATGGTCAACATGCATAGATATGACAGCATAAATTTCTAGAGTTAGTATTGATGGGTCAAGCCAGGCACTTATGCTCATACCAATAAAACTAGCTTATCGGGAGACTGAGCTCTGAGGATCATCATTAGAAGAAAATTCCATGAGATGGGTATGTCCAATTAACCAGTAAAATCAAGAATTTGGAGGTGTGGCTCAAGTGGTAGAGTAGCAGCCTTGAGCTAGAAGGCCAAGCAAGAGAGGAAGGCCCTGAATTCAAGACCCAATACTAACACACATATACATACATACACAAAGAACTGGCAGGTCAAAGGATATATGGGTATTTTGCAGCTAGATTTTCTTTGAGCTATAATTTATATTCAGTAAAACTTGCCATTTTACATATATACATTTATAGGTTTTGACAAATGCATATAACACCACCACAGTCAAAATATGGGACATTGCCATCACCTCAAAAATTTCTCTCATGGATAGAGATGTGTTGGTAGCCAGCATGAACTGGCTTTGTGAGATATGATTAAACTTCCAGGAATTTTCCACGTCTGTTGTTAAGAACATTGCTATCTAAAATTACATAAGCATGCACATGAATATAATATATCAAAAGAAAAAGTAGCAAGTACTAAAAACTGCATTATTTCCCAATTACTTCGTATGTTACTATCCTCTGTGGTCATGAAACTATTTATTTGTTATATCTGTAGGGTGGAACTACTATCTAATCTTGTATATCTTTTCCAAATTCCATGTCTAGAGTTATCATATTAGTGACTTGAAGTATTTACACTATGTGAATCAGCAGTTCTACAAATCAGAAAGTTATTTGCAGAACTTGTTAAACATTTACATAATCTTCAACTCTCTGCCCTACTCAAAATTCCTAGAAATGACTGATCTGTTTTCTACACTTACAATATTGCCTTTTTCTGAATAAATGAATTCATAGAGAATGAAGTCTTCAGAGTCTGGCTCCTCTGGCTTAACATAATGCATTTGAGATTTATTCATATTGTTGCAAGTATCAGTAATTGTTCCTTTCTATTGCTAATATTCTATTGTAATACTAATATTGTAACTGATACAAGTATTAACTATAACAATTATAATTATTGTTATCAATTATTGATAATTATAATCTGTTGTGTTAATTGATGTATTAATTGCTATAGTAATTTTAATTAATCACAATATTTATAATTCTGATATATAATTCATTAGTTAATATTGCAATTAATATTATTATTATAATCTATTGTGTATAATATTATAATGTTATGCTCTATAAGTGATCCTCAGCTTGTCTATTCAGCTTGGTATTCCATCCAGTGTTGATCAATACTCGGTTATTTCCTGCTTTGGGTGACTAGGAATAAAATCGTTATCAATATTAATATATAGCTTTTATGTGAATATTACTTTTATCTGTCTTGGGAAATACTTAGGAATGAGATTATTAGGTTGTTTGATAAGCATATGTCTAATCTTATAAGAAATTTTTTCCAAAGTTACTATCCCATTTCTTACTCTTACAAACAATAATATAACAGGTCTAGGTGCATATCCTTGTTCTCAATCTGATCAGTTTTTAAGTTTTAGATATTTTCAGATGAGTCCGTAGTGGTGTCCCACTATTGCCAAGTATTGATCTTGCATATATTACTATAAACTTCTTAGAAGTGAACCCTTTACTTTTATTCTTGAAGAATATTTTCACATAATCTACAAGTTATAGATTAGATATTATTTCCTGTAAAATATTTAGAGATATTATCATTGTATTGATTTTGGAGCTCCAGTTTTTCTGCTAAGAGGCCAACCATCAATCTTATTGCTTTTTTTAAGGGCAATCTGTGTATGTGTACCTGTGTGTGTGTGTGTGTGTGTGTGTGTGTGTGTGTATGTGTGTGTGTGTGGGCACGCTCGCATACCTTTTTTTCCTAAGAGTTTTAGTATTATGTACTTTTGTGTGATATTCTGTGTACTTAATCTGTTTGTGATCCACTGAATTTCTTCTATATGTGGGTTGGTGTATTTCATCATAAAAATAATTCACAGCCATTATCTATTCAAATATTACTTCTCTTTCTGCTTTATCTTGAGATTTCAGTTACTTGATATTTAGAACCATCTATCTTTTCTATTACATTCTTTTTTTAAAATAAGTTTTTATTGTAAAAATACTGTAGAGGGGTTACAATCACATGAGCAAGGTAATGAGTACATATCTTATCAAGCATTGTTGCCTCCTCCTTTGTTTTCTCCTACCAACCCTGCCCTCCCGTCTCCACAACTACATTCTCCCTACCTCTCCCAACCACCTCCTCTCTTCCCCCCGCCCCCGCAAATTGTAAAGTTCGTTTTTCGACATAGCATCTTCTACATCTCATTGTTGCAATGAGTCAATCTGTATCCCTATTTAAACAATTTGTTTTTCCCCTCCCCTCCACAAAGTATACCAACATCAAATACAGTGAAAACAAGGGTTATACCGTGAGGGAGGAACATAACAAAGCAACAAAAAAGTCACATGGTAACTTACAAATTACAAACAATAGCAAGAAAGAAAAAACCACTTGTGTCCTTATCTTGGGGTTCATTGCGCTTAACATCATCTTATCTGAGCTTTTCTCCTTGTCTCAGACATATACTAGATATTGCAAATAAGGGAAACCATGGGACCTATGTTTCTTTGGACCTGGCTTACTTCACTTAATATAATTTTTTCCAAGTCTTCCATTTCCTAACAAATGGAGCAATGTCATTCTTTCTGATGGAGGCATAGAATTCCATTGTGTATATATACCACATTTTCTTGATCCATTTATCTACTGAGGGGCAACTAGGTTATCTTAGCTATGGTAAATAATGCTGCAATAAACATAGTTGTGCTGGTAGCTTTAGTATGGCCTTCTTTGTGATCATTTGGGAAAATGTCCAAAAGTGGGATTGCTGGGTCATAGGGGAGCTCTATGTGGAGTCTTTTGAGGAACCTCCATACTGCTTTCCAAAGTGGTTGAACAAGTTTACACTCCCACCAATAATGCAGTAGGGTTCCCTTCTGTCTGCATCCCCTCCAGCATCTGTTATTAGAGTTCTTGATTAAAGCCATTCTAACTGGAGTGAGGTGGTATATCAATGTTGTTTTGATTTGCATTTCTTTTATGGCTAGAGAGGTGGAACATTTCTTCACATGTCTATTGGCCATTCATATTTCAACTTCAGAGAAGTTTCTCTTTAAGTCTTTAGCCCACTTATTTATTGGGCAGTTGTTTCTTTGAGGATTTGTTGTTGGAGGACTTAATTTTTTGAGTTCTTAGTATATTTTAGATATGAGACCCTTGTTTGTTGTATGGTTAGTGAAGATCTTCTCCCAATTCATGGGCTTTCTATTGATCTTGCTAGCTATGTCCTTTGCCATGCAGAAGCTCTGCAACTTCATGCAATCCCATTTGTCCAACCTTTCTTTGATTTGTTGTGTTTCCGGGTCTCTATTAAGAAAATTTCGGCCTGTGCCAAGGAGACTTAGGGTTTCTCCTATTCCATCCTGTAATGTTTTCAGGGTGTCTGCTTTGAGTTCAAGGTCTTTGATCCATTTGGAGTTGATTCTGATGCAACGTGATACATAAAGATCTAGCTTTAGTTTTCTACTGGTGATTAACCAATTTTGCCAGCACCATTTACTGAAGAGGCTGTCTTTCTTCCATTCTGTTTTTTTAGCTCCCTTTTTGAAGATTAGGTGGCTATAGGCCTGTGGGTTCTTTTCTGGGTTTTCAATTCTATTCCATTGATCCTGAGGGCTCTTCTTGTGCCAGTACCAAGCTGTTTTGATTACTATGGCTTTGTAGTAGTTTGAAATTTGGTATTGATATTCCTGCAGCACTGTTCTTTCGGTTAAGGATCGTTTTTGCTATTTGGAGTCTTTTATTGTTCCATATGAATTTTTGGATTGCCTCTTCTATTTCCTTGAAGAATAAGGTTGGAATATTGATAGGTATTGCATTGAATTTATAGATAGCCTTGGGGAGTATTGCCATTTTCACAGTGGTGATCCTTCCAATCCAGGAGCATGGGAAGTTTTTCCACTTTCTAAGTTCTGCTTTGATTTTCTTTTTCAGATTTTTAAAGTTTTCATCATAGAGGTTCTTCACTTCTTTTTTTTTATTATTGTGAAAATACTGCACAGAGGGATTACAATTACATGGGCAAGATAATGAGTACATTTCTTATCAAGCATTGTAGCCTCCTCTTTTGTTTCCCCTTCCCATCCCTTCCCATCTTCCCCCTCATCCTCCCACCCAACCTCCTCCCCTCCCCCACACCAAAGTTGTAAAGTTTGTTTTTCCACATAACAACTTATACATCTCATTGTTGCAATAGGTCCACCTGTATCCCTACTTAAACGATTTGTTTTTTTCCCTTCCCCTCCACAAATTATACCAATATCAAATACAGTGAAAGCAGAGGTTATACCATGGAGGAGGGACATACAAAGCAACAAAGAAATAATCTTATAAATGTGTTAGACTTCACTTCTTTAGTTAATTCCTAGGAATTTTTTGTGTGTGGGGGGCTATTTCGAATTTGCTTTCCTGATTTCAACCGTGCTCTTCTCATTGTTGGCATACAGAAAAGCCATTAATTTTTTTTTGGGGGGGGCCCTGTCGTGAGACCTGAACTCTGGGCCTGGGCGCTGTCCCTCAGCTCTTCAGCTCAAGGCTAGCGCTCTACCACTTGAGCCACAGCGCCACTTCTGGCTTTTTGCTTTTTGCTTATGTGGTGCTGAGGAATCGAACCCAGGGTCTCATGCATGCAAGGCAAGCACTCTACTGCTGAGCCACCTTCCCAGCCCAAAGCCATTGATTTTTGAGGGTTACTTTTATACCTTGCTACTTTGCCAACATTTCAAATCAGCTCGAGTAATTTGGGAGTAGAGTCCGTGGGATTCTTTAAATACAAGATCATGTCATCTGCAAAGAGGGAGAGTTTTACTTCATATTTCCTATTTGGATTCCCTTTATGTTTGCATCTTATTTTATTGCTGTAGCTAGGCATTCTAATACTAAATTGAAAACAAGTGGAGAGAGTGGACATCCTTGTCTTGTTCCTGAGTTTAGAGGAAATGGCTTTAGTGTTTCACCAGTAAGTATAATGCTGGATATAGGTTTGTCATATACAGCCTTTATTATATTGAGGAATGTTCCATGGATTCCTAGTTTTTCCAGAGCCTTCATCATAAAGTGGTGTTGGATCTTGTCTAATGCTTTTTCTGCATCTATTGAGTCTATTACATTCTTTCTTTCACTTTATCTACTCCTTTTTCTGCATACTTCCATCTAGATATTTTTTCTCTATTTTTAATTCACTATTATTTGACTTTCCATCAGTTTTTCACAGTTGTTCTGTTTTTTGTTTTTGATTGTTTGGTCGGTCATGGGGCCTGAACTCTGAGCCCGGGTGCTGTCCCTCAGCTCTTCAGCTCCTGGCTAGTGCTCTACCACTTGAGCCACAGTGCCACTTCTGGCTTTTTTCTGCTTATGTGGTACTGAGGAATTGAACCCAGGGCCTCATGCATACAAGGCAGGCACTCTACCACTGAGCCAACTTCCCAGTCCCAGTTGCTCTGTTTGTATATGATTATTCCTGTTCACTTATTTGTTATATTTCTACTCTTTCTGAAATATTCCCTTGGACTTAATCCCTCAAACACATTAGCACAGATATTGTAAGTCTATGTCTGATAAATTCCAAACATGGACTTCATAATAACTCTTCTATGGGTCTGTTAATATTTCCTGATTCCTCTCTGCCAGTCCCCTCACACTTAAGTTTTCAATTAAGATTTATACTTTTTTATATGTCTTGTTAATTTTGATTGAGTATTAGGCATTATATATGAAACATATTTAGAGAACATTAAAATCTCTGGATAATATAATAATATTACCTTTCATGGAGAGAATTTAACTTTGCTTCTGAAAGGCAGATAGACTAGAGTAAAATGCCCTCCATCATGAAATGATATCTTGAGTTTCAGTTCTTATAAGGTCTAGTTTGTTTTCAGGCCATCCTTATTTCCAGTATAAAATTCTTGAGGGCTATTGGATTCTTTTCTACCTTCATAGGCTCTACACTCCAATTTTTACCACCACCTTATCCCCAGATCTATAAAAATCTACTGAAACTTCAAAACTGAAAGTTTCAAAGCTACCCAAACTACCAACACTTCAAAGGCACTGACTTTGAAACTAGAAGTTAAATTTTGTAAGTAAAGAATTCCCAAGTGGCTACTTTGTTATTTTTAGCCTTCTCTCATTTTTAAGATACTAGCCTACAAACTCTCACTCTACTGGTAACTTTCAGATACCTTCAAAGAGAAATTCAAAATATATTTTCATAATTTTCTATCTTCTCATTAGGAAGGTGGGTCCAAAATAGTTTTAATAGTTGTTTGGGATGTATATTGATACTTCATCAGTAACTCAAACACTTCCCAGTGGTTCTAATTGATAATTGAAGTAACAAGTCATGGCTCTACAGACTATGGAGATTACAAGATTCATTTCCACTTGGCTCTTTCAAGCCTATGTAGCTCTTTGTCTTCCCAGGCCCCCAAAGGCCATATACCTCCCATTTTTATGGAATTATTCCCCACTTTTGATGTGCGAGGCCACATAGCTCTCTCTGATATTAACCTTTTCCATCTTCCACACTTCTCTGTGGGGCACACTCATTCATTCTCTGTATTTCTATTTAAATGTCACTTTTCCATTAGCTGTTTCTTCCTTAACGTCAAGGCGTCTTTAAGGATGACCCAAAATACATTTATTTTCCTTCAAGGGGCTTCCCTTTGCTTCCTCTTTTGTCTCCCTGCTACTACCCAATCATTAAGACTACAAGCTTTGCAGTGAAAGGGATTGCCTCAGCTGCTTAAATAATGGCACTGAGTTGAATGAAATGAAACACCGTATCTTTTTTCTAAGATAAATGTACTTTATTGTTATTATAGAGGTGATATACAGAGGGATTGCAATTCCATGAATCATGTAATGAGCACATATCCTTTTGTACAGTGTCTTCGGTTCCTTCCCTCACAGTCCTTCTCTCCTGTCTCTACCCATGAGTTGTATAGTTTACTTTCATCAGTGTTCAGTAAGCTCCACTACTGTACTTTTCACCCTTTTCCTCTTAAGTTCCATGCCACCCCCCACATAAAGAAGACAGATCATCAAAAACTAAAAACTATTTTTAAAGTCTCTTGTTTCCATATCTTGGAGTTCATTGATGTATGTATATTATTCTATATAAATAACTATGAAGAGGTACTTAGGCATTGTGCCTTTGGAAACAAAGTTTTAAAACACAGTAATAAAATTTTGTGCAAGTAACACAGTCCCAGAATCTGCAGTCCATATTAACTCAAGTTTTGGTTCAATTTAGTGTACATGTACCTGAAGTATTGCAGAGGAAAACTGTATCTTCCAGTTGTCAGTACCCTTGTACTGTTGTTCTTCCCATGGCCACAGGTGGCCACATGAGAGATTCTCATTACTCGCTCAGACTAAGCTTCGTTCTCACATGGGCTTGTTGCTCTCTGGGACACAATATACCAGGATTCAATCAACATTTGAAAATTCTGCTCAGCTCTTTCCCATTGATTGATCATTTACTCTATGCTGATAGCATCTTAGCTAACTTAGTGCTTTATGTGTGCCAGGCCTTATGGTAGGCACTGCCCACACATTTTCCATTTACTCCTCACAGTGGATGCAGTTACTTTTAAAGCTACAAGAAATTAAGTCACATTACCAAGGGGATAGATCTGGTGAGCGTTTCATAAAGGAAACAAAGTAAGGTCTTTCTGACCTTAAGTTCTCTGTTTGCATGACACTTTTTTTTGGGGGGGGGGTCTGTCATTGGGCTGGAACTGCACTCTGGTCCTTAGCTTTTTTGCTCAAGACTAGCACTCTACTACGTTGAGCCACACAGCTCCACTTCTGTTTTTCTAGTGGTTAATTGGAGATAAGAGTCTGACAGGACCAACCCAGATGCCCCTCAGTAGATGAATGGATCAAGAAAATGTGGTATATATACACAATGGAATTCTATGCCTCCATCAGAAAAAATGACATTGCCCCATTTGTTAGGAAATGGAAAGGCTTGGAAAAAATTATATCAAGTGAAGTAAACCAGGCCCAAAGAAACATAGGTCCCATGGTTTCCCTTATTTGCAATATCTAGTATATGTCTGAGTCAAGCAGAAAAGGTCAGATAAGGTGATGTTAGGGAAATAAACCCTAAGATATGTATTCAAATGTTTTTTTTTCTTTCATGCGATTGTTCCTAACACATTTATAAGATTATTTCTTTGTTGCTTTGTAAGTCCCTCCTCCACAGTATAACTCCAGCTTTTACTGTATTTCATATCGGTATAATTTGTGGAGGGGAAGGGGAAAAACAAATCGTTTAAATAGGGATACAGGTTGAAAACGAACTTTACAATTTTGGTGGGGGGGGAGGGGGGAGGGGGATGGGAATGGATGGGAAGGGGAAACAAAGGAGGAGGCTACAATGCTTGATAAGAAATGTATTCATTATCTTGCCCATGTAATTGTAACCCCTCTGTACAGTATTTTCACTATTAAAAAATAAAATAAATAAAATAATAATAATAATAGTCTGACAGGACTTTTCTGATGTGATCCTCAGATCTCAATCTCCTGAGTAGCTAGGATTATAGGCATGAGCCACTAGTGCCCAGCTGCATGACACTCTATTTACTGAACACTGGTAAGAAAAAATGGCTCTAGGATCAGCTGGACCTTTGTTCAGACCCAATCGTCTGCATTACTCATGATCTCTTCGTCATGATCTGTATTAGACAAGCTGCCTAACATTTCAGATTTTCAATTTCCTCATTTATGAGAACTGAGTTCAATCCCTCCCTAAAAAGGATGGTTTATAACAGGTATTTGATAAATGTGAACACACACACAACCAAACACACACACACACACACACACACACACACACACACACACACACACACACTTTGTCCATGTCTGCATTTCTCTTACTGTTGCCTTTGTCATATCATCTGCTATTCAACTATATCAACTTTACTTATTGTTACATTCCTTTTCTCCACTCTAGGCAATGCTGGTATGGTTTTAATTATCTTCATATGAATTAATTACTTACCAGTAGTGACATACTTATTATCAATTGCACAATTGCTCTATGTATTCTAGTAAAACATTACTTCAAGTGTAAAATATGTCTAGTTAAGAACAAATTACCCATGCTAATAAACAAATTTGACACAAGCCATTATTTACTGAGCTTAAATCTGGTATTCGTTGAAAAGCCTCAAGTCATTTTATTTTTGCTGAAGACTCATATTTAAGTAATTGTGTAATATAGTCATTCATTACTGTCAAGCCACACTTTTTTCTGCCTATGCAACAAAGAAAGCAGCACAGAGCAATCTTTATAGAATTGTTTCTTATTGGAGGATAAAAGCAAGAGAGTTCTGAGAATCCTGGACTAAAGGAAAATTAATAGACAACCAGTGACTAATATATTGCTCATAATCTAGCTTTAAAAATTATATTGTAGCATCCTTGACTTCAGTCTATTCACCTTGTTTTATGTCAATATTTTAATAAGACTGCTGATATCAGTTTCCCTGGTTTGCTTTAATATTAAGGTTTGTGTAACAATTACATTCTGTAAAACCAGTTGGCCCACCTAGGCTATAGTTGTGTATAAAAGTTTCTGGAGGCCATTTGTAAGACTTCTATTGTCTTAACAGCACTGGTTGGGAGAGAGAACACAGTGAACAGCTTGTTTTCTTATCTTCTCTAATGAGAACATCTTGAGCTCTTCATAAGCATGTAATTTCTTGAGTCTGTTCCTCTAAGACATTCTAATGCCATAGGTCTGAACAGTTTCAGATCAACAAGAAGCCCAGGTAAACTTTCAAAGTTATTCTCAAGTAAACTCTGGAAAATTGTTATGAAGGACATAGAGACTTAAAAATGTTATCTTTTCTTAAAGAAAGAGGCTGTAATTTATCCTCTTGTGCTCTACACTAAAAAACAGCTGTCACTGGGCCCTACCCACAGAGCATCAAGTGACCAGCCAGTCCCGGATGCCCACCTGTCAGAGCCATCAAGGTGTCATAGTTTGGTGGCCCAGTAACCATCTATTGTCAGAAGGAAATGGTATACCTGGGATGCACAAACTGATCTCAACCCCACACCTCTCCCCCAACCTGGCAACTGTTGTTGCAATTATTGTTCCTCCCATGCAGTCATGTGACCACATGATGAGTCCCTTATTACCACCACCTAAGAGATGGTGTCCTCTAGGACATAAAATACTAGAACCCAATTAACAGTATGTCATGTTCGGGCTCCAATAGAATGAGCAAACGTGCCTAAGATATAAAGGTTAGAAGCAAAAGTAACCCAACTCTATCATTCCCCATGATGCCCTTGTGGGAACTTGTGGGTTTTTGTTTTTCCCTTCAACTTTAGTCTCCATGGTTCATCATTCCCAAAGACCAGCAGGTGACATAAAAAATGTAGGAACAATTTTTCCTGATCACCAGGAGAAGGTAAAGACCTGCTACCTTCTATGATGTGACCAACTACAAGCCCGGCATACTGGTGATACATAGAGGTTAGCAGATTTTTGTGTGACTCTGCTATTTAGACAAGAAGTGGACAATACAGTATCACAGTCTAAGAAGAACCTTCAGTGTATGATTACTAGTGGGCTTGAGAGACTTGTGGTAAGCACCCACATTCATGCTTCATGACCAGGCATTCATTCTCCCACATGAGGGCTGTTCTTGGATCTGGAAATTGCCCTTGGCTGAAAGGAGCTGCTTCATCCAGACTTATCTTATCTCTGGAGGCAGCCCTAGTTCAAGGACCAGTTAGTTGATTCAGGGTATGATATAATGGTACCATTTGCTTTGAAGCCTGAGGGCAGTTCCTCATAAGCCCCATATATGCCAATATCTGCCTTAGAATTTGTTCCTAGGGAACTGAAGACATTGTGTAACCTGATTTCAAATCAAATCAAATAGAAACTGCAATTCTTCATCACAGATGAAATGCTAACCTAGGATTCTAAGAGGACTGAGAAATGTAATATTTAGCCTTGTGAACTTTGAAAAGAGTCCAGAAAGGGGATAGACTGGTATGCAGATGGAGTCCGACCAGAGCACTGGCAAAGACACTCCACAGCAATACATCTAAGAATCCCATGTATAATATGCTGACTTGACTTTATTACACACAAAATACTGGTTGACATGACTGTCTCTTGGAGTGGGATGAAGGCTTGCTTTCCCCTCAAGGTCTTTGGGCCTCTAATTGTCAACACAGTAATTTCTCCTTTGGAGTCAGCTAATCATAGACAACAGGCAAAACATCACATTGTTGGAACATGTGTCTCAGATGATTGTCTATTTGTACATTTGAGAGACTTGTAAAAGACATTTAGTATTTATTGATGATTTCTTAATGTCAGGCGTGATGTGAGGTGATTTCTGATGAATTTTCATGATGCCTAAGTTTTAGGTCTTACCATCTAGAAAAATGGAAACTTAGGAGGTAGTAGTAGTTGTTGTTTTCTTCTTCTTTTTCTTTGTCTTCTTCTTCCTCTTCCTTCTTTCCTTCTTCCTCCTCATCAGTGGCAACTGTGGAATTTGAACATACTTTTGACTTATCACCGTATTCTCATTCTCTAATACTGTGAAAAGCAGAGCAAGTCTTGTTTTTCTACCAGAATCGAGTTGAGCAATCTGATCCCATGGGGATAATGAAACATAAGGTCCTGGCTTTGTATTTCTTCTAATGATGCTTTGGTCATGTGTGGTCTCACTGACTAGTTTGCTCTAGGCAGCAGTCCATTCCATGCGCCATGGACACCATGGGGGTCAGTGCAGATAGACTCATAAGGTTGAACACCGCTCCAACACCACTCCTGAGTAAGCAGCTGGGAGCCGAGGGGCTGCTGCATGCAGGGCAAGGAGAATCCCTGTGTGTCTCATAAGCAGGGCATAGCCCTCCCCGTGTTCTATGGAGAAGGCATGCTCAAAGCCAACACGTGCAGCTGTCACATCTTAAGCAACTTCATCATGCCAGAGGACAAGAGGTCGAAACCTCTGTTGCCAAATTAGAAGGCGATTTGAGCCTTGTTGATTTTTTACCTGAACATGTGGAAAGAATTTTTCCCTTCTCTATTTAATCTGGTCTGAGAACTACATTTATGGGACAGGAGCTAACATTTATCAACTGCCTGCTATGTACCAGGCACTGAGCAAGGCAACTCTACAAATGAATTCTCTCCATCTCCCTGTGAAGAGGGTGCTGTGAGCCAGCACTTGTGAATAAGGGGATTTGTGCATAGAAAAAAAGGTAGCAAGTCACACACCATCCTCCTGGGAAAGAATACCAGGTTGAATTTTCAACCTTGTCTGTCTGGATTAAGGCTTCAGCTTTGTCTCATATTTGACTTAGAGAAAACAAGACAAGGTTGTTCAGTGAGTATCATCCATGAGGCTCTGATCCTTGCTAAAATACACTTGTGTTGTTTTGTCTATCTTAGGAGTCAAAGGTGGTTTTGCAGTGTCTATCTTGGAAAGGACATGCCACAGATGGCGCCTAGTTGTTTTTCGTGGTTTTCTTTTTCAGCTAAGTGTTCTTAAATAAGATATAAATAGATTCTCCTGAGGAATCTGCCGAGCACTCAGGGTCTTCATGGCTTAGACTACACAGACACCTGCACACACAAAACTCACACTCTGCCCTCTATGTGCTCACACACAGATGTAGATCCCTCCCATTCTCTCCTAACACCTGTGGCTTCCTCTCAACAAAGGCAGTCTTGTACTGTAAAAGCACCAATTCAGAAGGAGAACATAAACCATCTGGAGAGACTGGCAGAAGGGAAGTTCTTAGGAAAGCAAATAACATAACGTGTCTCATGAATTTTCCCATTTTCCCTTGGGATGATGATGAAGTAAAGAGAGCCCACCTGCCCTGGTGTTCTTGCCAATTGCATTTGATTTCCAATTTTACTGGTCAAAACTGACCCTTTCCTAGGATTGTTTAGTCAGTGATAGAAAGAAGTTAAGCCTAGAAATATCAGTTGCTAGTGGGACTAAATATGATGCATCAGATCCCCAAATATAGGGAGAAATTGTGATGCTTTTTGCCAAGATTGTCTCCAAATCCAGTATAATCAAGGGAAGATGTGAATTTGTTACCCATCTGTGCAATTTTCCAGTTGCAATCCTAACGAAACTATATGTTATCAGTAGATATATCAACTGACAATTCAATAAATGGTTTGTTAACAATGATTCCACTGAGCAGAAAACACTAGAAAGCAACTTCTTCTCTAATAGTTTTTATTTAAATGTCCTGAAAAATCCAAGTGCCTAATGTGAAGCATTCAAACCCAAGCAGCTAAAGGCTTTTACTTCCATTTTCTTTTGCCTATCCTTCTCAAAAAGAAGGAAATCTAAGCGAGATAAATAAAAGCAGATACATTGGTAAATGAAGTGAGATCCTTAGGGTTCTGGAAATGCATCCCGTGTGAACATTTCCCATATATTTCATCCCACAGTGGACAGACAGAGGTCCAGAAAGGTTGTCTAAGATGGCTCCAGTCAGGGATGAGTTTTCTGATCCCATATCCAGTATACATTTCATTACCCAAAGGGAGATTGTAACCGGGGGTAAAAAGGACTCCTGAAATATTCTCTATCTATACTACCTTAGTCTAAATGAAGGTTCTTCTAATACCATCTTCAAAATGATCCCGATTGCTGGGATTCATTGTAACTATTTTGGAGAAATATTAATTTTCCCTCTCCAGTGCTCTGAAATGGATTGGATGGTGTAGTATTTTGGCTCATAAACCAATTCCAGGGAGTATCTTAGGCACTAGGAGGGCTGGAAGCCAATGGTAAGTATTTCTGCCTCAAATTACATTTTCAGGATCCATGAACATCTCATTTTCTAATTCTATTTCTCACAAAACAAGCCAACATCTGCCTTTTGTTATTTCTAACTCTCATTGTTTTCTTGAAACATTCATAGTACATTTTGAGTGAACTTCTTTTTTTTTCTAAAAAAAACTGCTTGGCAGAACTTGGGCATGGCTATCCCCTCGATAACCAGTTCAGACATTGCCTCTCTCCTGCATCACTAATATACTCAGAGGGTCACAAGCAGCCAGAGGACACAAGGATATCTGTGAGATTTGCCAAAAAGGTTATATGTCAAGATCATGGAAAATGATTGTTTTTATAAAGTGTGAAACAGGCATTTGTGGAAGGAGCTGATCTAACAAGATTTGGTGGGATACAAGCAAGGGTCTCATTTCCATACTTTGCCAACTATTTAAGGAGTTTGTGCTGGAGCCCAAATGGACAAGTGAAATGAAAGTCCTTCAAAGATGATATGGAACAAGTTCTTCCATATCCTGCTGCTATGAGGAGAGCAGGGAGAGGGAAGGATACAGAGGAAAGTTTGCCCTGCTTTGGTTAAATGGAAATAGATAGAGAAGGAAGACAAGTGGAATGTCATGTGTAGCTCTTCATCAATAACTTGCTGAATCATTTTAATATGTAATCCAGCACTATTTGCATAAAGGAGAACCTTCGGGCTACATCTGAATGTCTGATATTCCCCTCAATTCAATCTACATTCCCTTGAAGCAAGAAAGTTGTCCTTATTGGCCAAAGCTGCAGGGAAAATGAGGTCTAAGAGTGCCACTGACATAAGCAATCCTTTCCTCACACAGTAAGTTGTAATAAGAAGGTCGAACGGCTAGAGCAGAAGAAGAGAAATTCATTCATTAGAACACAAATTTAGACCATCTTTGAGGGGTCTGAACAATTCAGGCCTCAGTTTCCCAGTCCATAAATGAGAAGGCTTTTGTGGGATTTAGTTAAGAATCAAATTATGCTTGGGAAAAGCATACCAACTACCAGGATGTGCTATGGGAGCAGTTGTCATCTGTAACCAGCTGATGGCTAGCCACTCTGCAGACACCAGCTCTCTCCCATGGCGCACTAGGGAGTCTTTATGTTGATTTAAATTTTTTATGAAACATGACTACATTGTGAAATCTTGAACAAACAGAAGCTTGTTCACCCTTTTAATTGAAAACAGTGCTAAACCAGTTGTTTGGCCTGTTTTCTTGCCTTATTAGGCAGAAAATAGAAGACTGGCAGGCTCTTGATTTCAGCACTCTCAAGAGCTCAACCTCACTGATCAACACTGGAAACACAAGCATAGAATTGGAGATTCCACTGGGAAGGGCTCAGAAGAGAAAGCTGGGTGCAGAAAGGTCCAGGTACATCCTCCAGACTCAACTTTCTAGGACTTAGCTCATCCTGGATCCTTTCAGCATGATAAATGACAGCGCCCCCTTCTGTTAGCGACATTCATTACTATGAAGCCCTCCTTGGCTCCTTGTCTTTACGTCCCATCCTCCACATTCAGCCCCTCAGCAAGTCCTTGGGCTTTACCATCATATTATCCCAAAAGTCCCAGAGTTCTTTACTCTTCACTGCCACCACTGTGTCCAGGCTGCCACCATTTCTCCATGGATTATTTCAACAGCCTCTGGATGGACTTCCTTGCTTCTGCTTTACCCTTGTCTTTTCAATATGGCAGCCACAGAGGTCCTGTGGAAGGGTAAGTCAGATCAAGTCACTCCTCCATCCAAATTTTCCAATGGCCCAATACTTTACCCAAAAGAGGAGTCAAAATCTGTAAGATTATCTGCAAGATCCAACACTCTCTTTTCACTCTTTCCTGGCCTCTCAACTGGCCCTTAAACATACCAGCAACCCTGTTATTGCAGGGCCTTTTCATATTTGTTCTGTTTTATGGCATATTCTTCTCAGCACATGCTCTCAAAGTGAGTTCTTTTGGACAATATTCAAACTACTTTCTCAGTGATGGCTTTTTTGGCCACCCTTTCTCAAATAGCAAATTCCTCTTTACTCCCAACCGTACATATACTTTGTGTATGTGTGTGTGTGTGTGTGTGTGTGTGTGAGAGAGAGAGAGAGAGAGAGAGAGAGAGAGAGAGAGAGAGAGAGAGAGAGAGAGAGAGAGAGAGAGAGAGTGCTAGTACTGAGTGCTAGTACTCAGGATAAAGGCATTTAGCTTTTTCCCTTAAGACTGCTGCTCTACCACTTAAGCCACAGCTCTGCTTCTGGCTTTTACTGGTTAATTGGAGATATAAGTCTCATAGACTTTCCTGCTCATCTGGCTTCAAATCATGATCCTCAGATCTCAGCCTCCTGAGTAGCTAGGATTGCAACTGTGAGCCACTGACACCTGGCTTGTATATATTTAAAAAAATAACTTTCTGTTTATTGTACTTTCATTATTATCATTTAGAATTAGTTGACATATTAGCTTGTTATTTTATTTTTCTTCCCTGCTAAAATCAAACTCTTAAAGAACATGATAGTTAAGGTTTTGTGTAGATAGTACCTAGCACAAAGTAAATACTCAACAAAATGTTTTAAATGGATAAATGACTGAAGTGACTAAAGAAATTTAAAAACAAATCCAGACTACAGGAGTTTAAACATGAGTTAGAAAGAAAACACAATTAGATGTTCCATAGACAGTATAGGACTTTACAACAATATCATCAGGGGCTCCATTTCTTTCCATGTTTCCCAAATTCACCATCCTTAAGTCAAAAGTCTTCATCTGAATGGCAGGTGATGCACCAATGGGAAAAAAATATGATCTTTACAAAGCAGTGGCAAAAAATGTCATGGAAGATAGGAAATAGCAGCAGTCCTATGAGAAAAGAAAAAGCTTTCTAGAAACCCTTAGTTTGCATATCATTAACTAGAACTTTGTTACTTGGCCAGCCTTGACTTCAGACACAGACAAGAAAGAGCTCCAAGATTTGTTAGTGAGGAAGAAAATGGAGAAGATGTGGTTTGCAGTTTGTACCACAAAGCCAAAGTCTCTGTCAGCCTCCAATACCTCTGCTTAGACAGGAAGGGAGGAGTGTAGAAGACCCAGAAGCAAGATTGGTGGAACAGGGAAGCCTGAGATGAAATTGTCACTGGAGACCAGTCCCCAGTCCTGCTGTGAAAGAGGAGAAGGGGGGTTGGGCACTTTAGGCCTTATTTCTCGCTGAGGGAAGAAGCAGACCTGAGAGAGAAAGAGACATGTTCACTGGAGGGAGATCATCTAGCAGCCTTCATGCTCTTGCTTCTATGGAGACCTTGCTTCTAGATTTTCTAGCACTGGAGAGTTTGAGATTGTGTGTGTGTGTGTGTGTGTGTGTGTGTGTGTGTGTGTGTGTGTGTGTGTGTTGGTCCTTGGGGCTTGAACTCAGGGCACTGTCCCTGACCTTTTTTGCTCAAGGTGAGCACTCTACCACATAAGACACAGTTCCACTTTGGGCTTTTTGGTGATTACTTGGAGATAAGAATCTCACAGACCTGGCTGGCTTGGAACCTCAGATCTCATTCTCCTGAGTAGCTAGGAATACAGGCATGAGGCACTTGCGCCTGGCAGATGATGAGATTCTTATTGCATGCCTTGACACACATGAGGGGTGGCTAAGTTTAGACTTGGCTCCATTGTACTATCTCAATAGTTCTCAAGAAGACAGAGTCAGCTGGGAGATTTGGCAACCCCACATAGCCCTGCTGGAGTGAAACATGCAGAACGCACAATCTCCAGTGTAAGCCCAATGGGTCCCCAGCCAGGGATATTTTCAAACATCATCCCGGAGGATTTTTGTATTCAGTCTTCTGAGCAGGAGACCCATGGCCCTATGTCCCAGACATGAGTCTTAATATAAACAGACAGACTACTATCTGTAGACAGTCAAATGGAGTCAAGGATATGGGTTTGCTCTGTGACAAGGTATCCAGAAAACGGATGCTGGCCTTGCTTTTGTCCTCTACCCTGTGACGGGGAGTGAGGAAAGGGAAAGAGCAAGGGCCTCTGACCTGTCTCTTTCCCTAGGAATACCAGTGTCAGAATTATGGGTGGGCGCATGGAGTGACTGGCCCCCTTTCCCCCATCTCACTCCAAATCACCACGTTGTCCCAGCTCAGAGACAAACACCTTGTTCTGAAGCTGAGCTGTGTGTAGGAACCTTGGGAATCAGCAGAGAACGGGCTCTGTGCCGAGGGCTCTGCTCTCAGAAGGCTCCCGAATGCGAATGCTCATTTGACTTATTTATTCACCTCCTCTTTCTTTCCTGAATGGCCAGAATCTGGGATCTAGGAGCAAGGTTTGGCCCCTTCTGGATTCTGGTAAGAAAGTCCATGGGCCTTCTGTCAGGAAGGAGAGGTTATATTGTGACTTCCTGATTAAAATGAAAAGAAGCTTTAAGAGCTTCAGCTTCTTCCTCAAATTGTCCTAATGACGCTGACGGTGGAAGATGGGACCCTAATTTCTTCACTTCCTCAAAAGCCTCTTGCCCAGTCTACCTGCAGAGGCTTCCTTGGTTTTGGAATTGTGAGTTGATTACAATCAAGAGAAGCTCTGTGTGTGTGTGTGTGTGTGTGTGTGTGTGTGTGTGTGTGTGTGTGTGTGTGTGCTCACACACACACACTGGATTAGTGGAAAGGGGAAAGGGTGGACACCTCTCCTTTGTAATTAAGACTTATTATAGCATCTGAAAACCATAAGAAAAACCCCAGAACTCATCATAGAAAGGCTGTTAGAAAAGTCTGGTAGTTTGTTCAAAGATTTAAGGCATCAATACCGGTCTTAAAACACTGGAAGGAAAATTAGGTATGTTCTCCAGAGCCTTAGTAGGAAGAGCAATGGACAGGAAGGTACACAAGGATTTCTTTGCTTTTTCCTTTCATCTTCAGCGGGCAGGAGCTATAAGACTATGGAATAGGCAGGATGCTTCCTGACTCTGAACATAGATCAGTAATGTGAGATGGCTATCCACCAAGCACAGCATTGGTTTCTCACTGGGTGGATGCAAAGGCTGGCTTCATCCTCCACGGCTACAGATGGCAGCCCCCCCCCTACTCAAAGTATTCTGTTCTCAACCAGAGTCTCAATGCTTCAACAGGTTCACTCCTATAACAGTAGCAATCATGGGGAACTTGGCTAGGCGTCAACTCAGTCAGTCTACTTGTAGATCAACAAACAGGCTCAGCAAAGCGAGTGTGGCTTTCCTGAAGGCAGCTTCAAGACAAACTGCATAGCTCTAACCAAGCAGTTGCATAAGGCCTTGGATGCAATAAAGACTCAAGAGAATGGTGTAGAGGTATGGATTGCTTCCAAGTGATTCTGATAGCAAGTTGGGAGCACTTTCCTAAGCTTTGCCTTAATCAAATCCCCAAGGAGCTATTTGATCTTCATCTCACAAGCTTGCAGCTGACTCATTTCTGTAGGCCCTGATGTCCTTCATAAGGACAGCTAATCTCTTTGATTCTTCATATATAAGGTTCGCCTTGAGTTTGATATATGCTTTACTGTGTATTATTGTTTTCTACTTTCCCCTAGTCAGCTCTTATCTTCCTCTAGTTCCTGAGGAGCCAACATTCTCTCTCTATATATATATTTTTTTTAATTTTTAATTTTTTGGGGTCGTTTGTGGGGGCTGAAACTCCGGGGCCTGGGCACTGTCCCTCAGCTCTTCAGCTCAAGGCTAGCACTCAACCACTTGAGCTTTTTCTGCTTATGTGGTGCTGAGGAATCGAACCAGAGCCTCATGCATGCAAGGCAAGCGCTCTACCACTGAGCCACCTTCCCAGCCCACATTGTCTATATTCTTGATTTTCTGAAACTATCACAGAATTAGGCACAAACCATGTACTCAGTATTTGGAAAAATAAGAGAGGAAAGGAAGGAAATAAAGGAGGAAGGAAGAAGGAGGGAGAAAGGAAAGGAGGGAAAACAAAGAAAGGGAAAGAGGGAGAAAGGAGGAAGGGAGAGAGGAAGGGACAAGGGACAAGTATATCCAAAGGATTATTCCAAGTTGCAGCAAAGATTGCTTGAATCTTGCGCAAGATGCAATGGATGGGTAGATAGTGGGACTGAACTTGAGCAAGTTAAAAGGGATGGGGATTCTGGGACTACTAATTTTGTGTCTTCTCAATCATAAGGCCTCCTGCCAAGACCACATGCTGCCTCTTTTGCTGTCCTCAGATCTCAACCTATGTGTTAGGTTTTTTTAGTACATTTCACGAAGACAGCTGGCTATCCTGCCTATGGATTTTTCTGAAGTCATTCAATTGCACTTTTTTTTTTAAAAGTGAAAACCGTAAGTACCTTGAGATGAATATATTATATAGACAACTGTCATCACAACCACATGTGGTATTATTTACTCATGTCAGTTTGAATGATTAATGTGGAAAAATGGCCAGGCAGCGAGTATGATGGAGGGCTGGGTAGGACAATTTCTACATGATTGCAAACAATGCCCACACTGTACGTGGTGAGTTGCAGAGACATGAATAGCTGGCACAAAGGCCTCCTCTCTCTGCTGACTCCCTTTCTTGGCAGCATACTCCACCCCCACATTCTCCACCCCCTGAGACTGAATTTTCCATCTACAGCCAAGGACAAGAAAGCAAGGACCCTTTAAACTTTAGCAGCCTGGGGGTTGTTGTGAGTGGTGGCAGCCATCTGGTTGATGTCACCAGGGACTCCCCAGCAGCTACCTGGCAGATAAGATTCTTGGAGCCTTTCAAGAGAATCAGGATTGTTGGCTGATCTTTGTCCCCTTTTATCAAGTGGCTGCAGAAGCAATATTACAAAGCAAGTGGTGACTTATTCTTCAGAGAAACAGCACTAAAATGGAGGAGTATGGAAGAGAACCAGGTGCTGGAAACAAATCAGGATTTGTTTTGTCAGTCAAGTATATAACTATCTAGAATCCTACCTACTAATTATAAGTTTAATGTCCATCTCCAGATAATAAGAACTTTCTGTGGTTTTCTGACTACATGACCAAACCTTTTATCAGCCTCTGCTCTCAACACCAGAACTCTTTTGATGACTACAATTACCTCCATTTTACTGAGAGCTTGGTGTTGAGAGCCGAACCATGCTACGTGCCTTAAATGCATTGCCTTGTTTACATTTCAAAGTTGATGAGGAAACTGAGGCACAAAACATTGATATGAACTCCTGGAAGTCACTCACAGCTGAGTGATCTATTAGAAATTAAATCCAGAGCTATCTGCCTCTAGAAGCTAAGCTGTTCATATATTTGTCCTCTGTGTCTTCTGCTTCCTTTGTTCCTTTGGGTTGAGGTGTGTGCAGGGGGGTGGGCTTAGTGCTCTTAGAGGAAAGTACTGGAAGTGATAGCCTTGTCTCCTTCAAGCTGCTAACCAGGAGATGATAAGTAGATTTGTGAGGAGCCATAGGAGCGAGAAGCTTCAATTGAAGGTCATCAGACTGCCACAAAAGACAGGAGACTATAGCTTTCTCTTTCTGGTTTATAATTTATAGCACCAATATCAACCATTCTGATTAAGGAATATTCTGTTCCATGATATCACTTCAACTTTGAGGCAAGGATTGTCTGGTATGTAAGATAGAAAGGGAGATTCAGCATAGGCTGAAAATTGTGACTGTCTTTTAGACACAGTACTGCTCTGATCCTCGTTGAAAAGTTCCCTAATACTTAAAGAGAGACCTTGCACAAACATGAGGTGCTTGAGGTACATAGCCATGGCCATGTAGCCCTTGGGTGTTATTGGTCACACTGGAGTGCTTAGAGGGTTGCCAAGCTTCTCACTCCTACAGAACAATCTTTTGGAATGATGCTGGGGGACATGATGGGCATTTGTCTGTGAGTGCTGACACCACCAGCCCTTCCCTGTATGTGGGCTGAGCTATGCTAATAGACAAGACCTAAAATCAGACTCCATGATATATTTTCTCTATTATGAGAAAAACTTATTTTTCATGACAGCGGACAGCAAGAAATAGACTATGCTTTTACACGTGAACACAGATGTATTCACCCACAGGTCCAAAAGAATTCTAGAGCATAGTGGCAGTGCTGAAACTGAGCATACCATCTTTTCATTACTTGTGCCTGAAGTTCCCATGATTCATTCTCATTATTTTTGAGTCATTCCTTTTTAAAATATCTCTTTTCTTCTCGCTTTGACTTTTGATCTAGCATTTCATCATGTTTGACTTAGAATAATTACATAGTATGTTGCATTGGTGTTTGCCAGCCTTCCTCTTACTTTGGGGGTGGAGGTGGAAATTCACTTATCCCTGTAAAAAGAAAAAAAATGCAATTATTTTCTTTCACTCAACTACTCTGACCAGACTTACCTGATTTAACTTTGTTCTTATGTCCTGACTTGAAGATAGCTCCATTTATATGGGCTAGGTAATTAATTAGGGAAACATAAGTGTTCAGTGGAATCTCCAACATAGCATCATGTGAACTTGCCTCCAGAACCTCTACCCATGATAGAACTTATCACAAAAGTTTAATTGTAATTTGGCCACAACTGTTAATACCAATGATTGTAGAGTTCTTTCTAAACTATGCTATAACATTATCTTATTCCCCACAACTTTGTATTTCTGTATTTCTCAAAGGACAGTCCCACAGAGAACTCAGAGTGTTGATCAGAATGCAGATACTTGATACCATACTCATCAAGATCCTATGGAGCTGGGCCCAGTCATTAAGCCTCGTAAATGATTCTTGGCCATAATGGGTATACCCATATTCTTGGCCTTAGTAGTTATGCATGATCAACATTAGACATTGGAAAAAGTCCAGAAGAATTTACCTAGTCCTTCAGGAAGGACACCGATTCTCTCTTAAGGAACTAATCATCTTACACTGCCACAATGCAGTCAGATTTCAATGTATGTTTAGGAATAGACAAACTCTATTTAACACACCACCACCATATTTGGATTTGTTTTCCTGAGAATTGGTATTAATTAGTCATTAATTCAGCAAACCCTTGCTAAAGAACTCAGGTAGTGTTAGATTGAGGAGACAAAGAGGCTTCTTTTCTCTATCTTTGGAATGGAAATATAGGTACTTGAATTTACATCAGATCACGGAGAGCTTGATTTTAAAGAGTTGGCATAGTTCTGCTTTCTCCATTCTCAGTGACAGTGTGGAGTGAGTCTGTATTGCAGGGGGAAAAATTCTTCAGGCCAAACTCTGACCTGAAGCAAAACATAAGATAGTTCCTTTATGTTGAAGTGAGCTGTTTACCCAGGACATTTGTAGGTACCGTTACCTAATCTGACAGGAATTTATTTGTCTTTCACTTTATTGCTCAATTGTGAATGGTTCTAGTATTAGTAGGAACATACTGATAGTCTGAAAATGTAACTACAAAGCAACCACTTCTTGTTCTTGTTGTTTTACAGATACTGGGAAGGGGGAAACAATGTGGACAACATCAACTCAAATATCTTGAAGGCAAAAAAAAAAAAAAGAAAGAAAGAAAATCCACAAGTGGCAAAGCCCCATTGATCAGAACCTAATTACTATTTTCATTGAGCAGCAAGAAAAGGTAGAAAATGATTTGGTTACCTGGATTGCCTTTGGTTAGCTAAAATGTAAGAAGAGATCTGGGGCACAATTAGCAATCTGCTTCAGCCTCCAGCTGTGGTTTTGTAATCCAGAAAGTGTTCGAAGGAGGCAGAGCATGATTACATTTTCTATGCTGCCTATCTTGTTCAACTTGGGGCCTCTCACATGTAAGCATTAGAAACTTTACAGTCCGAGAGTGAAAAGTTTGCTAATCTGACAAGGAATCAAGGTTCATTAAACTCTTAAATGCGGCATTTTTATAGGATATGGCCAAACTGGAACTGGCTGAGTGTAGATGTCATTAGCTACAGGTTCATTTGAACTTCATGGTGCATTTTCCTTCTCGTTCTCTCTCCCTCTCCCTCTCACATTCTACATTTCCTTTCTGTTTTTGGAACTCTCCTTCTTGCTATTAATAGGGATACAAGGAAAATTTTCAGGGGTTTCAATGGAAAAAAGAAACAAGTTTTAAAGAAGAATTTACAACGAGACGCTTAATGAACAATGGCCTATTCGCATAGCTGAAAGCCCTGCTCACAAATCTCTCTCCCTTTTAGATTTGTGAGGAACAAGGGATTCTATTCTCTGCATGGGATTTTGCTTCTGGGCTAGGGTTGACTGCAAGTTTATTGGAATGAGCTCTACGTTTTGTTTTGTTTTTACCATAAGGGACTTCTGCAAAGAGCCTCAGTGCTCATCATGTGCTGTGAGGAGAATGGAGAATGTTTGCAGAATAGTTTTTTCCCTTTGCACAAAAATTAGGTTCAAGCTGAGAACCACTGGTGAGTTTTTTCAAGTTCTGTTTCAAATGAAATAGGCAGATATATTTGAATTAATTAACTTGGTAAGAAAATTCAGCTGATGGGCTGGGAAGGTGGCTCAGTGGTAGAGCGCTTGCCTTGCATGCATGAGGCCCTGGGTTCGATTCCTTAGCACCACATAAGCAAAAAAGAAAAAAGCCAGAAGTGGTGCTGTGGCTCAAGAGTGGTAGAGCACTAGCCTTGAGCTGAAGAGCTGGGGGACAGTACCCAGGCCCAGAGTTCAGGCCCACGACCCGACCAAAAGAAAAGAAAAGAAAAGAAAAGAAAATTCAGCTGAGATAGAGACTAATGGAAAGAGCACTGAATAAGGAACTGCAATCATCCTATTCTAACCTTGGCTTTGCCATGCACTCTTTCTAGAACTATGGGCAAATAGACAGCATGTCTGTGCCATGGCTCCCTAATTTTATAAACTCTGAAATATGGATTTAGAAGAACTGTGGATGCACTACTGTGTCTTTGTTCTAAAAACACAAGGAAAATTGAGATAGTGTGAGCTTTTGCTGAACTCTTCTTCCCTTCCATGATCCTGGTAGAATAGACAAGATATGCTCTTCTAGAAGACACTCCAGAACCATAGGCTCTAGAGCTCCATACTTCAGATCTGACAGTATTTGATGACTTATGTTTTGGTTGTGGGTCTATTTCCACATGTGTTTCTTAAACATACAGTCAATTACTTCTCTATTTATATGGTCCCTGCAGTGCCTAGAACTATGCCTGGCTTATGAATAAATAAGGAACTCTCCTGCCTCCCCTTTTTTTGTGCCAGTACTGGAGCTTGAACTCAGGGCCTTGTTCTTTCACTCGGTATCTAGGTCTGGCACCATAACACTGGAGCCATGCCATGAGTTCCGAATAATTGAAATAGAATTAGAGCCAACAATAGACGACTGGCCTACTGAGAAAGTTGAATGTCTAGGGCACAGATCCATCTTTCTCATGTTTAACCTCTCTGTTCTCTTGAGAATTACTGGAGCTTCTGCTAGAGGAGATGAGGGGTACATTATTGTTCTGCCTTTTCAGTAGGGCCTGGGCACTGGTGCTGACCTGAACTGCTTTAGCTCAAGGCTAGTGTTCTACTATTTGAACCATAGTGCCACTTCTGGGTTGTTGTTGTTTTTTTCTGAGTAGTTTATTGGAGATAAGAGTTTCATGGACTTTGTGTGAGCTGGCTTTGACCCTCAATCTTCAGATCTCAGCCTCCTGAGTAACCAGAGTTACAGCATAGTCTCTTTCTTGATTCTTAATGCAATACATTCTCCTAATCAGTTCTCTTTCTTCTTCTTCAGGATACTATTTGAAGTCATCAGGCAGGTATGTCTTGGTCTTCTTGAGGAAGGAGGGTATGGCATGGGCTAACAACTAAAGCCTCAGCTTCCATTGAATTGGATGAGGGCTGACATGTGCTCCCCAAGATTTGATAGCCTACCACCTCATATATATATATATATATATATATATATATATATATATATATATATTAAGCACAAGGGGACCACCAGGCTTGAGGCTGGGACTGTTGTTGCTCAGGTCTCTCTGCCTGACATTGTTCAACCTGTTCCAGAATGGGATCCATGCTCCCATGATCACGCAAGGCAAGGAGGAGACTCAGGCCAGAGTCGTGGAGGATTCTGAAAGGGGCTGCATTTAGCACAACATAGGGAAAGAGACAACTGAATCCACAGCAGCAGGACCAGCAGGAAAAAAGGCCACTGTTGGGGTTACCAGGAGAAAGACTTCCTGCCATTGTCTGGCCATATGGATTCAGTTGAAAATAACAATAGGTGGAAATCAAAAACATGCATATGTACATCTGAAATCATACCCACGCTAAGAATCCATTGATACTGTGCTTGGGAGCCATGCAGCGCTGACTTGGGGCATTGTGGCCTAGTGAAGATGGGGTTCCTGAATCCCTGCACAAGTCAGAGATGCAAAAGAAGTATACTTTGAGGTAGCAGGAGCAGAAGTTATTAGCCCATAGGTCCAACTCAGCAAATTTTAAAGTTGTTATTATAAAGGTGATGTATATAGGGATTACAATTACGTGAGTTAGGTCACCAATTTGTTTCCCTTTGTGCAGTGTCTCTGTTCCCTCATTCTCTCCCAACCCCTCCCTCCCATCTTCACCCACAAGTTGTAGAGTTCACTTTCATCCATTAAGCACCACTGCTGAACTTTTTCACCCTTTCTCCCTCAAGTCCCGCACCTTCTCCCCTACATGCAAATATACCATATATAGAGAAAAGAAGGCAGAATCATCAACAACAGAAAAACAAAACAATAGACAACAATAGATCTCTTGTTTCCATACCTTGGAGTTTGTTTTATATATATATATATGTATATAAATATATATAACAATTTATAAATATTTATATATATACACATATAAAGAGGTAAGTAAGCATTGTGCCTCTGTGTTTCTCTCCTAAGAGTATCCTCTTTGGCTCTCACTGCATTTGAATGCCTAGAGTCCTGTATAATTTATCATATCCCAGTGTAGTTCAGATCTAATTTCTGCATATGAGAGAAAACATGTGCCATTTGTCTCTCTGAGCTTGGCTTACCACACTTAACATGATTTGTTCTAGCTCTATCCATTTACCTGCAAATGACACACTGTACTTTCTAATCAACCCAACAAGTTTTGATAGAGCAGAGGCAACACAAAACACTATAGAGTGATATAAAACATAGGGCAAAGCAGGAACCCTGTTAAGTACTGCTTAGTACTTAGTGTGAATGCTAGGATTCTAAGGGATCAGACTTACCCTACTTCTCTAAGCAGTGTTAGACTAAGGCTCAGGGTTTGTTTTGTTCGCTTCTTTTTGTGTGTGTTTTTTTTTCTTGCAGGTTTTTTTTTCCTGGTCCTGGGGCTTGAACTCAGGGCTTGGATCCCTGAGCCTGTCCCTGAGCCTCTTTGTGCTCAAAGCTAGTGCTCTACCACTTAAGCCACAACACCACTTCTGGTTTTTTCTATTAAGAGTCTCATGGACATTCCTGCCAGGATTTGCTTCATACTACGATCCTCAGAGCTCAGTCTCCTGAGTAGCTAGGATTACAGGGGTGAAACACCAGTACCCAGCTTCTTGCAGTTTCTTTCTTTTAATTTCATTATAAAAAATGTCAACTATAAAAACAAACATAAAATTCTAAAAACCAGTTTACCTGTGTACCTCTCAACTACCTTCAACAATTGTCATTCCCCAGCTGCTTTCTTTTTTTTTTTTTTTTTTGAGTCTGGTCGTGGGGCCTGAACTCTGGGCCTGGGTGCTGTCCCTCAGCTCTTCAGCTCAAGGCTAGCTCTCTACCACTTGAGCCACTGCATCACTTCCGGCTTTTTTCTTTTTTGCTTATGTGGCGCTGAGGAATCAAACCTAGGACTTCATGTATGCAAGGCAAGCGCTCTACCACTGAGCCACCTTCCCAGCCCCTCTCCCCCCACCCCCCGCAGCTGCTTTCTTACTCCCATCACATAACATCTAAAATAGTGCATGTTGTACTTCTAAAACATTAAGTCTCTATAAAAGTATAACTCTTGTACTGTGTTGCCTAAAATGTAAGAATTCTGAAATACCATCCAATATCCAGTAACTATTCAACTTTCTAACCCTTTATATCTAACCAAGTCTTTGATGTGGTTCTTTGACTGCTCTATCCCCATCCAGAGAGAAAACCAAGACACACTTACCATGCTAGCAAAGCAACTCAGAATACTCTGATCTATTACAATACATAGTAATGTAACAAAACACGTGGTATGCCAAGAACAGAGAGGGTGACCCTTAAATTGGAAGCAAGCACATTGGCAACATAAGGAGAAAGTAACTGACAAATCCCTGATTCTGGAAGATGCCCAGAGCAGCAAGGCCTGGAGCCAGGAGTTTAACAAGTTTCCATTGTTATTGGCAGCTGACAAATTTAGAAGCAGACAGGGGACCTTCTTATCATGGGGAATTTTTCTAGCTGAGTATATATGCATTTAAAAAGCACAATCAACCTGTAGTGAGCTAAGGGATTAAACATGATTTTTTCTCAACTTGAATGACCTCTCTCCCTAAATTAAGCTGCCTATTTAGCGCCCTTAATAAATACATAGATAATTTAAACCATGTGGTAGCAAATTGAAAACATGGGTTTTGTGAACTATGTATTTTCTTTCTCATGTTGGAACACTTCCCTGGAGAAAAATCTCAGGTCTCATGATTATGGAAAAGAAAGATCTGTGTATCTTTCTGATTGTTTCATGATACACACATACATATTGATCAAGGATTTTTTTTTGTCCTTCCTTCTTGACTAAAGTGAAGCCTAAGCTTCTGAGAAAAGCATTCCATCATTACTTCTCTGGCAGCTACCTGGTCTATTTGTCAACAAAGCAAAATGTGGATTGTATTTCTATAAATACAATACAATTACATCTCGAAGCAAATTTTCATTTTATATTAGAAGGCCTTATGGAGCTGAGGACTGTACTATTTTCTGCCTATTAGAAGTAACTATCTGTATTCAAAAGTCAGTACAATATTCAAATATAGATCCCTTCTGTTGTTTGGGGAAAATAATATTCCTTGCATCAACACCTTAAAGTTTGGATGAAACAATTTGTCATGCCAGTTTTCTGATGTTTGTTTTCATCTACTGACTTAAAATATAATTCTCATACTCCCCCTCAAATATCACTAGTTACTTTAATATTAGTAATCTTGATTTTGATCAATGTTCACAAAGATCTTTCTTTGTGGAATTTGTGTATGGTTTTCCCCTTTCCTTGAATTAATGAGTCACATCAAAGTGTCTTGACTTTTAGAAGCTTTGTTACAGTTTGCTCTGACTGCTTTCATGTGTGTCCAAAAAAAGACCCATAAGCAGCTTTCTGTGTTCATGGGCCCAGAGGATTCCTCTGGGCTCATCATCCTCGCTGTGGTCAGAGCTTTCTCTGAGACAGTTTTCACCACAAATTCCCTAGAGAAAATGTCTGCAGCTTCCCTTCAGATTCCCAGCCTTCAACTCTCCCCATTATCAAGCAGAGTCTTAGACAAAATTCCATAATGGAACAGAAATTTCTGTTCCAATTTCAAGGTGCCTTGACTTTCTCTTGTTGTAAAACTGGGACATACATTAGGGTAGGAGTAGATCACTTTTGACTTAGCAAAGGACACCAAAAATATTTTAAGAAATGGTGATTCAACCACTTTAGGAAGGGTGAAATAGTCACAGAAGCAAATTTTGCCTAATTAAACTTTTTGTTTTATCTTGGAGAACGGACATTTTACAAAAAGAAAACAAGTCTTCTGGGTGAGATTTTTACCAAGATGACCAAGTTTGATCATGTGAGGAAGCATGAGAAGGGGCAGGAGCATTGCCCTTTGGGGCCCATAGAAGTAACAGGCCATGGAGGCAGCTAGCTGCCTTCCCACACCATTGAATGAATTCTCTGAGTGTCCACTGACTGACTTCCAGATGGCAGACTGTCTGATGTTGGGAATCGATGATGCCATTTGAAGAGCCAAGTCTTTTAAAATCATGCAAGGTTCTTCAGAAGACAATACTATGCTAGTTGGTAAATCTCAATGTTGCATGCAGCAAATTATTGATACTGTATTTGGAAATAAATAATCAGTGAATTTTCATTTTATAAATCATCTGGATAGTTAAAATATGCAGGAAGCTTTTAACTAGCTACTATACATTCTTATATTTGTACTTCCATACCAAGATGGCAGAAACTATCATCTCATCCAAAGCAAAATAAACGTTTGTGACTTTATGTTAGATTTAGTGTCACTTGTGTAATTACAAAGCCAGATGGTTTTTTCCCTCACATTCTTATCTTTGAACTCCTGGTGTTTATGAAGCACATATAATACAATCCTACAAATGGTATATTTTGGAAGTTTGTATGACCAACTCCTATGAGAGAATGGTCCAGGAAGCCCAGTGAATGGGGTATCTCTAGAGTAGGATTCTGAGACTGTAGATACTTTTCTAAGCCTAGTAGTCACCAGATACTCAGCTGGACTGAAAATTCAGTTGTTTAGTTGTATTAGCCACACTTCAAGTGTTTAATGCCTATAGTATTAAAAATTTCCATTAGTGCATACAGTCTCAAATTTTCTAGGTAATTATCCCAGCTGCCCACACTTGAACTCACTGGGTTTTCTTTCCTGGGAAACAAGGAGGTGGGACCACATAGTCTCTCGGGTCCTTCCATTTTAAGCTTTTCATTCCAAACACTTTCTCTGGAGGCCACATCTGCATGAGAACTCTTGGAAAGGGCCTGTGGTATGAAAGGCAGCTGTGCAGTGAAGAAAACACCTTAGAAGTTAAAGGACTTAAATTTAGCCCAATGCCTTTAGTACAACTACTCAGCTCTGGAAATTTGCTCAATGGCTTTGTCTGTTTGATAATTTATCAAATAAAGGGACTGGGCAGGTTGATCTCAAAGCCCATTTTGCTCTAAAATTCTAAAATGTTACTAATTTTTTAAAAGATACTCCTTGTTGATGAAGTAGAATCCACCAGATGTGGGTACGGTGGAGTATGTGCTGTTTTCTTTGAAAACAATCTGGGTTTTCCCAACACCCATTAAGGAAAGAGAAACTTATTAACATTCCATTTGCCTTCCCATGAACAGTTTGCTGCAATGGAGTCTTTCACCTAGCAGTTGGAAGATGTGTGAAAAATGCCCAGTTAAGCAGCTGTTTTCAATCTGAAGATTCTTGGCATCTGCGCAGGGTAGCCACAGGATCAAAGTTTTCACTTTCCTTCCAAAAGCTTGGGTGTCTTATAGACTTGTGATAGTTAGTGTAGCATTTGAGTTTGATCTTAGCGAGGGATCTGTGACCTTGATGGTTATGAGCAATGTAGAAAAATAATTTTTTAAATATTTGATTTGGAGGTTTTGGCAACAATGGATTAAATAATATAGCCTTTATTCAACTACATGAACAACTATGAAATATTTTCATTTGTGAAGTTCAGGGGCCAAAATATTAAAGAGTGAGGTTAAAATTAGGATATATAAATATCTAAATATATCAATTTTATATCAATATATAACAGCATGTGTATTTAGGTCATTCAAATCTGTGTGTGTGTGTGTTTGTGTGTGTTGTGTTAATGGAGCTTGAACTCAGACCCTCACATTCTTGTTCAACTTGCCTTACTTGTGTCTGGCACACCACCATTTGAACCACATCCCAGGCCAGCTTTTTTCATTGGTTATTTTGAAGATGGAGTCTCAGAGGCTTTCTTCTCTGGGCTGACTTTAATTATCATGTTCCAGATCTCAGCCTCCTGAGTAGTTAGGCTTGTAAGTATGACCCACCAGTGAGTCAAATGTTCTTTTTGTATTCAAATGGTTTTTAATAACTACATTCTACATGCCAGCACTCTGATAAAGGTGAACATTTAACAATAAACTAAAGAGACAACAACAAAAGTTCTCTTGCAAAGGAGCTTCTAGAGTGTTTGGAGGTGTTTAGTAGAGATAACAGGAAACTGTGTATTACATTAAAATTTTGTTCATTTGTTTATAGCTTTAGCAACTTCATTGTTTTTATGCCAGCAGCATCATGAATTTTCAGGACTGTAATAGAATATGTAGGGGATCTACAGAGAAACAAATTTTTGAATAAGTTTAGTGTGGTCACTGAACACTTTTTCACCCCCATAGAATACCTCAGTAAAATGATTAAAACACTGTTTAAAAAAAATTAAGTCTGGTGCTGGTGCTGCCTATTATCCTAAATACTCAGGAGGCTGAGATCTGAGGATCAATTTTATCTCCAATAAACCACCAAAAAGCTGAAAAGTGGAGCTGTGACTCAAGTAAAGTACTAGTTTTGAACAGAAAAACTCAGGGCCAAGCTTAATAGAAAAAAGTTAGAGGGTGAACTAAGTCATTAAGACTGAGACTGACCACATTCCTCTAATAGAGTGTATCCGATACTCTGAATTCACTATTATTCTCCCGTGTGGGGTTGAGACTTGGATATTCTGGGCATATGAAATGTTTGGGTGGTCCACCAAATGCATAGCATTACTCAGTCGCCCTCATCAACCAAAAGACACTTGGGAAGGTTCACAGAGAATGATAGGGAGTTTACTTTGTGATATCAGAGCTAGAGAAATGCCAGCAATACTGGCAATGTGGGGTACTCAAGGTTCTTGGATTTTAGAATATAAGGCCTGGGTTAATGGTGAAATCCTTATGAACAAGTAACATGCACTTTAGCAAAATTGAATATTAGGAAGTTAAAAGATATTTTGATGCAGGTCTGGCTGCAGGGAGATTAGGGGTGGACAAACAGAGAAGGGGAAGGAAAGTAAATACAGGTAAAATACTCTACAGATGTGCATGAAAATGCAACAAGGAAACTCAAGATGCATTGTATACATAAATGGGTATATTAAAATGTAACCCCCTTCTATGACCAATTTGCAATAATAATAATAATAATAATAATAATAATAATAATAATGGCTATAATGATGATGAAAGCCTGGGTTAAAATCCAAACTCTAACCCTACTCTTCTTAACTTATTGCCTGTCCTATGAAAAAGAGATTATAATCCTTCTGTAAGTTTATAGGAGACTCAAATGAGATCGTGTGTGTGATTTCTGGTTCTGACTACATTGGGAACCACAATGGCATGGACCATATGGTCACACCCCTCATCCACTTTGGTGATGGAAAGAGCTGGATCCTTGCTGTTTTACACACCCTAGTGACAGCATATGGCCCTTGTCCTATGAATGAGATACTGGCTACAGCCAAAACACTCAGCACTGAGGATTCAATAATAGGAACAACTTACTTTCTAATTTACATAACTTGTATACTAAAAGTATGCTTACATTTCCTTCACACTGTCAAATATGGCATTGTGTATTGATTTTTATTATTAATGACAGTTACTCTTTTTTAAGGGGAAAATATGATTGTTTGCATATGAATTAAGCTATCAGCTGATTTTTTTAATTTTTTATTGTAAAGATACTATACAGAGGGTTACAGTTACATGAGCAAGGTAATGAGTACACTTCCTATTGAGCATTGTTACCCCCTCCATTGTTTTCCCCCTACCATCCCTTCCCTCCCTACCTTCCCCGAGGTTCTTTTTTTTTTAATTGTATCAGCTGATTTTTTTCCTCAAAAGATCACCACAACTTTTTTTTACTATATTTACTAATTATATTTAGTTATTAAAAATAACTCTATTTTTCTTGTATCATTCCATAGAATTTGCCTTGTAATGGCTATTAGAATTCTTTGGTTAGCACCCTATCTCCCCAACAGAGAAGCCAAAAAAGAAAAATATATAAAACTCTGAAAGAAATGCTCTTCTGGGCCTCAAGTGGTTGAGGCTTCTGTGTGGGGTCCACTGTGTAAAGAAATAGTTCCCCCCCACACCCCTCAATAGCCTTGAAAGGTAAAAGGACAAAAAGTGTGCTGTCTCCAAAAAAGGCATTAGTGAGGGCTAGAAGGCTGAAGAGTAGAGATCTGCTGACTGGACAAACCATGATTACTTTTACAGCTCATGAAGCTGTCTTTTTAAGAGCCGTGCTCCATGACCTTAAGTTTATTGCACTCACGATTTTAGAAATGTCATCTTTTGGGAAGATGAGATACTTCGATGAGAAAAGACAAGATTAATAGCAAAGCTTTGCCCAGTGCTAAGTATCTTACAATTCATTGCCAAACAGACAAGAGTGGAGATCAAGTCTTCCGAGGCTCATGAGCTGGAGAGCTGCATCATCCATCAATACAGATAACCCCCAGCCCCACTTCATCTCTGTTCTGTTTTATAAACTGATACTTAATAGCCTGGATTGAATCATGGCTTTACTCCTTAATAGATGGTGACCTGGAATATATCACTAATTAACCTTGGTGAATCTCAGGTCCTTCTTGTGCAAAAAGGGAGTAGTAAGAACTCTTTCTTTGAGAGCTGGGATAACCAACAGTTGAAGAGTTCCTATTAAAATGAAAGGCACAAAATGTTAACTTCTATACCCAGAACCCTCCAGAGGCTTCCCATAGCCCTCAACTACTCGAGGCCAAGAAGAGCATTTCTTTCAGAGTTTTATGTATTTTGCTCTTTTTGGCTTCTCTGTTGGGGAGATAGACTGCTAACCAAAGAATGCTAATAGCCATTAGCAGGTAGTAAATTCAACGGAGTGATACAAGAAAATCCAGTTATTTTTAATAACTGAATATTATTAGTAAATGTAGTAAAAAAAAAAAGTTGTGGTGATCTTTTGAGGAAAAAAATCAGCTGATAGCTTAATTCATACACAAACAATCATATTTTCCCTTTAAAAAAGAGTGACTGTGATTAATAATGAAAAGCAGTAAACAATGCCATATTTGACAATGTGAAGGAAATGTAAGCATTCTTTTAGTATACAAATTACGTAAATTAGAAGGCAATTTGTTCCTATTATTGAATCCTCAGTGCTGAGTGTTTTGGCTGTAGCCAGAATCTCATTCATAGGACAAGGGCCATATGCTCTCACTAGAGTATGTAAGACAGCAAAGAACCAGCTAAAAGCCTGACAATGGCCTCCAAAACAATGTCAGGTGCTCCATCCTCTTTTAAACTAATACCTATTAAGTTCACCTCTAGCCACGGTGGACTCTTCATGATTGCTCACACCTACCCATTGCCTGTTCCCATTGCCTGAAGTATCTTCTTTCAAATGTCTGCATGGCTTGAGTCCATAACTCTAACAGTCTTTGACCTACCATCCCCTTTTTAGGATCCTATCTGTCCTATCCAAAATTATAAACACTCCCCCAAACCCTTCCTCCTTTATCACCACTTAACATATACATTTTATTATACTTGTTAGTCTTCCTTGCTGCTCCTGAAGGAAAGCTGGCACAGAGGAGACACTAAATGCACGTGTGTAGATAAATGGTTAATGAATTCGGATCCAATTAAGGTATCTAGCACCACTGTGCCTTGGGTTAAAAATAGAGTAGGACGAAGTGGTAGGAGAGACACTGACGTGAACATGTCTGTGTTCAATATCTTACTCCACTGATTGGGGCAGATGCTAAGGAATCAATCTAGAAGATTTGCTAATCCTAAAGGAATATATGTTAAACATTTTGTGTGTGTGTGCTGGTAGTGAGGCTTAAAGTCGGGGTCTTGCACTCTGACTTCACTTGGCTTTTTTGCCCAAAGTTGGTGCTCTACCACTTGAGCCACACCTCCATTTCTGGCTTTTTGCTGGTGAACTGGAGCTAAGAGTCTCACAGACATCTGTCTGAGCTGGCTTCCAATTGTGATTCTCAGATTTCCAGCCTTTTGAGTAGCTAGGATTATAGTTGTGAGCCACAAATGCCTGGCAGGAAAACACATTTTTATAGAAGAATGCTATCTAATAAATGTTGAAGCTATGACAGGATTAAAGAATCACTATTGTACAATCCCTAATGAAATAATTGACCTAGCACAGGTCACCAATGCAGGTTACCTAAACCTATGAGGTGAGAGATGGGCGGGGAAGTGGAGAACTAAATAAAGAGGATATCAGCTCACAGATTTCTTTTTTAAGAGGAAATAAACGCATTTATTTGTCTCCTGGGCTAGCTTCAAATTCCAACTCTCAGATCTCCTTAGTAGCTAGTATTACAGATATGAACCACCAATGCCTGGCTTCTATGTGCAATATACACAAGAAAATATGTTGGAAATGATCTGTACAACTTGTGGGATGGGGGGACTGGAGGGAGGGAGAATAGGGGAAAAATGAGGGAAGGGGTAACAAGTTTGACAAGAAATGTACTTATTTCCTGAGTTATGTAACTATAACTTCTCTGTATATCACCTTGACAATAAAAAAGATAGACAAAAAATTGTGAGTGTTGTTAAAAAGGTGATAGATAGAGGGGGTTACAGTTATATAAGTCAGGTATGAGTACATTTCTTTTCGGACAGTGTCACTCCTTTGCTCACTGTCTTCCAGTTTTTCCTTCCTGTCTCCACCCACAAGTTGTATAGTTTATTTTCAACATAGTGTCCAGTGAGTCTGCTGCATTTGTTCACCCTTTGTCCCTCCATTCTGTGCTCTGCTTCCCTCACCCCCAAAACAGATAAATGAATGAACAACAAAAAAAAAAGAAAAAGAAATGACATCAAAGAAAAACTTGTTTCCATTTCCTGGAGTTTGTTTTGATAAATATCAACCCACAGATTTCTTGCTAGTCCCATCATTAGAAATATCTTTTAGAAAAAATTACCCTACTGGCTTCATTTTCTGTTCCAGGAGCCTTAGGAGACCACAGGGATATAAGAGGAATTGTGTGTTCTTCCATTTTTACTTTATCCACTCCTAGAACCACAAATCCAATGCTCCAAAATTGCTCCAGGACTCATGACACATTAACCTCTCTGCTGTAATTAGCAGTGGGCCATCCAGAGTTTATTTTATCTTCTGCCCTATTTTTTCTTCTATTTCTCTTTTCACTCCTACATGGTTTAATTTGAATTGGAAGTTTAAAAACAAATGATTAACTGGTTTCAATGATCTCCTGCATCCCTGCGCTCTCTTGTTACTTGTATTTCATCGCTGACCACTGGCCCAGTCTTTGCAAAAGATAACTGCTGAAGATTGAGCTTTGCAAACTTCATCTGTCTGCTCACCATCTCTATACACTTTCTTGGGATGCTGGGGCATGTTAAAATTGTTGGTATCTGCACAACCACCCAGTGTTTTGATTTTTGCAAAGAGGAAGACGATGAAATTCCTATATAAAATGACACCAGAGCAAACCAGGAACTCAGGGTCTGTAATGGAGTCATCCAACCCGGACATCCTGATGATTAGCACTCTGGGAGGAGGTCCTTGTAAGCCCAGGCTTCCTTTTCCACTTCCATGATGTTCTGTTTAGTCCTTTTAGAAGGAAAAGTAAAAATACCTTTCCATACCCAGTGGAGAGTTTATCATCAAGAATGAGATGTCAGCAAGTCTGGAGAGTAGCAGGGCCTTAGACTACTTGGGGACTTGCTTGTAATTGATACCATTTTAAAAACCAATATGAAATTTCACAGGAAAGCAATATAACATCCTAACATCCCAGAGCACAGGAGAGAGAGGATCTGCTGGGCCTCCAGACAGAGGAGGCTCGCTAACCACATTCTTTCTTCCTCAGGCAGCCTGGGGACTGCATCCCCTGGATTTGGCAGTCTGGTTTTTGATTAGGAAACTTGTATAGAACTTGAGGCAAAGTAAAGTGCAGTTGCTTTGTGAGACTGAGTTTGCTGGTGTTGGAGAAATGGGTTGTGGGAGACAAGAATTCACCTCCCCCAAATATGAAGCATCAATTATCTGAAAGTAGTTCAGAAAAAGCAGGTGCAGAAGAGCCCTCTGCCCTTAGGACATTGGTGAGAAAGATCAGAAAGATGTCCTCCCCATTTCAGCCCTGCTTAGTCTAGAGGACGAACAGAAGTTAACTGCTATCGTAATCCGTTTTGTATTGCTATAACTGAGTAACTGGTTATATTGGAAGGATGGGATTTATTTACAGTTCTGGAAGCTGAGAAGTCTGAAAGTGTGGCTCTGACATCTGATGACAACTTCACCACATGGTATAGGGTATTATGTGGGGAGACAGACCAAGCTCCATTTTATTACCAAGCCACTCTCATGATAACACATTAATCCACCAGTCCATGAATTCCTCAACCCATTCATGGAGTCCAATCACCTTCCAAAAATCCCACCTCACCAATACTGCAGATTATTTTGGATATTAAGTTTCTAGCAGATGAAATTTGCAGGACGCATTCATACCATAGGACCCACTCAAGACAACTGTTGGAATTTATTAGCCTGGAGATGATAGAAGAGAATCGGTGTTAAGTTTTACCAGCTCATCTTACTCTGTTTGTTGTTTATCCCAAAAATATTGCCTCAGAAACTCAGTCCTTTCCTTTGTCTTAAAACGTGCTATTGGGCTGGGTGGCCAATGCCTTGGCTTATATCCTTGGCTACTTGGGAGATTGAGATACAAGGATCAAAGTTTGAATTCATCCAGGCAGACAAATAAGAGTGATTCTTATTTCCAATAAGCCAGAATAAAAGCTAGAACTGGAGGTGTGGGTCAAGTGGAAGAACACCAGCTAAAGCAAAAAAAAAAAAAGAGAGTGATTCCCTTGGTACTGGCCCTCAGCATGCATGTGTGCTTGCGCATGACACATGATACACAAACACACACACGTGTACTATAGGATTAGGGATATAGCTCATATGGTGAATCTAAGCAGTAATTCAAAGATATCTCTTTTAAGACTTGCTCAAATTATCTCTCATGTATATGCAAAATAGATATGCTTATGCACATGTTCATTTTTCTCATGTTAATCTGTCTTTTGTAACAGGGTTCTCTTAAAACTAAGAGCATATGGGGAATATTTTTTCCTTTACCTTACATCTTCTTTCCATCTTTAAAGAGCCAACCTCTGAGATGTTTTCTTAATGGACTATGTACCTTAAGAGTTGATGTTTAAACATGTACCACATCTTAAATAATAGCTCAGGTAGCCTTCTAGTTTCCATTTAACTTTGCAACTAGCCCCAGAAAGATGCACTGAAATGTCCAGTTGATAGAGTGTAGTATGGAAGTGGAGTGGAAAGATATAACTGCATTTCCTATAATGTTCCACTATCCAAATCAAGGCCCAGGACAACAGACAACTCTAGAGGATCAATTCAGCAGGGGCACCATGAAACCAACTTCTCCAGACACCAATTACCAATTGGAGGGATCTATCCCAGCCTAAGGGAATACACAAATGGATAATGACCAACATATATACTTTAGTCTGTTTTTCATTACTATAGCAGAATACTGAAAGCAAACTAACTTTATAAAAAATGAAGTCCATTTAGCTTACATTTTTGAGACTTGAACATGTGTACTAGCATGAGTTCAGATCTAGCGAGGGCCTCTCATGTCTGTGACATATCTTGGTAGGAGCATGTCTGTATAAGAGACCATATTATCAAAAAGGAAACCAGAGAGCAATCCAGGGTCCTATTTGCTCTTCTAAGAACTCATTCTCTTAAGGGCAGAGTCCAGAAAATCAGTGTTTCCCTCCGAAGCAACATCCCCAATGACCTAAGGACCTCCCAATAGGTTCTACCTCTTAAAGGTTCTACCACTTTGCACCATTGAATTGAAAGCTAAGCTTTAGAAACAAACAACTTTTGACAGACAAATATCCAAAAGACAGCACCACAAATACCTCTAAAGCTCTGATCCACAATCTCTGCAATAGTTGGTCGAGAATAATTAGGACTAGGTCAATGACTATCAATGTCCTCTGCTTCCAACTCCAGCCTACTCAGAGGTCCAGACCAATCTAATAAAATGTACTACTTCTAGTTATTGTCCTCTAGATGCTCCATGCCAACAACCCTCAATCATGCCACAACTAGGGAGCATACTCATTTAGCCAGGAGTCTCTGTCAACTTCAAGTCATGGAAGCTGACTTCCTTGCTCCAGCAAAAAATAAATAGCCTGCTTGTTTCCACTTGAGTAGTTAGTTAATTTCTATGAGATCTAGGTCTGCAGTAGACATGTAAAGATTCATTATTTAAACACACATTCTAGAATTTATTCATCTAAATAGTGCTGTCTTCTTCAAGTAGTAACTTGAAGATTGTAGTATTGGCATCCAGTAATGTTTTGGACATTACATAATGTTTTGAATTTGGAGGCCATACCTAATTAAATAGCAAGTTCATTCTCACTGCATCTCATGTTTTCATATTTCCATTGCCTCTCTGTGTCTACATCACTGACTCTCTTTCAAACACACACACACACACACACACACACACACACACACACACACACATAACATACCACACCATACCTAGCACACACATTACTGGCCTAGAATATGTCTTCTATTGGTGTCAATATACTTGGCCAACATTTTGTCCAACCTTCTCATTATTTCTCTAGTCAACTCACTCCCTACAAGGTGCTTTTATTTATGGAAATGACATTACAAAGAATAACTCAAGCTTTTGTCATCTGTTCAAGAGGAGCCTGATTGCAGATTCTGCCTTTGCATTCTGTCATTCTAGAGCACATAAGTAACTATTTAAGAATCTTTTCTTTTCTTTTTCTTTCTTTCTTTTTTTTTTTTTTTTTTTTTTTTTTTTTTTTTTTTTTTTTTTTGCATCTCAGAGAGGAGACAGTGTGCGAGTCAGAGGAGGGAGACTAGCTTTGCTACCCCTGGAAACATAGATGTACTTTCATTTCCCCACCAGGGGCCCCTTTGTGTTTGTTTCTTCCTGCCCAAAAAGAAACACACAGCAAGATCTCTGTAGCTGGGATTACTCTGTGTGAATTATAAAATAGGTAAACAAATGTGCGTTGTAAGCAGACCCTTGGCATAATCCTCAATGTGGATTCCTATAATTAAATGGTCCTTTGTCCTATGTCCTTATGTATCAGTTTTTGTGCTTATGGATCAACTACCAGGATTCTGCCAACTGGATTTTTTAGTCTGGGCAAGCTTGTAATGACTGTCTCTTGTAAAGAACAAGTACAAAGAAGCTCTGGGTCATCTATGTTCATTTAGTTGAAGCCTAGAGTTGCAGAGACAGATAGAAACATGTGGAATGTTATGATGTACTCAGGCTGTGGAGCTCAAAGCCTGACTGAAGGACAATTGCTGGAAGCAGTCTATAAACAATTCATAGTAAGTTTATTCAAAATGAGCACTGTGCTTTGGAATGATAAAAATCATTCAATTGTTTGGAATATCCACATTGATCCTTTGAAATTCAGCATGACCTGTGACTGGAGATGACCAGCAGGATAGTTAAGCAATTTTATTATAATAATTTTTAATCCTATCTTGCTGTCAGGGAGTGGGTGAATGAAGAGGAAATGTCCCAGTCGTCCTCTACCCTTTTTTGTAACTCTAGAAATTTCCTGTTCTTGTCAGTCCCTCTAAGACATTGATTACTGCTCAGAGACAAATATATTGACACACCCATCCTGTCTGTACAAATGACCTTGGGGTTTTAGAAAAATCAAGGAGACCTAGAGTATGTAGTTGCCAACTTGTACATGATTGCCTCTCTGTGACACCACAACATAATGAGGAAAGAACTTTCCCCACCAATATTCCCTGATGCGGGAGGGCAGCCATTATTCAGCAGCTCAGACAGCGCTGGAGAAGAGACCATACCCTCAGGCTGCTGATCCTCTGGCCTCCCTTAATCTATCCATTCATACCTACTCCTATCCTAGGATTAGACAGATTTGGTTAACTGAAGATAAGAGTCTCATGGACTTTTCTGCCCTGGCTGGATTCAGACCACAATGCACATATCTGAGCCTCCTAACATGCTGGGATTATAGTACAATAATACAACAGAAATTGGGCTAAAGAATAAAAAAGAGGCTTCTCTGGAGAGAAAATATGAAGAAATGTTCAACATCTCTGGCCATAAAAGAAATGCAAATCAAACCTACATTGAGATTCTACCTCACCTCAGTTAGCATGACCATAATAAAAAACAAAACAAAACTGTTAGGTTTTTTAAAAAGAGGTAGCCAAGCAAGAACAGCACTACACACATGGTATTCAGGTAAGGGGTAGGTTTATTCAGTAGACCTGCTGGGACCAGGCAAGGTTGGCACTCCACGTGGCTGGGAAAGGCCTGGGAAAGAGAGCTGGGAGAGCTGGGAAAGAGAGAGAAAAGAGCTAGAAAAGAGAGGAAAGAGCTAGAAAAGAGAGCATCTGGGAAAGAGGTGGGAAAGAGAGAGCTAGGAAAGAGAAGAGAACTGGGAAAGAGAAGAGCTGAGAAAGAGCTAGAAAAGAGCAGAGAGAGGGCTTCTGGGCCTGGGCTAGGCCTTATCTAGGGTATGGGTGGAGAAAGGTGTGGCCACATCAAATTCAGATGTGACCTCTTCCAGGTGTCCCAGTCTTAGGTAATGCAGGTACTGGGTGGAGACTTTGCTGGGAGGAGGGTGGAGTCTGCTAGCCATCCAGGAGTGGACCTTACAAAAACAAAGACAAATTACAACAGATGCTGATGGATGTATGACCTTAAGGGAACATTACCACACTGTTGGTGGGAATGTAAACTGGTTCAGCCACTCTGGAAAGCATTATGGAGGTTTCTTGAAAGACTAAACATAGAGCTCCCCTATGATCCAGTAATCCCACTCCTGGGCATTTATCCAAATGATCACAAGGCCACGCTAAAACTACCAACACAACTATGTTCACTGCACCATTATTTACCATAGTTAATATATGAGACCAATCCAGATGCCTTTCAATAGACTAATGGATCAAGAAAATGTGGTATGTATACACAATGGAATTCTATGCTTCATCAGAAAGAATGGCATTGCCCTCTCTGTAAGGAAATGGAAAGACTTGAAAAAATCATATTAAGTGAAGTAAGCCAGACCCAAAGAAACATACACTCCATGGTTTTCTTTATTTTTAATCATTAGTATAGGGCTAGGATAGTCCTGGCAGAGAATCATAATATCTCAATGTACATATGGCTTTCAGTGTCCTCCCTGAACACACTATCTAAGTCAAATTTGGTTTTCTAAGTTTGTTTTCATTCATCAGGGGCAATGTCTTTTCTAAGTTAATGACAAGATAATCAAGGAGATAAATCTAGGACTTCTTGGGTTAAAGTCTAATGCAGTACAAGGTCAAGACCTCAATTACAATAGGCCAGAAAGATGAAAGGATTCACTCGCTGGTAACCAGAGGTCTCTCTTCAAGGAAGTATTCCCCTTGGCATTGGCATGGTAATAAGGTTTCTTTCTCTCCTCTTTAGCTCCAAGAGGACCCCTTGGTATTTAAGCTATGCAAAATCCTCTGTTCTTGAGTATTCTGATCTTAATATACCACAACTGGTATGAAATGTGTCTGATGCCAAAGCACAATTCTAATAGAAAAGAAAAGAAAAGCACCTGCATTTCCTCAGAACCCATAATACCTTTGCCAGCCAAGCTTCCAAGACAGCTCCAGGCAGAGTCAGAAGGAGCTGGATGCATTTCAACTGCAGCTCAAGTCAGTAGTTACGATGTCAAACATGTCTTAATTATGACTCTTATCTTTATGTCATGGTTTTCTTACAATGAAAAAAAAAGCTATTTAAAAATTTTAAAAGTTAAAAACAGTTCATTAAATAATTCTAAGGACTTAGACAGGGGGAAAAGTTCATTAATGATTTTCAGTTGCCTCTCATTAGTTTGATCTTTTCCTGTAGAACCATCCCTGTAACATAGCCCAGATGCTTAAGCATTTAGTAGAAAGGCTTAGACAAAATAAATTGTAATTTAAAATGAAAGTACAGTGGAATGGAGAAGTTTTCAATAGTTTTGCAGTTTCATTTGATTCTGGGATTGAAGGTAGTGATTAGGCTTTAAGAAGGTTTTCTTTATGACTGATTATCTGTCTTTAACACTTAATATTGAGAATATGGAAACTAGCTGTGTTTGGTAAAAGGATTTCCTCAGACCTGCTAACTTATTTTATGATGTTGGTTATAATAAGTTTAAATAGCTTGTTATCATCCAAATATATCAGTTATCTATTGCCACATGATAATTTATAAAACACAAGAGCTTCCCTGACATACAGCAATAAATATTCACAGTTCTTATATTCAGAGTCTTGCTTAACTAGTTGCTATGCAGATCTTTACTGGGCATGGTGATGTATTTGGGACCAAATGGTGTTTAGCTGAGCTAAGGTGCTCTTGACTGTTAGTTGCTCTTGACTAAAATTGGTTCTACTCCACACACCTCTCAGTCTCTACCAGGTATATTCTCAAGGAATGGCAAAGAGAATATTTCAAGTCTTGGTTATCACATCTGCTCAGTTCTGTGGAACAAGGCTAGTTAAGTAGTTGAGCCCAGTTTCAAGTGGTGGAGAGAGTTACTTTATCCACAATAGAAAGGCATAAAAGGTTGCATGGCAGAGATATGAAACAAGAAAGACTAAAAGCTCAGGCCCATAATTTCAATACATCACAGCAGGTAATACTGTGTCCTGTGGGATTCAAGTAAGTATGAATTCTTTTTCAGTAGCTAATATGAAGTAGAGATCTAATCATGAAGCCAACTGTGCAAGGAAAGCAATCACCTGAGGTCTGGTCTCATGATCCCAGGCAGAAGAGATGACTTGGTATTTACTCTAGTTTGTATTTTAAATGTCCCTCTGAGGCCATGAGGCATTACTGGAAGATGATGAAGGTCTAATGGAAGGAGTTAGGTTGTTAATACAGGAATCCAATTGTGTGAAACAGAGAAGTCACGTTTTGAGAGGTAGAATTGGGAGTCTTTATTAGAGAGCCAGTGACTGCAGGTAGACTCCTGTCCCAAAGACCTGGAGCTAGGAATGCTGTTATCACAAAGTTTTAAAGACAAAAACCACATGTTTGGAGTGGGGGCCCAGGCCCAACAAAAGCAAATCATATAGGAGAATACTAGGGAGCGAGCAAAACGTTCCATCTAGCAGCTAAACAACATGATACAGCTGCGTATTCTCTGAAACAGAGCTTTTCTGGGGTTAAAAGACATGACACATATGCAATTCAAAGAATGGCCCATTTGGAACTGGGTGAAAAGCCCCTACTACCCACCTAGACACCAGGATGGCACTGAGAACAAGACTTGTTACTTAGTCCCAATATCCTCGTTTCTAGGTCATTAGGCATGTGTACTTGAAGAGGCTATTGGGACACTGGCTCCTTCTTCTCTCTGACTTTGCTTCCTGAAGATCGTGATCTGAGCAGTTTTCTCTACTATGTGCTCCTGCCATGATGTGCTGCCTTACCTCAGAGGCAACAAAGGGAGGAAACCATACTGAAACATCTAAAATAGAGAGCAGTAATAAATGTTTCCTCTACATAAGTTAATTGTCACTGCAATGGAAAGCTGACTAAAGTATTAAAGGTTAAGAAGAGAGTCTCATCTTACTCATTCATCATGATAAGATGGCAGTCCTTCGCAAATTCATCTGTAGATTCATTGTAACCTGAATCAACTTCTCAGCAAGCTATTTGGAGGAAATTATCAAGAGAGATCTAAGATTCATTGGGAAAAGCAAAAGCAATGGAGAAATGAAAATATTTTGGAAAAGAGGAACAAATTTGACTTAAAGACTTAGTAATGATGGACCCTTTGCAATAATGAGATGTACAAATCGTTATGTCGAAAAATGAACTTTACAACTTTGGTTGTGGGGGAGGAGGGTTGGGAAGGGGAAACAAAGGAGGAGGCAACAATGCTTGATAAGAAATGTACTCATTATCTCGCCCATGTAATTGTAACCCCTCTGTATGGTATTTCCACACACACAAAAAAAGACTTAGTAATGAAGCTATAATAATCGAGTGTGCATATTGAGAAAAGAGTAGACAATACAATAGAACTAAATCCAAAATAGATCCACAAATAGAATGCTAATTGATTCTTTCTTTTCTTTTCTTTCTTTCTTTCTTTCTTTTCTTTCTTTCTTTCTTTCTTTCTTTCTTTCTTTCTTTCTTTCTTTCTTTCTTTCATTCATTCTTTCTTTCTTTCTTTCTTTCTTTCCTTCATTCTTTCCTTCTTTCTTTTTATTTTGCCAGTCTTGGGGCTTAAACTAGGGGCCTGGGCACTGTCTCTGAGCTTCTTATACTCAAGGCTAGCATGCAAGCCACAGCGCCACTTTTGGCCTTTTCTGTATATATGGTACGGATGAATCAAACCCAAGACTTCATGCATTCTAGACATCTACCTAGATTCCCAGCCTAAGGTGGATTGATTTTTTTGTTTATTTATTTATTTATTATGTATTTTTATTATAAAAATGTTATACAGAGGGGTTACAGTTACATGAGCAAGGTAATCAGTACAATTCCTATTGAGCATTTTTACCTCCTCCTTTGTTTTCCCCCTATCATCCCTAACAAATATAGGAAATATAACAGAAGAAGGTACATTTTTCAACAGGCAGAGTTGAAACCATAGATTTTCATATGCCAAAATATGATTTTCAATCCATTTCTTAATGGATTGATATAAATCAATTAAGAATGAAACTTAGATTGGCATGTAAAACCTAACAGTGAAAAGTTCTAGGGAAATAGAGGGGAAACAATTTTTGCAACCATTGAGATATCCTAATTCTTTAGCTAGGATACAAAATCATGAATCATGAAAGAAAATAATACAAGACTTCATCAAAAAATTACTATTAAGAAATGAATATTGGGAAGTGAAAATGTGGCTTAAGTGGTAGAGTACTAGTCAAGTAAAAAGCTAAGGGATAGCACTCAGGTTCTGATCTCAAGCCACAGTACTCAATATTGGCACAACAAAAAAAGAAAGTAAAGAAAAGAAAAACAACAAAGAAAAAAACAGACAAGTCAAAGCCTGGAACAAAATATTTGCAATATATATATATATATATATATATATATATATATATGTATATATATACATATATATGTATATATATACATATATATATAATAAAAGATTTGTATCCAGAATAAATAAAGAACTGTGACAGATAATAAAAGTAAGCTAACAACCCAATAAAAAATAAGCACAAGAATTAGACACATCAGCAAAGAAGATATATGGAAAGCAAACGAACAAATGGAAAGATACTTGGCATTGCACATTAGATAAATGTGAATAAAACACAATAAAATCCTACTATACATCTTCTTGACAACAAAAAGAAATTTAAATGGCCAAGGTCAAGAGTGTTGAGGATACAGAACAATTGGAACTCTCATATATTGCTCTTAGGAGTGCCAAATGGCACCGAGATGTTAGAAAATACTTTGACAGCTTCTTATAAAATTGAGTGTCACTTCTATGGTGGAGCACAGAACAGGTTTAATGGGCTAGGCTGCACCATGTCCCTGGACAATAGCTGGTCCCTAAGCTATAAATGATGTTTATGATCCCCGGTCTTCCTGTCTAAGGACTGTGACCTGTTAGTTATTCTGTTATTCCAAGGTTTCTGCAATGACCCCTTTGGTTACTGCCAGGCATAGGTGCATCTAGAGACATCCCTGTAAGTCCAGTATGATCTAGGCGAGCTTTTCTGTGTTCTCATCCTAACGCAGTAGGCCTATCCCTTTAAGATATCCAAGTAACTTTACTCTTTACCTTTTGCTCTACTAGTACAAGGAAAATGACCAGACAGCAGCTATGTTATCAGAACTGCATGCTTGCTGTGTCTATTGTCCAACTAGTAACCAGAACCTCTAGTAAACCGGCACATGGCATAAAAGTCAGAAAATACCAATTCCCTACATGGATCATTGAAAGTAAATGTGTCAGGACCCTCTTGTCCTTCCATACTTTGCTGCCTAAATCTGTGTATTCTTCTCATTGCAGGCTGTATGCCTTCGCTGGCTACTGAGTCAGATTAATACATGTTGAATGTCAGCATTCAGAATCTGAAGTTGTCATCCACAGATTGGTGTCTTAGTTGCCCTCTTAAAAAGTCACTCTCCATTGTGTATATATACCACATTTTCTTGATCCATTCATCTACTGAGGGGCATCTGGGTTGGTTCCATATCTTAGCTATGGTAAATAATGCTGCAATAAACATAGTTGTGCTGGTAGCTTTAGTATGGCCTTGTTTGCAGAAAGAATGACATTGCCCCATTTGTTAGGAAATGGAAAAACTTGGAAAAAATTATATTAAGTGAAGTAAGCCAGGCCCAAAGAAACATAGGTCCCATGGTTTCCCTTATTTGCAATATCTAGTAGATGTATGAGTCAAGCGGAAAAGGTCAGATAATGTGATGTCAGGAAAATGAACCCTTAGATATGTATTTTAATGTTTTTTTCTTTCATGCATGTGTTTCTAACGCATTTATAAGTTTATCTCTTTGTTCCTTTGTATGTCCCTCCCCCACAGTATAACCCCTGCTTTCACTATATTTGATGTCAGTATAACTTGTGGAGGAGATGGGGAAAAACCAGTTGTTTAAGGATACAGGTGGACCTGTTGCAACAATGAGAAGTACAAGTTGTCATGTCCAAAATGAGCTTTACAACGTCGGTGCGGTGGGGGGGGGCGGGGAGGGAAGGGGGGGAAGGAGAAGGCTTGGGATTGGGGGGGAGGGGGGAGGCTGGGAAGGGATGTGAAGGGTAAACCAAAGGAGGAGGCTGCAATGCTTGGTAAGAAATGTACGCATTATCCTGCCCATGTAATTGTAACCCCTCTGTACAGTATGTTCACAAATAAAATTAAATTAAATTAAAAAAAAAGTCACTCTCATTTTTGAACATACTGATAGCTTTGGTTTATAGCAAGACCAGTGTCTGACACTACCTTGTGCTATTTATTATAGCTCCTTCTTCTGTGAACTGAATCCATTGATCTGAAGTGTTACACAGGATCTCAACAAAGTAAATCAGAAGCCGTGAGTGTTCAAATATCAGTCAAGTGCTAATGATGATACACAACCAACCCATCTATCTCCCATTCAAATCCATCATGAATCCTACAGTCTGCCAGCATTGTGATTGTCCATGTATAGCCCATCTAAATCTACCATTAACAGTACAGTTGGGGGCGGGGGGAGCAGGGAGGAAGAGTCAGAGAGATGGAGAGGGGAGGGATGGTAAGGGAAAACAAAGGAGGAGGAAAAATGCTTGATAGAAAATGTACTCATTACCGTACTCATGTAACTGTGTAACTGTAACCCTACAGTATCTTTACAATAAAAATATATATACTAAAAAAGAGTACAGTTCACTTGGGATTGTAAACATGACACTTCCCAGAAACCAGGAGATCAATTACTTGACAAGTGAGTGATTTGGCTCCAGAATATATCCTGAGACTCTACTTCTTAGAATATCTGGTACCAATGTCTTAGTTTGCATTCTCACAGAATCAGAAGCTTAGATAACTTATAAAATGTAAGTAGTTTTGTGTGCAGCTGATTTCAGGAAATACTGGCTTGAGGATAAGGAAAAGAGAGACAGGACAGGAATGTGTCAGGAAAGGGTGTGTTATCAAACAACTGTGGGCAACTAGAACCCTGGGGAACTCGGGGAGGTGAAGACCCTGGAGCAGACATTCCTGAGAGTTCTCTCACCCGAGGGGTTAAGGCCTGGAGTATTGGTCCATCAACTACCCTCTGTTGTTAGTAAAGGTTATGACTTTGGAAGGAAAGAGACCTGTTAACTCCTTACCCTTCCAATATGCCCTGGCTATACAAGACTAGAACAACCAGTGTCAAGGGAGACTTTCTGGCTGGCCGTTTGAAACAGATCCAGTGTCACAGATATGGGAAAGATGTGCAGGAATGACAGATGAAGAGCAACTCCTAGTTAGCATTTAGTGAGTGATTAGCAGGAATCCAGGCTGCTCTATGTCCTTTATGTACATCATCTCATGTACACTCCTATCAGGTGAGACTTACCTTTACTATTCTCCAATGGAGAAACCTGAGATTCCAAGATGTTAAGCAACTTTCCCAAGGTCACTCAGCCAGTTAATGGAGGTGTTGAGACTCAAAATCATGCATTCTTCACTTGAGCATGAAGGACAATGATGCAGTGGATGGTAAGGCACCTGTAGACACTGTATGCAGATACAAATGTTCTCTAGTAGTGAAGAGAGTGAGCGTCATGCAGGCAACTAAACAAAACAGAAATCAGCCTCTTTCCTATAAGTACTGGAATCCCAGGAGCCTGAGTCCACATGAGGATTTGTTGCTGCAAATAAAAACAACCATCTGGAATTAGACTTGTAGCAGCAATGAAAGCTGTACCTTGGCATTCTTTTAGGATTATCACTTCCTCCTTCTCTACACTCTCTGCACCTGATCCAAAATTATTCTAAGGTAGATATTTATGTAAGCTAGCCCAATATCGGGGACTGATTGTAAGACTGGATGAAATAAACATGAATTTTTCATGGTAGCATCACTCAGAAGGCCTCAAGCTCAGATGAAGAACAGGAAACTTAGGACAAATCTAAAAATAAAGGGAAGACACAATAGGAACTTCAAATGCTAGTCGTTCAGAGGCTGGTCAAGAATCATAAAAAGAAGAAAGTAGGCTCAATGCAAGGTAATAAAGAACAGTGTGGTCTACAGATCAGCACATTCTCTAAGAGTGACAGCTGCTTCTCACTGTAGCAAACCATTACCATCAAGAATGTGAACCCATTGCTTCAAAAGCTCTCAAAAGTTTTAAAGAGTTAAAAATATGGACTAATAGGGCTGGGAATATGGCTCAGTGGTAGAGCGCTTGTTTAGCATGCATGAAGCCCTGGGTTCGATTCCTCAGTACCACATAAGCAGAAAAAGCCAGAAGTGTCACTGTGGCTCATGTGGTAGAATGCTAGCCTTGAGCACAGAGAGGCTCAGGGACAGTGCCCAGGCCCTGTTTATATATACGTATACATATATGTATACGTATATATATATGTGTATGTATATATACATACATATATATGTATGTATATATACATATATATGTCAGTCATCACTTCACAATGACTCAAAATGCTATGCGAGCAAGTTGTGACTCTTTGCCACTGGAAGTATGCTTCTGCCCAGATGTGACCTCTGAGAGACAGAAAGAGGACCAAAAACTGGAAATCAGGCATTCATCCAGAATAAGGAACTGTTTCCTAACAATGCTGCGCCAAGATAGAATGTAGAGAGGGAGATGTTTGTTTCTGGAGATGTTTAAGTATCAATTGGATGATTTTTCTGGAAAAAAAAAAAAAAAAAACATGTTCAAGGGATCCAGGCAACTGATGGGTGGGTTGTTTGGCTTCACATTTTTCTCCCTACTCTAAACTCCTTCCAACTGAAACCATTGTGCCTTTCAGGAAGGTTCCATCACAGGCTGGATGGGGTAATTTGAATGAGGCTTTCAAGTTTGCTTGCTGTGTGGTCCATTCAGCACATGGTGCTTCTCCTGAGATGTTAATGCAGGATGCTCTTAAATGTCTTCCCCAACGAAAAGTGTCCCTAAAGATATATATTACTATTTTATAGTTCCTCTCTCTTAGGATATCCTTGCCCTGAGTTGCTTTATGCTTCCTCAAACCTACACTGCAAGGCTCAACCTGACTTAGCTGTGTCTCTGCTGGCATTATTTTCTATGGAAATTAATGCATACAGACTTTGATAATTTATACCTGTTCAAAAGAAACCATAAGAAGAAACCAACACACTAGTATGTATTTTAAAAGTACTATAAACCTGGGATCTGGAAACAGTTTCTCTTCCTCTAAACTTAAATGTGCCACAATTAGTATTTTCTGCTCTTTGAAAACATGGGTTATATATCAATAGCACTGGCACACAATTGGCAACAATAACTTGGCCAATTCAATCCAATACAATAGTTCAATGACAGTAATGATTCTGACACTTAAGCTTTGGTGTCACATAGAGGCATTGAACGTGTGTTTTATTTTTGACAGCAGTGTCTGGTCCTCATAGACATTTCCATCTAACCCTTTGAGTAGATCGCAACTTCAGTATGAAATTTGCCCACAGCTTCATGTCCACAAAGGGCAGATCTGAACCATTATTCTGAGAAAGTGAAAGAAAAGGGAAAAGTCTGCTTTACATTAAACTGCTTATTTTAGCCATGAAGAGAAGCCCTAGCCACTCTCAGAGTTTAGAAACTCTTTACTGCTTAGTTGTTGGCCAGGAGCCTCATCATACTAAAGGATTGCCTTGAATGTTCTGTTCTGGTTTTCAGTTGTTTGTGTGCAAAGTCTAATCTGGGAGAACTATTATTTTTATTGGGGACTTTATGTGTAACACTTGTGCCAAGCACTTAACACATTTCATCCTCACAGCTACCCAATGCATTATGGTGGACTTTCAACCCATATGAGGATGGTAGAAAGCAGGAGCCCAAAGGATCAGACTTGGCTGGACTAGGAGTCAGGTCAACTAGCTCAAAAGTTCCTGTGTTTTCTTCAAAATAACAGAAACAACAAGGGAAAGAAGAATCAGTTTCAAAGTTAAGTGATCCAACTTCAATTCAGGAGATCAATTATGAAACTCTGTCTTTGGGTTAAATTATATGGTAGGACCACCTGAGTACAGACTTCTGGTATTAGCCTCAAAGTCATTCTGTAAGATACAAAGTCATTATGTTTTCTTATTACAGATGGTACTAGCTCCTGACTTTGACCTCGGGTGTCAGACTAGTCATTAATGAATAACGTGTGTGTGTGTGTGTGTGTGTGTGTGTGTGTGTGTGTGTGTGTGTGTGAGTGCGCGCGCGCGCGTATGCACACGTGCTTGAACTCAAGGCTTGGGTACTGTCCCTTAGCTTTTTTTGCTCAAGACTGATGCCCTACTCTTTGAACTGAGCCACAGTCCAATTCTGCCTGTTTGGTGGTTAACTGAAGATAAGAGTTTTATATTCTTTCCTGCTCAGCCTAGCTTCAGACTATGATCCTTAGATCTTAGCCTTCTGAGTAGCTAGGATTACAGGTGTGAGCCACCAATGCCTGATAACGAGTAACTTCTAGCCTTGTTTCTCTATCAGCTTAGAGTGGACTTTGGGGTCCTTCTTTTTCTGGTTCATACATCCTGTGTACACTTTCTCCAGAACCCCTCAGAGTGCTGAAAGTTGGGCTTTGAGTTGTTATCCACGTGCTATAGTCCAATTCTGCTCTCTATATTCCCTTTTCTTTTCTTCTTCCTCCTCCTCCTCTTCCTGCTCCTCCTCCTTCTTCTTCTTCCTCTTCTTCTTCCTCTTCTTCTTCCTCTCCTTTTTGTTGGTTGTAGGGTTTGCACTTTGGGCTTGGGCGCTCTCTTCAGCTCAAGGCAAGCACTCTACAACTTGAGCCACAGCTCCACTTCCGGTTCTCTGGTGATTAATTAAAGATAAGAGTCTCCAAACGGACTTTCCTGCCTGGGCTGGCTTTGAACCGCAGTCCTCAGATCTCTGCCTCCTGAGTAGCTAGGATTACAGGTGTGAGCCACTGGTGCCCATATCCTTTTCTTTTTGACCTAACTTTTAGTTTTTATTGCTGAATGGTATCACTGAGGGAAATTTGAAGAATAGAATACACATACACACACACACACACACACAAACACACACACACACACACAAAGGTTGAGTTCATTTTGACATTTAAAAAATTGCTGATTTATAAAAGAAATCCAATACTAAACTATACTTGGAAGTATAACAAAATATAAATTATAGAAACAAAATTTTCCCATTTACTAAGAAAATTCCTGGAACCGATAGTATACATTGCTGTTACCCAACCTTTAAAAAGTGGATTAAAAATTAAAATCCCTTAGAAAATTCTGTGAGCCTGAATCTTTGAATCTATATTATTTTTTGTAGTGAATCAATTACTATCCTTTTAAAGCATATTCTTATCATATTCTTATTATCTTTAAGTAATTGTACAAAGGAGTTTATTTGTCTTAAACAGTATGTTGAATTAACCTTCTATCTAGAGCTAATTTTTTAGTGCTTTCAACTAAGAAGTTGCTCTCAATTGGACTGTATGTCTCTACTTCTTTTCCTACCACTGTGTACTGTGTTGAAAAATCCTTTCACATCAGCATTATGCAGCATAAAATTTTCTTCCTTCTCATCCAACAGGCACATTTGGATTTACTATTTCACTTGAACAGTTGGTGTTTACTGGCAGCAACAAGGACAAAATTTATAGCAGCAAATGGAAGCTGAACTCACATGCTGGCTTTGCACTGGAGAGCTTTGTTTGCCATTTCCTAATTGTGAAAACAATACATCCAAGATTTTGCAGTCATCAGCGTTCTGATGTAACGATTTCCATCTGGTCAAAAAAAGCCATGCAGAACCTCAGTGTTCTTGAATTTAAGTCCACTCCAAAGCAAAGGTAGCTGACATCAGAGAATGTTGGAAGACAGCAGAAATGCCCACTAAATGGATTCTGAAAGGTGTCTGTAACAGCCACACTCCTGAAGGATAATTTCCTGAAGAGCAAAACAGGGTAAGGAGGAAAAGAATTTGTCATGATCTTCCAAATGAAAGCAACTCTAACTGGAGCAAGATGAGATCTCTGAGGTGAGAGAGGATAAAGAGAGCAGGCTGATTTGTGGTGTATTCCAACTGGAAGTAATAAGGACTCAGACATCCACAGAGACCAAGCGATTGGAGAAGAATGCTAAGGTGATGGAGGCCAACAAAGCAGCTTCTTGCTCCCTATGGGACTAGGAATTTCGTCACTGGCTGTTGAATTGCAAAGCTCATGGCCCTCACACTTTCACAGACTGTCCTCCTTCATTAGTTAAAAAAAGAATGACACTATCATTCAAATGCTTAGTTTGCACTTTCTAATGCTTATTGATTCGACAAACATTTGTTGAGCACTATATTGTATATTATGAATAGATGCTTGATGTATAGGGCCATGTTCAATTCTTGGATATCTACTGTAGCTAATTAAATGAGAAATTTGAACTAGGTAGAGAATGGCCTTTATTATGATGTGTCTCAACTTAAATAATCTATGTAGAAGACTTGTCTATGTCTGGCCATCTTTATGCTTGATGTTAATCTTTTTGTATCTTTCATTAGTTATTTTCCTTCCTGAAATGAGTATGGAAAAACATCAGAAGCATAGAAATAACCCTTACTCTATAGTATAAGTGAGTTTTTGACAGAAAGTGGATTCTATGCACAACGTTATAATCCCAAAACAGCCATAGCATCGTGACCATATCAGAGTGAAGACCATAGGCCTGAACAAAGTAGCTATTCAGTTAATAGTTATTGACTAAGTAGAGGAAGCTGGACAAAATTGTTGGAGGTTGTAGAATCATACTTCCAGAAGTTCTTTAAGGTCAGCAATACACAATGGAAACTGGGAAAAAGTTGCCTCCCATCTGCCTCCAGCTTTAACTGCACATCATTTAGCAGATGTGTAAGTGACTGATTTCCTGCCAAGCAGGAGGCCTGCAGCACTGGGCATCAAGGCCCTGTCGTTCTTCTCTGACCATCTGACCCCAAATTGTGATTCTATTGCAATCCCCTCTTCATCCCCTGCTCACCCCACCTCCATGCTCTATGGGAAACTCAAGCTATGAAATCATGAACCCCAGAACTGATCAACTGAAGAACTCACTTTATAATTCCAGTTCCTGTGAGTCTTTTAGAGATCACTGTGAGAAGACAGGAGACTCCTACTTAACTTGTGAGCTGGTCTTCATTAAGAGTCCCCCACCCCCAACGCCATCTCCCTTCTCTTCACACTGCCGCCGGTCCCACTGCTTCCAAGACCTAAGGCTAAAAAGAGGTTCCATCCACATTAATTCAAATCTGGGATAATTTTGCTGTTTTCTGACCTGTATCTCTTATTCTCCTGCTCAGTTCTCTCCCTGGGACCTCAACTCTCTTTCCTGCCACCCTATATTTTTCAGAGCCACCCAACCTATCAACATTAATTCCCAAATGGAAAGCTTCTCAGTAGACACAGATATGTAACAATGTTAACATGAGTTTCTTTTCCTGTTGTCTCAGTTTTAGCCTGAGAGCTGAAAACAAATGTTGTCAAATGCTCTTGTATTCTAGAGAGATGGAACTTGCTAGAGGTGATTTAAAAAAGAAAACAAGGGATCCTATAACCCTGAGCCCTTCAAAAGGTCTGAAGGATATAATGGAGACTTGGAAGTGGATGAGAAGGGCAAGAATTTCATCAGAGAGAGCCTATGAGCTACCCGAATATTTCTTTTCTCTCATCTGTTTTCCCTTCATCTGAAACAGATGAAAAGGAGGGCTTTGAGAACCACAAAAGAGACAATCAATGATCTCTGGGCTTTGGGGGAGCATAGGGTGTATTAGTTTCACTTGCTGCTGTAACAAATTAGCACAGACTTAATAACTTAAAACAGCAAATGTATTTATCTCACCACTCTATAGCTTAGAAGTCCAATGGACTCAGCTGGTTTCTCTGCTTGATGCCTCAAAAGACTGAAATCAAGGTGTTGGCTGAGCCGCATCCCTTCTGGGCTTCTAGAGGAATCTGTTTCTAGGCTCTTATGCATTGTTCATAGAATTTAGCTCCACTCAGCTGTCGGACTGAGGCCCCTGTTTTTGTGTGGGTTGTCGGCTGGGACCCACCATTGGCTCCTTGCCATCTCTTTCTGGTTCTTGCATAACAGCTCCTGCATGTCAGAGCCAGCAAGTGTGTGCAAATCCTTCTCATACTGCCACGCTGCTCTGATTTCAGTGGGTGTTCTCTACTTTTAAAGCCTCATGGAATTATGCTAGGCCCACCCAATAATCCAGGATATCCCTTCATCTCAAAATCTGTTACCTTAACCACATCTGCAAAGTCCCTTTGGCCGTGTAATGTAAACATGCAGGTTCCTAGGATTAGGCCAGGGGTTTTGAGCTTACCATGTAGATATTTGTACCTGAAAATGCCAGGGGTTGAAAAGTAGACAGAGTGTCTGTGGCAAACTGAGTGAGAAGAAGGAGCAATGGCTGGTGCAAAGTGCACCTCCTCTGGTGCAACAGGGCTGAACTTGGCCTGGATTTAGGGCCCCCACTCAAGAGGAGAACCAGGAAGCACAGGTCACCCTCAATAGGATGTCAGGGGTGGAGATCCAGAAACCAAGGCTAAGAAAAGATACCTGTAAGAACAAACTACACAGAGTTCTCCAGTGCAGTGCTTCTGAGGAACTCTAAAGATGCCCTTGGAGAAAAAAAATCAAAAAAGGATCAGCCTTCAGACAGCTCCCATACCGCCCAAACTGCCCAGGTACCTTTCCTACTAAATGCTGCTCCAATGCTGGAAGAAGCATAAGAAAGCTGTAGAAAAGCAAGCAGGAATCTAGGTGCTAGTCACTTGCCCTTAGCTACTCAAGAGGCTAAGATCTGAGCATTGTGGTTCAAAGCCAGCCCAAGCAGACAAGTCCAAGAGACTCTTATCCCCACTTAAGCAACACAAAGCCACAAGTGGTAGCATCTTAATTGAAAAAGCCAAAGGAGAGCTCAAGGCCTTGAATTCAAGGCTCAGCAAACACATATATACACAGAGAGAGGGTGGGTTGGGGTAGAGGGAAACTGGAGTTGCAAAATCTCAGAATACAAAGCGTTCGCCAACACTCAAGAAGAGTATGAAGGTGATAGATCTACCTAGGATTTCATTCCCAAGTGGACAATAAGTTGACCAGGCAGCTGAAATAAAGGATAACACTGCTCTCTGCTTGTTCTACCACTGGCTATTTCAAGAGAAGGACCTCACATCTCCATTAGCAGAACTCCTATCTTTATTAGGTTAACATGTTTGGCTCTAGCTCTCTTACCCAGATTCTTCAAGCAACAGGCAATTTACTGTCTCCACAGTGGAGGTGCAAAATGTTTATGTTGAAATTACAGAGCCAGAATACTGCATTTGTTTATCACATACTATTTAGGTGAAATAATACTCTCTTATTGTCCTATTAAATAGAGTAAATTCTGGCAAATGCTGTGTAGAAGGAGTATGTTGACTGATCAAGGAGAGCTAATGTTTTTCGATGGGTCAACTTTGGTCTGCTTTTTCCATGACATCATGAGAAGAACACTAGACTAGTTGTTCTAGAATGAGGTCTCTTCCATCTACGCACATGATTAGATCACTTCATCTTGCTGAGTCTCAGTTTCTTCCTGTGTAAAATGGGAACCAAATGTCTGTTCTGCCTACATCAGACTGTTGTAGGGATCATTGACTGACCTCATGACCAGGAAGATACATTTCTAAATTGTAATCTGTCTAAATAATAAGGTATTATTAGTTACTGAATATTTATATATATAGCTATAACAGGTTATAAATTTTTTAAGAAATCTAGGACACTATGTTTAATGGACTCTTTCTGGAAAGTGACACATAAAATACTCATAACAATTGCTGCCTCTGGGTGGAGATATTGTGAGGGTGATGAGGAAGTGGGCGATGTACTTTTCACTCCATTCCTTTTTGTATCCTTTGAATTAATACCACATGTATACATTCAAACCAATAAAATTTAATAACCCCTTTGAGGAGTTGAAGAAAGAAGATATATTTATTCTTAATAATCCATTTAATATAATCTAATCTTTCTGTAAAAGGACATTATAAGATGTTTAATGTTTCAGGATTAAATGAAATGATTTAGTTGACGCAACTAGCACATAACTTGGCACTCAGTAGGTGTTTGGAAAGTGGTAGTGCCCTTGGCCTTGAGGTCATCGTCATGACTATCAACTCCAAGTAAATTTTCTATATACAAGGATATAGCTAATGGGATGCTGGATATTAGAAAGTTTATTAGATTTTACTGGGATGTTGGACACAGATGGTAAGTGGGGAAATGCCAGAAAGTTGATGAATCATGTGGTAAACTAGTGGAAAAGGTGAGTGGAGCCAGAAACAAGCCAGAGAAGGCAAGGAAACAGAGCAGGTCTGGGGCAAAGAATCTACACTCATTATATCATGTAACCCGCTTTTCAGTTGCTGATGTTTCCAGAATGTTAAGTACATTTTGCAAGTTAGAGTTATTCTGATTTTCATGCTATTAGATGCTTATTAAATAACAAATAACTTGAAATCTCATTAGCTAGACTGTGAAACTCTTTTTTTCAGCCTCACAATTTCTCCTCATTTTATGGTGAGGAGCAGTGAGTCCATAAATCAGAACACTTTATGGGAAGCTGTAACACCTAGTCTAAATGCCAAGACGGAGAATCTGATAGCATAGCTATTAAAAATTAAGACCCCTGAAAGACTACAGTTCATGCGAACAGAAATGCCCAAGGCAGCCAGACGCTGTGTCTCCCTTTTGGTTTTAATGGAGTTGTATCATTTCTATTATTTTGCTAAGAAGCAGGACATTTACAAAGCAGAGGAAATAAAAACACAACAAAAACAAAGAGCTGTCCCATTCAGAAATCACCACCAATGGTAAGGTGCTACTGGAATTACTGACATGGTTATCTTTGGGACATCTGGGAATCTTGCTGCTCAGTGTGATGCTCATTCACTGTCACTCGCATGGATGAGTACACTTGTTCCCAGTGCAGAATCTCAGGTCCTCTTCCAAGACCTTTAGAATCAGAATATGAAGTTTTCTATTTGTTCTTTAATTGGGAAGTAGCATTTGCTTTCACTGCAGAGATGATCAACTGTTCTTGAAAATAAATAATTAGTAAATCCAACCAAAATTACATGATGTAAACTTTTTGGGTTTGTTTGTTGTTTTTTTTTTTTTAAAATGGTTTCAGGACAGTGAAGCCATTAAGGGCTGTAGGACACTAAAGAAGGAAGCAGAAGCAGCAGCTCAAAAGTGGAGGCAAACTCTTGGCAACCAATCAAGTATAAGTTCAGTGGAAAATGAAGGTTTCCCACTCCGATGACTAGAAAGATGAGGAGGACCTTACTGAAGAAGGGAACCTAGTAACTAATGAGGTGCCGATGAAATAGAGCCCGTTTATAACTAGGACATTTAAAACCAAGGACTTTCTCATGGGCTTGTCTGTTTTCTGAATCAGTGATTCCATCTGACACCAACAGTTGCTTTTATTGCTTCCTCTATCACCCCCATGGTCCCTTGATTTAAAAGCCATCGTTTATCAAGCACTCTTCATTTGTTAAGCAAGAATATTTTTCCCATTTTTAGGCACTAATGCTCTTCTGATCATAGTGAGGTGATGTGTTATCATTGGAATTGATGTTAATTTTTATGTACAGATTTGCTGTATTTAGATGATGTATCTTGTTTCCCATACACATAAACACACCTTTGAGTTAGCAGGTAGCTGAAGGATTCACCCTTAGTGTGAATATGGAGAAGAATCCATTGCTAATGTAGGTGAGCAATTCCAGAGCTGGAAGGCAAAAAGAAAACAGAAGATGATGAGTGCAGAATGATTTTGCTCATATTTCTTTCATGAGTGCTTCCCACTGAAGAACTCTAAACTCTACTCAGCAGAAGAAAACAGGCACGAACCTCTGTAGTTAGGAATGCTCAGACCTCTCCAATCAGGAAACAAATCAGCGAAGCAGGAAGCACTAGCAATCAGCTGGTCAGCTGGTGACTCTTTGTTTTCATTTTTGGTAATAATGAAATATATTATTTTTAATTGTGAGCTATAACTGTCCATGTGTGAGGGCTTCAGCATTCTAATTATAGAAGTCCAGGTTAAAATTCATTACAATGGCCAGGTGCAGTGGCTTAAGCCTGTAATCTTAGCTACTCAGGAGACTGAGATCTGAAGATCATGGTTTGATACCAGCCTGAGTAAACAAGTCTGAGAACTCTAATCCACTTCCAGCTTTTTGCTGGCTAATTAGAGGTATGGCCCAAATGGTAGAATGCTAGTCTTGAACAAAAAACCCAAGGAAGAACATTAGGCCCTTTTTCAAGCCCCAATACTAGCAAGAAAAAAAAGTCATTACAATAAATAACTTCTCTTGGAACGTGCCTATATAACAGACTAGATTACTAGGACTCCAACCAATTTAATACTACATTTTAATACTACAAAAGATGACATTTCTGAGAATGGAAATTTATTTATAGAACCAAATTTATTTATGTATAGAACCAAAGTCTTAACTTCTTGTGTAACAGTTCAGAGCAGTGGAAATTTTCAGGCATTTTAATGGTGATTTTTAACAATGTTTTCAACTAATCAAGAAAATTAAAAAGCTCTTTAAATTTTTTATTGTAAAGGTGATGTACAGAGTTACACAAGTCAGGTAATGAGTACATTTCTTTTTGAACAGTGTCACCCCTCCCACATTTTCTCCCAGTTTTTCAATACTGATCCCCTCCCCCCAAATTGTATGGAGAATGAAATGAATTGAACATAGTCTCTTGAATTAAAACATCGTATCTTTTATATTGTCTGTGTTCCCTCAGAACTAATGATAAACCTAGAGAATGATGATAGAACAAACAGGTCTGAAAATTACATTCTTTAAGTACCCACTTTTTCAAGTAGATAGACATCAAAGTGCTAGCTTCAAATATCTTTCTATGTGTTTCCTTTTTGTCTTTTTACCCTTCCATCTTAGTGGTTTCACTTGCTCTCACAAAATACCTGATGCCGAGTACAGTATAAAGAAAAAGATTTATCTAATTCATATTTTTGGTGGCTGAAAAATCCAGATTAAATGGCTCCATTAGTTCAGCCTTTGGTGAGGATCTTCTAGCTGCATTACAATATGGTAGGGGTCACATAGTGGTAAAATGAGAGGTAGAGAGGCAGAAAGAGAAACAGAAGTCACAGTACAAGACAAAAAAGTGAAAAGCTAAGGTCACTTTTCTGTAAACAAGTTACTCTCAGTGAATTAGTTTTCCACAAAATTAACATTAATCTATTTATGAGAGAGATCTCATGACCTAATTACAATTCACTAGGCTCCATCTCTTAAAGGATTTTATTACCTCAACACCAGCACACTGAGGACCAAGCTTCAGTACAAAATCCTTCTGAGGACAACCATAGTATCTTCTTTCTTTGTGGATTAGACAAACTTAATAAGCTCATCATCAATTAGACTCTTTCTTACTTTTTTTTACCTATTCACAAAAGCATTCTTTAGGGGCTTGGAAGGTGGCTCAGTGGTAGAATGCTTGCCTTGCATGCCTGAGGCCCTGGGTTCGATTCCCCAGCACCACATAAGCAAAAAGAAAAAAAGCCAGAAGTGGCGCTGTGGCTCAAGTGGTAGAGCGCTAGCCTTGAGCTGAAGAGCTGAGGGACAACACCCAAGCCCAGAGTTCAGGCCCCACGACCAGACCCCAAAAATAAATAAATAAATAAAGCATTCTTTAGCAAAAATGTGACACTGGTGATATCACAATAACAATTTTAATTTCAAACTATACTACCAAGTCATGATAACAATAACACATGGTACTGGCACAAAAACAGACTCAAAGATCAATGGAAAAACATGGCAAACTCAAAAATAAAGCCACACACTTACTGCCATCTGATTTTTGACAAAGAAGCCAGAATCATACACTGGAAAAAAGACAGACTCTTCAATAAATGGTGCTAGGAAAACTGGTTATCTACATGCAAAAGGCTGAAATTAGATATATCTCCCTATTCTGTACAAAAATCAACTCCAAATAGATTAGAAACATGAAACGACAATAGGAAAATTCTGCTAGATAGAAGAATAGGCGGTTCTTTTCTGAATAGGATTCTAATTGCCCAAGAGAAAGAGTTGACAAATTGGACTGCATCAAATTAAAAAGTCTCTACACATCAAAGGATAATTTCCAGAATCAAAAGACAAACCACAGAGTGGGAGAAAATCCTTGGCAACTATTCAATGGATAAAGAATTAATATCCAGAATACTTAAAAAGCTCAAATAATTAAACAACAGAAGAACAAATAATCCAATTAATAAATAGGAAAAGAAATTAAACAGAGTTCTCAGAAGAAGAAAGACAGGGGCTGGGAAGGTGGTTCAGTGGTAGAGTGCTTGCCTTGCATGCCTGAGGCCCTGGGTTCGATTCCTCAGCACCACATAAGCAAAAAGAAAAAAGCCGGAAGTGGCGCTGTGGCTCAAGTGGTAGAGTGCTAGCCTTGAGCTGAAGAGCTGAGGGACACCACCCAGGCCCAGAGTTCTGGCCCCATGACCGGACCCAAAAAAAAAAAAAATACACAACAGAGTAGGGGAAGGGGTGACATAGTCCAAAAAGAAATGTACTTATTGCCTGACATATAACCACTCTGTACATCACCTTTACAATAACAATAAAATTTTAAAGGAAATATTCAACATCATTAGTAAATAAAATATAAATCAAAACTACACTAAGATTCCATATCATTCCTGTAGAATGGCACTCTTCAAGAAAACAAACAACAAATGCTGGTGAGGATTCAGGAGAAAGGATTCCTTATACTCTTTTTAAACTAGTGCCACTATTATGGAAATCAATATAGGGCTTTCTTAAAAAAACTAAAAATAAACCTACCTTATGACCCCATTATCCTACTCTTGGTCATATATCGGAAGAAGAGTCAATCAATAAACAAGAGAGATATCAACATTTATTCCAGCTCAGTTCACAATAGTTAAACTGCAAAATGAATAGCGGTGCCCACTGAGGAACAGCAAAAAAAAAAAATTATATATTCATTTGTTGAGTAAAGTCCTGAAATGATAGGAGGGGGAGGGGGAGGGGGAGGGGGAGGGGAGGGGGAGGGGAGGGGGGAGGAGGGGGAGGGGGAGGAGGAGGAGGAGGAGGAGGAGGAGGAGGAGGAGGAGGAGGAGGAGGAGGAGGAGGAGGAGGAGGAGGAGGAGGAGGAGGAGGAGGAGGAGGAGGAGGAGGAGGACTACTACAGTAGTGATAATGGAACATGAATAAAAAGGGGACTTTCCAGGAGGGGATCAGCAGGAGGGGGAGGGGAAAAGAGGGTACTGAGGAATGAAGAGAATCAAAGGACACTGTACATTTATACATGAAGACAGCATAATGAACCCCTCTAAATGCTGCTTGCAAAAGCAGAAAGGACAAAAGGTGGTATGGTAATATACTGGAGGGGTGAATTTGTTCTAAGAGTACTGTGTGCATGTGTGGAAATATCACAACAAAAGCCCCTCATATTACAAATGTATGTTACTCTAAAACTAAAATAATTTTTAATGGGACATTGTGAGCCTAATGACTAGGCCAGAAATAGTGAAGTAAGTGCTTCTAATTCTTCCAGCTGGTGATTTAGGCATTGAGAGACTGATGAGTGTGGAAAAAAACATTCAGCTGCAGCAGGCGATGTGTGACAGACACACAGCATTGTTTTCTCCAGTATGGGGCTGAAATATTTCAGAATATAGACAGTTTCGTTGTTTTATTTTCACAGAAAGGAGCTATTTAGTTTGATGAACTAACAAATTCTTTAACTAAATTCCATCTCCATAAGTTCATCAACTCTAAATTCATCCTGTAGACTGATTTGATCATTTTCCCATTCATTCATTTATAGAGAAGAGCTAACTGCAAAAAATGTACATAGCTTACTGTAAGGAATTTTTTTTTAAGATGAAGAAAAGAAATGCCCTAAAATTAATAGAAAAAATGAGCAAATAATTGACTGTACCAGGGTAGAGAAATCTTTTCTTGGTAATATAATGCCCAGGGCATCATATTCTAAAATAAAGCTCCTAGAGTTTTTGCCTCTGGGTAAATTTAAAACACTTGTAGGTGAAAGATCACTGTAAAGAAAACAAAATGCAGATGATAAACCAGAAAATAAAATTTGTAATTTATATAGCAAATAAAAATGTGTGTTTCTTGTTATATTATTTGTTATATTTATGTACTACTAAAAGGCCACTAAAGTACCAAAGTATAAAAAGAACAGAAGAGACAACATAAGAGGGAAGTCAAATCTTTGAAAGATGGAGAACAGATGAAAAGATAAAAAGAATAAAAAAGTTAGGCACCATGTTCCCAAGAAGGAAATGTCAGATAAAAGCAAGTTGATTCAAGGATGATCAGAGTACTTTAGAAGAATAAAACAACAATGTAGCATCTAATGATATAATCAGTGTCTTTTATTTTTAATATTTTTATTGTAAAGATACTGTACAAAGGCAGGTGGACCCATTGCAACAATGAGATGTACAAGTCGTTATGTCGAGAACAAACTTTACAACTTTGGTGTGGGGGGCGGGGGTGGGGAGGATTGGGAAGGGATGGAAAGGGGAAATAAAGGAGGAGGCTACAATGCTTGATAAGAAATGTACTCATTATCTTGCCCATGTAATTGTAACTCCTCTGTACAGTGTTTTCACAATAAAAATAAATTAATTAATTAAAAAAGATACTGTACAAAGGGGTTACAGTTACATGAGTAGGGTAATGAGTACATTTCCTATGGAGCATTGTTATCCCCTCCTTTGTTTTTTCCCCTACCATCCTGTCCCTCCCCACATCCCCAACTCTTCCCCTCCCCCCCACTCCTCCACCCCCAGCCAAAGTTCATTTTCATCATAGTGTCTTGTATACTTCATTGTTACAATGGGTCAATCTGTATCCTTATTTGAGCATTCTGTTATTTCTCTTCCCTTCCCCAAATTAGAAAAACTTATATACAAGATGCAGATATTTTCATATCTGGGCATAAAGTACTTCAGTAGTATTTACCCCCAACTAACCCTCTTTTTTCACCTTCTACTTGTTCCTCTCCTCCCTCCAAAAAACAGTCCCCCTCTGTGTTTTTAGATCTATATTCTGAATATGATTTTTAAGTGCAATATCTGTCCTTCGGAGACTGACTTATTTCACTTAATATAATTTCATCCATTTTCCTGAAACCAACATCATTTCATTATTATTTATAATAATGCTCCATTGGGATGTGTGTGTTTGTATGTGTGCATACATGTGTGTTGTGTGTATAACATTTTCTTTTTCCATTCATTTATTGATGGGGTCCTAGGCAGATTCCATTACTTGGCTGTTGCGAATTGTGCTGCTATAAATATCGATGTACAGGTATTTCTATTGTGTGATGACTTATATTCCTTTAGGTATATGCCCAGGAATGGCATAGCAGGACCATACGGTCCAATTTTTAGCTTTTTGAGAATGCTCCAAACTGATTTACATAGTGGTTTCAGTAATTAATATTCCCACCAACAGTGTATAAAGGTTCCTTTTTCCCACATCCCTGTCAGTATTTATTATTGTTTATGTTCTTGATGATGGCCATTCTGACTAGAATGAATTGAAATCTCAGTGTCATTTTGGTTTGCATTTCCTTTATGTCTAGGGAAGTTGAACATTTCTTCACTTTTCTGTTGTGTTTCAGGCTTACTGAAAATATTATAGCATAGCAGAAAGATTTAAATGGCTCCACATGGTGTTTTGAAATATATCCCAACTGGAGGGTGAGAGGCTGAGTGATTTGCAGGTTGGAGAGACTACCAGAACTCTAAAGCTTCAGTATGTCCTTAGTGTTGGGATCAACTTCAATGCTCTCTTGATCAATGGCTGAGATTTCAGGAATATAAGTATCTCTCCTTTCTCTCCCCTTCTTCAGCTGGGTAGTGATACCTCTCATGGATGTCTGTGCATCTGCTTCATAAGATGTATAGCATAATCTGCTGTCTTGGTGCAGTGCTTCTTGCTGAGAATAATGGCAATCAGCACAACATTTTTTTTGGTACTGAAGGCACTACCCAGATGTGTGTAGTACTTCTCATTGGTGACACAGATTTCCATCATGGTTTGGGTGCTAATGTGGCCCAATGTTGGTCAGGTCCTGGTAAAATAGCTCTTTGAATACTTATTGGCTGTTTGTACTACTTTTGTGAATTATTCAGTTCATTTACCCATCTGTTAATTGGATGACTTATTCCTTGGTGTTTTATTTTTGAACTCTTTATATTGTCTAGATATTAATCAACCTACTGTTATTCAAAATACTTATAAAACTTTAGTTTCTTTCCACCAATGTCCTATTTATCAAAACACAAAATCATTTTCTCTTTTTTCTGAATGTATATTTTACTTTTTCATGTTTCATCCATTTAGTTCAGAGGCAAAGTCAGAATGGTATCTTTCCATTAGTCTCAATTATTGTTAAGAAGAAACCATGGAAGGGGCAATGAGGCATGCAATATGGCTACCCCTCTTTCTTCTCTCCTGAAATCTAGAGAAATCTAGCAGGAAAACAAGTCTAATAGGACAAAAGTACACTGGAGGAAGTTGGTATAATTTCAAGGGAGGACAGATGCAAAGAAGTAGTTGATCGCCTTAGAAATAATATTGAAGGCTCTGCCACTAGTATATGTTAGCTTTTGCTGCAATAACAAATACCTTCCCAATCATAGTTTATTCCTCACTCACTCAAAGTATCTGCCCAAATAGCCTGTAACTAATTGCCAGAATTGTTTTTATGACTTCAGCCACCCAGCTCAAGTACAAGAAGACAGAGGACCATCCTACTATTGGCCTATACACATATATACATATTCATATACACATATGTGTAAATATATGTATGTGTATGTATACATATGTGTATAGATATGTGTGTGTGTGTGTGTATATATATATATATGAAAAAACCCATTGAGTACAATGCCCAATTCCTCTATTTGCACGTCCTGAGTCTCTGCCTGGTGCTAGCAGTGGGCTACTCTGTCTTCAAGACCCACAAATAGGAAGTCTGATGACCCAGGAGATGGGGAATGAGGTCCCCATCCTCAGCCAGTCAGCCACATGGTCTCAGGCTATAATTTCCCCACTGACAAAGTAAAGAAAGCCCTGGCCTCAATTCCGGCTCTGATCCCAAGGAATGTATATGTGTGCACTAGTTTGCCAGACGCTAGAAGAGTGAGAAGTTAGTATAAAAGGACTTGTCACTGTCGCCAGTAGATGCAACTGGTGAATAAAAGAGTCAGCCCATGACACAGCTACTTCCCTCTCCTGGCCTGCGGTCTTAGGATAGGAAGAGGTGACATGGCCCAGCTGACTTCCTGGATATGTAACGTTGTGCAGTCCTCAGCCAGCCTTCCTGCTCCCCAGGGCAGCACCCCATCTCTCTTCTGCTTTCACGGCTCTTCTCACATTCTCACCCCTCCTTCCTCTTCTGACAACCCACTTCAACTGCTCCAAGAGCTTTTACCCAAATCTTCCTGAGAATCAGCCAGCAGTGGCCTTGAGACTCACCCATTTGCTTTTGTATGTAGCACAGGTTTCCATTTAACCAAGAAGACATGTGTTTCAGGGGTTTTTTTTTCTTTGTTTGCTTAAATTTCTCAGGGTTTAACTCAAGGGTAAAAACTGCATTTTCAAATCACAAACGTTTTTGCCAAAATTCAGAAAGTTTAAACAAAATAGATCAAGAGGCATTCTAGAAGCAAGCAGCAGGTTTTCCCATGTGCAGTTAAATTTGTGGATCATATAGGAGCCCCTTTCTAATGTAGGTGACAATGTGCCAAAAATAGGCTGGCTACTTTTAATTTCTCTAGGCATTGGCTTGTAAGGCTGTGACCTTGAACATACCTTCTAACTTTTTGGGTCTCAGTAAATGAGAATGACACCACCTTAAGTCCATAGCAGAATCTGGATACTACAGGCCTCAGGCTTTCTGAGATTTCTAGGGAGATATATGTCCACTAAGTAATCTCTTAGCAGCAGAGCGTGGCAGGAGGGATGAGGGAGTGCAATCATCTAGGATCCTTAATTTTGCAGGCATGTTATAACATTGAACTAGGTTGTAAAGGATGTGTTTTTCTGTCCTTGATACATTATATTTGTGCTGTGCTACCAAAAAAAGAGTAAGACTTATATCCAGGTATGGGTAGCTCACGCTTGTAATCCTAACTACTCAGGCAGCTGAGATCTGAGGATCACAGTTCAGAGCCATCCTGGGCAAGAAAGTCTGTCAGACTTTTGTCTCCAATTAATCACAAGAAAACTGGAAGTGGAACTGTGGCTCAAAGTAGTAGAGCTCTATCCTTGAGCAAAAGAGCTCAGGGACAGCAACAGGCCCTGAATTTTGTCCGTCTCATGACTGACAAACAAACAAATAAAAAACCCAAAAAAGTAAGACTTTTGTATACATGCATTTGTGTGTATATGAGAAAGAGAAAGAAAGAGAAAATAAGAGAGAGAGAAAAAGGGCTCCTGTGAATGTGTAAAGATGAGGGGATGGAGAAAAAGGGATATTCACAAGCATGAGACATAATATCTAGGTTTGTTTTTATTTTAGCAAATATATATATGGACACTTTTATCCTTATACAATGTATATAGTATATACTATGTATATAGTATATACATATATATACTACATATACATAGCATATATACTATGTATATACAGTATAGTATATATAGTATAGTATAAGTATAGACTATATATAGAGTATATACAACATAGTATATATAGTACAGTATATATAGCAAATAGTATGTATATAGTTATGTGCACATGCACATTCTATACATGTATACTATATATGTACATATAAATACTATATACATGCATACTATATACATACTATTTAATATCTATATACTAAAGAAGCTCAAGAATATAAAACTTCTAAAAATTTTAAAAATTCAACTAAAGACTAATTAGAACCAGGTACGTAGTTCATGCTTTTTTACTTGTTGGTTTATTTATTGTGTATGGTTTCTACATGTTGGATTGGTATCAATTAGCTGTACAAGGGGGTTTCATGTTGACATGCCCATATATACGTACAACATGCTTTGATCAGAGTCACTCTCTCCATTACTCTCCATCATCAATCTTCTCCCTCCCAATCCAACTGTAACAACCTTCATTTTTCATCTCAAACATGTACATAAAGTGTTTTGACCTTATTCACTCTCCTTCACCCTCTCCATTTGCACCCCTACATACACACATACCTTTACCAACGTCCCAGCTAGGGCCCATTTTACATTCCAAAGACTTGATAGGTATAGGTAAGAGGCTCTTCTAGGAGGCCAGTGGAACAGAAGCGCAGATCCCTACCTGCAAAACAACTACAAGTAAAAGAATTGAAGATATTGCTCAAGTGGTAAAGTCCAATTTCCTGTGCCACCAAAACAAACAAATCCAAATGAATGGATTCAATTCAAAAGCAAATGAATCTCACACCCATCTAGCAGTGGGGGAGGGCATCACTGACACACAGAGATCCTTTGCTCCACAGTTACAGAGGAAGCTCCCTTAACTCTCACCTGACCCTTCCCAGAAGCTTCATCCCCTAATCCCTGAGCATCTGTGCCTGGGTATCTTAACTCCCTGGGCCAGTTCTCTTCCAGGTCTCTGAAGAAGATTCAAGATTAGCTCCCAGCTTTTCTCTGACATCACCCCCACCCTCACCACATTCTTGAAACATGCATTGCTGCCTTATGAGCCTGGGTTCTCTTATGCTGTGTGAACACTCAAGGTCAAAGCCAGAGTTGCTGGCCACACTACCTTTCACCTTTCACTATGTTGTGGGATCCTCTCACTGCTTTGAGCCCCTGGGGCTCTGACCCATTGAACTGAGTGTTAGATCACCTGAAAATCTTGGTCAAATGAAGACTTGCGGTCAGCAGTTTGAGGTGGGGCCTGAGAGTCTGCATTTCTCACACACTCCAGATATAGCAAGGGTTGGGACTACCCATAGAGAGCATAGTTTCCAAGTATCCAAAGGCTTTAGCAGATCATACTCAGAGGATCATCCTGGCAGCCTCCAGCTTCAGCCAGGCCACAGGAACCCCCTGAGAAGGTGGAAAAAGGCAGACCTCAGATTGACCAGGAAAGAGTCTCAACTGGTTGGGTTTTTGTTGAAGGGGCTGGGGAGGCTGCAGCTTTTTCCAATTACAGATAAGCAACTAGTTATTTTAAAGAAAAATAAGAAAAGGAATAGCCTAAAATTGCAGTTCCCTAGGAAATATTGGTCCTGTGAGGTGTTAATAGGAGTTTTGTGCAAAAGGGATGCCGATGCTCAAATAAGTTCTAGAATCTACACTCTTAAACACTGGGTTAAGCAGAGTTTAATAGGTTTCTTTTCAGAGGCCTTAATAAGCCAATGTGCATTATAGTGCTCCAAGAAGAACATAAAGCATGCAACATTCGCCAAAAGTATTTTCCAAGGAAATCACCTCCATTTATTTATTTATTTATTTATTTATTTATTTATTTATTTATTTATTTATTTATTTATTTATTTGTCAGGGAGTCTAATAGGGCTAAAGTTCTACGGGCTGTAGGAAAGGGTAACAAGCACACACTGGAGTCAAGTTCACTGACCTTCCTAACTCTTCCTTTTCCTTCTCAGAAGATTATAAGGTGGAAGAGTGTCTGCTTTCTCAAATTTGTTTGTAATAACTTCAGCATTTTAAAGCATATTAATAGGCCTATAAATACTTAGCCATTGGTAACATTTTTCTTTCTTTCTCTTTTTTTTCTTCTCACTTTCTTCTCTCTCTTTTACAAATGTTACACATCTCTTATCTTATAAATGCTGTCTTAAATATAAACATCATATCACCATCTCTGGGTGTTGTGTGTGATTATCAGTGAGTTCCTGTGTGACAAAAGTTTTATCTTCCTTGACTAAAGAAATTTTACTAAGAAAATCCCAATCAGTTGCATCCCACTTTGCTAGAGCCAGTCTTTAGGGAGATGTATTAGTCGCTTTACCATTACTGTGACAAAATACCTAAGAAAAGGAACTCTGGGAAGAAAGAATTCATTTTGACTCATGGTTTCAGAGATTTCAGATCAGCTGACTCCACTACTTTGGGTCTGAGATAAGGGAGAATATCAGTAGGGAGGGCATGGCCCAGCAAAGCTGCTCACTCATGGCAGCCAGCAAACAGGGAAACAGAGAGAGGCTAGTGACAGTTTTTCCAATCAGCTCCAACTTTCCACAGTTTCTACCTTCACTGAATAGTTCATTCAATTATGAATCCATCAATGAATTACTCCAGTGATTAGCTCAGCACCCTCATAATTCAATCTATTTCCCAAAGGCCAATCTCTGAATATTGCTTTGGGGACTAAGCCCTCACTCAAGGCATGAGCCTATAGGGAACATTTCATATCCAAACCACAACGGTAGTCAAAAGAGCTTCAGAGAAAGCCCTCCCTGCATGTCAGGAGAGAGATGATTGAAAGGGGTTTGGGGAAAGGTCAGAGAGACCTCGAGACTGCTTTGTTAGGTCATCATGTGAAAGCACCACACTTTGGGGTATCATTTTCTGAGTCCCAAAATGTTTTAATTATTCTGGTCAAGTCTCACTGTATTATTTTAAGTTTATTTATAGTGACATAGTAGGTGGGTTAAATCTTCAAGAGAAAGATGTTGTACTGTCAATTATTAATTTTAAATAATTTTAAATAATAGTATGGACAGGGGGCGGGGGGAGGGGGAGGATGGGAAGGGATGGGAAGGGGAAACAAAGGAGGAGGCTACAATGCTTGATAAGAAATGTACTCATTATCTTGCCCATGTAATTGTAACCCCTCTGTACAGTATTTTCACAATTAAAAAAAGAAAAAAAAATAATAGTAAGGACAGAATCACAACACAAACCCTTATCATATTAAAGAATCATCTAGACCACCTAGTAGCTTAGGTAAGGATCTTTTCTCTAGAGTGTCTCCAGAGGATAGTATGAGGTTTCCTGAACAAATACTATCTGGGATCAGATAATAGTGTCACGCACTGTGGTTGCTGAGGGTATTGGCTGGTTTCCATTCCTGTGTCCATTACTGACTGCTGCTTAATAGACTAGTTATCAAACACAGGCAGAAAGAAGGAAAGAGAGAAAGAGAGAGAGACATCTTTTTCTCTCCTCAGAGGGAAATAAGATCTCAACAACAGCACACCATTGCTTTCAATTAGTGGTCCTCAGTCTTTGTCTGCATATTAGAATCAGCTGAGAATTTTTAATAAAGCACCGATGATGCCCAGGCCTTGCCCTAGAACAAATAAATCTGAATTTACTTCTGATGGAACCAGAGTATCAATATTTTTGAAAGCTCTTCATAAGATTCTAATTTATGGTCAGACTGATGATGAGACATAAAACCACATATCCTCACATCTCTACCTAGATGAAGCAAACGTCCTGAAATCCATAATTAGGAAGATTGCTTGTATGAATGCCAGGTGGCCCATCATTTTGCTTCTCTGTGCTTCTATCCCCCCCTTTTTTTGCCTTCCCTTGAAATACCCACCGACCTGTACACTTAGAATGTAAATAAGTTCTGAATAGATAGCACTGTCTTAAGTATGATGCAGGAATTTATCTCCATATCAGTTCCTACCACTCCTTAAGCACAGCAGTCCCCACTTGTCACCTCTGCCCCATGCTTACCTATTCTCATGAACAGGTTTCCTATCTTGGATCTCCCAGTCTTTAGTTGGTTAACATAAGAGACTTTCTCTTTCTGATACAACATCCCTCCTTTCATATATTTTCCCTCAACAATGCTCAAGTGTGAAAATAATGACTTCCTTTTGAACAATGTACCAAACATTGCACCAAGCATTTGGTGTAACTGTATTTTAGTCTTAAAACAAACGTAGGAGAGACTCATTCCGCAGAAGAGGAGATGAAAGTTGAAGAGGGAAACTACTCTCCCTGAGATCATCTAAGTGGAAAGAGAGGTCTGGGATTCACATTTGGAGAAATCTGAATGGAAGCTCTGAACTTACCCATCCATCTGGCTTCATTGATACATATCTGAGACAGTCACATAAGACCCTATGATTGTCATTGTCTGGAAATGCTTAATTTTTGAATTAAGTATCCCACAACGCCAAGTTGCACTGGGCTCTGAAATCAGGTAGTCAGTCCTCCACTTCTGCCAGAAGTAAATAGAAAAGCCACTCACTTTATATTCTTTAAGAACTCAAAATATATTCAAACCATGATCATTCAGATGATGGATGAAGATGAGGTTGGTGAGCTATTAAACTCAGATAATAATACAAAGATTAAAAATAAGAAATTATAATTACAATTTTTCATAATGCTTGGACATGACAAAGAGAGTGAACTTATGAGTTTTAGTACAGAAGAAGGGTGCTAAGATACAGACTAAAGGCATAGAAAGCCCATTCAGTGGCATGATAGCATAAGGTTTCCCAAATCTAGGAAAGCTACAGGAATCTGAGACATTCAGAATCCCCAAAGACATGACCAGACTAAAACTTCACATCATATTATAGTTAAAATGCAAAGAGTACAAAACAAAAGAAATGCCAAAACCTAAAAAAAATACAAAATTACTTACAAAGGCAAACATTGGAATATCAGCAGATTCCTCAGTATACCTATATGCCAAGACAGCATGGAATCATGTATTTCAACCTCTGAAGAAAAATAACCACAAGTCAAGATTATTACATTCTGCAAAGGTATCCTTTCAAATGAAAGGAAAAGAAAGACCTTCCAAAATAAATATAACTGAAAGCAATTTTTGATCACTAAGTTAGCATTTCAGGGAATATTTAAAGGAATACTACACATACAAAAAGAGGAAGAAAAATACATATATTGACAAGAGCTCAAAAAACAATAAACATCACTGGAAGAATAGATTCTTAAAATAAAAATTGGGAAAGAATCAAACATCACTAACTCAGTAAACAGTAAACATATACATATGTATATGTATATATACATATATATATATATATATGAAAAAGAAAATGCACAGATGGGTATCAGAGGCTCACACCTGTAATATCAACTACTCAAGCACTGAGATCTGGAGAGCTGCAGGTAGAAATTAGCTGGGACACAATCCCACTTTTCTTTTGGGCATTTACTTGAAGGATCACAAACAAGGTTATACCAAAGCTACCAGCACAACCATGTTCGTTGAAGCATTATTTACCATAGCTAAGATATGGAACCAACCCAGATGCCCTTCAGTAGATGAATGGATCAAGAAAATGTGGTGTGTGTGTGTGTGTGTGTGTGTGTGTGTGTGTATGTGTGTGTGTGTGTGTGTGTGTGTGTGTGTGTGTGTGTGTGTGTGTGTGTGTGTCGGAATTCTATGCCTCCATCGGAAAAAAATGACATTGCCTCTTTTGTTAGGAAATGGAAAGACTTGAAAAAAAATCACATTAAGTGAAGAAAGGCCCAAAGAAACATAGGTCCCATGGTTTCCCTTGTTTGCAGTGACTAGTACATGTCTAGGATAAGCAGAGTAGGTCAAAGGCTATGTACATATGACCATATGAGATAATGTTAAGCAAAATGTACCCCAAGACAGAGACACAAGAGGTTTGTTTTTGTTTTTGTTTTCATTCTTGCTAGTGTTTTCAATGTACTTCCAATATACTATGTGATTCTCTTGTTTCTATTGTATGTTCTTCCCCCATGATATACCTCCTGTTTTCACTGGATTTGATGCTGGTGCTCTGTATCTTGTATATATATTTTTGAATTTGGGGAGGGGAAGGGATATTGCAGAACATTTAAATAAGGATGCAGGCTGACCTGTTGTGATGACAAGATGTACAGGACACTATATTGAAAATGAAGAAAAAAATAGAAGTTAGCTGGGACAGAAAAGCCCATGAGAATTGTAGTGTTTAAGTGTAGCAATATTTAGGGACTTTTTGCTGGTTAATTGAGGATAGAATTTCAAAGACTATTCTGCCCAGGCTAGCTTTGAATAGTAATTCTCAGATCTCAGCCTCCTAAATAGCTAGAATATCAAGATTTAGCCACCAGTTTCTGAACCAGCCCTTGTTTGATAATTAATTAGAGATAAATTCTCATGGGCTTTTCTGTCCCAGCTAATTTCCTTCTTCTTCTTTTTTATTATTAATTTTTTATTCTAAAAATGTTATATAGAGGGTCTGGGAAGGTGGCTCAGAGGTAGAGTGCTTGCCTTGCATGCATGAAGCCCTGGGTTTGATTTCTCAGCACCACATAAGCAAAAAGAAAAAAGCCAGAAGTGGTGCTGTGGCTCAAGTGGTAGAGCGCTAGCCTTGAGCTGAAGAGCTGAGGGACAGCACCCAGGCCCAGAGTTCAGGTCCCATGACCAGACCCCCCAAAAATGTTATATAGAGGGGTTACAGTTACATGAGTAATGAGTACATTTCATAGGGAGCAGTTACCTCCTCCCTTATTTTCCCCCTACCATCACTTCCCTCTCCAACTCCCCAACTCCTCCCACCTCCCCCCAACCCGCCTCTGACATTGTAAAGTTCATTTTCAATATAGAGTCCTGTACATCTCGTTGTCACAACAGGTCGGCCTGCATCCTTATAGCCCCAATGCAATAATAGTGGATGACTTCCCTACCTTACTTTCACCAATAGATAGATCATCCAGACAAAAATCTACAAAGGAACTTCAGAGTTAAGTAGATTGAAGAGTTAATAGAGATCTATAAAATAATATATCAAACAGCTATAGAATACACATTCTTCTCAACAACTCCTAGAACTTTCTGTGAAATAAGCCTCATTATAGACAATAGATCAGGTCTTACAAAGTATAAAAAAATTAAAAGATTTTATGTAGATTATCAAATCCGAATGGAATAAGACTAGAAACCAATATCAAAAGAAACTACAGAAGATATGCAAACTCATGGAAACTGAACAATATACTGTTAAATAACCAGTGCAGCAGTGAATAAATCATGTGAGAAGTTAAAAAAATTCCTAGAATCAAATGAAAATGGGTAAACAATTTGCCAGAATCTGTGGAATACAGCAAAGTGGTTTTAAGAGGAAAGTTTATAGATTTAAGTACCTTGAATTTAAAAGTTAGAGCTCAAATAAATAATCTAAGAATCTATTTCCAGGTCTTAGAAAAATAAAATCCAAATGCAACAGTAACAGCAGGAAAGAAACAGTACAGATCAGAACACTATCCAACAAAGAGTTTGTTCTTTATAAAGATAAACAAGATGGACCAACTCTTATCTACACTCATCAAAAGTAAGAGGAAAAAACATCCAAATTAATAAAATTAGATATAGAAAATGGAATAATACAATATATACAGCCACAGTTACAGAGGCTCATTAGGGAAGGCTTTAAAATGTATGTTGTAATAAATTGGAAAATTTAGAAGAAATGGATGAATTTCTTTTTTTGTGTGTGTGTATGAAAATACCGTACAGAGGGGTTACAAGTACACAGGCAAGGTAATGAGTACATTTCTTATCAAGCATTGTTGCCTGCCTCCTCCTTTGTTTCCCCTTCCCATCCCTTCCCATTTCCTCCTCCCCCCACACACACAACCCCCCTCCCCGCCCAAGTTGTAAAGTTCGTCCACCTGTATCCCTATTTAAACAATTTGTTTTTTCCCTTCCCCTCCACAAATTATACCAACAACAAATACAGTGAAAACAGGGGTTATACCGTGGGGAGAGAGACATACAAAGCAACAAAGAAATCATCGTATAAATATGTTAGAAACAATCACAAGAAAGAAAAAACATTTGAATCCTTATCTTGGGGTCCATTCCGCCTAACACAACTTATCTGACCGTTTCTGCTTGTCTCAGACATATACCAGTAATTGCAAATAAGGGAAACCATGGCACCAGTAATTGCAAATAAGGGAAACCATGGGACCTATGTTTCTTTGGGCCTGGCTTACTTCACAATATAATTTTTTCCAAGTCTTTCCATTTCCTAACAAATGGGGCAATACTATTCTTTCTGATGGAGGCATAGAATTCCATTGTGTATATATACCACATTTTCTTGATCCATTCATCTACTGAGGGGCATCTGGGTTGGTTCCATATCTTAGCTATGGTAAATAATGCTGCAATAAGCATAGTTGAGCTGGTAGTTTTAGTATGGTCTTGTTTGTGATCATTTGGGTAAATGCTCAAAAGTGGGATTGCTGGGTCATAGGGGAGCTTTATGTGGAATCTTTTGAGGAACCTCCATACTGCTTTCCAAAGTGGTTGAACAAGTTTACACTCCCACCAACAATGCAGTAGGGTGCCCTTCTGTCCACATCCCCTCCAGCATCTTTTTTTATTAGAGTTCTTGATTTTAGCCATTCTAACTGGGGTGAGGTGGTATCTCAATGTTGTTTTGATTTGCATTTTTTTATGGCTAGGAAGGTTGAGCATTTCTTCATGTGTTTATTGGCCATTCATATTTCCTCTTCAGAGAAGTTTCTCTTTAAGTCTTTAGCTCACTTATTTATTGGGCAGTTGTTTCTTTGAGAATTTGTTGTTGGGGGATTTAATTTTTTGAGTTAGATATGAGACCCGTTTCCATTGTATGGCTAGTGAAGATCTTCTCCCAATCCATGGGCTTTCTATTGATCTTGCTAGCTATGTCCTTTGCCATGCAGAAGCTCTGCAATTTCATGCAATCCCATTTGTCCAACCTTTCTTTGACTTGTTTGGATGAATTTCTTGATATACATTGTCTACTAAAATTAAATCAAGGGTGTAAAAAATATAACCAGATCAATAATAAGCAATTTGATTGAAGCAATGATATAAAAAATGTCCAAGGCCAGACACAGACTGAATTCTAGCAAACATTTAAAGAAGAACTAATGCCCTTTATACTGTTCCATAAAACAGATAAGGAAGGAATGCTTTCAAATTTGTTCTATGAAGCCAATATCACTTTAACAGTAGAACTGGAAAAGGGCAAAAACAAAACAAAACAAAACAAAACAGTGATGAACAACATAGGGAAAAACTAACCAATAAAACATTCATAAATCAAATTCAACAACGGATTGCACAGTTCATTCACTCTGGCCAAGTTGGTTTTATTATTAAATTTATATTAATTATTTAATTTATATTATTAAATTATTGGGAACTCTTTGCTAATGAGTTCTTTTTAATTAATTGCTAGATTCAGTACAATGCCAATAATAAATCTAGCAATATTTGTTATAGAAAATAAGATATTCCAAAGCTCGTGGGCAAACAAAAAGTACACAGAATATCCAAAACAGAGGAGTGGGGATTGTGCTCAGTGGAGGAGCACTTGCCTGGAAAATGCAAGACCTGAGTTTGGTCCTCAGATTGCGGGGCGAGGAGGGTAGTGGGAGAAGGAAGCAAAATAATTTTTACAAGAAAGAGTAAAAGTAAACAACTTTCACCATTTGTCTTCAGAATTGTCAAAGACATCTGGGCTGACACAAAGACTGACCAAAAGATCACTAGGACAAATTTGAGACCTTTTGTGGACATTTTCTTTTCAGTAAGGCCACCAAAGTACTCAGTGTAGAAGTTGAAGTCTTACAAAAAACAGTACTAGACTGACAGAAAATCACCTCTGGCTTATGTACAGAAATTAATTTGATATATAACCTTACTGAAGATGTAAAAGATTTTTATAGTGAAAACTATAAGAAAGAAATCAAAGAGGACACCAGGAAATGGAAAGATCCATGTTCATGGATATTGTGAAAATGGCCATGTTGCCAAAAATGATATGCAGATTCAATGCAGTTCCCATCAAAATCCCAATGCTGTTCTTTACTGATAATGAAAACAATCCAAAAATTCATATGGAATGACAAAAGACCTAAGCCAAAGCAATTACAGGCAAAAAAAAAAAAAAAAAAAAAAGCAATGTGGGCAGTATCACAATACCAGACTTCAAACTCTACTTACAGAGCCATAATAACAAAAACAGTTTAGTATTGGCACAAAAATAGACCCAAAGATCAATGGAACAGATTAGAAGACCCAGGAATAAAAACCACATACTTACAGTCATCTAATATTTGACAAAGGGGCCAAAGACATACAGTGGAAAAAACGATTGGTGTTGGAAAAACTGGACAGCCATTTGCAGAAAACTAAAAGTGGATCCCTGCTTGTCACCATGTACTAATATTAATTCAAAGTGGGGCAAAGACCTCAACATCTGTCCTGAAACTCTGCAACTACTGCAAGAGAGAGTAGGAGAAACATTAGAACTTCTAGGATAGGCAGGAATTTCATGAATAGAGTCCCAGGGCACAAGAGATAGGAGAGAGATTCAACAAGTGGGACTACATCAAAATAAAAAGTTTCTGTACAGATAAGGACATAATTACAAAACTAGTAAGACAGCCAAACAATTAGGAAAAGATCTTTACTAACAATACATTGGACAAAGGCCTGATACACAATATATACAAGAAGCTCAAGAAACTAACCCCTCCCAAACTTAATACACCAATCACTAAATGGGCAAGGGAGTTAAGGAGATACTTCTCAAAAGAAGAGATAAGAATGGCAAAGAAACACATGAGGAAATGATTATCATCCCTGGCCATAAAGGGAATGCAAATAAAAACACCTTTGAGATTCCATCTCATCCCAGTTAGATTGGCCAACATTTTTAATTTCAGCAATAAATACTCGTAGGGATATGCAGGAAAAGGAATCCTACTGAGCTGCTGATGGGAATGTAAACTAGTACAACTGCTCTGGAAAGCAGTCTGGAGGTTCCTCAAAAAATTAAACATAGGGGCTGGGAAGGTGGCTCAGTGGTAGAGCGCTTGCCTTGCATGCCTGAGGCCCTGGGTTCAATTCTTCAGCACCACATAAGCAAAAAGAAAAAAGTCGGAAGTGGTACTGTGGCTCAAGTGGTAGAGTGCTAGCCTTGAGCTGAAGAGCTGAGGGACAGCGCCCAGACCCAGAGTTCAGGCCCCAAGACCGGACCCAAAAAAAAAAATTAAACATAGGTCTTCCGTAGGACCAAGCCATACTATTTCTAGGCAACTACCCTGAACCTCATGAATCAAGATATGATAGGGATACCTGTATATCCATGCTCATTGCCGCACTATTTATAATAGCCAACATATGGAAACAACCCAGATGCCCCACAACAGATGGGTGGATCCAAAAAATGTGATACCTATATATACAAAGGAATTTTACACAGCCATTAGAAAGAATAAAATAATGTCATTTGCAAGAAAATGGATGGAACCAGAACAAATGGTTTTAAGTGAGGTAAGCCAAGGCCAAAGAGACAAATGGCACATGTTCTCTCTGATATGCAGAAGTTAGAACTAAAACCTTGGGATATGACAAATTACACAGGATTCTAGATATTCACATACAGTCAGTGACGGAGGATAGTCTTAGGAGAGAAACACAAAGGTGTAAGGCCCGAGCGCCTCCCCATATTGATATAAAATAATATATATACCGAAATGAATGCCTAAGATATGGAAATGAAGAACCTTTTCTTAATTTGTGTTTTTTTTCTTTTTCTGATGATTCTGTATTCTTTATATACTGTGTATTCACTTGTTGGGAGGGCACAGAACTCAAGGAAAAGGGGTGAAAATGTGCAGCAGTGAAGCTCACTGGACATGGATGCAAGTGAACTATACAACTTGAGTGTGGAGTTGGGAGGAAGGGAATGGAAGGGAATGAGGAAACGGATGCCACCGTACAAAAGGAAATGTACTTATTCTCTGACTCATGTAAATGTAACTCCTCTGTACATCACCTCTATAATAACAAAAGAGTAAATTTAAAAAAACTAAGTAGAAAAAGTACTGATTAAAAAGTAATAATGTTGAACCTGCAAAATACTGTATTATGAGTCATATTAAAAGGTCTATATTGAAACCCTTTTGTATAACTACTTAAAGGTAATGAAAATAAAATATTCTGTGATGATAAAAATCTGAAGAAAAATTTCCTCTAAACTGAAGAGGTCCCCGCCCAGTAAGAGAAGTAGTGATAATGGTAACTTTTTGCATCTTTCTTTTGTGTGTGTGCTGGTCTCAGGGCTTGAACTCAATGCCTAAGTGCCATCCCTGTGATTCTTTTTCTCAAGGCTGGAATTCTACCATTTGAGCCACGCACCACTTTCAGCATTTTCTGAGTAATTTATTGGAGAGAAGAGTTTCACAGAATTGGGCTGGGGAGGTGGCTCAGTGGTAGAGCGCTTGCCTTGCATGCATGAGGCCCTGGGTTCAATTCCTCAGCACCACATAAGCAAAAAGAAAAAAGCCGGAAGTGGCGCTGTGGCTCAAAGGGTAGAGTGCTAGCCTTGAGCTAAAAGAGCTGAGGGACTGCGACCAGGCCCAGAGTTCAGGCCCCACGACCGGACCCCCCCCCCCAAAAAAAAAGAGTTTCACAGACTTTCCTGCCTAGGCTGGCCTTGAACCATGATTCTCAGGTCTCAGCCTCCTGATCAGTGTAAGCCACCAGCTCTCAGCTCATTTTGTATCTTGATGGTGGTTTAAGTCAGCTTGCATGGGACATCAAATGGTCCCTTAAGGTTTATGCATTTCTTGCTATGCAAATTTTACCACAAAGAAAGAAATTAGCCTTAAACACATCTGTGTAATGTATAATAACTCCAGTTAATGAGATCCATACAAATTATTTAGGGGGCAATATATTCATGACTGCATCGGACTTGAAAGAATATCTCAGGAGGATGTATAGATAGATAGATAGATAGATAGATAGATAGATAGATAGATAGATAGATAGATAGATAGATATTTAACTAAGTGATTAGCTTTCAATGAAAGTTTTTCAACTTTTCAGTAAATCTGAAATTTTTCACAACAAGCCATTGGAAAAAAATCTTGATAGAAACCACTTAATTGTTTAGAACCTGGACCCACAAAAAATTCTTTAGGGGAGGAGTATTTTTATCATGGGCATTGTTTAGAATTACCAGCACATGGTGATAATAAAAAGCAGATCAGCTTTCAGTGGAGTTTATTATTGTTTTTGAATTCTCAATAGCAATACACACCCTATTGCCTGCACCCAGGGTGGGCCCTCCTACTAGACTCTCTTGGTGCATGGTTAGTGTCATAAAATTGGAAAAGCATAGTGGCAAGAATCAAAGCCAGTTCTGCCTGATTCTGAAGTCCTTTCTGTGCCAATGAACTTCTTTCTATACTATCCTGCTAGCTCTGCCGACAATTATACCATGATGAATAAAGCATAATTCTTCCCTACAAGGAGTTCACAAGGTAGTGCAGGGAGATCCAGATGTAGATTTCTTATACAGATGATTAGATGCAAGATTTTCAAATGTCGTACTAGTGGAAAACAAGGAAGCTTCTTGGAAAAAGTGTGTGAGTTGCACTCTGCCCCCTACCTAAGCCCATTTGGTAGCTCTGAGTTGTTCATACACACCCATCCCAAATCCTTAACATGGCCTACAAGATCCTATGTGACCTTGTCCCTTTCTATTTCTCTATCCAGTTTGGCACATTGTTCAGTCTATTTCCTTCTGGTATAACTACAATACTACAGACTGGGTAACTTTGTAAGTGTAATCTTTACAGTTATGGAGCCTTGGAGGGCCAAGACTGAAGGGCTGCATGTGCCCAAGGCCTGTGGCTGAAGCATCCTATGTTGGAATGTGAGAGAGACGAAGGAACATTTGCAAACCTGCAAATGTATGAAGATGTTGATTCCAGATTTCTTTTATGCTGGCCCTGAGGCTTGAATTTAGGGTCTGTAATCCCTGAGCTTTCTGTTCAAGATTAATGCTCTATCACTTGAGCCACAGCTCCATTTCTGGCTTTTTTTTTGGTAGTTAATTGGAGATAAGAGTCTCATGGACATTCCTGCCCAAGCTGGCTTCAAACTGCAATCAGATCTCAGCCTCTTGAGTAGCTAAGATTTATTTACAAGCATGAGCCACCAGCACCTAACATTCTCAAATATTATTTTCTACACACAACCCCAAGCCACATTGATATAACAGTAGTCTTTTCAAAATCTGTAATCCTGTAAGGAATGTTTTTAAATAAAGGAAATCAAGTAATTTCAAATACATGCTCACATAGAGATGTACAAAACATAGGCAAACAACACATTTATTTGCCTCAATCTTTTCTGAGATTTCAGTGTGCCTAAATCTGAATCTCAACTTCCTGGTGTGTGGAAAATTAAGATATTAGACAAACATTTGAATAACCTTCACCATATTAGGTCTCTTTCTCTCTGCTCTCTGAGTGATAGTGTCTTTTATACCTGTGGTTTCTTCATTAAAATACCTCTCAAGGAAAAGCTAATTTAGTCAGTTATACTGAGGTATAAATGACTACTAATATCTAAATGACTATCTATCTATCTATCTTTTTTTTTTTGGCAGTACTGGAATTTGAACTCAGAGTCTCAAACTTGCTAGCCCAGTGCTGTACCTCTTGAGCCACATCCTCAGCCTATTTTTGTGTTGGTTATATTTCAGATAACAAAACTTTTTTACTAGTATGAGCCTCAGACCATGATCCTCCTACTATGCCTCAAGCCTACATAGATAGAATTACTGGCATTAGCTATGCCCCTGGCACATATCAACGGATTCAGTGTTATAGGCCTGTCTGTACAAGCCTAGAGGATTAGATAGAATTTACTAACATGGCAACTAAGCTAAATTAGAAACCAGCTGAGCTAAATAGTGGTCTAGTTATTAGTGGTGGTCATTGCTATGTGAAAGACAGTAGTGTGAAAGAAAGCATATGAGGTTGGTAGTTAAAAAAGCAGACTTCTAAGCCGGAAGTGGCGCTGTGGCTCAAGTGGTAGGGCACCAGGTAAGGGATAGCGCCCAGGCCCAGAGTTCAGCTCCCACAACCAACAAAAAAAGTAAATTAAATTAAATTTCAAAAGAGAAGACTTCTAATGCCTTCCTTTTATTCCTGCAGGCCTAGAATTAGCTACTTCCTACCGTTTCCCTCCTCCTCTTCCATTTCTTCCTTTTCCTCCTCTTCCTCCTCCTTTTCTTCCTCTTCTTCCTCCTCCTCCTTCTCCTTCTTTCCTCCTCTCTTCTCTGTTTCTCATTTATTTTTTCAGTTTGTCAGCACATGCTTAATGATTCATTATATTAAATTCACTCTATTCAAGTTATTGGTGCAGTTCCTATGTCTTGCCTAGGCCTTGGCTTTGGATGTGATTAAATGTTAACTCATAAAAATCTATCACCAGTTTTGGAAGTTCTGTATGTCCCAAGAATAAGTCCAATAAACATGTTTCTGTGAGGGAAAAGCCTCAAAGAAAGAACACTTTTTAAAATGCAATTCAGTAAAATTTCAAATCCAGTTAAAAGACAAATACAGAGTAAATAGGAAATTCATGGAATGGGAGAAAATAGTTGAAAATCACATATCTGATAAAAGGTTTATATCAACAAACTTCTATAACAACCCAATTAAAATATGGTGCTTATATAGATACTTCTCTGAAGAAGATCTATAAAGCACCAGAGGGCTCATGAAAATATGGTCATTATGTCTAATTATTAGAGAAAGATAACATTAGACCACTTGTACCCATTGAATAATATCAAAAGCAGGCAGTAACAAGTTGTTGGAGTTGTGGAGAAGCTGGAATGTGGGAAGGTAAATGGTATACCTAATACAGAAGACAATAAGTGGTCCATTAAAAAAGTTAAAAATGGAATTAGCATAGGATACTATAATCCCACATTTGAGTATATACCCCAAAGCATTGGAAGCAAGTACTCAAATACATATTTTGTCCATTAATGTTTGTAGCAGCATTATTTTAAATAGCCCAAAGGAGGAAGTAACCCAAAAACCCATGAAGAGATAAATGACTAACCAAAATATCAGGTTGGGGTTGGGGCAAATGCAGAGAGAATAATGGGAGACATTGATCAAGATGCATTGCACTTATAAACTGACATGTTGAACTGATAATTCAAAAAGATAATTTTTAAAAACTTTAAGTGTTAAAAAAAAACCAACACACCCACCAAACCAGGCACCAATGATTCATAACTTGTAATCCTAGTCATAAAGGAAACTGAGATCTGAGAATCATGGTTTGAAGCCAGCCTGTGAGACTCTATCTCTAATTAACCACTAAAAAAAGCTAGAAATGGAGTTGTGTTGTGGCTCCAGTGGTAGAGAGCTAGCCTTGAACAAAAAAGCTCAGGGACAGCATCCAAGCCCTGACTTCAAGCCTCAGTACCAGCACATTCTCTCTCTCTCTCTCTCTCTCTCTCTCTCTCTCTCTCTCTCTCTCTCTCTCTCTCTCTCTCTCTCTCTCTCTCTCTCTCTCTCTCTCTCTCTTTCTCTCTCTCTCTCTCTCTCTCTCTAGATATCAATCTACTTAGATAGATAGATATAGATATCTATCTATATAAAATATTATTCAGTCTAGGGAAGGGAAAGGAATCCTGATACATATTATAACATGGATGAACACTGAGGTTATTAGGCTAAATGAAATAAGCTAGTCACAAAATGACAAATACTGTAAGATTCCACTTATATGAAGTATATAGAGAACTCACACTCCTGGTTCTTGGGGCTGGGAGGGGAGGTGGAATGGAGAGTGTCTTAGTTGGCATTCTCATTGCTATGATAGAAATAAGAGAGGAAAGATTTATTTTATTGAGTTTTACAGGTGACAGTCTATGATTGTGAGGAAGGTGTGGCAGAGCAAAAGAGTTCACATCACAGCACCCAGGAAGCTGAGCAAAGAGACAGAAAAGGGCTAGGGACAAGATAACCACAGGAGCTAGCCACCGGTGACCTGCTTCCTTGAGCTAAGCTTCACCTCCTAAAACTTCAGAACCTCCAAAATACTGCCACCAGCCAGGAACTTGGGATCTAAGACATGAAATGTGGGGGACACCTTATAGGCAAACTTCACCAAGAATTATTGTTTAATTGGTATAGAGTTTCAGTGTGCTCATCTGAGGGTTGGGGGTAATCCTGGAGCTGGATAGTGTGGATGGCTTCAAGAAAATGAAAATATGAATTACTTAATGTACCAAATCGTATGCTTAAAGGTTACCATGGCAAATTTTATATCACATGATTATTTTTTGCCACAATGAAAAGAGAAGCATATATACACATTAGTGCTTGTTCCTTCTATCAAAGTTTCCTTTGTATATAACCATCATCTTGTCACATATCCAGGCAAATTAAGAGTGCTCAACAAGTGAAAAGCGTCCTTAAATGAAGCCCAGTTATAGCAGTGGAAGGAAATCTGTCTTCCAAGTGTCTTTCTTCCATTCTCTTTGGCTGGGGTACTTACACATCTGCCTGGTGCTGTAAGTGTGGATATCCTGATTCTGCCAGAATAATGCATAAGGAAGAGAACATGTGTGTGTGTGTGTGTGTGTGTGTGTGTGTATGTGTGTGTGTGTGTGTGTGTGTGTGTAAAAGGAAGTAGAATTTGAATAAGAGAAATGAAATAAAACAATCATAGTTATAGCAAGAGAAATTTTTCAGGTAGAATAAAACTGATGCATGATGAGTTAAAACAAGTGCATGTTTATTTCTTTGGTGGCTACAAATACTGATACAGAATTTTTTACAACCTCATTTCATACCCATTCATTCTTTTGATTCTTTTTTTAATTTTTTTAACTTTTAAAATTTATTGTAAGGTGATGAACAGGGGGTTACAGTAAGGGAATGAGTACATTTCTTTTTAAACACTGTTACCCCCTCCCTCATTTTCTCCCACTTACCATTCCCCATTCCTCCCCACTGAGTTATAAAGTTCATTTCCAACAGAGTATCTAGTGAGTATCATTGTTGCATTAGTTCATCTTTGCCCTGCTGTTTCTGTGATTCCTTTTCCCTTCCACGGATCACATAAGCTTATGAACAAGACAAAGGGTACAAAAAACTGAAACAGAAAGAAAAAATAGAAATAACTGCAAAAGCACATAATAAGAACCTCTTGTTTCCAATTCTTGGAGTTCATTTTGATACGCTTCATTATATATGGTCCTAAGCACTTTGCAATTGGGCTATTTTGATCCCCTGGTAAAATATCATAGACATATTCTAGTTACTACAAATGAGGGAAACCATTCAACCTATATTTCTTTGGGTCTGGCTTGCTTCTCTTAATAATCCTACAATTAAAGGGAAATAGACCTGTGGATTCTACTTAAAACAGAAGATGGGAGGATGATCAAGATATATTGTACTCATAACCTGACTTAAAAAATGTCAACCTCTCTGTACAACTACTTAATAACAAAATTTTAAAAATTTCAGTCATTGAATTTGTGTTAATCATTGAGGGTCTCAAAGTCTTCACTATATTGCTTTAGTCTTTATTCCACCTGAAAAGTATGAATTTTAGAGTATTTTAAAATATCTTCCCTTCTAGCTATTAGTCACTTGTTGGCATTATAGACATACCCACCTATGATATTTTAATTTTCTAGAAAAATTCAATTTTGGTCCATCAAATTTTACTGGATTTATCCCTTTGCAATAAACTCTGTTTTGATGCTGATTTTCAGGAACTTTGAAGTGAAGATGACATAATGATGAAGAAAAGCAACCTAGTAGGTAGTGCAGGAGATCATTCTAGCATTTAAAAATCTATATTCCAATCATGTTTTGTCTCTTTGCTCTGAGACCTTGAGTGTGTTACTCAGCCCTTCTAGCCACAGTTTCTATCTCATTTAAAACAGTCATGAAACAAGGTGTTCATGGCTCATATCTATAATCCTCTCTACTCAGAAGGCTGAGATCTGAAGATTGAGGTTTAAAGCCATCCCAGGCAGGAAAAAGGTCCAGGAGATCCTTCTATCTGATTGCTTATCAAAAACAAACAAACAAAAAAAAAAAACCAGAAGTAGACTTGTAACTCAAGTGGTGGAGCACTAGCCTTGAGCATAAAAGCTCAGAAACAATCCCAATACCCTGACTTCAAATCCCAGGCTTGGCACAAAAACAAAACAAGACAACAAAACCCATAATGACCATATTCACTTCTGGTATGTATAATAAAGTACGTAAATCAGAATGATAGTTATACCCACAGGAGCACAATTGTGGGAAACAAGCAGTATTAGAGAAATTGACTCTGAATACATATTTGATGTAAAAAAATGTGAGGTCTTCCATTTATACTATCAAAACAATCAGTAGATTAACAAGAGGAACACAGCACTAAAGACTGGAACATAGTATGACAGAACCAGCACAGGTGGTATGTTTTGGTACCACAGAATTTGGAGAGTGGGAGGGATCCTACAGATGGTCTTTCTGACCCCTCCCCATTTTATAGATGGAGAAACCATCTACAAGCCAGACCCAACGGCCTGCTGGTGCCAGACATATCAGACCTTTCGTCATCACTTCACAGTCCATCATCCATTGGATCTAGTGCTAGTGTCCTTGCAGTCACCTGAACAGATAGGTCTATGTCTCTGTGTGGTGACTCTTCAGGGGATAGTTTTGCATTCACAGCTCCCCATGCCCTGCCAATTCCAGCAGGATGGATGGGAGTTGTAAACTTTGACTTCTGCCGTTGAATGAGACATTGTTTGATGGGAGTGTGTGGGCGGAGAGGCTAACAGACAGCCAATTGCCAACTCGAAGCAAACATGCTTTCTTTATCCCCCTCCCCCATGTCGCCTTTTGACGTAATGAGCACAGCTTTCAATTTTCCTTGTAAATGGGCACACTGGTAACCATGGCAACTGGCATGCTCAAAAGATGCCCTGTCAAGGCCTTTGAAAGGCCTACAGACATGTGTATTAGGCGGACACAGCCATGCCAGCTAGTGCTTAACAAACATCCAACTAGATGGTGCTTTTCAAATTCAAGCACACAAACATTTGTGTTTCATTAAAGAAAAATTAGTACAACTCCAATAGGAAGAAGCAAAGAAAGTTATTTTTTGTGTATACAGCTGCATTATGAAGTACAAAGAGCCTCGTATGAATAACGATCTCACATATGTGTTCAATTATTTCTGTCACTTCTCACAGTCTTTTAACTTCTTTTCCCTCTCTCTTTCTCTTTCCCTTTCTTTCTTTCTTTCTTTCTTTCTCTCCTCTTAAAAAAATAGTTTCTTGGAAATCAATCTCAGATTCCACAGGTGGCCAGGCAGAGTCTTGATTGTGCCCTTCATAGCATAGGACACCAAGAGCATTTCTATATTTTAAAGGCTCCCCAAAACATTAGTTAAGTTATACTTTTAAAAATATACATGTCTTCTTCCTACATGTCTTCTCTTGATGACAGCACATGAATCTAGTGACGTGATGCTTCTAGAATAATTTTTAATTTATTTTTTAAATTTTAAAGTCTGAGTCTGGAAATCAAATTTTAAAGTTTTAAAATAACAAAATGCATGCAATTTAAAATCAGCAGTATGAATGCGAGTTTTAATAAGAAAGATGGAAAGATTAACAAGAGATGTGACATCCTTTTGGCAAAGTCTCACCCTGGCTTCCTTTTACACCTATGTGAGGGGTTGTTTACTTCCTCATTATGGAACAGAACGGGGGCCAAGGAAGGCTGGCAAGTATTTTTAAAGACTAAAACAGAGGAGAGAGAGAGAGGAGTGACAAAGACAGAGAGAGAGGGGGAGAGAGAGAGAGAGAGAAAGAGAGAGAGAGAGAGAGAGAGAGAGAGAGAGAGAGAAGAATCAGAGAAAAGAGAGATATTAAGACATTCTTCAACATACTGATTATACTTGCTTCGTGAGATGGAATTTCTCTCTTTTCTTTCAGGAGGTGAACCTACATGCATTTCCTTAAAGGAGCTAGCAAAATGAAGTGGAGGTAGACTAACTAGCTGGTCATAGGATCCTTAGATTCAATTCATCTTCACTAGGCACATTGCTTCTTGATTTATTCTCTGCTAATCTGTCCCTTTTAGATCTATCAATAGATGTTCACAATGATCAAACTTCTGAGATACTATTTCATTCATGCTACCTGGTGTTTTGAGGTTGCCCCATTTGCCAAACCTCCATACACTTGACTAGAAAATCAAGCCATGTCTGTTTCCTTTGCCATCGTTATTATTGTCAACAACTTCTATTTGCCTCTAAACTTCTGCCTCTCAGGCTGAGCTTGGTTGCTTGAGGCTGAGAGGGTGGGTTGGAGGAAGAACATGAGAATATTTCCCTTCTGAATGTGATTACAAAACAGAAATTGGTCATGCCTTTTGTAGGCATGTCTCCAGCTTTGCATATAGGCAGTGTAATATCTGCACATTGCAGGGACTCTCCATGGTTGACTGATGTGGAGAGGCATATGGAAAGAAGAGAAGCTCTCTCGTCCACACAGTAGGGTCACATCGAAAATATCTACTCCACTATAACTTTCTAAGTGATTCTAGGCAGGCACAGTGTCTCATGACTATTATCCTAGCTACTTGGAAGGTATGAGATTAGGAGGATTGAAGCTCAAGGCCACCCTAGAGAAAAAAGTTAATGAGACCCCATCTTAGTCCATAAACTAGAAGTTGTGGCATGGTAGCATTTATCTCCCTGCTCTGCAAGAGGCTGTGATACTCTGATCACAGTCAGTGGCTTGGCCCTGGACAAAAATGGTCAATCTTAGCTGAAGAAAAGAAGTAAATCAAAAAGGGCTGGAAGTGTGGCTCAAATGATAAGAATGCCTAACTGACAAGTATGAGATCCTGAATTCAAACCCCATACCACAACCCCCTCCCCCCCAAAAAAAGGTATATCCAAATAAATATGGTAGGTATGAAATACTTTGTATTTCAGCTAAGTTGGTCCCCAATTTTTTTCTTTATTAAAGATTATTTTTAACCATAACTGCTTGAGAACAAGCAATGGATTTAAGGAGGAAAATATATCATTTTGTGTTTTAAGAAGCTCATTGTGAACCATACTAAAGAAAAGCAAAAGGCATTCTGACGCATGTGTTGAAGACTGTGTTACACTTTGATAAAAGCAAGAAAATAATCAATTAACTCACATTTCTGCTGCTCCCATTTCACACTTGTATTGGCTATTGCTAAAAGCACAATTGTCCCAAAGTCATTACTTTTAAATACCAAACATTTGTCACTCACACATTCTGTGAGTTAGAAGTGCCAGTATCATTTAGCAGGTGCTGATGGTTTCAGGGCTCCCATGGGGCTGTAATCAAGCCATCAAATGGGGCTGTCTCCGCTAGGGAGGGTGCAGCTCCAATTCCACTTTGCTGGTTTTCATCAGACCTCAGTTCCTCATGAACAGTTGAACTGTAGGCTTGCTTTTTTTCCCTGCTGGGTCTTGGTGAAGACCTCCCTAGAAGCATTGCCAAACAGATCTCCTCCTAGGATTGACTACAAACATCACTGGATTCCCCCAGAGACCACCAGAAAGAGGATACTCAAGACAAAAGCCAAGTCTTTTATAACTTCATCTCAGAAGCCACCCTTCATTAATTCTGTTGTTCTCCACTCTTTGGAAGTGGGCCACACTCAAGAAGAGGAGGTTGCTTAAGAGGGACAGATGATAGGAGACCATCCTGGAAGTGGCTTACCGTGGTCTCTATTTTCAAACATTACCATGAAGGATCCAAGAGGATATCTGGCACTAGTCCATTAAGGTTCTTGCAACAATTTTAATGTTATAAAGGAAATCTGAAATCTTTTAGAAATGTATTATTCCAGAGGAACTCTACCAACTTGGAAACACATGCTTTTAGATAAGGATCCATTTATTCTTCATCCCCCAGCTGATGCATACACCTTCCATTAAAACCCAGTAGTCAGAGTTTTCAGGACATAAAAACAAACAAGTTGTCTAACTGACTTTACCCTGAAAGCTTTAGTAAAATCATGGCACTGCTTCCTGCCTTGATCTGCTGAAAGGGTTGAACCCAGTGATCTCCCAGGTAAGCAGATCTCTCTCAGCTTTAGTTCATTAAATTAGAATTCCATGTGTGCAAATTTAGGATAAAACAGAATGTGTAGCAGAACTAAGAGTTTCAGTAGTCTCATGTGAAAGTGAAGTGGATGGGTAAGGAGGATTTATAAAACACCTTGTACACTGTAAGCTTCTATACACATGTGAAGGTGTGGTGTATTATTTGGATATGCAAATGGAGTGGTAGGGATAGGACAGACATAATAGACACAGAATTCACAGGTGCATTATTTCTTTTTTGGCCTTAAATTATTTTATTGTTATTATAATATTAGTGATGTACCAAGGGGTTACAGTTATATGTCAGGTAAAGAGTACATTTCGTCCTTTCTTTCTTTCTCTCTTTCTATCTCTCTTTTTAAAATAAGATTTTTATTGTGAAAATACTGTACAGAAGGGTTACAATTACATGAGCAAGGTAATGAGTACATTTCTTATCGAGCATTGTTGCCTCCTCCTTTGTTTTTCTCCTACCACCCCTTCCTTCCTATTTCCACAACTACACCCCTACCCACCTACTGCCTAAATTGTGAAGTTCATTTTTCGACATAGCATCTTGTACATCTCATTGTTGCATTATTTCTTGATACAGAAATACCAGCATCAGTAAGACAGTCAGAAGGACTCCATTCTTCATACCGAGTGAGTGTACTAGACTCTTGGGCTTTGGTCTTGAGTGAGCCTAGGTTTGAATCTTGGTTTCACCACATCCTGGTTTTGTGACTTGAGTAAGTTACCTCACCTGCCTTTATTAAAAGGCCATGAAGATGATACCATCCCCCTCACAGTGTTTTGGTGATAGTTAAAATGAATCAACGCTCAAAAGTTGGATAGTGCCAAGACAAGGTTTAACCATGCCAGTTTCCTTCATCCACTCCTGTGCTCTTTCTTCCTGAAAAGTAAAACAGCTTCACCAGATTCTTGGCTTCTCACAGAGCTTCTTTCAGAAAGGAAAACATACTGTTCTGAGTTTTCATCTTCTCCCTTCCACTGCCAGGAGTGTTTAACTATCAACCAATGAATTCTCCAGATGGCCCAAGGGCTTGGATTATTCACAATCCTGGAACTGCTGAGGAGAGCACAATCAGTCAATGACTCAAATAAGTAAAGTGTTTTTAATTGTTTAAAACACTTATCTAAACCCACAATCTTAAGTCATTTCTAGACACTTGTTATCCAAAAGCATTTGATCATTGTGCATAGATCTTACAGATTTCCCCAGTGAATTGTTGTTAGAATTGGAAAGGGCATAGTGTACTACTCTCATTTAAATTGTGGAGGGGATTTTGTTCAAATCTCTTGAGTCTTCAGGATATCAAATAGTCATCAACTGTCACTGAAGGTATAATAATTCTTTATACAATTAGTGCATAGAGTATGAATACTAAAGAATTAAGTACATTAAATGAAGCATGTTGCTACCTTGTAATGAAGTTGTCTTTGGTGCCGAGATGAATATTCCGTTCAAAACTGACAATCATTAAAAACGCCAAGAGTGGTGATCCATTTCTTATTCCCAGCTACTCAGGAGGCACAAGCAGGAGAATGGTGGTTCGAGTTTGGCTTAGGCAAAAATGCAAGAAGCTATCTGAACAGCCACCAGAAAACTAAAAGGGCCAGTGGCCCTGGCCTAGGAAGCACAGGCTCTGAGTTCAAGTTCCACTCCCCCCACCCACCCCCACATACACTCAATCACTAAATATTAGGATTACTACTGAAAAGAAATGTTTATTCCAGTGACTTAACAGTCAATACACTTTGGAAAGAAAAAAACTTAAGGGTACAGACAGAGGAAAGAAGATGAGGAGATGGAAAATGGCAGGGGGGAGGAGGAAGAGCTGCAAGAGGAAAAGAGGGATGTTCAGAGAGATCGCTTTCTGCATATTCTACCTCCCAATTTGTCCTCTTCTAGCAATTGTTAGGCTCTGGAGGAGAGGAGACAAGAGACAGAAAGAGCAAAGAAGAAAATGGAAGAAAATAGAAAGGAAGAATGAGCAGAAAACATCTGACGGAGGGAAAACATGTAGGTCATACTAAGAAGAAATGAACACCAATTTGATATTGGAATCAAAGTTAAAGTTAAACTTAATGAAACAAAGTGTGTGTGTGTGTGTGTGTGTGTGTGTGTGTGTGTGTGCATGTGTGTGCGTGTGTGTGTGTGTGTGTGTGTGTGTCTGTGGGTGTGTGGGTGTGTCTGTGGCATTGTACTAGGATCTAGGAACTTGGAGATAAAGGAGATTTGGCCACTGCTGTGGAGACATAGGAGAGATTTAAAGAAGTTGGAAGAAAATTCCATGATGTCCAAGAAAACTTGTGTTGCATTGATTATTAAGAGGTTCCACAAGGGTCAAGTGGTGCTTTTTCTCTGAGCATTTTGATGATGAATTCTCATTTCAAATAAATGTGGTTTCTACTTGACATTGGCTTTGGACTTTTTAAAGAGATTTCTGAAATTTACTGCTCAGTGGAATGGGAGTGAGGAGAAGGATGTGTGTAGCTTCACATCTCAGCAAGTTTCGCCATCCAAACAGATGTTGCTTGGCTTAGAGCAGCACAGCAAAAACATGACTACCGGATTTGGCTTTTAAAAATGCACCAATTAACCTATGTTGATTGAGTCATGCAAAAGCCACAGGGCTGACTTACCACTGGATGCTGTTGAAAGAAGGGGAGTGTCAGACCGGATTGCTCAGTCAGCATCTTGTTCTCCATCACCGTCAACACAGCTGCAGAGGCTGCCCTACACCCCAAGTCTGTCACGGGCTCCTAGGACAAACATGAAACTTCCGAGCTGAAGTCAAAACTGTTAAGTTGAAGTCAACTTTTCTGAGGATGTTGGAATGGAATCTGGAATAACCAGACTAAAGGGTCTACTCCTCCTCCTCTTTTATTTTCCTCCTCTTCTTTGTTCTTTTTTTTTTTATTTATTTGAGAACATACTGTACAGAGGGGTTACAATTACATGGGCAGGATAATGCATACATTTCTTACCAAGCATTGCAGCCTCCTCCTTTGTTTACCCTTCACCTCCCTTCCCAGCCTCCCCCCTCCCCCCACCCAATCCTCCCCCCCTCACCCCCCACCGACATTGTAAAGCTGGTTTTGACATGACATTTTGTACTTCTCATTGTTGCAACAGGTCCACCTGAATCCTTAAACGACTTGTTTGTCCCCATCTCCTCCATATGTTATACTGACATCAAATCTAGATGTCTTCTTTGTTCTTCTTCTCCTCCTCCATCTCCTTTTCTACCACATAGAAGCCTTGGGGAATCTCTTTCCTCTGTCACTCCATTTTCCTTGGCCCTTCTTCACTACCTTCTTTTTATGCTGGTGACAGTGTCAGGAGTTTCTATACATTAGAGTTTGGACCCTGGCATGTCCTGATTTTTCTCCTGGATTTTCTGCCTGACCCCTCTTACTAGCTTACCTTCCTTTTCCCAACATTTCCATGTAGATGGTCCCTAGGGCTCCATTCTCAATCCATCCCTCTGATTCAATCTCCACTCCCTGATTGCTCTCATGCATTCCCATGAAGGAAGAAAATAATCTGTGCATTGAAGAATTGAAGAGTGCCATGTTTATTTCTAGCCGCAAGCTCTCGTCAAAGCTTCAGATGTTTTTCCACCTAGGATGTCTCACTTGTATGATCCTCAGGCTTAACATGATCAAAACTTAATTCAGGGAGGACTGTTCTAGAGAAGATGGAGAAGTACTCCAAGTTATATCTCTTACTCAAAGCAGCTTATCTAGATTAGCTATTGGAAGATTGGTCTCTCACTCAGACCAACTACTGGACGATGCTGGCAAGCAGGCATTGGGGAGGAAAGACCAGGATTCAGAGAACCACTGAATAGTAAAGTTTCCCACTCTGCCTCCAGTGTTTCCTAGCTTAGATACAAAGCAGCCCCAAACCTGGAATCAGGAATCAGAACACACACAGAAAAGGCCAGGAGACACCTGTTAGCCCAACTTGAGAGTGGGAGAAGGGAAATCCTGACACTAGGCCTTCCATTGTCTTTTCTTGGGCCCAGCTCCAGGCCATCCCTCCAAGAGTGAGTCCCAAGGGGCAAATAATTTCTCTATTTTAAGACTTAATTTTATTTCTTCTGTGCTGTGTTTTGAAAGACAAATGTTAAGGCTTGGCCAACTTCAATGTGTCTTTTATAGTTATTTTCATGCCTACCATTTTCAATACTGATCCTTCCTTCCTTCATGTAACTCCAAATTTCCATCTGGTGTTCTTCTTTTCTTCAACCTGAAGAACATCTGTGAGAGTTTCTTGTGGTATGAGTCTTCAAGTGACAAATTTTATCATATTTTACTTTATCTTAAAAGTCTTAGCTGGGCACTGGTAGCTCACATCTGTATAATTTTAACTACTCAAGAGGCTGAGAACTGGATAATAGTTTGATGTAAGTCCAGGCAGACAAAATCTGAGAGATTCTTACCTCCAATTAACCACCCAAAACCAAGAGCCAGCAGTGGAGGAGAAGCTCAAGTGGTATAGCGCAAACCTTGGACAAAAAAGCCAAATGGGATTGCTTGGTCATAGGGGAGCTCTATTTGGAGTCTTTTGAGGAACCTCCATACTACTTTTCAAAGTAGTATGGAGTTTACACTCATACCAACAGTGAAGTAGGGTTCCCTTCTGGCCTCATCCCCTCCAGCATCTGCTGTTATTAGAGTTCTTGATTATAGCCATTCTATCTGGGGTGAGGTGGTATCTCAATGTTGTTTTGATTTGCATTTCTTTTATGGCTAGAGAAGTTGAGCATTTCTTCATGTGTCTATTGGCCATTCTTAGTGCCTCTTCTGATCACAAACAAGACCATACTAAAGCTACCAGCACAATCGTTTATTGCAGTATTACTTACCATAGCTAAGATGTGGAACCAACCCAGATGCCCCTCAGTAGTTGAATGGATCAAGAAAATGTGGTATTTATACATAATGGAATTCTATGCCTCCATCAGAAAGAATGGCATTGCCCCATTTGTTAGGAAATGGAGAGACGTGGAAAAAATTATACTAAGTGAAGTAAGCCAGGCCCAAAGAAACATAGGTCCCATGGTTTCCCTTATTTGCAATAACTAGTATATGTCTAGGACAAGCAGAAAAGCTCAGATAAGATGATGTTAAGCAAAATGAAACCCAAGATAAGGACACAAGTGGTTTTTTTTTCTTTCTTGCTATTGTTTCTAATGTATTTATAAGGTACTAGGTGATCTTTTTGTTGCTTTGTATGTACCTCCTCCATGGTATAACCCCTGTTTTCACTGTATTTGATGTTGGTATAATTTGGGGAGGGGAAGGGAAAAAACAAATTGTTTAAATAGGGATACAGGTGGACCCATTGCAACAATGAGATGTACAAGACACTATGTCGAAAACAAACTTTACAATTTAGGCGGGGGAGGGGGGTGGGGGGGAAGGTAGGAAGGAAGGGATGGTAGGGGGAAAAAAAGGAGGAGGCAACTGCTTAATAAGAAATGTACTCATTGCCTTGTTCATGTGATTGTAACCCCTCTGTACAGCATTTTCACAATAAAAAATTTATTTTTTAAAAAAGCCAAACAAGAGCAAGAGCATGAAATGCTGAGAGCAAGCCCTAGCTCTAGCACACATAGCAAAAAAATAACAGCCAAACAACAGAAAGCTTTATTTCACTTGCACTTCACACACACACACACACACACACACACACACACACACACACACACACACACACACACACACACACACACAGAGGATTGTATAAAATTAAAGATGGCTTATTTTCTTCCATGTCTTCCAAGACATTGTTTCATGTATTACAGCCCCGTGTTTTTCCTTGTGAGAAGCTGGCTACCGTTGTTCTTACTGTTTCTCTTTACCTACAGTGTCTTGTTTTCTTTTGATGTTTTTGAAATTTGTTCCTACTCTGTTTTCAACAGTTTGTTTATGATGTGGTTTCGTGTGTTTTATTTTCAGTTGAGATGCAAAGTTTCTGTTTGGGATTTGTTGAACTTCCAAGATATGTGGATTTTTAGAATACATTTTTTTAAATTTTGTCAGTGTAGTTGCTAACTTTTCTCTTCCTCATTTTCTCTCACTTCTCTTTCTTAGTGTGTTTAACTCATTAAGACAGATCCGCAGATCAAAAAGGTCTTCCCCTATGTCCTTAAATTTAGATTATTCCCATAGTCCAGTCTTCTTTTTTCATTACTCCTCTTGTGTTGTACTCAATATGTTGTAAATCCCAGGAAATTAATTTTTTCATTTCTAGTATTTTAATAAAATTAAAATTTTATTGGCTTCTTAAAAACAAAAACATCACCTCATATATATTCATGTTTTTCCAAACATTTACCATTATGTTTTTTTCATTTCTTCTTTCTTTTTAAAAGTACTAAGATTTTTATGATTCTTTTTACAGTTTACATTTCACTTTTCCAATCATTACACCAGTGTTTTTGTGTAAATTCATTAACATATTTACCAAATTATGCTTTAAAATATCTGCATCAATTCCATCATTGGTTAGTCTGCAAGTCTCTTTCTGCAACTGTTTTGTGTGACATTTATCTTTGAAAGTTGAATAAATGTTTATTTTATACTCGATACAATGGGTGGCACAATATCTAATCTATAAAATAATGACTAGATTGGTGGGATGAGTCTTCAAGTAACAAATTTTGTCATATTTTACTTTATCTTACCAATCTAACAAGGTTTTACTTCTATTTTAGAAGACAGTTAAATTACTTGCAAGAAGTAATTGACTGATGAGTTTACTTTTAGGCTTTGTTAATGTGACTTTGTGTCAGTTTTGCAACTAATATAGGATGAATCCCTTAGAGATGAGTCCTTGGATGTAGTTTCTGGGTTTAATTTTAAGGGCATTTTCTGAGTCTTACTTGGCAAACTTGAATTCCAAACTCAATGCCTGCCTGAGAAGCTGCTGACACCTCTTCTCAGCAAGTCCATTGTTACTTTGTTCTTGTGATTTGTTCCCATCAGAATTGTTTTTGTTTTTTATTTTTCTTTGTTTTTAATGTACTGTGTGAAGTTATTTATTTTTCCTTCATTTTCTTTCCCTTTGGTTTATCCCCTGTTGTTACTGGTTTTTTTTTTTTTTATTTTTGTACCCTATGTGTTGTATATGTGTTTATCTGATTTGGGGAAGGGGAATAACAAAATGGTAAATCAAAGGACAAAGGGTTAAACAAATGCAACAGCAATACTCACAAGACACTATGTTGGAAATGAACTTTACAAGTTGGGTGGAAGGGAGTCGGGCTGGGGTGAGGGGAAGGAGAGAAAGTGGGAGAAAATGAGAGTGGGGGTAACAATGTTAGACAAAAATATATGCATTACCTTATGTATGTAACTGTAACCCCTCTGTACATCACAAAGAAAAGAAAGGAAAAGAAAGAGAGAGAGAGAGAGAAAAGAAAGAAAGAAAGAAAGAAAGAAAGAAAGAAGAAAGAAAGAAAGAAAGAAAGAAAGAAAGAAAGAAAGAAAGAAAGAAAGAAAGAAAGAAAGAAAGAAAGAAAGAGGAAGTGGTGCTAGCCTTGAGCTGAAGAGCTGAGAGACAGCGCTCAGGACCAGAGTTCAAGACCCACGACCGACAAAAAAAAAAAAGCAAAGAAAGAAAGAAGCTCATGTTGAGGCTTTGTCTTGAATGTGGCAATGTGGATGAGTAGATGAGGTTGGAGTCATGTTGGTGGAGGCCTTGTTGGGAACATTTAAATAAGGTCAGTTGTCATGGTACCTTTTCTGCTTGTGTCCACCTGATTTCCAGCCTTTCCATTGTATATGGAAAAGTAAAAGGCCTTCAGCAGGGATCATGCAGATGTTCATGCTGTCATCTTGTACTTTCCTGCCTGCAGAACCATAAGCCAAAATAAAATTCTTTTCTTTATAAATCAGCCGTAAGCATCATGCTATAGCCCCACAGAAACAGACTAAGACAAACTTCCTGGAGTTTCATCTCAGGCTGGAATTCTATTCCTCCATCAGAAAGAATGACATTGCCCCATTTGTTAGGAAATGGAAAGGCTTGGAAAAAATTATATTAAGTGAAGTAAGCCAGGCCCAAAGAAACATAGGATCCATGGTTTCCCTCAGCTAATGATTTTAGAGAGGTTCTACACAGATTTGTGGGCTGCCTTTTGTAGATCCGTCCTCTCTGGAGCCCTCTTGGAAGTCCCAAACTCCATCTTCTGATTCCTAAGTTCCATAAGATAGATACTTTGGGGCTTGGTACTATTGGCCATACACTGATGGAGTGGGAAGTACCTTTCAAAGAAAAGATCAGGTCAATGTATATCTCTCTCAGTAAGAGTCAAATCCTTACCAATTTCTACCATCTTTTGTTCACCTCCCAATTACTGTTTATTCCCAGACTTTATAAGTTATTGGCAAGAAATGCCCAAACATCCACTTTGCCATTACTTTCTCTCTTATAATTTTCATCTGCTTTCTCTTTTGTTATGTTCTGGATAATTTCATTACATGTATCTTTCCCCCATAGTAAATCTCTGTCTAGGTTTGTTTCAGTCACTATTTAATCTGAAAGTTGTTTTTAATTTCAATGATTCTGTTTTCCATTTGTAGAAATTCTATCTTTTCACCTCAGCCTTTTCTCCCCTCCAGGGTCTTGTTCTTTTCATATGTTTTTAATTTTTTCATACCCCATCTATTTTGACAATGCTTAGTTTAAGACCTCTATCTGGGAAATGTATTGCCTGTATAGCTTTAAGGGTCAAATCAACTTATCCATTCAATTGACTTCTTCTCATGGTGGTGTGTGTCATTTATGCTTGAGTTTTTTACCCTCTTTGGATTTAGAGTTTATCCACAGTTAAGGCTTATCTGCGAGGAAGACCTGTGATCCTTGGTGAAGAGTAAAACCCTTCAGAAAAGTTTTACATTGACCAATAAAACAGCCCAAAATTGTCCCTGCCTGGGTACACGTTTAACTAATTTCTTAGCTTCTGGATTCATGTGTCTTAGTGAATATTTTTTCCAAACAAGAGTGTAGGCAAAAGTAGCTAATTGTCAAGTGCCAAACCTAAGTTCTCTGTGTCCACCTCAGACTTCCTCTGTCTGCAGCTGCTTCCTCTTCCTCTTTTCTTCATCTCATAATATTGGACATTAGATGTGTCCTCGTATTGGCAAGTAAACATTTTCAAGGGCACCACTGCATTTTGCAAATTTAGAAAATCAGAAAAATCTAACTAGATACCCCTTGTCTCTGATGAAGAATAATTTGGAGGATCAAAAACAAAAGACTCGTATCAAGAAGAGCATAATTCTCTCTGCTTATTGTGCTTGTTTGAAAGTTTAAGGTAAAAAAATCTTACAATTTTTCTAACTCCCTTTAAACAACATCCAGGGTGGGCAAAATAAAACATGCCTAGGGACCCAATTTGAGCCACTAATTTAGAGAAACCATCAACAATGGGAAGAACAACTTCTGATTTATGCGTTTAATAAGTCAGATATATTAAACCTTAAAATGTAGCACTTAATTTCATATCCTTTTCATTCCCTGATGATTTTGTATATAGATCTCTAGCCTCTTGCTAGTCCCAGTGAGCAATCAAACCATTTATTCATTGTTAGTTTCTCATGAAGACCTAGCAGGGTGTCAGATAAAGAACAGATGCTCAGGACAGCTAATGTCTTCATGCAATCATAGATCTAGAAAGTGCCCCAAGAGTTTCTAGTCTGGCATGACTAATAATAAGGTGCTTATACAGCCACTGTCCCTCCTCCTCATGACAGACATTACTTGGTCCAATACCTAAAATTCTTCTCCTTAGAGAAGAATTCCCCAAGCCCATATTTTGAAGCATTGCATTCCCAAACTTGTATCCCATGAACCACTTGTTCTGTGGGCTACCTTTAATATTTAATAAATAGTTTCCATGGTTGGAGCAGTCAAGATTTAGTCGTGATTTGGACTTCCTTTATCTAGCTTACATAGCAAGGGAATCATAATAATACTATATTATTAATAATAGTAAATTACTGCTATTCTCTGGGAAGCCAGATGTGAGCTAAACAGTGATGAACAAGGTAGCCAGAGCCAACAGCTGCACTAAACAATGCCCAGCCATACTGTGGCACATCTTCAGAAGACACACCACTGCCACTATGCTTGCATGGCACTTGAGAGTGGACACCAACCACTTCCCAGCAACCACACTGGGAAAAAGCAGACACCCTCAGCATTGTTCTCTTCTGGACCTCAATTCCCCAGTTCCCTCATGCTGACCTCCTCCTCCAGCTCACTGATTGAGCCCATGGACGTCTTCTGCCTTTAACCCACATCCTAGGGAATCCTGGGAAATGTAAATTCTTAGAAAATGAAGCATGCACCTAGTTATCTGTAACTTAATCAAGTTAGGTTTTTTTAAAAAAGGTTATTATTAAAGTACATCAGAGGTGATTTTTTTAATGTTGATGTTGTTCAGATTCTCCAGAAAAGAGTTTTAAAACATTATTTTACCATGATATGCTTTTTCCTGAAGAAGTAGCAGAGGGCTAAGAGGTCAGGATCTTCAAGGCAGCAGATTTATGTGTATAGCCATAGTGAGGATCCTGAAGGGAGCTGGGCTGGTGGGGATGGTATAACCTGTTCACATGGGCAGGGGTGAAGAGCATTTCTATCTGCATCCCTCCTAGACAGGATTCTCTGCACACCATTACTCTATGCAGACTTGAGTCTGACTTGAGTCAGCATTGGTCTTTGCCCAAAAGGATTCCTGAAGAAATGAGACAAAACACAAGGTTGAAAAGGAGAAGGCATTTGGCTAATCTCATGGAAGTTCAGTCTGGAAGCAAAAGAAGCAATGGGAGTCTGTGGCCAGGCAGAGGATATACGAAGATCAAGATCAGTAAGTGTAATACTTGGCTTTCCTCTTTCTACTCCAGTTGTTTATTTTCTACTTGATGAGTTTTTAATCCTCCCTTCTGAAGCCAGCATTCAACTGATGTTCTTATTTCTCTTTCTCTTTCTCTTTTTCCTTCCTTCCTTCCTTCCTTCCTTTCTTCCTTCCTTTCCCCCAAACTGACTTTTCTTCTTTTCTTTTCTTCCCTTTTAATGGTAATACTTGGGTTTGAGCTCAGGGCTTGTGTTTGCTAGGCTAGCACTCTACCATTTAAGCCATATCTCTTGTCTTTATGCTTTTGTTATTTTTCAGATAGGGTCTCTTGTTTATGCCTAAACTCACCTGAGCCAAGATACTCTGATTCCCATTCCTCACATAGCCAAGATGACTGGTGTATATCACCACACTCAACTTTCACTGGTTGAAATGGGGTCTTGATAACTTTTTGCCTGTACTATTTAAACAAGAGTCTATTTAAACAAGAGTCTGCCCAATCTCTACTTCCTGAGTATTTAGGATAACAGGCATGAATAGCTGAATTCTGCCGCCCTTCCCCCAAAAAAAACTCACAAAAAAACTAGCTTTCTTTAAATAAGTTCCCAGGTGTCCATCTACCTTAGCTTTGATCTGTCAATGTAATCAATATTATGCCTAAATCATTTCCTCACACAGATTGGAACATATCATAGTTGGGATTTAAATGTTCCTCAAAGGCCCTCATGTAAAGGTTTAGCCTGAAAAAGATACTGCTATTGGGAGATAGCAATACCTTTGAGTGGTAGGATATTGGGAGAGGTCTTTAGGGCATTGGGGGCATGCCATCGAAGGAGACTAGCTTTGCTCTACCATGTGTTTCCATCATGATGCCTTGCTACAACGTCCAAAGCAACTGGGCCTATAAATTATAGACTCAGACTTCCAAAATTGTGGGCCAAAGTAAGTTTTTCCAATGTAAGTTGAGTATGTCTAGTTTTTTGTTGTTGTTGTTTTATTTGTTTTTTACTTAGGGTTTTCTTTGCAGGAGGAGTAGTACTACAGTTTCAACTAAGGGCCTTGTGCTCACTAGGCTATTTAAGACACACTCACTTCAAGCCCTGCTTTTCTCTGATTACTTTTGAGATACAGTTTTATTTTTCTGCCTGGGGGGAGAGGAGGAAGTGGGCCAGAGCTGTGATCTGCTTACTCTAGGTTCCCTGTAATTGCTAGGATTATAGGCATACACACCCTAGCATCCAGCTTCCCTCTGTGGAGTTGGAACTTTTCTGTCTGGGCAAGTTTCAAACCAGAACCCTCTCATCTCATCTCCTTTGTAGCTTGGGATAACAAGGGTGTGCTAATGTACCCACTTATGGGTTGAGAAGTGTTCTTCTAAACTTTTCTGCCAGGCCAGACTTTAGTGATCTTCCTGACCTCAGCCTCCCAAGTTACTAGGCTTATAGGCATGAAACACTGGCACCTGGCCTCTCGTATTATTTTTGTTAAGGACTTTTTATGGTTATTTTTGAGGCGAGGTACAGAAGGGTTACCAATACATAAATCAGATAATGAGTACATTTTTTCATCCCTTCCCTCCCTCTCTTCCAGCTTTTTCCTCCCATAAAAAGTTGTATAGTTCATTTCCAACATAGTGTCTAGTGAGTACCAGCTGGTATTTTTTGAAACAGTAAAGGCAAGCCTGTATTTTTAAAATACCTATTTCTCAAAATCAAATAAGTAAATATGTAGATAGCAGTATTTCTCAGATTTATTGGTCTTAGGGCTCCTAACGCATCCTTAATAATTACTGAGCATCTCAAAGAGCTTTTGTTTATGAGTTCTTTAATAATCAATATTTACTACATTGAATAGAGACTTTGTTAAAATTAACCAGAAGTTAGAAAGGAAATTTGAAAACACAGATAAAGAAGCACATTTTAGAAGTATGGTTTGCTGCCCCTCAAACTCATATTGACTACAAAACAACAGAAAAGAGGAGGGGGAAAGCAAGCAAGAGAAAAAAATGCCAATTGTCCTTCATCATTGATAAGGAGTGTGGCATCTTCTCCCTGTCCCAACAGATTGGTTGGTCTTCCTGAATCTGAGTAGGTTAAGCCAGAGGGAGTTGTCTAGTTTTCAGATTTAGCTTGGTGGCAAAGTGCGTACCTAGCTGTCTGACTCTGAACCAAAACCCCAGCATAGCATATAGACCAAAAATGCTGTTAGCAAGGTCCTCGTTGGCTCCCAGGGGCTACAACCTCTAACCTCTCATTTCACCCCAGGCTCGCTCCCCACAAGTATCAACTCTCCAGGTCTTTTCCTTATTTGAGCCCATGGGATGACTTCCAATTTGGCCAGTCCCCTCCAACACAATGGGTCATTCTCCAATTGCCCCACATGGATTCCCAAAGAGTTGACCCTACACTGACTTCCAGTTCTACTCAACTTGTGCCACATGCTGCACTGGCCATCACTTCTTATGCCATGGGCCTGGGTTTTTCTTCATAGGATTTCTGCAGCACTACTTGACACTGATTCCCAAATGGCTCCCTATAAGATTCACAGTAGGTTATGTCCAAGTCTAGCTGTGGCGGCAGGCCAGTCTTCACTGCCCAGGCCCCTGCCTTGTTTTTGATTAGTGGCGTTCCTGTGTGGCTCTGGCTCCTTCTGATTCCCAACTGGCCCAAAGCGCGTGGTGGCAGTACATCAGCACTTTTTCCCCTTGTGGCAGCTTGAATCTAGTTTGTGACTTTAAAACCTCACTGGGAAATTGTTTTCTAGCTGTTTTGCTTTTTGAGTCATAGAGAAGCTGGAGAGTATGCTGCTTGCTTCTAATCCATCATTTCACTCCTGCTGAACTAAAAAAAAAAGTATCTCTGTTGGTACCTCTTCTAATCATATCCGTTACTTATTCAGAATTGTTTTGTCCTTTATTAACTATTGGGTGTTGCAGATGCTGTTGAAGTCCAGTGTTCCTGTATCTCTCTTCTTTTCCTTCTGGAAGTTTTCTCCAGCATCAAGGAAGTTTATCATAAAAAGAAGTTTATCCTAAATGTATTAGACTATCATTTAAAGCTCCCCATAAATGGATTCTGACCTGTCCTTCCAGGTTCTGTTGTCTCACACATAGGCCTTATACAGAAATCCTTTAGGTCCTCTGGTCTAAATGGAAGACTTGTGATCCTTAAAGCATCTCACTACAGGTCATAGTCACCATACAGGTTAACTTGCATAAGGACAGAAGGCACCACAGTGATTAGCACACATCATTGGGGCTGCACACTACAGTAAGGGTAAGGTCCCAGACTCCCCTAACTGCTGCACCCTGTCAGAGGAGGGTGATACATAATAGTCTTTTTTTTTCCAAATTTTTTTATTGTGATTAGGTGGTTACATAATTTCCCAAATTTCACAGTATTGTGGGATAGTGATGATCAGTTAAAGTCATAAACACATTCTAACTTTCCTGGAGCAAATTGTCTATCATGGTCTATAACATTTATGAGTTCTGTGAGCTTTGCGATACAGTTATTTCTTCCACATTGGGTGGTATGTACATTTCTTTTGTTTTGCATAGCATCAGCTGTTCCCTCTTTCCCACTTGTTCCCTCCCTCCCATCACTGCCATTGTGTTGCTTAGTTCATTTTGATCAATGTCCAGTGCAGCTGATGGGTCCCACTGTTACATATTTTCCCCTAATTCCCTCTAGTTCTTTGTTGTCTTCCTGGTTCCCCTCTGGTGTGCACATATATACCATACATGTGATCAGCAGCATGGGGTTATTTAGTAGTGATTCGACCACATAATAGTCTTTTGAACAAAAAAAAAGAAGATGGTATAGTTGATGGATTTGACAACCAATATGTCTGCCACAAACAGATAGTTGAAAAGTTGAAGGAGGAGGAGGAGGAGGAAGAAGAATAGGAGGAGGAGGAAGAGACAATAGATGGTCATCAAATTCAACACAAGATGCTTGAGATATGCAAGTGGGCATATGAGTTGAGTTCTCTGATGTTTAGTCCACTATCAAACATTGTGTGTGTCCCATCCTGGGAACCCCTCCCCAGTCCTTGCTTTAGACATCCCAAAGATGGCCCCAAGCAGGCCAAAGGAACCATATGGAGACATTGTCAAGGCCTTCAGGCCCTTGCTGTAACTGCTCCAGCCTGAATAAATGTCACAAGTGTACCATTCCTTGTTTTAAAAAGGCCATCAACCCCAGCTTTAAAGTCTCCTTGCAAAGCCTTGAGCTGTGAGTTCTAACTTTGGTCTATGTACTCACTCCCTGGGTTTTGTCAGGCACATGTATTTCGGTGCCACCTGGATGCAGAAGATTTCTCCAAATAAGACATATTAACCAAACATTTTCGTGGAAGGTTTGGGAAACACCTCTGGCTGCCAGAATTTAGAAGGTTGAATACAGATATATTTCTGGTGCAGTCATAAATTCATTCCAAGATATATTGAAAGAGTATTTTTTCCTCCCTAGTTGTTTGCTTCAGAATATTGGTCCCTAGAGAACAGGTGTTTTTCACAACTCCTTAGACGCCCATAAAGAGTGATGGAAAAATGCAGCCTGGCATCACATGTGAAACTCAAACCCACTGGAATCCATTTGTGTATCTGCCTTAATTTAGCAGGGTTATTATTTCTCCTGGGCTGGGGGTGGAGGGGTGTTCCATATACTTCTCCCCTAGCTTGACTCCGTCTTCAGGGAGAAGGAACAGTGTAAATCCTTAAGCACATTGCTCTTCAAGGAAGATATGCATGCCTCCCCGCTCCAAGAAATGACAGGATATTTCCTTCTGGAAAGAATGGCACAGTCTGGAGCAAGGTTCAAGTGCACCAGTCTTCGTTCATTCTGGGAACACTCAGAGATTGACTGGATATGACATTTGAGAGCCTGGATTTCATTCCTTATGATCTGCCATTTTTCCTAGCAATGAAGAACCAAAGACAGACTGTTTGAAATGTCTTGTGTGTCTTGTGTGTCTGTCTCTACCCTTCAGGAAGGATGGATAATAGACCTTCCCTGGCTCTGTGCTCCCAGTTAAAAGGTTTACTAAAGTCAATGATTTATGTTGGAATGTTATAAGATAACCTTTCTTCCCTAGCACTGTCTTATCAGGCTGAAGCCCACAGTCTTCAGCTATGAGTTAGCCCTTCCCAGTGGCCTCCATGATCTTCTCTAGATTTAACAAGATTGGGCTTCTCCTTGGTTCAGCTGTAGGAGGAAAAAGAATGACCCTTCAGAATATACCAGAAACTATGGAAGTGCTGTGACTTTTGTCATAGGTGATGATATCACAAAGGTGTTATCACAAAGACATCACCTGCTTCTCTACAGCCTAGCAATGATCTACCAGCTGGCCTGGATTTTGTTCCTCCTGTTCACTCCAGTGGAATCTAACTCACCCAGCCATTTATTTATTTTTGTTTATGTGGTACCAAGGAATAGAACCCAGGGCCTATTGTATGCTAGGCAAGCACTCGACCATCAAGCCACATACCCAGCCCATCACCCAGCCATGATGGAAAAACTGAGTGGAGACCTTGCGTAGACATGAGAGACACCAGAAAAATGTGACAGTTGATGATAGTAGTGGCTAGTACAATATTACTTCCTTAAATGTTGTCTTTGTGTACAGTAAGAGGAGGATAAAAGATTTTCCCCTAGAATTTTACTATATTAGAAGCCAAATAAAAAGCTGGGCATGGCATGAACTTGTAGTCACAACACTCAGAAGGCCAAGGCAAGAGGATGGCAAGTTAGAAGCTAGCCTGAGTTATATAGTGAGACCCTGTCTCAAAATAATACTAATTTAATATAGCTATTGATCCTGGCATCAACACTCCCCAACAGAAACTGGAAGTTTGAGTGCTGAGTATGCCTTACAGCCTCATTTTCAGCTAAAGAAAGGGGTGCCAGGGGTGACTTGACTGTCACATGATGTAAGAAGCTTCACTGTGAAATAGTAAATAAAGCATGGTCCAAACTATTGAGCAGGCTGAATAAAGCATCTCTTCCATATCATCATTTCCATTTGGTAGCAGCTGAATTTCCTGACTCTGGGAGCCCAAGTTGCCATCCATGAAAGGGAGATAAACCCCTTAAACTATAGTAAGGAGTGCTTATTTCTCCAAGAGCTGAATGTTTGTCAGCTACCATTGCCAGATGTGGCTACAGATGTCTACGTCCCTCTCTTCTATGTTTCCTTTGTCTTAAAGTACAGACACAAACAACAGACTATACTGGTAGCTGAAATGGACTGAAACCATCTATCATTATAATAATAATTACATGGGCAGAGTCAAGCATAAAAGGCCAAACAAGTTGAAAAGCTGAAGGCAGATTCTGAAGGACAGCATGGTTGGTAGACAAGTGGAGGAAGGAAGCTTTCATATTCCATTTCTTGCTGGTCTACCTTCACAAAAAAACAAAACAAAACAAAACAAAACTTCCATGACTTCAAAGTTCTGGAAGAAACTTAGCCTTTAGGTTTTACATTGACTCTTACTTCAGCATCAGATTTTCACCTCTTCTCCCTCCTTTCTCTGCCTGTGGAAAATAAATACACTTGGTTTCTATATACACAAATGATCATAAGACCAAATAAAGGACACAGAAAAATCACACCATTGCTTAGAAGACTCCTTGCCTGGTTTTTTTTTAAAGATCCTGGACACATGGACAAAAGTCCTTTTTAAAGCTAATGCTATGCAACATTTTACTATATTGGTTTATCAAGAATAAACTACATGTAGTAGCTTACTAAATATGTGTCAAATGTAATAACACTTGGATTTAGGTAAAGGAGAAATCAAAAACAGTGGATAGATAGTGGAGAGAAATGGTCAATAAATATATAGTGAATGGTAATGAGATCCTGAATTCAAATCTTAGAGTTCTACCACTTAGAGTTCTCTGCCTTTAGATATTGTATCACTTCTCTGTGCTTTAATGTACTCATCTACAAAATGTAGGTTATAATTTTGACAATGTCATTTTAAGAAAACAAAAATTAGTTATATTTCAAACTACCTACTTAAAGTACTGGTAAGGAATTACAACCTATTCATAGCTGAGAAGTTAGAATATTCAGACATTCTAAGAAAAAATATTAGAAGAAGACTACTAAATTAGAAACTCCCAATGCTTATTGCTGAAATCATTGCAGTTGTCTGGTGCACTAATAAAAATTCTTTGTAAATTTGCTAGTATAGGCTAAAGTTTGCAGACTAACAAGTGATGTCTCCTACACCTGGTCACTTTAGTTAAGATTGAGCTACAAGAAGACAAAAGACTGTTCTCAGGAAAATCCTCAAGTGGTTTTTGCTCCTTACAGCACTGGAAAGACACAGAGTTCACCTTTGTGCTCTCATTCCAAGTCTTGGCTAATTGTTCTGACAGGAAGTACCTTAGGATGCCATTGTGAGGATTAAATGGGGTAACTCATGCAAAGCCCATACACAGTATATGGGAAACTCATAGTTAGAATACTGCTAAAGTTATTCAAACTATGAGTTTCCCTACTTGAGTCAGTCCCACTTAATAATGCCCTACAATGGATTTAAAGCAAAGGTCAAGGATGTTACCATTAGCATTGTCTTTTCTCTTCCAATTAGAAAAGGTTCTTCACTGTTAAATCAGAAGAGAATTAAGACCTTATCTACTTTGCAGTTTCATGCCCCATGAAGCTGGGAGTGAAAGGAATGTATTTTGAAGGGAAGAGACGGTGACGATATTTGAGTAACAGAATCCCAGACCCCACACTTCCACATCCAGTTGGCCCTTGAGTTTCTTAAACCATCTTCTCATCCTCACTCTTGCCTGGAGTGTTGGAACAGGTTCCGCACAGCAGTAACTATTCCCTGCTGTGCCTCTTATAATGTCTCCTCTTCATCCTCCCTTCAGCCACCAGACCTGCAGCCTATCACACGGACCAAGTTATCATTCTCTTCTACCCAAACCCTCCAAAATGACCTCTTCCCAACATATCAGCATCCAAGACCATCTAATCCCAACAAATCATTTTTAATCTAATTTAACTGTCAAGGTGATGTACAGAGGGGTTATGGTTATATCCATAAGGTAGTGAGTACATTTCTTATCAAACATTGTTACTCCCACCCTCGTTTTTCTCCCACTTTCCCTCCCCCTCAACTCCCCCCAATAAATTATTTCTACTCATCTTCCTGATGCATCCTGCTGCCTCCCCTTCTGACTACCTCAGAAGTATCTTTCTGGGAATTCTCACTGTCCACTTCTCCTCACAAATACCCTCCAGCCCATTGTTATGATTTTAATCTTCAGTGTTCCTCAAAGGCCCAGGTGTTAGAGATTTGACACTCAGCTTGGCTCTACTGAGAGGATCCTGGCTAAGGCTTAGCAAATTTACCTCTCTATCTCTTAGGATACTGGCCTAGAGTGCATTGCTCAACCTCTCATTGGAATGAGGGTGGAAAAATAAACACGTTTCTGGCTGGCTGATGACATCTTTCCAACCTAGTCCCTCCTTCTGTGTATTTCTAAGGGAAGAAATCTCAATATCAAGTCCACTCTTAAGTACTTTGGCTCCACCAAGTATCTTTCTACCTCTCCAACTCCAAACTCTTATGAAAAACCAATCATGTTCAGTGTCCTAGGGTGAAAAGTAAGGTAAAATGATGTCACTTTCCAAGAAGCCAAGAAATAAAAACATTATAAGGGAAGAAATATTTCTTGAGAGGAACATGGCGTCAAAGCCTGCTATTTTCAGATAATGGAAATGATATACATAGCAAGATGGTAAATGATGTTGGCTTAAGGTTTCCAATAATGCCCATAGTGCAAGGGATAGAGGAAGAGCGATTTCCCTGAACATGTTTATTGGGGTCCTCACTGAGAATACTGGAAAGAACACAAGAGATCAGAGGTTCCATGTCGTCACAGGCTCCTTTTCTCCCTAACCCCCAGCCCAGGACTATGGAAATAGCTACACCATCTACCAGCTACGCCTGATCTTCAGCCATAAACCCAGAGAGTGGGTCCTGGATAATATCACAGGAGAGGGGAAGCTACTAAGAAGCCCACAGCCAAGTGAAGTTTATTTTTCCTTTGTATGTCTGTAAATAAATGGCTTCAATTTTGGAAAACATACATCTGGAGCATGGTCATATTGCCAAACAGACAGCGCCTCGTCACAATATGACAACAGCGTCCAGAAGGTTGTCTGTCTCTTTGTGTGAAATGTTGTTTAGGAGGTGCCTGGTGGTTCAGAGCACGGCGAGTGTGTGAACACATTAAATCTTAGGCTGGGACCAGCCAAGGATATGTGCAAGCATTTACTACTAACATTCCTCTTTTCTTTAGGAAATTGAACTTGACATATTTGTTAAACAAGCTCTGTGAAATGCTTCATTATAGAATTCTTTGGGGCAGTACTGAGGCTCGAACTCAGGGCCTTGTGCTTGCTGAGCAGGCACTCTACCACTTGAGCCATTCTTCCAGCCCCTTTATATGTTGGTTAATTTGGAATAGGATTTTGCTTTTTGCCAAGGCTGGCCTGGACTATGATTTTCCTGTTTGTGCTTCCTTTTGTTGCTGGGATGATGGGCCTGGGCCAGGGTACCCAGATATTGGTTGAGATAGAATCTGCATAACTTGTATGCTAAGGGCTGGACTCAAGCCATCACCCCCTGATCTCCTTATTATAAAATCCTTAAAAGCAGAAAACTTGACAACATATACAAAATAGATGTTGATTCATTTTATATATATAATCTTATATAATATATAAATGTAATATATAATTTATAATAGAAACAAGGGTATAATGTAATATACAGTATAATATATAATGTATAATATATAGTATAATGTATGATACATATAGAATATTTATGGTATAGGTTGACCCACTGTAACAATGAGATGTGCAGGACACTATGTTGAAAACAAATTTTACAACTTCTGGGCGGGGGGGTGAGGAACGAGTTGGGGAGGTAGAGAGGGAAGGGATGGTAGGGGAAAAACAAAGGAGGAGGTAACAATGTTAGATAGGAAATGTACTCATTATCTTACTCATGTAACTGTAACCCCTCTGAACAGTATCTTTACAATAAGAAATATATATAAAAGAATATTTATGGTATAATATATACTAAGTTATATACTAAGTTAAATTATAGATATAAAATATACTATTAAGTTATAGTATATAAAATATACTATAGTATATAAAATATAACTTATAGTATATTTTATATACTATACTATATATACTATATATACCATAAGTTATAGTATATTTTATATCTATTATGTATGTGTAATATACATATACATATATTGTATCTAATACATATATTATATTTAATATTACATATACATAGATGCTACATATGTCACACACATACATTTTTAGAAACACTATCATGTCCTTCAGAAATTGTTTTTCTGAGTTACATGCCCAATTAGTACTTAACCAATAAAATCTGCAGGGTTGATTACAGATATAGAATATAGAATATTAGAATATTTTAATATAGAATAACAACAAAATGCTGCCTATACAGAATATACCCTTATTACTGAATCACAGAATAATAGCCATAAGAGGGGCCTTTGAAATCACTTTATTCTGACTCTTCATATTGAAGCTAAACTAAAACTTAGTGAAGTAAATTGTGCCCATTTCTAATACTTCAAAGTATATTGCCTGAATAGTGTAATGTTAAATGGGGGACTGATCAAAGAAATAGAAAAATCTCAGAATGAGCAAGTACTTCTACAAGTCTTGGCTTTCCCAAGTCATCTATTTAGTGTGACAATTTGTATAGTCATCACAGTTAATTTCTCCTTTTGTTGAAAAAAAAAACCCTCAAGATCTGAAGGAGGAAGAAGTAGGAGTTGTGTGGGAGAGAAGTTTGTTTTTCTTCTTTCAAATCCTTTCATATTCTTTTCATAGACTTCGAGGTGCCCTCGAGATCCACAAGAATCTCATGTGAACTGGAATAATGTTCCCTACTTCAGGAGACTCCTGCTGCTTTCCTTTTTATCTTTCAGCCTTTGCTGTGTAATTGACTGTCATCATTGTTCAGAGACAGTTCTGAAAAACCCATGGCCCTTATGGGGGAGGGAGGGAGAGTAGGAGAAAATTAAGGGAAGGACTAACAAGGTTGACAACAAAAATGTACTTATTACCTTACTTATGTAACTGAAACCCCTCTGTACATCACCTTGACAATTAAAACAAACAAACAAATAAACAAAAACCCCATGGTCCCTCTCCCACACTAGTAGGGAGGAAGTAATTTGGGGAAATTCAGAATGGCAGGCTATGTGAGCAGTCAAGTATGGTGGTTAGGCTGCAGTAAGGATAGATAGTTGCTAGCTGGGGCAGAAGGAAGACTCAGCCCCAGCTATTCAACCTGGTGATGTCTATATTCCATCAAACCCACTTTACAGATGGGATATTGTAGGCAGAGAAACTTCCTTGACATTTTGAGTCAGGATTGGGACTTCTAAGTTCTCCTGCATTTCTGAGGGAACAGCTAGCCTTTGTGTTCATTAGGGGGAAAAAAAGTTTTAAAAATTATCTAGAACAATTATTGGTCAAGCTAAGTAAACTTACCAAGGTTGTGCTCCAGGAAAGCAGGAAGGTAGAGGGGAGAGGGCATGGGGACATTCTCTACAGCTGAATGAGGGGACTCTGGACAGTGGCTTGTGAGTGGAAGATGGAGTTGGAAAGAGGAGTGGACCAAGGACACAGAGCAAAAGTTTAGGAAGCTTTGGAGCTTTTCTATTTTAAAGCCTTCAAAAGATATGTATGGTACACATATTGTGTTTCTATTAAACTCATCAACAAGCTGAGAGTGCTATTCAAATATCCTTTTATGGATCATCTAAGGTGCTAGTGCATGGTAAAATTATTTTTAAAGCAATCTGCACAATTGAGATGAAGAACTGAACTGGAAATTAGGAAGACTAGTGTGATTTATTATCAGGATCTCCATCCACTCATTTATCCATCCTTGTAGTTTACAAAAAGCATGACTGCAAATAAGTTGATAGATCACCAGAGTTCATTAGGATATCATTTCTCTTACATATCAATAGATACTTTGGGCCTTAAAGTTCTAAGGACTATGTTTTACTAACAGTAAAAGTTATACAATTGTTACTCCATTTATTACTGTTCCTCAGGTTATATGCTGCAGATGGGAGTGGCCATGTAAGTCTACCTCAGCCATGTGACTGGGCTCTACCCAATAGGATGTGAGTGAGGTATACCATTGTAGGCCTGCTCTAATTATTGCTCCTCCTCCATTCTGACTGAATAGTGAGGTTTGTGCAGACCAAGGCAAGGGCAGAGGCATGAAATAGAAGGGAAATGGATTTGTGAGGGACCACATGGAAGAGATTTCAATGAGCTAGTTCTTCTGACAGTGTGCAAGTGCATTCTGCACATTGTGACTGAGATTTTAAATAAAAAATTATGATAAACTTCTACAAATTTGGGTTTTGTTGTTTTATTTTGTTTTGTTTTTGCCAGTCCTGGGGTTTGAACTCAGGGCCTGGGCATTGTCCCTGAGCTTCTTTGTGCTTCTACCACTTGAGCCATAGCACCACTTCCAGCTTTTTCTGAGTAGTTTATTGGAGATAAGAGTCTCATGAACTTTCCTGCCTGGGTTGGCTTCAAATAATGATCCTCAGATCTCAGCTTCCTGAGGTTTTGAATCAGGTTTGATCACATGAGTAAGTGTGACAGGATGTAAGATGTGAGTGTGCGGCATATTGGGTCATTCTGTCCCAAAGAAGAAGGCAGGAATGTGAGTCTAGAGAGTCAGTCTAGAACCTGGATTCAACTCAAGGAAGCAGCTGGCATGAGAAAAGGTGGTGGGCTTCATAGTTCAGGAAATGGAGGCCCAGTAGTAAGAATCCCAGCATGGAACCCAAGGCAGGAAGCACAGTCAATGGGGAAATAGAACTTAAGGGGGAAACTCAGCCAAAATCAATCCTGAGAGAAATCTAATCCTTTTCTGGAACATGCTAATACAACAAGGTTTCCAGACACCAGACCTTGTATCACACTTTCAAACCACTGAGCAGCACTTACAGAACTGGCTTTTCTTCATGAGTTTTTAATTAGAAAGAGAAAGAAAGAAGGAAAGAAACAAAGAAACAAAGAAAAAAAGAAGAAAAGAAAGAGAAAGAAAGAAAGAGAAAAAGAAAGGTAGGAAGAGGAAAGAAAGAGAGAAAGAAAGGTAGGAAGAGGAAAGAAAGAAAGGAAAGAGAAAGAGAGAAAGAGAGAAAGAGAAGAGAAATCAAAAACATTTTTAAAGTGGGAATGGGAAAAAGTACATTTTAGTTTCTTCTTTGTCATATTTTAATAAGTGTGTGTTGTTGTTGTTGGATATTAAGTTCAATAATAACCATTTCCTTCCATGGCAGGAAAGATTAGAGAAGAAGGGATTTGTCCCACTCAGTTCTTCATATATGTCTTAGGGACATGTCTTAGATAGATATAGATCCACATTCCTTGGACACTGGGCATTTCTTGCTATCATATATTTTATCTGCCTTTTGTAAAATTATTGTTTGTTCATTCACCCAACTAGTACTGAGTTCTGCTTCTGTGTTCCCACATACTGCAGAATCTTAAGGAGGTAGTATCCAAAAAAAAAAAAAAAATGGTAAGAATATATTACTTCCCCTACCACTAGGAACCTTTATTTCATTTAACTAATGCTCATTAAGCCCTTTTCTGGGTCACACTCTTTTGGCCCAAGGATGAATAAGGATTTTACAGACTAACTGATGGGCAGATGAAGAAATAAGCAAGTATTCAAAATGGCAAATTTCCAAATGCCATTTTGGTACGTGTTACCACCAAATAGGGCCGGTTCCTGTGTCATCCTGCCATGGTGTGCCGTCTGGAGCAGCAAGGTCTCCACAGCAGTGCTTTTGGAGTCCACCTGGACCTGGAATATCTTGCTAAGGTTAATAGAATGATAACAAAGAAAACCATTAAAATGATTAATCCACCTAAAATTAAGTATGCATGTATGACTCATTCAAAATGAACAATGCATATGTGTATCATATAATGGAAAGACACAAACCTAACTGCAAAAATGAAATTTGCAGTGTTTGGGACTACTTACTAGATTTTCATAAATTAAGTTCTCCTTGGCTAGTGGGGCATAATCTGAAACCTAGTCATTTTGCGATTCCATAGACATCTGGAGCAGCTTGGGGGAAAGATATTGAAAGCACACAAAGAGACCTTCCTGGCACGTCAGATCTCTGTCCATTCTCCACTCTAGTAAATCACTTCAATAGTAAACACCAAAATAGCAGAACTGAATGAGCCTCCCAGAGTTTAAGCATTTGATTTCGTCAAATATTCCACTTAGTCCTTTCTGCCCTTAAATCCTCAATCTATGGAGAGAAAGCTTGTGGCTCTTAAGACATGTCAGTGACATGGAGATTGGCATCTTGATGTTGTCTATCTTCTGTGGTTCTCCCCATTTCTAACGGTTAATTCTGCAGTATAAACCTCTAGGCTTTTAATTTCTCCACTTGTGAGAGATTAACAAGAAAGGTCTATGCAGAGGAAGAGGGACAGAGAGAGGGAGAAAAAAAGTGGGAGGGTGAGGAACAGACCACTAAGCCGAGGAACAGACCACAAAGCACGTAGTGGGGCTGACTCTCAATTTGGAGTGAATGTTTCCAGAAACTCTTTAAACATGATAGAAATAGGAATTGTGGACCTGAGAAAGCCATTGACTGCCAGAAGACCCCTTCATTCTTGCCTTAAAAAACTCATATAGCTAGTGAGGCATTCTGATTTCTTTCCACGGAGGGAAATCTGGGAACGTTGGATGTTCTTAGGGCCTGCCTGAAGCTAAAATTCCATGTAAACATTATCATCTCTCCATTTGTCCATCCTTGTCCATTTGTCCATTCAGAAGCATAGAGTGGCTGCTTCCAGCTGGAAACATGCATAAGCCTCATTATTTTGCATCTTGGAATGTCCTTTTTCTGTCTCTGCTTTAGGATGAGGAACCTGTCTACCATGATAACTTAAAGCATCAGTTCAAACTTAAGGCATCATCAGCGACTCAACACTGCCCTCCACTGGTTGGCACAGAAACACCTAATCCTTTTCTCTCCAAACCTTGGCCATTTCTCAAGGTGGGCAGTGAGTCCCAAGCACGTTAGCATGAACTATTGGTTGAATTTAAAGTGATTTTTGATCCACCTTCGAGTGGGTATGTATGTAGATTCAACCAGATTCTGCTCCACCATTATGCTCTAGATGTGCATCTATGCACCCTTGGTACTTCAAACCACAGCACAACTCATCACCACTAACAGCAGGTTTGGAAGCTCGTGGTTGAATTCATGAAGAGAGAACTGTGGGTCACTGTTTCCACATGCTAGTATTACTAATGGCAAATTAATTGCCAAGAGATTTACTATTGCCTTCTAAATGCTTCAAACTCCAATTGGCCATTGTAATCCCATGTTTAATTGACTGAGAGAACCTTATCTACAGACTCACTCTGCTCATGTTACCTTGTCTTGTTTGTCTGCCAACAGGCCAGCAAAGAAAGACTACATTCATCAATACTACCAAGGGCCTGCAGAATTTCTCCAGCAAGGACACAAGGTTTGAAACCAATCAGAGTTTCTTGAAGAGGTGCAAGGCAGAGTTAACAAGTATTTCTCTGCATCTTGAAAAACAAAACAAAACAAAACAAAAAGCCCATTACTTTCCTGGAATCTGTTTACTGCATTACAATCCAGAGTAGCCCCTAGGAATTCAGATACTTGTTGATTTTAAAAGAAGCATAACTAAGGCCTCTCTATCCAGAAGTGTACATTACAATTAAAAAGTAATGGACAGAATCCAGGTGTGGCAGTAAAAACCTGGAATCCCAACACTCAGGAAACTGGAACAGAATTGTGAAGCTAAGGCCAGCCTGGGTTACATGGTGAGTTGGAGGCCAGCGTAGGCTATAGAGTTGAGGACCTGTTTCAATAGAAAGAAAGAAGAGGAGAGGAGAGGAGAGGAGAGGAGAGGAGAGGAGAGGAGAGGAGAGGAGAGGAGAGGAGAGGAGAGGAGAGGTGAGGAGAGGAGACGAGAGGAGAGGAGAGGAGAGGAGAGGAGAGGAGAGGAGGAAAAGAAAAGAAGGAAGGAAGGGAGTGAAAGAAAGGAAAGAAAGAAGGAAGAAAAGGAAAGAAGAAAAGAAGTGTGAAAAAAGAAAGAAAGGGAGGGAGGGAAAGGAAAGAAGAAAGGAAGGAATGAAGGATTAATTTGATTGATAGAAAACATTATTTGGAAATATTTGCCATTGGATCCTAGTAAACACAGTAGGTCAAAAGGCTAATGAAACACCCGAAATCCTAGCTATTCAAAAGGCTGAGATTAGAGGATCTTGATCTGAAGCTAGCAGGAACAGAAAAGTCTGTGAGACTCCATCTCCAATTACCCAGCAAAATGCCTGATTGGAGGCATGGTTTAAGTGGTAGAGAGCCACTTGTGAGCAAGCAAGACAAGCAAAAGCAAGAGATCCTGAGTTCAAGCCTCAGTATAAAACAAAACAACAACAACGAAAAATTCAACCGATGTTCCTCACTGTGGAGAAAACTGGAGCCCCAAACAAGGCTCTCAGATAGCAAACCCGTGCTCTTTGTATCTAGCGTTTAAATAGTCTATATCAGTAGTCATGTATTTTAATACAAAATTGAAAATTATATATTTGCCAGACATATAAAAAATCCATTAAAATGACTTTGGCAGATATGTTGGCCGCTTTGCTGCTCTTAAAAATATATTTTAACATTTTAACTAACTTTTGAAAGTTCAAGTCTCAAAAACAAACAAAAATGCCAATAAGAATAAAAAGAGAAATAAAAAAGGCAGAAAGAGAAATGAATATGGTGTCTCGGGATGCATTCTAAATTAGAAGGTACTTAAACAAAATGATTATATTGAAGATTTTTTAATGGAATCAATTGTCAGATTCTCACTTGATTCAGCATGTCAAGAAGTTTGTCTACCTGCTTGACGATGTAAGTGTGACAATGATAATACTAACTTGATGAAAAGCCATATAAACCTTTGCCACTTTTCCCTCACCAACTACCAGGCCCCTAGGAAATATTTTTCATGCTATCTCTACCTCATACCAGATATCTAGAAATGTAAAACCTAAGAAATCAATTTTTATGTGTTTAGATCAGAGAGACAGAGACAAAACAAAGAGGTTTCTCTCAATCTGTTTAATATTTATATATATATATATATACACACACACACATATATATATACATATATATGTATATATATATATATATATATATATATATATATATATATATATATATGCACCTGGGGAACAAACATTTCTTTCTGGCTTAACCCAAAGGCAATCACATTAGAAACACTGTAGGCATTGGGGATGATAAAAACGGATCTGTGGTCTAACCCATTGCATAATTTTCAGTCTAAAATTACTTTACACAGGACATAATGACCCCATCAGTCAACCTATCATCTGGCTGGTTAAATGAAGTAAGAAAATAATCTTAGCTGGTCTCAGAGGAGTGAGAATTCAACTGCTGGAGGGGCTGAGATTTCCTAAGAATTTGCTCTAGATCTCTGACAGGCTGGCCAACATTCAATCTTACCTTCAGTCTCCTCAGGAAAGGCCATTCAGGCCAAGGGAGAAACTGCTTTCGATGAAGCCTGTAATTCAAGATGGAAACACTTAACATAGCCAAAAAAAAAAAAAAAAGATTGAATGCATAGTGATTGTGCCTAATGAGGCAGCCTTACTCAAAAAGTCCTCTCCAGGCCTCAGCCGAAAACTCTCACTAAGTGTCTTTGAAACAAAGATACTGGGGCGGAAAGTCAGTGTTCATTGAAGAAATCACAGCTGCATAAACAAAGGTTGCTTGTTGGAAGAAGAAAATATATAGCATTTGTCAGGGAAAAAGTACACACCTGTTGACTGTTTGTAACACAGTGCCATACTTCATAATCCTTTGAGCCAGGAAGCAACTTGGTTGTGATGTTTGGGGATTACATTTTTCCGTTTTTAATTTATGTTTTTTTATTCTCTTTAATTAGTTGTTCAAAGGCATTTCAATTGAGCATGTCAGTTTATGAGTACAATGCATCTTGATCAATGTCACCATGGGTTTTGGAGATTTTTTTTGTTCAGTCATGGGGCCTCCACTCTGGGCCTGGATGTTGTCCCTCAGCTGTTCAGCTCAAGGCTAACACTTGACACATAGTACCACTTCCAGCTTTTTCTGCTTATGTGGTGCTGAGGAATCAAACCCAGGGCCTCATGCATGCAAGGCAAGCACTCTACCACTGAGCCACCTTCCCAGCCCTGTTTTTGTTTTTTGGGTTTTGGGTTTTTTTTGAAGTCTTACTGTTTTATTTCCCATTTCAAGAGTAACTTAACCTGTGTTCCTTCTAGATTTATGTGGATGTTGGGGAAGGGGAGAAAGCTAGACTGATGGATCCAACATCGTTTTCTCCATTTTCTCTGAAAGACAAGTTCCCTTAAGAACAAAAACCTGAATTTTCTGGAGAATTTCTCTGGTGCTGCGCCTTCCCTCCAGAAGCTACGCTTCCCCATCACAACCAGGTCTAGAGATTTAGCACTGCTTCTAGCAATGTCACCTGAATGTAAAAGTCCATATAGAGATAAAGCTGGCTCTACAAACAACTCAGAATTTCCATCTTTTAAAAGAAGCCTGGTGTGCCAGGCATACGTGACTCACACCTGTAATCCTATCTACTCAGGAGGCTGAGATCTGATGATCATTGCTCAAAGCCAGCCCAGGCAGGAAAGTCCTTGAGACTCTTATCTCCAATTAACTACCAAAAAGCCATAAATGGAGCTGTGGCTCAAAGTGGTAGAGTACACGCCTTGAACACAAAAGCTCAGGGATAGTTGGGCACCTAGAGCTTGTAATCCTTGCTATTCAGGAGACTGAGATCTAGCCCAGGTAGGAAAGTCCATGATATTCTGATCTCCAATAAGCTACTCAGAAAAAGCCAAAAGGGATACTCAAGTGGTAGAGTACTAGCCTTGAGCAAAAGCAACTCCAGGACAGGACCCAAAGTCCAAGTCCAAAGAGCAGTATACACACACACACACACACACACACACACACACACACACACACACACACACACACACACACACACACACACACACACACACACACACACACACACACACACACACCAGCACAACAAAACTATAATATTTCTACTGTCTAATATTGCCCTTGTTTTCAAAAAAGAAACCAAAATTTAACAACAAAAAGATAAGAAAGGTTAGCATAAAAATCTCCAGAAAGGACAGAGCCTTCTAGTGACATGGGACAATTGACCCTGACATTTCAGTTCTTTCCATTTCACTGCTGAAAGTTGAAGATGACTTGTCCACTGGCATTTGAGAATCACTGTATTAGGAGAAAGGCCATAGAGAACCTTACAATCAATGGATTTCATCTGTGTCTCAGCAATCTGTAAGGGTTTTAGAGGAACCTCAGGAGGAATTCAAATACGGTAATTATTTTAGCTTATTTAAAAGTTTGGCAAATTCTATATTAAATATCCCAAGAGTCTTAAATCTTTAAACTCTATGGAATTTCAAAGAGACTAATGATGTTTTTCTTTGAATGACATTGACCCTAAAAATTAATTTTTAAAAGTACTATTCCTACAGAGAGGATGCCAAATAGTTCAGAGTATCTTGTGGTGCCAGTGAAGGCACTGAACTTTTTCTGGTGGTTTCACATCAGAAAGTGTGTGCACGTGTTCGCAGGCTTGTATATGCATTTGCATGCCTGCATGTAAGTTTCATGTACAGGTTGCATGTGTGCAGAAATGCTCTGTATAGGTGTATGTGTGTATGAGCTCCAAGTAGGGAGAGCACTGCTTTTGTTTGGGTCCAGAAACCAGTAGCTTACTGCTTTGGTTCTAAATTAGAGGGAAGTGAGGACTTTTAGGCAGAACTGAACTCAGAGGAAATGTTTAGAATGAGAATGGGCCAGAGAGGCCAGAGGAAGACTGGTATGAAGAAGATGCATTCCCCATAGACCCCAAATGAGTCCTCAGGTCTCCACAGACCAAGAATTAGAGTGAGCACTCTCCTATCTGCTTAAAAGAAAAGCTTATAACAGCCTGGAACTTTCTGTTCCTAAAGGATTTCGATGGCTGGCATTTGTGAGAAAGAAACGTACTCACCTGCAAAAGAGTCCTGACAGGGACTTGAAGTGGTTTAGCCCAGGGGAAATATGGGTCTAGGTCATGAGTTTAGCACTGCCATCAATATTACTTCCCAGTATCAGTAGCTCCCAGCCCTGGCTGTGTGGTCTGTGCTGATCATGAGAAGATGAGCCTGATGTTTTGGTGGTGGGGGGGGGGGGTTGGGTTGGTAGGATCTCAAAGAGGGAAGGCTAGATATTGAGTTAGGGAAAAGGAGCCTGTCCCCACTTCACATTTAAAAATCTGTAACACAAAAGACAATGAGTAACCACTGATATTTTTATTTTGTTTTTATGCCTTTCTTGACAGAACTTATTTTCTTCCTTTTTTTTCAGGAATAGAATCCTACTTTAAATAGAAATGCTACTTGAAAATCTGTTTAAGTAGTAAACTTGGAGCTGGTCTTATGGTGCAGAGAAGGGAAGAGGAGAGCTATCACAGGAGCCTGGGCTCAGACCCAGAGTACCCCTGTGGGCTTCACTAGTCCTGTCTGCTCTGAAAGACTCCATTCAAGACCTCAAGAGATGATCTAGTTCTCACATCTGCTTATTCTGGGCCAACACTATAAAACTTCACTAGTTACATATATACTATATTTTCAAAAGAATTTTAGTTTGTAATGTAGATTTAAAGGCAAGAAAGTCTATAACAAGATCAATAGCTTTTTCATAACTAAGCATAACTGCAAAGCAGTTACAATGCCCTGGATATGCATCCCACGTAGCAAAGACTGATACCATAGCCATGTAGGCAGAAAGGTGTAAACTTAAGTCTATCAAACAAAATGAAATGGCTTTCAGTCAATTGTAATTGAGATTTGGAATTTAACTTGTTGCACTTGCATATAGTACTAGATAATAGTAATAGATTATATAATATATGTATATATATGCATATACTTAGTACATTGATATATAAATAGATACTTAAAGCAATGGATGAAATCTTCACATAGAAGTTGCAAAAGCTGCCGGGCGCTGGTGGCTCACGCCTGTAATCCTAGCTACTCAGGAGGCTGAGATCTGAGGATCGCGGTTCAAAGCCAGCCCGGGCAGGAGAGACCGTGAGACTCCTATCTCCAATAAACCACCAGAAAGCCGGAAGTGGCGCTGTAGCTCAAGTGGTAGAGCGCTCGCCTTGAGCTGAAGAGCTGAGGGACAGCGCTCAGGCCCAGAGTTCAAGCCCCACGACCGACAAAAAAAAAAAAAAAAAAAAAAAAAAAAAAAAAGAAGTTGCAAAAGCTGTTGAATTTAGGGAAAAATACACATCTTAATTTTTTTATTCCCAGTCCTGAGGCTTGAACTCAGGGCCTAAACGCTGTCCCTAAGTTTCTTTTGCTCAAGACTAGTAATCTACCCTTTGAGCCAAAAGCTCTACTTCTACCTTTTCGCTTTCTTTCTTTCTTTCTTCCTTCCTTCCTTTCTTCCTTTTCTTTCTTTCTTTCTTTCTTTCTTTCTTTCTTTCTTTCTTTCTTTCTTTTTTCTTTCTTCCTTTCTTTCTTTCTTTCTTCCTTTCTTCCTTCTTTTCTTTCTTTTTTGTAATTTATTGGAGGTAAGAGTCTCTCAGACTCTCCTGCCTGGACTGGCTTTGAACTGTGATCCTTAGCTCTCTGACTCCTGAGTAGCTAGGATCATAGGGGTGAGTCACCAGTGCCCAAATATACATCTTAATTTTTAAACCTCTTTTTAGGACTTGGTTTGAGTTGCTGCCTAGGAAAAGACAAATCAAAGGTAATTCTTCCTTTGTTTTCTGAGTAATCAACGATGGACATCAGAACTATGGTTTGGAGGTTATGTGGTGTTAAATAGACATTTAATTGGTATATCTGAGTTTTACCAAAAATGCTTAAAACCTTTAGAAGAAGTGTAACAGTAGTTTGAAGATCATCATTTAAAAAACAAAGTTTGTAATTTGTTTGGAATTTAGGTATTCATCATAGAAACTTTAAAGTAAAGTGATAGAGCTATCTTGATCAAAAGGCTAAAGACCTTAGAATGATATGATAAATGAGGGTTGTGTTTTATGGCTCAATCATCTTGAAACATCATGCATTATTCTTCATAAGTTCGATATATTTTTCACAATATATTTCTCACAAATTATACCAAAATTCCCTGGATTTGATTATAATAGAATTTCTAGCAGATGTTTAATTCCACAAAGGCATTATTATCTACTTTAAAATGAAACAGCAAATGTCATATTTTGACCCTTGAAATAAATTCCATTTTATGTTAAAGAGCATGAAATACCATCTTTCATATTAAGAATAATAGAAAACACAAAAATGAGCTGGATGCTGATGGCTCACCATCTGTAATCCTAGCTACTCAGGAGGCTGAGATCTGAGGATTGTGGTTCAAAGCCAATCCTGAAAGGGAACAGCCCGGAAAGGGAAGTCTGTGAGACTCTTATCTCCAATAAACCACCAGGAAACTGGAAGTGGTGCTGAGGCTCAAGTGGCAAGGCACTTACTTACCTTGAGCTCTTCAGAGCTGAGGGACAGCGCCAGGCCGAGAGTTCAAGTCCCACAACCGAAAAAACAAAAAACAAACAAACCAACAAACAAAAACAAAAACAAAAAATGTAGTTTTAAGTAAGATATATATTTTTAAATCTGTACTGAATTTCAACATGGCGGTTTTTCTTTTTTTCTTCTTCTTTAATTTTTATTTTTATTGTAAAGATGATGTACAGAGGGGTTATAGTTACATAAGTCAGATATTGAGTACATTTTTTATTATCAAAGTGATGTGCAGAGGGGTTACAATTACATAAGTTTCCTGTCAAACTTGTTACCTCTTCCCTCATTTTTCTCCTACTTTCTCCCCCGCTCCTACCCCCAAGTTACACAGATCATTTCCAACAGATTGTCTTGTGTATATTGCTGTTGCATTCCCCCAACCCTTGTCCTTTGTCTCATCATTCTGTTGTTCTCCTTCCCTTCCCTTCCCTAATTCAAATAGACGGAGTATATTTCTTTTTGAACAGTGTTACTACCCTCTCCCTCATTTTCTCCCAGGTTTCTCCCTCCCTCTCCCTCAAGTTGTATAGTTCATTTCCAACGTTGTGTCTACTAAGGATCACTGCTGAATTAGTACCTTTTGCCCCACCATTTCTGTGTTTCCCCTTCTCCTACCCAAATCAGATAAACTTATATGCAAGACAAAAGCAGTGATAAAGGGAAAGAAAACAGGAAGAAAGAAGAAAGAACTGCAAAAAATTAAATTAAATTATAAACCTCTTGATTCTACTTCTTGGAGTTCAGTTTGCCCAAAGAAAAGTTCCCTCATGGGAATTTTTCTAATTAGTGAAAAAATACCAGTCTCATCTAGTAGGAGATCAAATATGAAATAATTTTTACTCTAACTTAAACTCTAAAACATGTGAGTAGGTATGAGCAATGGCTGGCCCTGTATCTTCTTGAGAGCACTCATGTCACAAGAGTATTTTGAGAGGTTTCCTGTGAAGTGAAAATGTGGAAATAATAGGATAGTGTCACACTTGGAAACATTAAGCTCATGATGTGTGTTTTAGGCTTGAGGAAGAAGAATTCACATGTACAGCCCAAGGCAAGAGAATGCTTTCTCTTTGGTTTTGTTGACAATATTGGTTGTAGTCATTTTTTTTCACTTAAAACATACAACTGCAGAATTATCCAAATATGAATATCTCCAATAAGTTACAAAAACTTCTATTTTAGGAAATGGACTTCGAATAGAAAAAAATACACATAAAAGTTGCCTCTATGAGTCCTTAGTGTTCCTGTACAACTTGATCCAATCTCAGTTCAGGAAAAGCCAAGACCATTACTCTTAAGTAGTCAGTAGAATTGCATATCTTTCTCTGAGACTGAGACCGAGGAGGTAGATAAAAAAAATTGAAGATTAAGAGACAATGAGAATTAAAAACAAGCCTGTAGATGTGATGTGATTGCTTATCAAAGAACTGTCACATTAGCCCACCCAAACCACTAGGAAATGACATTAAGAGGTTCATGTTCGAGGAGCATTGCATTTTTCATCAACAATCAATCCAACTCATTTGATGAACTCGCTAAGGCAAGACTGGAGATCTCCATTGTTTTCTTCATGTTTGGGATGACAGCTGCAAGTTCATTGTACTTCCTTTCTCTGGGTCCCCCATCACCCATCTCATTTTGTCCAGCACAATGTGCACACATGCACACACACACACACACACACACACACACACACACACACACATACATGCACACACTAAATTTGTTATGTACACAGTGACATGTATAGGGGAAATGATGGTTGCAGAAAGTCTCCTTTGTATCAACTTTAGCCAACACTATTTTCTGTAAGTCATTTCTAGGGTAAGTGAGAATTTGAGTGGTGGCAGGGACAGAGGGAGGAGGGTACTGGAAAGGTCACAAGATATTCTTGTGTTCCACAAATATTCCCTAATGCATCAAAATCTTCATCAAGGCCAGGAAAAACAGTACTGAGTGAAACTTCCATGCTAGAAAATCTTTCTACTAGCCTTGGAAGTGACTTCTGATATATGATTGTAAGCAAGAAGGAAACATGAACTTGCCTACTAGAAGAAAACTTCATAAACTGTAGCTCAGCTTTAAACATCACTGCTATAGAATACAGCACTAAACAAGTCATATCAGATGAAGGTGGAGCTCTTTACTAACATACACAAGGACTTCAACAGCTGACCTGAGGTTCTGACGCGCAGTTAAGTGAAACCAGGACTGAGGTAAATTTTTTGGCTGTAGAATGGAACACTGGGCTCCCTGATGAGGAGACCCAGATGATACGGAACAATTCTTAGTTAAAGTTCTGCCAAATTAAATGTGTCTTGAAACTCATGGATCCTGGGGACTTACAGTCATCTCAGACAGATTTACTGCCTAAGAATCTGGCACCAGATCATGAATACAAATGGAAAAAAGGTCCAACTTTTTAAGGGGATTTTAAGACATGAGAGACTGATTCTTACAGGCCAACATTCTGTCTGACACAAGGATCTGAATGACTTTCCACCCCAAATGGCCATCATCTAAATTGAGAAATGAAATCTACTTTGGGGAGAAACTGTGTAAATCAGGAGAATAATTGAATATTTAAATAGAGGAAGAAAGTTGACTATAAAGAAGCAAAAGAAAATGGAACATGGCCAAGGAAAGTTGAAGATATTTCTTGACTTAGTGTATGGAATTCAGTAGATAGGACACAGAATCAGACTATGTGAAAGGGTAGCCATGGACTAGAGAAGGAGCATAGTTACATTTTGTTACTTGCGTACCAGTTCTACTTACAAAATCCTTAGTATGACTCCTACTTTACTCCATTAGCAAATGTGTTTCTACTGCCCAGGAATCTATTCATTACTGTGACTACTTAAAGTTCTTTTTCAAGAAATTTCAAGGAAATTCAATGCAATGGACATTAAATGACTCAATTTTTTTCCCTAATTTGGAAAGACGTCCGTAACTTGTCTCATGAAAGTGGCACACATTGTTCAACATGACCATACATTTAAAAACCAACAGGCTGGATTTGAGTCTCTATAGGGAAGTTGAGGAGGAAGGGTTCACTCTTCAAAGTGGCCTACAATGGCCCAGGTTAGGAAGGTCATCACTTATCAAGTGCTTGCGTGATAACACCTGAGTAAAATGTACTCATCCACTTGATCCTTAAAATTACCCTTTTCACTTTTTCCTGGGGTTTAAGTATTTACTGAATGCATAAAACGTGGGAAACTCCTTAAAACATCTTTTGTTAAAAAAAAAAGAGCTAATCACATAACATATATTTTGTTCTTCATGGGCTACTATTCTGTGCCAGGCATTACTGCCATGCTAACAGAGCTATGAAAACCAACCCTGGTAATTCTCTCTAGTAAGGATGATCCTAGGTATAATCATACCATGTGGTTGCTACAACAAGTTAGCATGATCTGGATGGCTTAAAACAACAGAAATGGCCAGGCACTTGTGGCTCAAACCTGTAATACTAGCTACTTAGGAGGCTGAGATCTGAGGATCATAATTCAAAGCCAGCCCAGGTTGAAAAGTTCCCATGAGATTCTTATCTCCAATTAACCACCAGAAAACCAGAAGTGGCTCAAAGTGGTAGAGCGCTTGCCTTGAGCACAAAAGAGTTCAGGGACAGTACCCAGACCCTGAGTTCAATCCCCACAACTGACAAAAACAAAACAAAAACAGAAATGAAATATTTTCCAGAGCATTCATCATAAAGGGGTATTGGATCTTGTCAAATGCCTTTTCTGCATCTATTGAGATAACCATGTGGTTCTTATTCTTGCTCTTGTTGATGTGATGAATTATATCAGTTGATTTGTGTATATTGAACCAGCTTTGCATCCCTGAAATGAATCCTGTTTGATTGTGGTATATGATTTTTTGGATGAATTGTTGAAGTCAATTCGCCAAAATTTTGTTGAGAAGTTTTGCATCAATATTTATCAAAGAAATGGGTTTAGGTTCTCTTCCTTTGATGAGTCCCTACCTGGTTTTGGGATGAGGGCCAACAGACACATGAAGAAATGCTCAACCTCTCTAGCCATAAAAAAAAAATGTAAATCAAAACAACATTGAGATACCACCTCACCCCAGTTAGAATGGCTATAACCAAGAACTCTAATAACAACCGATGCTGGAGGGGATGTGGACAGAAGGGAACCCTACTGCATTGTTGGTGGGAGTGTAAACTTGTTCAACCACTTTGGAAAGTAGTATGGAGGTTCCTCAAAAGACTCCAAATAGAGCTCCCCTATGACTCAGCAATCCCACTTTTTGGTATTTTCCCAAATGATCACAAACAAGACCATACTAAAGCTACCAGCACAACTATATTTATTGCAGCATTATTTACCATAGCTAAGATATGGAACCAATCCAGATGCCCCTCAGTAGATGAATGGATCAAGAAAATGTGGTATGATGGCTTCATAGAAAGAGTTCGGTAGTGAACTTTCTCTTTCAATTTCATTGAAGAGTTGGAGGAGTATTGGTATGAGTTCTGCTTTGAAGGCCTTGTAGAATTCCGCTGTAAATCTTGTAAATCCCTGTAAATCCTGGTCTTGGGCTTTTCTTAGATGGGAGGTCTCATATTGCTCTTTCTATTTCAATGCTTGATATGGGTGTATTAAGTTGGTTTAACTCATCTTGGTTTAGTTTCAGCACGTCAATATTTGCTAGGAAATTGTCCATTTCTTCCAGATTCTCAAACTTATTAGCATAAAGGTTTGCAAAGTATTCCCTTATAATGTTCTGAATCTTGGTTGTTTCTGTGGTGATATTTCCATTCTCATCTCTGAGTTTGTTTATTTGGGTGTGTTCTCTTCTTTTTCTGATAAGATTTGCTAAGGGTCTGTCAATTTTGTTAATTTTTCGAAGAACTAACTCTTTGTTTTGTTGACTCTTTCTATGGTTTTTTAAAATTCTAATTCGTTTAATTCTGATTTAATTTTAATTATTTCTTTCCATCTACTGGATTGGAGTTTAGCTTGCTGCTCTTTTTCAAGGAGGTTCAGATGTCTCATTAAATTGTTGGTTTCAGATCTCTCCAATTTGTTGATGTAGGAACTCAGAGCTATAAAAACTTGCCTCTGAGTACTGCCTTTTCTGTGTCCTAGAAGACCTGGTGATTTGTATGTTCATTTTTGTTGAATATCATAACATTTGAATTTCCTTTCCAATCTCTTCCATGACCCAGCAGTGATTCAACAGTGTGTTGTTCAGCCTCCATGTGTTACCAGACTTTCTTTGATGGCTTTTGGTGTTGAGTTCTAATTTTATTCCCTTGTGGTCTGGGAGAATGCATGACATAACTTCAGTGTTTCTGAATTTGGACAAGTTTGCTTTGTGACCTAAAATATGGTCTATTTTGGAAAATGTTTCATGTGCTGCTGAGAAGAAGGTGTATTCTGATCCTGCTGGGTGAACTATTCAGTAGATGTCTGCTAAATCTAGTTGTTTAGATCTGTGGTATCTCTGTTGAGTTTTTGCTGAGTTGATCTATCTAGTAGGAATAGTGGTGTGTTAAAGTTCCTAACAATTAATGTCTTTGGATCCATGTAAGATTTGAGGGAAAGTAGTGTTTCTTGGAGAAATTTGGGAGCTCTGCTGTTTGGTGAATAGATATTTAGAACTGTAATATCCTACTGAAGGAGAAATTCCTTAATTATTATGTGGTGACCTTCTTTATTTCTTATCACTAATTTCATTTTGAAGTCTATTTTATTTGATATTAGGATTGCAATTCCTGCCTGTTTGTAGAGGCCATTTGCTTGGTAGATTTTATTCCAGCCTTTCACTTTCAGAATATGTTTGTTTCTATGGGCAAAGTGTAACTTTTGAAGGCAGCAGAAAAAAAGGATCTTGCTTTTTAATCCAACTAGACAGTCTGTCACTTAATTGGAGAGTTAAGTCCATTAATATTGAGAATTAGGACTGAGGGATGTTTGGTAGTTCCTGCCATGTTATCCACTTTCTTGGGTGTGGTGACAACTGGGTTCTTCCTATGGTTCTTGGATTCTCTGGGTGTGTTTTCTTGGCCTTTATTGTGGTCTTGTTGGTTTTCTATGTGTAGGACATCTTTAAGTATCTTTTGTAGGGCTGGTTTGGCGGAGATATGTTGTTTCAGTTTTTCTTTGCTATGGAAGGTTTTTATTTGGCCGTCCATTATGAAGGAGAGTTTAGCTGGGTACAGTATTCTTGGTTGATAGTTGTTTGTCTTTAGGGCATGGCATCCATCATTCCAGGCTCTTCTTGCTTTGTCTCTGCTGAGAAATCTGAGGTGATTCTAATTGGTTTCCCTTTATAGGCGATTGATCTTTTCTTCTTGACAGTTTTAAGGATCCTTTCCTTGGTCTGAATTGATCCTGTGTGAATTATAATGTGATGGTGGGATGTCCCGTTCTGATCTGGTCTATTTGGGGTTCTAAAAGCTTCTTGTATCTGAATAGGCCTATCTTTTTGTATGTTTGGGAAGTTCTCTGCTAGGATCCTGTTAAATAAATTTCCTAGACCCTTAACTTCTGTCTCTAGGTGCTCCTCTACACCCATTATCCTCAGATTAGGCCTTCTGATGAAGTCTTCCAAATGTTGAATATATCTATCATATTTCTTGGATTTGTCTTGGATAGTTGTATTATGTTCTTTCTCTATAATAGCTAGGCTGTCTTCAATCTCCGAGATTCGATCTTCTGCATGGTCTAACCTACTGTCAAGACTTTCTACTTGTGGAAAAAATTATAGTAAGTGAAGAAACATAGGTCCCATGGTTTCCCTTATTTGAAATAACTAGTATATATCTGAGACAAGCAGAAAAGCTCAGATAAGATGATAAGTGAAATGAACCCCTAGATAAGCACACAACTGGTTTTTTCTTTCTTGCCGTAGTTTCTAACATATTTCTAAGGTACCACATGATTTTTTTGTTGCTTTGTATGTTCCTACCTATGATATAATCCCTGTTTTCACTGTATTTGATGTTGGTATAATTTGGGGAGCAGAAGGGAAAAAACAAATTGTTTAAATAGGGATACAGATTGGCCCATTGTAACAATGAGATGTACAAGATGCTATGTCGAAAAATGAACTTTACACTTTAGGTGGGGGCAGGAGGGGAAGGAGGGAATGTAGTTGTGGAGATGGGGGGAAGGGATGGTAGGGGAAAAACAAAGGAGGAGGCAACAATGCTTTATAAGAAATGTACTCATTACCTTGCTCATGTGATTGTAACCCCTCTGTACAGTATTTTCACAATAAAAAAAACTTATTTAAATTGCTCATGCAATTCCTGTATTACTCTTTTACTGTTCCCAGCCTGCTCATGCAATTCCTGTGTTAATCTTTGATTGGCTTCCTCATGCTCATGAGATTACTGTATTAATTTTTGGTTAGCCTTGTCTTGCTCCCTATGATGCTCACACTGAGTCCTTTGCAGGCTTTCAATTGTTTCACCATGTTTACTAGTAGTGCTTGTAGAGCTTTTTGGGAACTCTCCTCTGGATTATTCATTAACTGTTCTGTCACCTGATTATCATGAGTGTGATTTGAGATACCTGGACTTACCATTTTTCTTGTGTTTCTCTAGCTAATTCTGCCCATTTGGCATGAAAGTAACACTAATTTTGTGCTAGAACACTATTTTAAGGTAAGCATCAACCAGAGTCCTGTAGTTGCTCAGTCAAAATGGCTGCAGATACAATCTAGTTCAACAGATACAATCTATTCAACATCAAAGAGGGACTCAGCAGACCAGAAATTAATAGGTTTAGGGAGAATTGTGGGGAAAAATAGGATTAGAGGGATGTGGAGAGGTAAAAGAAAAGAATGAATTTACACAAGTCCAAATCTCTAAGAGGAAATGGATAGGGCAGAATGAAAGGAGAGGTATAAAGAAAAAAGAAAAAAATGAAAAAACAAAATTTTGAATTTAAAAAATGAAACACTTAAAGATTATGTAAGTACAAAGAAATAATACTGGTAGAAGAAAAGGATAGGATGAGAGGAGGGAAGAGATAAAAAAGAAAAGTGAAAAATAAAAAATAAAAAATTTAAAAATAGAATACTTAAAAATTATATTGGTATAAGGAAATACTACTACTACTAAAGAAGTTAAGCCAAAGAGGAATTCCTGAATTAAGTGTGTACACAATGAAGGATAAGATCTAATAATTGATGAGGGGTATATATCTAGGGATGAGCAGAACAGCAATTAAGTCATGCAACACACACACACATACACACACACACACACACACATATCTAAAATAAAAATTATAAAAGGAAAAAATAGAAAACTTTTTTTAAAAAAATTAAAAGGAAAAATGTGTTATTTGATTTTTTGTGGGGGGGGGGTGGTGGGGGTGGGGGAAGATCTTGGATCTCCCCTGTGTCCATAACCAGTCTCTTGCTGGAGTCTCTGGTTTGCGTGTGGTGTTTGGTTTTCCTTTGGCTTGATTGGTTTCTTAAGTCAGTTTGTTTGAGCAGGCAGAAAAATATTCTGCCTTACCCAGGACTTTGTGATTCTCCTCCCAGGCTAGATCAATGGGAGGGAGATCTGCTTTGAGTATCACCCAAAGAGGGAGATTGCTATTTCCTCTAACTTGGAGTTGTTGTGATGAGGCTAGGTTTTGGGTAGGGTTGAGGCCTATCAGCAATCAGTAGCTTTTCTCCAAGGGGCTAGGTCCTGAGACACTCACAGAGCCCAGCCTGGAGCCATTCTCCAGATTTATGTTTACTGAGTTTCAATTGTTTGTCTTTTACCCATCCTGCTGCTGGGCATGCTACCTAGGCTGCAGTCACTCCTCGAGGGCGGAGCTCTCTCTGCCAGGGTGGGGTGATTTTTCCCCTGGGTGGAGCTGAGCCCAGCAGGTTAGGTTAGGTTCCAGTGACCTGGTGAATGGCTCCTATTGTTTTCTTCCATTTCTTAAGTTGGAGCTAGCTGCTCAGCCAGGCCTTTGTCAGTATCAAAGATGGAGTTCTTCTCTGGTAGTGGGGGAGGGGCTACCTTCCCACTACTGCTCTGTGAGAAGGGGTGAGGATGTCTTGAGGGTACTCACACAAGCCTCTTAGTTTCTGGGCCATCCCTGGTCTGCAATCAGTAGGATGATTTCTGCTCCTGGTCAGTTCTTGCTGACGCTGAGTAGAATCCGCTCACACACCATGTCTGGCTCCTTTGTCCCAGGCTTTCTCTGTTGATATGGTGGCCGCCGCCACCACAGACACCAGTAAGTGCTCAGACCTGTCTTCTTGACCAAGCTGCCTGGATTTTTCCTTTCTGGCCAAAAGTTCTGTACTGTGATGGCACACTTAGTGTAATTCTCTAGCCTAGGACTGTTCACTGGAACACTAAAACTGCTTTCTATGTGAGAGCTTGTTTAGCCTCCAGCTTCTCCTCCACTATCTTCCTCCAGACTCCCCCCAAAAATGTACTCTTTAACCTATGTAACTGTAACCTGTCTGGACATCATATTCGTAACAACAATAAAAAATGCATGGGTGTGAAAAAGAAAAGGAAAGAATTCCATTTTGAAATTTCAAATACCGCATAGGTTTTTGGTATTCAGGTATTTGAAATGCAAGAATATGAAGTCCAGGTAGAAGACATATTCTTGGGTGTTACTGGTAAATAACATTTAAAGTCGCCAAGATGTAAGCATTATTAGAGAAGAGGACTAAAACTGAGTCCTGAAGGACTCCAAAATTGAGAAATCTGGAGATACGATTTAGCCAGATGAGCCATTAATAAACCAAAACTCTGAAAGTCTGCTGACCTGGAACCCAAAATAAGAACAATCCAAGAAGGGAGTAATCAGTTGTGTGCAAAGCTGCTAAAGGATCTGGTGAGATAAGGACTGACTCATAGAGTGTATCAGAGAGGCCATCATCAAAGTTCTTGACAAGAGCAGTTAGGGTGGAGCTGTGGATAAAAGAACCACTCAAAGTGAGTCCTAAAGGGAATAGGAAAAAAATGACTTGAGGAAAACTGATCTGGACACTTACTGCAATGTATCTTGCTATTATGGTATCTTTTGTTAAAAAAAAAAAAAAGTTTAAATCTACTCCTAACATACCCTGCTAGAGAAATGCTCCTAGGGAGAGGTGAGGTGATAATGTAGGTGAAGGAAGAAATGCAAGAAGGAAGTTGGAGAATGAGAGAAAGACAGGCCCCAGAGCCAAATGGCCAAACATCCTTGGGTGGAAAGGAAACTGAGTATGTGGCTGCAGATTTAGGATAGGATTGCTAGTTCCAATGGGGAGATGAATAACATGCACTTCTAATGGGTTTCACTGTGCAATCTGCAGTCAAGTTATCAGCTGAGAGTAAGAAAAGGTGACAAATATAAAGTTTAAGAAAGTATGGGACAGCCTTCAGAGAATGAATTGTCAAAGACAGCAATGGATTGTCTACTGAATTTTCTAAAGCCAACACTATTCCACAGAAATATAATGCAAGCCACTCATGGAATTTCTTGTTTCCCAATATCCCCATTGAAGATAAAAAGATCTGTATAATTAATGTCAAAAGACTTTTTTTATTTATGTCAACTTATTCAAGATGTTGCTTTAAATATTACAAATACTGAGGTCTTAGTTATTTTATTCATTTAGTACTTGGTTTGCAAAAACTGAGTTTGTGTTGCACTTTCAGCACATCAGTTCAGACAAACCATATTTCAAGTGCTTAAAAACCTTACTGTAGCTACTGTATTGGGTGTTACGGGTCTAGAAAATTGGGTAGTGTTAATAAAGAATACTAAGGGCCCTTGTGCAAATAGAAAGGGAATTGTTGGCATGCACAAGCAAAAGTTTATTCCAGTTGGACATAAGACAAACATACACAGGAGTCAGAATCAGATAGGAGGTTAAAACAATGGTAGGGGCAATGAAAATTCAAGTAGGATCAAAGAACATCCAAAAATTTAGACTCTATACAACATAAAAAGAGATCCAGAAAAACATCTGCCTTCAGCAAGCTAATCTTGACAGCAGTTAAGACAATAACCATCCTATGATGATTGTATGTGATAAAGCACCAAATGTTCACTGTGCAAATTAGAACTCATTTCCAGCTGGGATGACCCATCAGGTCACAGAGAGAGTAGACAGTAAATCAGATCTTAAAGGATGAGTATGACTTTAATTTATCTACGGAAACAATGTGAAAACTATGGTACAAAATTAGAAAAAAGTACAAGCAAAAGCAGGGCAAGAGTAAAACAACTTCATAGTCATTAAGAGGTTTGTGAGTAGGATGCCTATAAATTATGGCAGGTCATTAAGGACGAATTTTGAGATAATTTCCTGAAGGTAGGGAGGTCTGATTATAAAGTAAATTCATCTCCCCCAGAATATAATGAAATGGGAAAGTAAGTGCCAATGGCTCTTCCCAAGAAATAAACGCCTTTTTCCTGCCCCCCCCAAAGCTCTTCTGCCAATACACACACAAATTTTCATCTCACAGACACTCTCTTCTGTGGAAATGATCCATTTTATATATATATATATATATATATATATATATATATATATATATATATAAACCTATTTATCTTTCATTCTCATATTCTGAAAGAAACTATTTGAAAACTACTAATATCACGATATGTGGGATTAAAAGCTCTTGGTTACTACTAGTACTTTTTAAAGATAGAAGATCTAGTCCCACCACATAAGCCCAGTTTATAATTCTTCTAGAGAATAAGATGCTCACAGAAATTTAATCTCCCGCTTCCTGCCACCCTAACTATGATATTGGTTCTAATATATAATACATTAGAAATACGTTATGTATATATTAATATGGGTCATTGCTGCTTGAACTCAAACACATGCTCATTCAGCATGCCTATTCAACTAGCACTCTACCAGTTAAGCTATGTGCCTCCAGCCCTGCTTTTCAATGATTACTTTTGGAAACAGTGTCTCTTGGACTTTTCTGTTTGTGCTGCCTTCAAACAGTGATCCTTCAGGATCAAGCCTCCTGAGTAGCTAGGTTTACAGGCATAAGCCACCAACACCTGGCTCTATTATAAACTTTTAAGGGAGAAGTAACCTTCCACTTTATTTTGATTCTCAAAACAATCATTATGGAACAATAGGAAGTAACTTTTCCTAAGAATGTGTAGATCACTGTTGAAAATAGCAATAAAAATGAAATTGTCCTTTCCCAGTTCTAAGAATCTAAAATGTTCAAGAAAATGTGGCTGTATAGCCACCCACAGCTTTTTGTCATCACCCTTTGCTACTTCAATTGGAATATTTAGAAACATAAGAAGAGCTAGAACATTCCACATGAGACTTTAATAATACTGTGCTTTATATTTACATATCACATAGCCTTGGTATTTCATAGCTCATTATCATTTTAAATTTATAAATATATGAAAGCACAATTTAGAAGCAATGCTTCTGTTCAGCAGTAAATTTATTACTGCCAAGTTGGATCTCATAATTACTGACACATGATCCTACAACCAGAAATCATTTTCATAGCCTAGAGTGTCCAACAAATAAAACATGTCAATTATCAGATGTCTCATTTACTCAAATCATTTAAAAGAACCCTGGAGGCTTCGACCATACAAATAACCAGATTAAATTTTACAGCCTACATTAGTATGAATGTAGATGAAGGCATCATTCAATTAAAACCAATACTATGAATTGATAAGTATATACATATATGATCCAATCAGTTCCATGAAATGGACTATACGTCAATCAAAATGGCAGCAAACAGAGGTCAACATACTTAAAAATGTGAACTACAGCTTTAAAATGTGTTCACTAGCATGCTATAGTTCTGGAGGCTACAAGTGTCACTGTTTGGACTGCTACCTGTGCTCTAAACATCTCCTTTTGGAGAATAAAAACATCCATTGTCTGCCAAGTCCATTAGGAGGGTAGGGTATCCAGTTCGTTTAGCAGTACCAGGGGTCACTTTAATCCTGATATCTTTCACATTCATGTGTCTGGGAGATTTTGTAAGATCTGTCTCAAGGAAGCACAGGCGACCACATGGGCATCGGAAGGGAGATTCGTAAGCGACTGAATCAGCTTCTTGACTATGGTCTTCAAACACTGGTGGGCAGCGTTCAAGTCTCTGTCAAACTGCTGCCCTTCTATTTGTAGAGCCAAATGACTGCAGATGTTTCTAAATTCAACACTATCCTGAAATGAAGGGCAAACAGAAACAGAAAATTAGATAAATGACTGAAACATGTTGTGTTTTGCTTACCCAGATTCCAGATTTTTCTTTTTCTTCAGAAAATTGCCCTTCTCTATCCTCAGCCTACACAGTTTTGACCATAGCAGACCCTACTACACCTCTAGGGATCAGGTCCTCCTTTCCCCTCCCAGCCAAGTGGTTGGTCAGTGATGGAGAGGTGACAGAAGCCCACATGCCACAGCCCCACATTTGCTAGACTGGCAAAGAGAAGAAGCCCTCTTTCACTGAGGATGTTGGATAACATCTTGCCACCAGAAAGACAGAATGCAAATAAGGATGAAACTAACTAGAAGAAAGAAGAAGCTGGAGGTTAAGAGACAGACACTAATTACCTTTCCTAAGCATGAAAATCTACCTACACTTTAGTGATAAACCTCATGGTTTTTCCATTCTCTGAGTTAATATATATCCCTTTTTTAGTTTAAGTTCAAGAGAAGTTGAATTTCTGTTACTTGTTTCTAAGAACTGTGATAAACACACAAATACCCCCTGCTATTAATATTCCAGCCTCCTGGCATTCCAGATTTTCATACAGAATTCCTTATTTAAAGGACATGGTCTCAAAAAAATCCCAATACAAATCTAGAAAGAATAGCATCTGGGTACTTTCAGAGAATGAAGCAATTTAGATAATTCAATAGACTTGTTAATCTTCAAATGGGTCAGACTTTAAAATCCCTTGCAAAAATTGGTACATGGAAATCATTCTACATTAGAGAATATCTGATCATTTTAAATACGGAACAAAGATTTTGGCTTCTGGCAACATAGTATATTTAACTTCCTCAAAAGTCCTTGTTACTGAATTTTAAACAAAAAGAGAATGAACTTTTTTTTCTAAGATCACAGGAGAGGAAGAGAAATCTTCTGAGGTTCAGAAAAAATGGGAAGATTATTTTAATTGCCTACCAGTACCATAAAGAAAAGGAAGTGAATTCCTTTGTGCAGGTTTGGGTTTGGGTTTGGGATGGAAAATAAAGTTGTCCCTGAGAATGTGCACCCTGAGCTTGTACTACACAGCAATTCAAGTTTCAGATCTTTCTCTAGACTCTCGTCATGTTCTGGGAATAGTCATGCTAAGATATTAGCTTAGCAACTGGAGCTAGGATGAACCATCCCGATACATGGAAAAACAAATGAAAATCTGTTCTAGGGGGAACATGGCCGAAACCCATGCCCTGCAATAGTGTTCTTATAAGCTTAGTCAAAGATGAACTCAAAGGATGAAACTTAAAGCATGATCAATCATGAGAAGACAATGCAATGTCAAAGGGATTTAATTTTAAGAATTTCTGATTAAAAACTGTCAATTAAGTTTTAAATGATTGGTGGCATCGAAGAAGACATTTTTTTTAAGTTGTAAGGGAACAAAAAGGTTGTTAAAGATCCAAACATTACTTTTAGAAATCTCAACAAATTCAAAACTCAATATACAACGTAACCACCTAAGAAAATGTATTTGGAATAAAGGTTAATAAATTTGGATGACAAATATGAGAAAATTATACATAATGCAAGACAAAAAGTTAAATTATGAATGGGAGGTTAAGCAGCACAGATAACAAGATGAGGAAGTCTAACAAATAGATTTCCAGGAAAGACCAGAAAGAGGATGGGGAAAAGCGAATGTTCCAAAAAAAATAGACATACATTATACAGAATTGATCCAAAACAAAAATCCTTAGACTCAGGAAGTAAGATGAGCTTTATGCAGAATAAGCTAAATGGATCCAAATCAAAACTCAATGAAGCCAAGTTACTCTTAAAAGCAACCAAGAAATAAAAGACAAGACAGGTTTCAAGTATGACAAGACAGAGAGCCAACTTCTCACCACACCAATTGAAGATAATACAAGGTATCTTCAAACTCATTTTGTTTATAAAGCAACTAAACTAGGATTTAAAACTCGGAGTAAAACAATATAATTTTTCTTTTTTATTAGCAAAGGTTGCTTAATTAAATCTCTTTATTATCTTTAAGTAGTTGTACAAAGGAGTTGCCATTTAACAAAGCAATTTATGAAAACATCCTTTGTATTCATAATCTCTCTTTAAAGAACAGTTTATAACCAATAGACAATCAACTTTAGGTCTTTCTAAAGAAAATTTCAAAAAAAAAAAAAGAAATGCAACTTAGAAGGGAAGAATGATATGCAAAAAAGGAAAAAGAAAAATGTGTGTATATTTAACAATACCAAACAATGGCTCAGAATCAAGGGAGAGCCAGGTGCTGAGGTAGGAGAAACATGGCATAGTCTAGTATTTCCAGGCATTGTACTTGTTCTGTGTTGTTTTCTGTTTAAAACATTCTTAGCCAGGTACTTGTGGCTCATACCTGTCAGGCTAACTATAGGAGAGGGTAGGATAGAGAGGATCAAGTTTCCAGGCAAGCTCAGGCAGAAAACAGAAGTTCATGAAACTCCATCTCAACAGAAGCTAAGAATCTAACTGTGTACACCTGTCATCCAGCGGTGATGAGAAGCCTGAAACTGGTGGATTGTCATCTAGGTTTGTGCTTGGGGAGGCAGTAAGACCCTATCTCAAAAACAATCAGGAGGCTGAGAAGGTGGCTCAGTGGTAGAGCGCTTGCCTTGCATGCCTGAGGCCCTGGGTTCAATTCCTCAGTACCACATAAGCAAAAAGGAAAAAGCTGGAGGTGGCGCTGTGGCTCAAAGTGGTGGAGTGCTAGCCTTGAGCTGAGGGACAGCACCCAGGCCCAGAGTTCAGGCCCCATGACCGGACCCCCCAAAAAAAAAATCAGGAAAAAATAAGGCTGGAGGCATGGCTCATCATCAAAGTACTTGCCTAGCAAGTGTGTCACTTTAAAAAAAACCTCCGGTGTCACTTAAAAAAAAAAAAAGGAAGAAAAGAAAAACAGCATTCTTATTTCCCTACATTTATGTATTCCTCATTTCTGTTCAAAAGGTATCAGGGGGCTCCTTAGACAATCTTTCCCATAGTTTATAGGTGACCTCCATTGCTTAAGCATATTGGTTGGAAATAGAAGGGAAAAAAAATGGGAAAAAAACATCACCCTGAACCACTTTTGCCCAAATCCACATCAAGAGAAATTGTCTGCTTGTTTTATAGAAGGACTTCAACTCTTAAGTACAAAGTGGAAAGATCAAAGAAAACACATTCAGGGAAATTCAAAATAGAAGAACCACTGAAACGTGTGCTGACGTGTACCTATTAGTCAGTCTGCAAAGGCCTTTATCACCCAACAAAGATTAAAATGCCTTTAAAAATACATTCAGGAGCCTAAAATCTGAAGTCAATTTCACATTTACTGTAAAGAATCAAAGAAGGCATCGTTTGGGGAAATTACACATATAATAAAACTCGACTGCTAGGCTGTACTGGTCCCTGAGGTCCTGGGCAAACTTCAGATCTCTGGCGAGTTCTGCAAAGTCTCTTTATTTTACTATTCTAGTACAGTATTTCCTTTTAATCCTTTCTCAAATATATTAACAGTCAAAGAAAACAAATTAATAGCAATGGACTTTCCATGGGACTCTTAAGCCAAAGGAGGGAAGAAATAAAGCCAGTGATTGCTTCTCTTCCTTTCTAAAATGTCTGAAGGCCAACTAGGAATCCATAGTCATTATCTCCAAGCAAACCTCTACTTGCTTCTGCTGCAATGGTGGGGGTCAGAAATCATAGGATCAAAGCAGCAGCCTCTTAAATGGCTCCTGGCTTTCAGTACAATCTCACATGATCAATGCTGGTGATGATTTCAGTTATGATGCTTCCATTCAATGACAGAACATATTTTCCCAGTGACTGTTATTTACTAAGTCCTAGATGCTTCCAGAAATGATGTAATATCCTACACAGCATTTTGAGTCCTTTGCCAGAATTAGAACTGTATGTCTGGGCAATCTAAAGCAGGTTTTGGAGCCTCTAAAGCTTTGTGTAATTCCCGACTTTGGATATGAAATGTATTGATTGCTAAAGGAGTCCAAATTGACGGCTGGCATTTACCTTTTAAAGTGAGTATGAGATGTGCTCCTATACCTTGCCTTATCAACTGGGATAATGGCCTCAGCCTATTTAACTCAATGAATTAGTTAAATATACATCACACATGTACCAAACTACATGATTGACTACATTGAAGAAAAAAAAGCAATGATATATGGGACCTGATATCTACAGTTTATAACACAGTAAACAGAATTTATTTAAATGTCTCATGCTAAATCACAAATCTTGTATACCCTCATCTAAGCTCGGCACAGGTTCCCTATGAAGCTCATTCTGATGTGTCAGTCCTTTCTATAATGTGCTAAATAGGTTTCTCTCAAAATTCACTTGAATACCCTAAAGAAAGGCAATGTGCTTAGAAGGCAATTTTTACATTTTTTTCCTATTTTTAGATGAAATCTGTTCTTTGGTAGGCAGAAAAACAGCCTCCCAAAGATGACCACCTTAATTCCAAGAATCTCTGAATTTGTTACCATATATAGCAAACACACACACACACACACACACACACACACACACACACACACACACACACACACACACACACACACACACACACACACACACACACACACACACACACACACACACACACACACACACACACACACACACTAGTTGGAATAGGCAGCCCTCAGAGCAGCCACAAAGAGTTCATTCCTTCAAGAACAAGGTACCTGCCTGGTATACCCTTTCAATTCTTGGACAAGCCTTTTTTGTTTTGTTTTCTTTGTGGGGGGGGTTTCCGGTTGTGGGGCCTGAACCCTGGGCCTGGGCGCTGTCCCTCAGCTCTTCAGCTCTTGAGCCACAGCACCACTTCCAGCTTTTTTCTTTTTGCTTATGTGGTACTGAGGAATCGAACCCAGGGCCTCATGCATGCAAGACAAGCACTCTACCACTGAGCCACCTTCCTAGCCCCATCTTGGAAAAGCCTTTTTATCTATGGAGAACTCAGTTTTTGCATCTGTGAAACATAACCAAGAACTGCCACATGGAAAGATTGCAAAAGTGACATTAGCTCATGGATAAGAAAAAGTTCTTTGTACAGACAATTCACTCCACTGATCTCAGATTATGAACCAAATACTCTCTCACACTTGGAGCTCAGAAAGAGGGAGATGAAGGGGGGAAAAGGAAAGAAGGAAAGGGAAAGAAGATATACTCTGTAAAAACTAAGACTCTAACATATATATATAATGTGTATACTAGAATCTAACATATGTATATAAGAATCTAATATATATATGAAATATATCCGATTATTTGTTAGTGTTATCACACCGAATAAGACTGAAGTTTATAAAGAGTGGCTAAAGCCCAAAGATAATATCCCTGGCCTTTGAAGAAGGGAATCGAGGGCTGGCTGATGCTTCAGAGAGGTAGTGAAGACAAGACTACAGTAGATTTTGTAGATAGCATGTGTTGGGGAAAGTAATATTTGACTCACAAGAAAAAGAGATAGCCCCTGTATTGAGAATGAATAAAACACACAAATCTGGAGTCAAGAAGAGATTTGAACTGATGGAGAGGGAATCAATCAAAACCAACAACCCCCCCAAAACACAGTTTTGTGTTTCGAACCAGCATATGAGATTATGTGGAAAGTCCTGAATGCCAGGGTGAAGGCCCAGGACACTTCCAACCATGAGTAACATGGCAAAGCAGCATTAAAGGCACTGGCCTGTGAGTCTAAGAGTACCTAGTAGGAGTTAGACTGCAAGCAAGGCTCCTCATACACCTTTCTCAGTCAGTACCCATAACAATTCACAACAGACATGAAAAGAAACATGCTTGGAAACAGGGAACGGTGGCCCTCAGTTGTATAGTGAGAATCAGAGCTGAAACGACCTCTCTTCCAGTACTTGATTGTGCAGCTAAAGCCTGCCTCTATATACCCTGTTTGGGCCAGGTACTATGCTATCTCCCAAGAGTCTGCTCACCATCCAAAGTGGGGGACAAGACCAGCACATAGGATGAAGAGGCTCTGGGGAGCAATTAAGGGAAGCAGGAAGCTAGCTTTAAGAAGAACCTTAACATTGCCCCCAGGCAATCATTGCCTGTTTTCTTCTTTAACCATCATCACTGTTCTTCTTGAGAGTTATGAGCATTGTAAAGCTCAAATTGGTCATGATTGCATCCACTCTGAAGACAGGTGCGTTGGTCCGCCACCCCAGCATAATCCACAGGCCTAGGCCACTTAAAAGCGGTTTAAAGTATGGAACTTTCCACACCCAATTTAAAGCCATTGCCTAGCTCCCTGGGTAGGGGGGGAGGGGGGAAGGAAGGAGAAGGGGATGGGGGATGGGGAGGGGACTCCATCTTGGCTCTATTCTCTCCTAATCAGGGCTAGGGAGGTCTTAGGAAAACTCCTACCTCTGTACTTTTACACATTATGAATTGTTATTAGAAACATTTATGTCCGCAATCTTTAAACAATATTTTTAAGAAATATTAAAAAGATCTGAAAAAGTTCTTTGCACCTGCGATGTCCAGAAAAGGGAGGGAAAGTTAAGAGCCCTTTTAGCTTCTTACTGAAAAGAAACACCCCCATTAGATATGAAGGTTTAGGACAAAAGGAAGCTGGCAGCAGGAGTTGATTTCAAAGCCTGATTTTTCAAAGAAGTACCAATGGATAATAAAGTCATAAATACAGCATGACTTCACAGGCTCTAAAATGCAGATGGTATTTAAACAACCCTCAAGGTGGTGTTTTTACTCCTGTTGTCTCACTTTCAAAATCACCCCTAGATCTATATAAACCATAAATCAGCTCATACTCACTTAACCACTAGCTGGCTTTAAGGAAAGTTTGCTCTTTTCAAACCAGTCACATCAAGAATCACATCTTTCACAATGATTTCACAAGCCTATTTCTTCTTACATTTTCTTCTCCCTAGAAGTGAATATAGATAGGAAGGAAAAGGAGGAGGGAGGGCAGGAGAGAGGGAATAGAGAGGGGGGAATGAGAAAAAAAGAGAGAAGAAAGGAGGGAAAGAAACTGGGGAAGAAAGGACTTTGAGAGATTGAGGAAGAGGAAGGAGGGAGAAGAAGAAAGGAGAAGAGAGGGAGGAGGGGGAAAAGAGAAGGAGGGAGATAAGAAGGAAGGGAAGTAGAAAGAACAGAAAGAAGGGAGGATGGGAAGAGAGGGCAGCAAGCTTTTCTCCAGTTTTTTAAGATGAGGTCTAACCTTAAACTTCCACCTGTCCAGCACACAGCTTTCTACCTCAGCAGCTCAGTGTGAGGCCCAACAAAGAAACATGAACCCTGTTCACAGATTTTAGTATCCTCCACATTGTGTCCTTAAAATGGGTGTGATGATTTAGAGGGATGTTGTGAACAAAATACTCTCATGAACTAGCAATTGTCCCAGCGTCTTCTGGACTTGCCACATCTGGCTTTGAACTAGGAATTTACAGACCCCAGAGCAGTTACCCATTACCTGAGCTCAAGGGCAGACTAGAATAGATACGGAACTGTGTATTAATAAAACACCCAATGAAGAACCCAAGTATGTGCCAGTCACCATAAAAAGTCTATCGTCCACAGGAAATTAAACATTTTTACTTGTGGTAGACCCAATGGAAATGCTCACAAATAACTAAGGCTCCTTAGGCTTTTGCTTGGGGTATGGCACTATTTTCAGCCGAAAAGTTCCGTGAAAAGCACTTTTGTGATGAGTACAAACATTTGATTCAGGGATGTTCACAAGGCAAGCCCCAAAATGGTCAAATAAAACAGTGAAGAATTTTCTCCAAGCTGGCAGACATAAGTCATTTTGTCTTAGAGCCTTTTTGAAATTGCTCTCCAAATTTTTATTCCAGAAAGCCATCATGTCCTGATGTGTATGTCATTTACCTTATAGAATATCATAAAGATAAATAAGCTACTTCTACAGCAGTCACCACTACATCCATGGATACTGGGAAGGGGGAGAGAGACAGAGAAGACAATGGAAGTGAAGTTCTATGATGCGTCACTGGACCTTGGAGGTACAACTTTGTCCCAAATAACAAGCAACCCCCAGATATGGCTACTGTGTAAGACATCCACAAGCATCTGTCTCTTTAATGGTGTGGAACAAGTTTTATAGGCCCAATTTCCAAATTTAAACAATCTGACTTCACTAATGCTGGGGGGAGAGGGGAGAAGGGAAGCACTGGTCCTCAATGTCATCCCATGAACAGCCTAATACAATATTCACAACTACAGCTTGCAAACAGCATTAGCTGTGTGGTCAAAGCCAATAATTTCATGGCCACTGCTCTTGGTCTGTAGAATGAACAAACCAGAAAGGCCTACTGAACATGATGGAATAATTGGTAACAGGATGAACTAATTGCAATGAATGAGCTCACAGGCAAGTTTCATCAATAATAGAAAGTTCTTCTGCCTCCAAAAGTTGGCATTAGCCATAGACTTGCCGCTAACTTGCTGAAAAACAGAATTCTTGGAAACTCTTAAGTATTTAGAGTTCTCAAAGAAAGACAAAACTTGATCAGAGTAACTTCCTAATTGGCTTGGCTAATGGCCCTGATATGAATGGATCATTTTTAATAGTTCAAAAGTGGTACATAGGCTTCTTCCTGGATACTTCTGTGTACCCTTTGGGGTCACAAATGGCTCAGGAACTCCTCTCACTTGCATTATGAATTTATAAGTGATTTTTTCTGAGCTTACCTGGTGCCTTTTGTCATCATGGCTGATGCTCTTCATAGGAAACACATAGATCACCCAAGATTATACAATAACCCTCCCCACTCCCACCCACCAAATTCAAATCTTGAAGTTATAACTCCCAATGTGATTGTATCTAGGGTCAGAGACTTTAGACTAGAAATCAACAAGAGTTTATAAACTGTAAAAGATTGGAGGTGTGGCTCAGTACAACTAATACATGCTAAAAACAAGTCAATAAGAATTTGTGAGGCATTAACCTATTATTAATAATAATAATATTGGGGCTGGGAAGGTTGTAGAGTGCTTGCCTTGCATGCATGAAGTCCTGGGTTCAATTCCTCAGCACCACGTAAACAGAAAAAGCCGAAGTGGTAATTGGCTCAAGTGGTAGAGGGCTATCCTTGAGCTGAAGAGCTGAGGGACAGAGCCCAGGCCCAGAGTTCAGGCCCCACGACTGACAATAATAATAATAATGATGATGATGATGATGATGATGATGATGATGATGATGATTATGACAATAGCATAAATATCTGAAGACTAACTGCAGAAAGCAACTGACTGAAACTTTTTGTGTAGTATCTCAGGGTCAGATAATCACTATGCTACCTTACAGAACAGAAGACTGAGGCACTGGAAGGTTCAGTTACTTCAAGGAGGGGAGGAGAGGGAAGGACACAGAGTAGTAGATTTGAAATGCATCATGGGAGTAGATTGCTCTGCTGTGCTGTCTTCACTTTAGGGTCCCTAATGCCTGCCATCTGGGCCCTGGTTTTAGCTCAGGTGAGTCTCTCCCCTGCCCTTTATGACAAATGATACAGCCAAAGAGATCCAATAGTTGGGGCAGTTTCTAAACATTTCTAAGTGATATCCAAATGTTATTTCCATGAGCAAAATCCCTTGTGAAACCATGCTGTTGTAGAAAACCAATCTGCACATTCTTAACTTAAAAGTAGATAAAACACCCTTCCAAATCATTTGAATCAACACTAGCACTAATGAAGCCAAGCTTGCATAGCCAGCCCCTTGGAAAGACAGAACGCTGCCCCCTTAAGTCTAATTAATCTAGAAGCCAAATGGAGATACCACCCTTTCTCCAAACCGCAAGCCAACCAAAATTCCTAGGTACTGGCTGCTCCTACTCCTCTTCCTTTCAAAAGCACTGGCTGTGTCCTCAGGTGCCCTGAAATGCATGGCTCTCCTGCAGGTAACCAGACTCCAGCAGTAGAAATGCTAGAGATCTCTGCATCTTTCTCATCAGCACTCTGGACACTTTTAGAATGTGGCAGCAACACATCTAGGAGTTTATAAAGTTTTCTAGAGACAAGAAAAGACTGTGACTCAAGAGGCTAGGGAGGCAAAGGATGATTTACGCTTGCTAATGGATTAAGAGGCAAAAGGCAGGGAGGAGGCAGTAGAAAATACAGTGACATGCACTTACCCAATGTGAAGCCATTTTCTGTAGTCCAATAATATTAAGTGGAAAATTCCAGGAATATTAAATAGAGACCTCTATCCAAAAGTTTTTAATTGTTAACAATTCTGGTATAGTGTAATGAAGTTCTGAGCACTATCTTACCCTACTCTGCCCAAAATACGTATTATCCCTTGGTCCAGAGTCCATGCTGTATACAGTACCCACCCATTAGTTGTATAGTGACCACCTTGGCCTTCAGATGGGCTGTCATTGTGAGGCACACCGTGCACACAAACACCTTTATGTAGCACGCTATGCTATTATCCACTTCATTCTGTCATGTGAGTATTCTATCATCTTACATCATCACAAGACAGGGGCATATAGCACAGTAAACTATTTTAAGAAAAAGAAAGTTCACTCTCACATACTTTTTATTACAATCATTATTGTAATCATGCCGTTATCTCTCCCTATGCCTAATTCATAAATTAAACTTTATCACAAATGCCCCAAGTTCAAGCAACAACACTAGCACATGCATACACACACACACACACACACACACACACACACACACACACACACACACACACGATGCACGAAATGAAATTAGGATGTAACTTCCAATTAATAATGTATCATATTTAATTGACAAGATTTTAAATTTTCTTGGTACTAAAATAAAACCTTCATCATATACTGGGTGAAATGCTGCTCAGTTTTTTTTATTTCCTTAACTGCAGGTAGTTTTAACTTCCCACTCCACCCTCATCCTTGTTTGGCAGTGTCTTGGAGACATTTTGGCTGTATCAACTTGGGGTGGAGGGAGCACACTGGTTGCATCCAGTGATCAGAGGTCAGGGATGCTGGACAATACACAGGACAACCCCTAACCATGAAAATTACCCAACCCTAAATGTCAGTGGAGCTAAAGTAGAAAAATCCTGGTAGAAAGAAACAACACGTATTTGGTTTTATAACAGGCTGCATTGTGTCTCGTTTGGAATAAGTCTTTTACAGTACATAGCATAAATTTATATAGAGCAACTGTACCCCAAATATTGGCTGATATAGCAAGAATAGCTACTCTTGAGCAGAGCCCCAAGCCTTCCTCCACACCTCTTCCTGACTTCTTTCTCTACGCTCCCTAGTCAAGGGGCAGTGCAGGGGATCAAACTTGAAAGACAGAAGGTCTCAAAGAGATTGTGGGTTTAATCCTAGTATGCTAAAAAATAATAATAATCCTAATATGTTAGTGAATGGCAAAGGCAGGACTGGAATCCAGACTCCATGCAGCTCTGTTCCCCAGCTAACAACAGTTCCCTGCCTTATGAGCAATCTGTTCTTCAAGGAAGGGCTGGGTGTCTTAGCAGGAGCTCCTCTTTAAGATTCATGCTTTAACTGGGCCTCACCAGCTCTCACCCCACCTTATGAGAATCTCTGAGCCCTGTTAGAAAGTGGACTTATGCAAAAATAATTATGATTTTTGATTGTGATAGAACTCTAAATAAAAGTAGCTGTATTCATCATATAAAACGCAGAAGGAACTTCCGAAGGGTACTTAAGGCTCCGAAGGAGGGGTTATTAGTTTGGATGGGAGGGCAGGGGTGCTGCCCTCCCTCCCTGTGGGAAGGGACTTGCATTTAGCAAGAAGCAGGAAGGGAGGGGGGAGAGATAAGAGGAAGGGAGGGGGAGAGGAGTGGAAGGGGAGAGAGGGGGGAAGGCGGAGGAGAGCGGAGGGGGGGAGAGAGGGAGGGGGAGATATTTGGACAAGGTCTCCCGAGTATTACCTGTTCAGGCTGACTGTAGGTGAACTTCCAGCTCCCTGCTCCAGCTCCCCGCCCTCTCTCCCTTCTCTCTAAGAGCGGGACCACCTAGGGCATCCCCAGCGCCCCACCCCTCCCCGCGGTCCCGCCGGATCTCCACTCCCAAGGACCGCCCCCCCCTCCACCTTACGCTCCCGCAGAGATGGAAGGCCAGGCCGGATTCACCTTCAGGTGGATGGGGAAGGGCCGTTCCTGCTGCAGGGGCTCCAGCAGCGTCTGCTCCACGCTGACCAGCTCCGAGGTGGAGTCCACCACGCGGGCCAGCGCGCTGCGCATCGCCATCCGCGCCAGCGTGCAGGGCCTGCGGGCCTGGGGCAAGGGCAGCAGCTCCCCGCCCCCCTCGGCGCCCCGCACCACCTCCACCTCCGGAGAGCTCGCCGGCACCCCGGCGCCCCCATTCCTGGTTCTCCAGCTCCTGCACTCCTCCGAGCGCCCAGGCCCCAGCCGGGCCCGCATGGAGCTTGGGCGATGGGCCGGGGTGGCGGGCACGTGGTCCGGGCCGCGCGAGCTCCCGGGGGCGCCAGGGCCCTCCCCCCAGCCCCACTCCTGCTGCAGCAGCTGTAGGGTCTGCAAAGCCACCATTTGGTGGCTGATGGAGGCCACTAAGGGCGCAGGGCTGGCCATCGCCTCCGCTGGCTCAGCGCGCCCGGCTGGCAGGTGGAGCCGGAGCCGGGAGGCGGGGGGTGCGGGTGGAATTTAGGGTCGCCGGGGTCACATTTCCTAAACCTCAGCTCCCAGGCCTGGGCTCCTCTCAGCTTGGGTGGCCGGCTCCCCGAGCCCGGCCCGCAGGTGGTGCCCCCTCGCTAGCCCCGATAGGTTTGTTTCTGACCCTGGGCGGGTCCGACGCGCTGCGCCTGGTGTTCTTGAGTGTGAGCCAAAGGCTGAGCTCCGATCCTGCCTCTCCCCCCCGCCCCCCCCCCCGGGCTTTGATGGACCAGGTTCTGCTCTGCGCTGAGGCATCCACCAGCAGATTCCCCGCCCCTCCCACACCCCTTCGCCTTGGCCCCAGGCTCGCCAAGGACCCACTTAGGCCTGGGGTGAGGAACGAAAGTGAGAAAGACCCCCCCCCCCCCAGGAAAACTCTCAGAAAGAAGTGGCTGGCTGGCTTTGTCATACCAAAGGCAGAAGGGCTTTCCGAAAGTTCCCAACATTTAGGAGCATTTTCACAACACTTTACTTAGGAGCAGTCCTCAAGGCAGACCTACTGAGGCCCGAGGCCTTGGGGGAAGGCGGAGCCTGCTGGACCTAGTAGATCTCACCGCCCTGCTCCTCTTGGCTTCGCTTCAGGCAGGATGGGCACAGCTGACAGCCTGGTGGCATCCTGAATGTCACGGAGGTCCAGCAGGCTCCGCCTTCCCCCAGGGCCTCGCGGCCTCAGTAGGTCTGCTTTCTTTCTGAAAGGGAAAACCATTTAGCAAGGTTCTTGCTAGATTCTTTTATGAGTCATGAACCTGGGGGCGGCTGTACAAATAGTTGCTGTTTTTAATTAAACCCAACTTGTCTGCTTCCTTAAATTAGGAAAAAGGCCTGGCAATAAATGTTATGCTTTAGAGGTGGGAAAGCATAGGTCTGTAATCACACTTTCAAAAAGAAGGGTCAGATACAGTTGTTCACTCCTGTAAGCCCACTTTTTGGGGGAGAGAAAGGTAGGAAGATCTGGATAGAAACTGACCAGGGCAAAAAAAAAAAAAAATGTGCGGGAGAGGCAAAGGTTCCACTAGAAAAATAAGAACTTTTTTATTTTATTTTATTTTATTTATTTATTTTATTTTATTATTTTTTTTTTTTTTTGTTGGTCGTGGGGCTTGAACTCTGGGCCTGGGCACTGTCCCTCAGCTCTTCAGCTCAAGGCGAGCGCTCTACCACTTGAGCTACAGCGCCACTTCCGATAAGAACTTTTTTAAAAGTCTGGGGCATAATTCAAGTGGTAGAGAGTGCTTGGCTAGCAAGTGAGGCCCTGAGTTCAAATCCCAATATTGCCCTCGCACACGCTACACATATCCATTTGTGAAAAATAGTATGGAAAGCTGCCTGGGATGGTAATCTCTTCTGCTTTCTTCCTGTAAGGAAAACCATGTGGACAACCATCACAACTCAGCAAACCAGCCAGCGTGAAAGGGCCAGGGCACAAACTCAGGACAGCCATCTAAGCAGACTGGGAAGCTAGATTTCATTCCTCCATTAGAGATGAGAACCCTGTGGTGTCAGATATGGGGCCAGAAAGTTGATGGGTAAAGTTGTGGGCCTAGCCCAGGTTCTCTATTGATGGTTTCTTTCACTCTAGAAGACTCTGACCCCAGAGAATCCTCCCCATCCTCCCGCAGAGGTTCCTTCTCATTCTCTGTGTTTTCTTCCCTTATGAAAACAAATCAGGATGCCAAGGTAAAGAAAACCTTTCTTAAGCAAAAACTATTATGTTCGCACTAATTATAGCTGAGTAAAAAATGAATGTCTGTTCATTGACAGAGGAAATTGCTTTGGAGGGAAGTAAATAGTTCAATGTTGATTAGGTTCTCTTGCTGTACCATTACTAAAGTTCATAATAATAAAAAAAAAATACAACGATCCTGCCTTTCTTATTTATTTGCTCTTTTAAATCCTCAAATGTTGAAGTCCATTAGATTCAGCAGAGACTGAGAATGGAACAAACTAACCCCTAATTTTCCCAGAGCAGGTCAGATCTCTAGGGCTGCTCCTCTTTCCAGATACACAGGAAATCCAGTTTCATGGACTAACCCTTCCACTATCAAATAGCTGAGTACAAAACCTTCTTGACAGATGGAATTCCAGCCAACAAGAGAGTTGAAATCACTAGACAGACCCTGACCTGAGGCCACCCCCCTCTTCTACATAGCACACTCAATCCTGAGAATAACAAGACCAACTGAACTTGGAGGGATAAGGGGGTGGAGGTTGAGAGCTGTGGGCCAGGAAACCATGGAGCTAGATAGATGGTTGCTCAATATCCTTAGGAAGCATTGGATCACCCAGCATGCCACTCAGTGTTTTGTCACTCTTGGCCATGAGTCACATTCTCATTTGCTGTGATCCCAAAACAGCTTTAGGCCCAAAGTTGGATACATGAGCCCCTAAGTGTGGGAAAGACTTCACAGGGTATTGATATGTTTCAATAACATAGCAGATCTGCCTTTGATCTAAAACTCCTTCCAAGTTACATACTCTGGGCTACCCGACCAAGTAAGAAATTACACACCTCCTACTTACCACATTCACAATGTGAGATTACGTTGCAATGAAAGGCACACGCAGAAGGACAAAGTATTTCACATCTGACATTTTTGATTCACAGCTTCTATCTCACTATTTCAGGGAAACCACATCCTCATTTTCCATTGGATATTCCTCATTTCCCATGTTCAGTCCATAAGGTCAGATAGAATGAATCCATCCCACTGCTAAAGGGTACTGGGTCATCACACATCACATCCCCACAAGGAATGGTCAGAAATGGCCATATGACCCCACTAGAACCAATGAGATTGCATATTTAAAATGCTTTCAGTTGCGTGCACTGTAATCAAAGTATGCAACTAAGGTGTGTAGGATAAGTGATAGCACAGCAAAAACAAATTCCCATTTGATAAGAAAAGTTAACATAAAATACTCTAATTGATGACAGTAATTTATTGTTCCAAGTTATAAAAAGTCTGAATTTTGAAGCTCAACAGTGTCCTCAAAGCTGTTGGTTCTTTCTGTCAACTTAGTCCTTCCTTGGTCCTTGAACTAGTTTACCTATGGCCAGGAGCTGGGACCAGCTTCCCTCAAAACATATAGTTGCAGGAAAGGTAGAAAAGACTTGATAGAAATCAAGGTTGTGTTGCCAAGCAATGGCAATGGCAACAGAACACAATGAGGCTTTTGCAAGGAGTCTGGATAAAAACCCATAAGATCTCCAGAGCTACTTCATTTTCCAGGGTCATAGAAAATCCAATTTCATAAGACTAACCCTTATACTGTCAAGTGGCTGATTAAAATGCCCCTTATGCAAATGAAACTGAAAAAAAAACAAGTTCTTGTGTTTCTGCAGTCAAAAACTTCATGAAGGGAGAACCTGTTTGTGAATGAGCTTGTAGTAAAGAGAGAAAAACAAGAGAGAAGCCAGTCTTCATATAGAACTATTTTTTTCAGAATGTCAGTCCCACCTCTCCATTATACAGGCCAATAAAGTCTCTTTTAGCTGAACTGCTTTGAGTTGGGTTTATTGCCTCTTGACATAGGCAGAATCACAAAAGAAACAAACAGCAAGACATCAGTCACAGGAAAGACAGTGTTAATGGAGTGACCCTCTGACCCTATGTCCTTTAGACAAGCATGGCTAGGACCCTTCAACCAACTACTCCAGCAATGCCTTTGCCATTCACCTGGACCTTTCTACTGTTTTACCAGTTGGGGGAAAAGCTTTTGAAGCAACCCTTGTCATTTCTGACAATTGAGGGGAATATTTGAACATGATCACCAGAAACATTCAGCCCTCTGTGTGTGGGGGATGGAAACAAAACAGAGTGGAAAAACTCAGTGAATTGAGAAATAATTTTCCACCTGTTAACAAACAAAATAGAGTACTGCTAGATAAATAAACATTCTATCATTTCTCTAAGTCCAAAAGTTCCTTTCTCACATGAGCAAAAGATGGGAGGGTGGAGAAGATGGGCACAGCAAAACCAGAGGGGAACTGGCAGAAGGTGCGGCTATGTGGAGCCCTCCTCAAAGGAGTTGGCAGAGTCCAGATACTTTTGAGCCCTGCTTATATTCTTTGGCACTTTTCTGCAGAAAGGATCCAAGAGAATTCAGGAATGGAGCTGTTAACCTTCAGTGTGCCCTGATGAAGTTCATTGGGGGGGGGGGCGATGGCGGGGGGGGGGGGGGGGGGGGATGGCGGGGAGGGGGAGGGGAAGGGATAGGGCAAAAACATGTGCAAAGAGACCAAAGACTTATTATTCTTTAATAAAAGTTATTGTTAAGGAGAAACAGATGTTGAAGAGATACACCGAGACAGGAAAATGAACTATAAAACAGAAAGCAATCAAATTAGGAAAAGGTGTAGGCTCAAAGAAGAAAACAAAACAAACAAAAAAAGATTCTATTCCCCTTTTCAAACATACAATTGTAATGTCTGGATATGCCAACATAAAAATGCACACAAAGTTCTAACTTTGGCCTAAACATTTGATTTTTCAGAAACAACAACAATAATAGCAATAACAACATGCAATCATATCAAGTACCATGAGAGCTCTGAATTGCCCAAAACAATTGCTGGCATAGGAAAATATATTTTCAGGACATCATATATTTCCTGCCTTCCCAGATACTATTAAGCTGGTGAAGCTAAGTGAATCTTTGTGAAACTAATGATGAAAAATATCATCAAGTGAGTGAAGATAAGTGCTTGGGTTTGGATATGAAGTGTTCCCCATAAAGCTACTGTGTTGTCAGCTTGGTGTGAAACTGGTGGATCCAATCATTGAAGTTATTGGACCTTGACTGCTCCTACATAATCAATGGATTGATCAAATGATGTATTTATAATTGATGGACTATTCGAAAGTGGTGTAATTGTAGGAGGGGGGGGGGTTGCTTGCAGGAAGTGGGTCACTGGGTTCTGTTCTGGGAGGTTACATCTTATCTCTTTTACCTGACTCTGTTTCTCTGTCTCTGTTTCCTGTCTCCAATGACTTGGGAAATTTTGGTCCACCATTCCCCCTTCCACCAAGATGTTCTGTTTTATGGTAGGCTCAGAATCATAGAACCAGGTGATCACAGGTTAAAAGAACAGCCAAAACAAATTCTTCATCTGTTACATTGTTTCTATTACATATTACATTGCCACTACTACAGTGAAAAAAAGAAGCTGGAAATGTTGAGTGTCACTTGCTTTCTGGACATAATTGGATGTGTATCCCATTGTCACTGGCCTCCACACAAAAATGCAATTCTTTCCAGGCATATTATTTTGTTTCCATGTTAATAGTTTATTTCTAGGAGGATTCTTGGCATTGACATAAAAAAAATCAAAGGTGAATTTTAAAAGAGTATATATATATTTTCTAATTTATCATAGCTTTGATAGAGTTTAAAAAATCTTTGTTTTTATTTTATACTGAAATTATTCTTTTCTTCAGCTTTTCCCCCCAGGATAGGCTTTTCTTCCAGACAACTCTTCTGATTTAGAAATAATTTGCTCCTTTTTCAGCTGTGATTATCTCAGGTGACAGGGAAAGCTCATGTATAGGTTAAGGAGACTATACGCTCCATATACATGTCAGGTGCTATGTAAACCTAGATTCATTCAATGACCTGTGTATCCATAACTAAACTCTTTAAGTTCAGTGCTTCTATTTGTATTTTTAAGCATGTACAACAAAAATTACGCAGTCTTTTTTGGCTACCATCTCTGTGTTCAGTGCATACACCATTATAACACAATAACGGCACACATTGCTAACAATAAGAAAAAAAGAAATAGAAGATAATGGTTTAGTTTTTTAAGAACAAGACAATAGCCCTGATTTTTATGGCCATCTGCATCACTTTTAACAGGATGGCCTTGCTGGGTCTTGCCTCTACATTACAAACACAAAACATCAAACTTGAAGAATATCTTTTTCTTTTGGAAGGAAAAATTAAAGAACTGCTTTATTAAAAGCAGATAAACCAACTTGATTATCTGTATACATATGACATAACATTGAAATGATAAAAAAAAGTTTTAAAGTCATGTTAAAAAAAAAATAGGGGAAGGGTCTACTATTGTGGTACCTGCCTGTACTCCCAGAACTCAGGAGGCTAAGACTGAAGAATTGCCAGTTTTGGGTACTTTTTTTTTTTTTTGGTCCAGTCGTGGGGCCTGAACTCGGCCTGGGCACTGTCCCTCAGCTCTTCAGCTCAAGGCTAGAGCTCTACCACGTGAGCCACAGCGCCACTTCTGGCTTTTTTCTTTTTGCTTATGTGGTGCTGAGGAATCGAATCAAGGGCCTCAGGCATGCAAGGCAAGCGCTCTACCACTGAGCCACCTTCCCAGGCCCCAGTTTGGGAACATTTTGACACCCTGGCTAAAAAAAGAAATGTGTGAGTGAGGGGAGGATAAGGAATGATATAGAGGTGTTTAAGTTCTTAGTCAACTAGATTCAAGGACCATTCATTTTAGTGATTGCCTTGTATTTTAAAGTTCCAGGAGGTTCCATTTTAATGTGAAAGAATAAATGTTTGACTTGGGTTTGACATATTAAAATCTTTTTTTAATCTTCCTTATACTCACTCTTATGAATGTGTTGTTCCATTAAGAACTTTCTAAGGGAGGCTGGGAAGCGCTCAGTAGTAGAGCGCTTGCCTTGCATGAATGAAGCCCTGGGTTCCATTCCTCAGCACCACATAAGCAGAAAAAAAAAAAAAAACTGGAAGTGGCACTGTGGCTCAAGTGGTAGAGCGCTAGCCTTGAACTGAAGAGCTGAGGGACAGTGCCCAGGCCCAGAGTTCAGGCCCACGACTGGACCATCCCCCCCCCCCCCCCAACAAAAAAAAGAACTTTCTAAGAGCTGGGAATATGGCTTAGTGGTAGAGTGTTTGCCTAGCATGCATGAAGCCCTGGGGTCAATTCCTCAGTACCACATAAATGGAAAAAGCTGAAAATGGTGCTGTGGCTTAGGTGGGAAAGTGCTAGCCTTGAGCAAAAGAAGCTCAGGGACAGTGCCCAGGTCCTGAGTTCAACTCCCAGGACTGGCATAAAAAAAAAAAAGAAGCAATCAATCCCCAGCACTGGTGGCTCATGCCTATAATCTTACAACACAGGAGACTGAGATCTGAGGATCGCGGTTCAAAGCCAGCTGAGGCAGGAAAGTCAGTGAGACTCATCTCCAATAAACCACTAAGAAAACTGGAAGTGGCACTGTGGCTCAAGTGGCAGAGCACTACCCTTGAGCTGAAGAGTGCAAGGACAGCACCCAGGCCCAGAGTTCAAGCCTACAAAACATTTTAATCCACTTCTTTTTTTTTTTAATTTAATTTTATTTTATTTGTGAACATATTGTACAGAGGAGTTGCAATTACATGGGCAGGATAATGCGTACATTTCTTACCAAGCATTGCAGCCTCCTCCTTTGTTTACACTTCACATCCCTTCCGAGCCTCCCCCCCAATCCCAATCCCAAGCCTTCTCCTTCCCCCCCTTCCCCCCCCCCCCCCCGCACTGACGTTGTAAAGCTCATTTTGGACATGACAACTTGTACTTCTCATTGTTGCAACAGGTCCACCTGAATCCTTAAACAACTGGTTTTTCCCCATCTCCTCCACAAGTTATACTGACATCAAATATAGTGAAAGCAGGGGTTATACTGTGGGGGAGGGACATACAAAGCAACAAAGAAACACATGCATAAAACAAAAAAACATTAAAATACATATCTAAGGGTTCATTTTCCTGACATCACATTATCTGACCTGTTCCACTTGACTCATACATCTACTAGATATTACAAATAAGGGAAACCATGGGACCTATGTTTCTTTGGGCCTGGCTTACTTCACTTAATATAATTTTTTCCAAGTTTTTCCATTTCCTAACAAATGGGGCAATGTCATTCTTTCTGATGGAGGCATAGAATTCCATTGTGTATATATACCACATTTTCTTGATCCATTCATCTACTGAGGGGCATCTGGGTTGGTTCCATATCTTAGCTATGGTAAATAATGCTGCAATAAACATAGTTGTGCTGGTAGCTTTAGTGTGGTCTTGTTTGTAAACATTTGGGTAAATGCCCCAAAGTGGGATTGCTGGGTCATAGGGGAGTTCTATGTGAAGTCTTTTGAGGAACCTCCATACTGCTTTCCAAAGTGGTTGAACAAGTTTACATTCCCACCAACAATGAAGTAAGGTTCCTTTCTGTCCACATCCCTTCCAGCATCTGTTGTTGTTAGAGTTCTTGATTTTTGCCGTTCTAACTGGAGTGAGGTGATATCTCAATGTTGTTTTGATTTGCATTTCTTTTATGGCTAGGGATGTTGAACATTTCTTCATGTGTCTATTGGCTATCCTTCTTTCTTCTTCAGAGAAGTTTCTCTTTAAGTCTTTCACCCACTTATTTATTGGGCAGTTGTTTCTTTGAGGATTTGTTGTTGGGGGGTTTAATTTTTTGAGTTCCAAGTATATTTTAGATATGAGACCCTTGTCCGTTGTATGGCTAGTAAAGATCTTCTCCCAATCGGTGGGCTTTCTATTGATCTTGCTAGCTATGACCTTTGCCCTGCAGAAGCTCTGCAACTTTATGCAATCCCATTTGTCCAATCTTTCTTTGATTTGTTGTGTTTCCGGGTCTCTATTCAGAAAATTTCAGCCTGAGCCAAGGAGATCTAGGGTTTCTCCTATTCCATCCTGTAATGTTTTAAGAGTGTCTGCTTTGAGTTCAAGGTCTTTGATCCATTTGGAGTTGATTCTGGTGCAGGGTGATATATAAGGATCTAGCTTAAGTTTTCTACATGTAGTTAACCAATTTTGCCAGCACCATTTACTGAAGAGGTTGTCTTTCTTCCATTCTATTGTTTTAGCTCCCTTATCGAAGATTAGATGGCTATAGGTCTGTAGGTTCATTTCTGGGTTTTCAATTCTATTCCATTGGTCCTGAGGTCTGTTCTTATGCCAATACCAAGCTGTTTTGATTACTATGGCTTTATAGTAGAGTTTGAAGTTTGGTATTGATATTCCTCCAGCAGTGTTCTTTCCATTGAGGAGCGTTTTTGCTATTCGGGGTCTTTTATTGTTCCATATGAATTTTTGGATTGCCTCTTTTATTTCCTTGAAGAATGAGGTTGGAATTTTGATAGGTATTGCGTTGAATTTGTAGATAGCCTTGGGAAGTATTGGCATTTTCTCGATGTTAATCTTTCCAATCCAGGAGCATGGGAGGTTTTGCCATTTTTTAAGTTCTGTGTTGATTTCCTTTTTCAAGATTTTAAAGTTTTCATCATAGAGGTCCTTCACTTCTTTGGTTAAGTTAATTCCTAGGTAGTTTATTTTTTGTGGGGCTATTACAAATGGAGTTGCTTTCCTAATTTCAGCCACACTTTTCTCATTGTTGGCATACAGAAAAGCCATTGATTTTGGGGGGTTAATTTTATAACCTGCTACTTTGCCAAAGTTTTGAATCAGCTTGAGTAATTTGGGAGTAGAGTCTATGGGATTCTTTAAATACAAGATCATGTCATCTGCAAAGAGGGAGAGTTTTATTTCTTCTTTCCCTATTTCGATCCCCTTTATGTCTGCATCTTATCTTATTGCTGTAGCTAGGCATTCTAATACTAGATTGAAGAGGAGTGGAGAGAGTGGGCATCTTTGTCTTGTTCCTGAGTTAAGAGGAAATGGCTTTAGTTTTTCACCATTGAGTATAATGCTGGCTGTAGGTTTGTCATATACAGCCTTTATTGTATTGAGGAATGTTCCATGGATTCCTAATTTTTCCAAAACCTTCATCATAAAGGGGTGTTGGATCTTGTCGAATGCTTTTTCTGCAACTATTGAGATAACCATGTGGTTCTTATTCTTGCTCCTGTTGATGTGATGAATAATATTAATTGATTTGCGTATATTGAACCAGCTTTGCATCCCTGAAATGAATCCTGTTTGATCATGGTGTATGATTTTTTGGATGAATTGTTGAAGTCGATTGGCCAAAATTTTGTTGAGAAGTTTTGCATCAATGTTCATCAAAGAAATGGGTCTATAGTTCTCTTTCTTTGATGAGTCCCTGCCTGGTTTGGGGATGAGGGTTATGATGGCTTCATAGAATGTGTTTGGTAGTGAGCTTTCTCTTTCAATTTCATTGAAGAGTTGGAGGAGTATTGGTGTGAGCTCTGCTTTGAAGGCCTTGTAAAATTCCGCTGTAAAACCATCTGGTCCTGGACTTTTCTTAGCTGGGAGGTCTCTTATTGCTGTTTCTATTTCAATGCTTGATATGGGCCTGTTAAGCTGGTTTAACTCATCTTGGTTTAGTTTTGGCATGTCAATATTTGCTAGGAAAAGGTCCATTTCTGTCAAGTTCTCAAACTTATTAGCATAAAGTTTTGAGAAGTATTCCCTTATAATGTTCTGAATCTTGGTTGTTTCTGTGGTGATGTTTCCATTCTCATCTCTGAGTTTATTAATTTGGGTGTGTTCTCTTCTTTTTCTGATAAGATTTGCTAAGGGTCTGTCAATTTTGTTAAGTTTTTCGAAGAACTAACTTTTTGTTTTGTTGATTCTTTCTATAGTTTTTTTTGGATTCTAATTCATTTAATTCTGATTTAATTTTGATTATTTCTTTCTGTCTACTGGATTGGGGTTTATCTTGCTGCTCTTTTTCAAGGAGGTTTAGATGTGTCATTAAATTGCTAGTTTCAGATCTCTCCAATTTGTTGATGTAGGAGCTCAGAGCTATAAACTTGCCTCTGAGTACTGCCTTTGCTGTGTCCCAGAGGAGCTGGTAATTTGTGTGTTCATTTTTGTTGAATAGCATGAACATTTTAATTTCCTTTCTAATCTCTTCCATGACCCACTCTTGATTCAGCAGTGTGTTGTTCAGCCTCCATGTGATACCGGACTTTCTTTGGTGGCTTTTGGTGTTGAGTTCTAACTTTATTCCCTTGTGGTCAGAGAGAATGCAAGGTATAACTTCAATGTTTCTGAATTTAGACAAGTTTGCTTTGTGGCCTAAAATGTGGTCTATTTTAGAAACGTTCCATGTGTTGCTGAGAAAAACGTGTATTCTGATGCTGCTGGGTGAAATGTTCAGTAGATATCTGTTAAGTCTAGTTGATCTATGCAGCTGTTTAGATCTGCGGTTTCTCTGTTGAGTTTTTGCCGAGTTGATCTATCTAGTGGGGAGAGTGGTGTGTTAAAATACCCAACAATTAATGTCTTTGGATCTATATGGGATTTGAGGGAAAGTAGTGTTTCTTTGATAAATTTGGGTGCTCCATTGTTTGGCGAATAGATATTTAGAATTGTAATATCCTCCTGAAGGAGAGATCCTTTAATTAGTATGTAGCGACCTTTTTATTTCTTCTCACGAATTTTAATTTGAAGTCTATTTTATCTGATATTAGGATTGCAACTCCCGCCTGTTTATGGGGGCTGTTTGCTTGGTAGATTTTGTTCTAGCCTTTAACATTGAAAATGTGTTTGTTTTTACGGGCAAGATGTGACTCCTGCAGGCAGCAGATAGAAGGGTCTTGTCTTTTAATCCAACTAGACAGTCTATGTCGCTTAATTGGAGAGTTCAGTCCGTTAACGTTAAGAGATAGGACTGAGAGGTATTTGGGAGTTCCTCCCATGTTATCCACCTTCTTGGGGGCTGCGAAAACTGGGTTCTTCCTATGGTTCTTGGATTCTCAGTTTGGGTGCAGTTTCTTGGCCTTTGTTGAGGTCTTGTTGGTTTTCTATGTGTAGGACATCTTTAAGAATCTTTTGTAGGGCTGGTTTGGTGGAGATGTATTGTTTCAATTTTTCTTTGCTATGGAAGGTTTTTATTTGGCCTTCAGTTATGAAGGAGAGTTTAGCTGGGTCCAGTATTCTTGGTTGATAGTTGTTTGTTTTTAGGGCATGGCATACATCATTCCAGGCTCTTCTTGCTTTGATTGTCTCTGCTGAGAAATCTGAGGTGATTCTAATTGATTTCCCTTTATAGGTGATTAACCTTTTCTCCTTGACAGCTTTAAGGATCTTTTCCTTGGTCTGAGTTGATCCTGTGTGGATTATAATGTGATGGTGGGATGTCCTATTCTGGTCTGGTCTATTTGGGGTTCTAAAAGCTTCTTGTATCTGAATAGGCCTATGTTTTTGTATGTTTGGGAAGTTCTCTGCTAGGATCCTGTTAAACAAATTTCCTAGACCATTAACTTCTGTTTCTAGGTGCTCCTCTACACCCATTATCCTTAGATTGGGCCTTCTGATGGTGTCTTCTAGGTGTTGGATAGATCTATCATATTTTTTGGACTTGTCTTGGATGGTTGTATGTTCTTTCTCTATAATATCTAGGCTGTCTTCAATCCCTGAGATTCGATCTTCTGCATGGTCTAACCTGCTGTCAAGACTCTCTACTTTGTTTTTTATCTCTTTTCCTTCTAATTGGTCAGCTTTGATGGCTTCAAGTTCTTTGTTGAAGCTTTGTTTTAGGTCTTGTATGAATTTCTTTACTTCCTTAATTTGGTGTTCAGTGTTTGTTCTCAAATCACTTAGTTGATTGGTTATGGTTTCTTTGGACTCCCATTCCTTCTGTTGGGTTTCATTCAGCATTCCCTTTGTGGTCTCCCTGACTTCCTTCAGCTCTTTGTTAATGGATTCCATGAATGCCTTTAGTGATCTTTGTGTATTCTCTACCTGGTCTCTCAATTCCTGAATTACTCTTTGATTAGCTTCCTCCCGTTTGTGGGATTCCTGCAGTTCTCTTTCCTCCCATTCGTGGGATTCCTGCAGTTCTCTTTGAGTGTTCTCAGCCTGCTCGTGCCATTCCTCCCTTTCTCTTTGAGTATTCTCAAGTTGTTCACGCAAATCCTGTATCAGTTTTTGAGTAGCTTCCTCACGCTTATGATATTCCTGTATAAACTTTTGGGATGCCTCCTCTCTCTCCCTATCACGCTCATACAGAGTCCTTTGTAAGTTGTCAGACTTCTCATTTATCATGTTTGCCACCAGTGTTTGTAGAGCTATTTGGGAACTCTCCTCTGGATTGTTCATTATCTGATCTGACCCCTGATTATCAAGATTGGGAATTGAGATACCCGGATTTGCCATTTTTCTTGTGTTTTTTCTGGCTTACTCTGCCCATTTGAGATGAAAATAGAACCAGTTTTGTGCTAGAACACTATCTTAAGGCAACCATCAACCAACGTTTGCATTTATACAGTCAACAGTCTACAGATACAATCTAGTTCAACAGATACATCTATTCAACATCAAACAACTATATGTTAATGGGCTTTGAACCACAGAGAAGAATTTGGAAAACCAGAAATTATTAGGGTTAGGGAGACATGTGGGTAAAAAATAGGAATAGATTGGTGTGGGGAGGCACAGGGAGAGTTAACTATGTCCTAATCTCAATGCAGGAAATAGGTTGGGTAGGATGCAAGTAGAGAGAGAGAGAAAAAGAAGAAAGGGAAAGGGAAATGAAAAGAGACCAGAAAAAAATAGAAACGTAAAAATTAATATAGTCATGGAGATTGAAAGACCATCTATTTAGAGAGGAATGTGAATATATTGAGAAAACAGGAGGGAGATAGAGGAGATGTGAAAAGCTTAAAAAAATGCTTAAAATATTATATAGGTATAAAGAGGTAGTACTGCTATTAAGGAATTTAAGTCTCAGAGGTTTTGGATTCAGTAATAAATTTGTGGATTAAGTGTGTACACAATGGGGGATAGGGTCTAGTAGTTAACTATTGGTTTATCTGAGGATGTGCAGGACAAGGGTTAAGTCACATACAGAAGAACAAAACAGAGGAAAAGGTGAAAAGGATGACAAAGGGAGAAAAAAAGATCAGAAGTTCAGTAGAGCTAGACAAAAAACAAAAAGATAATTAAGAAAGAAAGAAAAAGAGAAAGAAGACAAGAAAAGAAAGGAAAACGCACATTCACGTATTCCTAAAATAAAAATTATAAGAGGGAAAAAAAAGTTACTGGAAAACAATTATTTTTCAAAAAAGGCAAAAATTAAAGATTAATAAAAGTTTTAGAAAAGGAAAAAAAAATTTATATATATATAAGGTACCAAACAAAAAGAAAAAAGAAAAAAGAAGAAGAAGAAAAAAAAAAAAAGTTCTTTGATTTTTTTTTTTTTATTTTTTTTGGGAGGGGTGGGAAGAATCCTGTATCTCCCTTTTGTCTGTAACCAGTCTCTTGTTGGAGTCTCTGGCCAGCTTGAGGTCCTGTGGCTTGATTGGTTTCTTAAGTCAGTTTGTTCGAACAGGCAGAAAAATGCTCCGCTTTACCGAAGATTTTGAGATCCCCCTCCCAGGTTAGTTTTCTGGGAGGGTGATCTGCTTTGAGAATCACAAAAGAGGGGTGATGAGGCTAGGTTCTGGTAGAGTTGAGGCCTTTCAACAAACAGTAGCTTTTCCCTGGGGCTATTTTGTGAAAAACTCACAGAGCCATTCTCAGGGTTTCTGTTTTTCAATTGATTGTGGGGGCTGCTAGAGGGAGGGGCAGCCTCTGGCTCTGGTTACCCAGTGAGGAAAGCCACTCCAATGGCTGGCGCCTGAGCTGGGTGACTTTTCCCTGGATGGAGCTGAGTCTGGCAGGTCACTTCGCCGTTCAGTTCTTGTGACCTGCTAAATGACTCGTTTTATTCCAAGGCCTGAGTTGGAGCTGGCAGCTCCTCCGAGCTTTGTCGGTATCCAAGATGGAGATCACCGGTGCTGGGGGGGGAGGGGTGGCCTTCCCTCCTCTGCTCCCTGAGAAGGAGTGAGGACGTTGGGCTTGTACTCACACCGAGTCTTGGATCCTGGGTCATCTCTGGTCTGCAAACTGCAGGATGAGGATGTCCGCTCCTTGTTGGTTCTTGCTGGTGTTGAATATAATCCTCTCGCCCGCTGCGTCTGGCTCCTTCGTCCTGGCCTCTCTGTGTGAGCGCTCAGGTATGGCCGCGGCTGTGGTCGGCGCATGCGACCCTGCCACCGCCGCCGCCGCGGCTGCTGGCAGGCGCTCAGATGTGTCTCCTTGTCTTGGCTTCCCCTCTCTTCTCTAACTCTCTGTTCTGTGATGGCACACTTGGTGTCATTCTCTGGCTTAGGACTGTTCACTGGAACTCTAAAACTGCTTTCTATGCGAGAGCTTGTTCAGATTCCAGCTTCTCCTCTGCCATCTTCCCGGAACTCCTTATCCACTTCTTATTTATTCCCTTTCCCTTGTGTTTCCCAGAGCTCTCTTCCTTATAATCATTGTGAAAAAGGAAGAAGAATCTGAAAGACACATTTGTTGTTGTTGTTGTTCAATGTTTGCCACTGTCTATGCTTTCATGAAATTAAAACTTCATACCAGGCGATTCAATTGATTTTTCTTCCTCTATAACCCGGAGTGCAGTGAAGAACTAAACCAGCTTTGAGAACTAGATCACTTCTTTTCTCCTTTGGCCCTCTATGTTCAGAAAATAAGAGACGCCAACAGATCTGCTTATTTTATTTGTTTGGTCATTTTAATCATTTTTGTTTCAAAATATTATTGAGAATCATCTGAAGAGGTGAAATAAGGTAAAAAAAATGCTTAAAAATACAGTTTTGTTGGATATGACTGGAGTTTCTCTTATCATTAGAGGAAAACATTCTTAAATTTATGTTTATGTAAAAATATGATATTACATATTTTAGCACAAAGGATATCTTTTTTTAAAAATCTCTTTATCTGTCTCTCAGTTGGATAATTTTTTGTTATTCAGGGGAGTCTCAGAAAAGTTGATTTAACCATAAAGCACAAAATGATCCATAGAAGTGGTCAAATTTTAATTTGTTTAAGAAGTCATATTCAAATTATATTTGGGCTATGCCCCTCATTCAAAAAAATTGAAACCACCTTCCAAAGGACTTTTTATGCTTCTATTCAAGTATCTAAGCTTTCTCAAAAGTGTAATCATAGGCTTCAATGGATCATTCCCAGACAATAGTAGATTTGTTAAAGAAGCATTGAAGGAACTATTATTGTCAAATTCATTTTACTTAAAAAAAAATCTAGTATTTTTGCCAATTCTGTTTATCAGTCATTTTTAAAAATTTTTTATTGTAAAGATACTATACAGAGGGTTACAGTTACATGAGTAAGGTAATGAGTACACTTCCTATTGAGCATTGTTACCCCCTCCATTGTTTTATCCCCTACCATCCCTTCCCTCCCTACCTTCCCCCAGTCATTTATTTTTAAAAGAATTTTGAGTAACTATTATTTTAATATTAGGATAAAATATCTGACATAGAAGTCTCCTTTGAAACCTTTTACTTATTTAATACAATTTATACTATTCTATAAATTACTTTTCTGTAGCTTCCCTAAATTTCAAGCTAATGTTTTCAGTTCCCAATTTTAACCATAACTGTTTTGCAACATACTGTAGAAACTAACAGATTCTGTTACTGTCTATGCTAGAAGTCTGTCTGAAAAATTAAAGAGAAGCTATTGAAAAATAAATGATATATACCATCAATATTTCATATAGCTTTCTTTTTTGAGTTTTAAAAAATTTTATGATTATAAAAGTGATATAAAGAGGGGCTACAATTACATAAGTCAGGTAAAGAGTGTATTTTTTGGATGATGTCACTCCTTCCCTTGATCTCTCATTTTCTCCCATCTACTCCCCCCACCCCCCACCCCCGCTTAAACTGTATAGAATTTTGTGTGTGTGTGTGTGAAAATACCATACAGAGGAGTTACAATTACATGGGCAAGATAATGAGTACATTTCTTATCAAGCATTGTTGCCTTCTCCTTTGTTTCCCCTTCCTATCCCTTCCCATCTCCCCCACTGCCTCCCATATCCCCTCCTATAGCTTTCTTAAATACCATAATAACCAATAAAATATGAGAAGGAAAATGATCTAATTTGTGATAATAACAAACTGGAAATAAACTAATAAAACATTTTCATGAACTACAATCTAAAACTTTGTACATAAAATTTCTAAAAACTATAAGCAAAGACATAAGCATATGAAGAAAATATCCTCTTTCTTGTTGAATAAGCTGTTATAAAGCTATCAGAATTTCTCCAAATTAAACTAGAAAGGCAATGCAATTCCAGTGAAAGCCTAACTAAAGCTTTATGTAATTGTATGTAAGCACACTCCCAAGTTCATCTAGAATTAAAGTGCTAGGGAAATTTTGAAATGAGATTAATTAGGAAGAATGGTCTCTACCATAAATAAAAATTCGTGCTCTTGTTGATGATCATGAGGAATGAACTCAGAGGCTCGGCATTATCTCAGAGCTTTTCTCACTCAAAGCTAGTGCTCTACCACTTTGAGCCACAGTGCTACTTCTGGCTTTCTGTGACTGATTGGAGATAAGAGTCTCACAGATTTTCTTGCCTGGGGTGGCTTCAAACTAAGATCCTCAGATGTCAGCCTCCTGAGTAGTTAGAATTACAGGCATGAGTCTCCAGTGCCCAGCTTGTGATAGTTAATTTTGCTTGCCAAATTAATTGAATTAAGATACCTAAGTGATTAGTAACGAACAGTTCTGGATGTGACTGGATGTTTCCACAGAGCATTAACTAAGTGGAGAAAATCTGCTCTGAATGTGGATAGTCCTTGGTAAAATAAAAAGAAGAATATGAAATCTCTTCTCTCTCCCTCTCCCCCTTCATCTTTCTTGGTCTCCATGAGGTGAGCTATGCTGCTCTGCCATACCCTCTCATCTATACTGGACTGACATCTCTGAAACCATGAGCCAAAATATCCATCAAAGATCTATTACATTGTTTCTCACAAATATTTGGTCGTTGTGACAAAACTATTTTACAGGAAAGAAAACTGGTACCAGAGAAGTAGGGTCATTACTATCTGTGGCTCCAAAGCATTTGGACTAATTTGTTGGAAGACGTTTGGAGGGCTTTAGAGAAGTAGACTAGAGAAACCTTAAAATGATGCAAATGGAGGTTAATGGGCAGTTTTGGTGCAACTCAGAAGACCAGAATGTAGACAATAACGATTACACTCATAAGGTTTCAAATGGAAATGAGGACTCTTGGGATTAGACTTGAAGTCCTTTGCAAAAGGACAAGAGGAAAAATCTCTTGAGAACATCTCATGAGTTGCTCAACCTCCAGACATCACAAGTTGAAGCAGATAACAGTATAAATTCATATAATAACCTTCCATTGTATTTTTTTAAGAAGGGAACATCTTTTGAGAAAGCTCATCTGTTTGCATTGGGCCAATTAAGAAGTTATTTCTCTAGGATTCATTCTGCTGTGTTCAAGCACTCAACCAAGGTCTCTAGACAGTGTTAGAGTTGGTGGTAGACCTTGCAATCAAACATATGATGCTGGTTTTTTCAGGCATGCAGAGTGCAAGAGGTTTGTGGACATAGAGACTTCCACCCAGATTTCAAAGGAAAACCTAGAAAGCCAGGCAGCGATGTGTTAGAAGGTCAGCCTACCTGTAGGTATCCCTGCAAGGACACTGCATGAAGCTGTCAGAATAAAGGCAACCCTCAGAAAATTCCAGTTCATGGAATATCTGCTGAGCAAAGCCATAGCAGGTGAACAATGCTAGGTTTAGAGAGAAGCAATATGAGCAGAAATTAGCAATGTGATAGAGGGCTCCCAAACCCTTGGGAGAGAGGTAAAACATGGATCAAGATTTTGATTTTTACACTGCTGAGTTTCAGTTTTGCTTTGGTGCAATTCCTCTTTTCTGGGCTCCCATTGCTCCTTTTTGAAATAGGAATTATTACTATATGGCATTATATTTTGGTAGTATGTATTTGTTTTGTTTGTTCTTTGTACCACAGGGGGCTAAGCATTTGTCTTGAGTCTCAGAGACCATTTTGAATTTGGACTTTTGGACAAGGTTGAAAGGGGATTCGTGGAAATAGAATGAATTCTGTATTTTGAGGTAAATATGAGTATTTGAGGGCAAGAGGCAGAGGGTCATTGTTTAAGGAGGTGTGTTTGAGTGCATTTCTTCTTCCCTTTCTCCTCTCTTTCTCCCCCTCCCCCTTCCCTGAGAAGTGACTGCTTGAGTCATACTCCAGCTCTTTTTGCTTCAGTTACCTTTCAGATACGGTCTTGTGCTGGGCATTGGGACTCACACCTATAATCCTAGATATTCAGGAGGTTGAGATCTGAGGGTCATGGTTCAAAGGCACCAGAGGCAGCAAAGTCCATGAGAATCTGATCTCCAAATAACGATCCAAAAAAGCCAGACGAGGATCTGTGGCTCCAGTGGTAGAGCACTAACCTTGAGCTAAAAAGAAAAAAATGCTCATGGACATCACCCAAGCCCTGAGTTCAAGTGCTAGGACTTTGCCCCACAAAACAACAACAACCAGATAAGGTCTTGTATTTTTGCCTTGAGCTAACTTCAAACTATGATCTTCTGACCCATAGACTTTCACATAACTGGAGTCACAGGCATGTTTTACTATGCGTATTGATCGAAATGGAGTCTTGCTAACCTTTTGCCCAAACTGATCTCTACAATTCTCCATATCTCTTCCTCCTGAGTAGCTGGGATTAGACATGAGCCACCACACCTAGCCTGACTTCTGATGGTTGTTCTTGATTGTTAGCTGGATGGATTGGGGGATGCTGGGAAAATTAGAAAAACAATTTCTAGGTGTCTGTACATCATTTTTCAGAAAGGATTAACTAAGCATGGAGCCTACATTCAGTGTCAACAAGACTTTCCAATAAGCTTTGTGGAATAAAGGGGGAAGAGGAGGAAGTCCATACATCCTCCCTGCCCCTGACCTCTCTGAGGTGAGCTGCTCTGACATGCCTCCCTACTATCCAGATGGACTGCAACCATTAGCCAGAATTAGTCTTTCCTCCCTTAAGATTTTGGCTCAGAAATTTTGTTGCCATGATAAAATACTAACACGTGTTTTAAAAGCTATCATAAATGCTAAACATGGGGAAATGGTACAAAAATAGTCTATATACATATGTGGTTTTATTTATAATAAGTAATGGTATGATCATTGAGTATTATCTTAATCTGTGTTGCTATGATATAATACCACAGACTGGGTAATTTATCTTAGTAAACAGTCTAAAGCCCAAGGTCAACATGTTTCACTGCTCTCACATAGCAGAGGGGAAAGGGCTGGGGAGCAGGGGGGGGGAGGGGGGGTGGGAAAGGGATGAATGCCCCATTCAGTTGTTTTATAATGACTCCTAATTCCATCCATGAAAGCAGAGTCTTTATCATATAAAAAAATCTGTATTACATATAACACTCAAAAGTGTTATACAAAAAAAATACAAACAAACTTGCTTTCCTTTCATTTTTTTTGTTTGGTGCTATTTTGAGACATTAATGATTTATAAGTATCAAAGTATTACCTACCCTACACCTCAGGTGCCAGTGAAAAGACACTGCTATGGAGTCTTGGAATATCCTGGTATCTCTGAAAATGCTGCGGAATATGCAAAATTAAAGTATTAAGAACATTGACACTGTCTGTGTATTCTATAGAGATACAAGGAGCTTTCAGTTATAAAATTTTAGCTGCAACTTAAAATTTTAGTACTTCTTCATGGGTTTGAATATGTGGCTAGGTATTTTGTTTAAAATAAAATGATAGCATGATATGGTACCTGTCAGATAAAAGTTAAAGTCATCCTTGTTCCAGTGGCTATAATCCTACCTACTCAGGAGGAGGCTGAGATTATAGTTTGAAGCCAACCCAGGTAGGAAGTCCATGAGACTCTTATCTCCAATTAATTACCAGAAAACAGGAAGTGGCACCAAGTGGCTCAAAGTGGTAGAGTGCTAGCCTTGAGCAGAAAAAGCTCAGGGACAGCACCCAGGCCCTGAGTTCACAGGCCCCAGGATCACATACGCGTACACGTGCGCATGTGCACACGCGTGAGCACACACACACACAAATGCCATTGCTAAGAAAAGACATAGGAGATATGGCAAAGAGCAGAGGAGAATACAGCAAATCTATGTCCCCTAAGCCACCTTTGTCTAAGAGGTATATTAAATAGCCAATATGAAAAGACATGTTTGAGGCATTTCTCTTATTCCTCTTTGCTGAGGTACAGCCCTTGGAAAAAGAAAGACAGTAAGCCATGGAGAGTCAATTGATTCTGCTACAAAGAAGCCCATCCTCTTCAGATACAGACACAGGCATGAGTATACAGGAGCATAGTATAATGTATTTTGGTTGTTATATATGTTATGTAATAATAATATACTATCTGTGTTCTTGCCAAATTATTAATGGTGAGTCTTGGTCATTTGAAATTTTTGGTTATTATTGTCAGTATCAGGGTTTGAATTCAGGGTCTTCCTTGCTCTATTACTTGAGTCACTTCTTCAGCCCTGTTTTTTGCAGATTATTTGGAGATGGAATCTCTCAAACCTTTCTTCCTGGTGTAGCTACAAACTGAAATCCTCTGATCTCAGCCTCCTGAGTAGCAAGGTTACAGGCCTCAGCCACTGGTGCCCAGCTTTTTTTTTTTTTTTTTCTGAAACCAGGTGTCACTATGTAGAACAGGCTGGGCTTGAACTCAGCATTTTCATACCTTTATCTCTAAAGTACTGGGATTACAGGCCTATACGACCACATCTAACTGGCAATTTCTTTGTAAATTCTATTCTCTTTAACCTCATCTACATAATTGGGAGGATGGATAAATATAGTATACTGTTCTAAAGAAATGCATTAAAAAGAATATTAGTACTGACATAAAAAAATATCCAAAGCCTTCTGCACTTTTGAAAAAGTCACAGAACTTTTATAAAGTCACATAGCTGGTGTACAATGATTCCAAATATATATTTTTAAATTATACAGAAGACAGGTACTGATTGCTACTTCTGATAATGGCAAAGGAATACTTATCATATGAACCCTCACTTTACTCAGCATTTATAAAAAGTGGAAAGCAGAAAAAAAACATTTTAAGATTGTTGGTCTGTCTTCAAAGTGTGTGTGACTAAAGCTGCAGGAGAATTAAGCTCAAAACACCGCAATTAGAAAGGGTAAGAATTATGCGTTGTGGCTTTCTGGCCCAAGGGCAGTGCCAATGCCTGTGGCTATAACTGTGGAAAATTGTAGAAGAAACCACATCTTTATTAGTTAAAGGTGCCAGAGATAAGGGTTGAGGGATGGAAAAGCAGCTGAAATTTTAAAGGAAAAATCCTGGCAGTGAGAAATCAAGAGGAAAAGGAAAACACAAATTCTGAACATAAGTTCAGTCCAAATGTAAAAGCTAAACTCCAAAGACTTAGAGGAGCTGCTGAGGGTTCAAAAAAATAAAAACACAATGGGAAACCTACTCTTGACAAAGTCACTTGGGGCCAGATTTTTGAATTTGTCATACAACCCCATTCCCAAATACATGTCTTAACAAACAACAATACAGTCAGCAGAAAAAGAAAGCCCTTAAACATCTGAAAAATGGGGGCAGGAGGAATCTTATAGTCAAGAGAGCAGCTGAAAATTAGAAGGATCCCTAAAAACAAAGAAACCACCCAGGGCAGCAGTTGGGTGACCCCCATCAATACCCAAAGACTTGGCTCACTGGTAAATGGTGCAAAAGAGGCTAGGTTAGAAAGCAGCTATGGACAAGCCTAAGATCTCAGGTGTAGTATCATCAGGGGAAGGTACACCATTTACTGTAAATTCAAAAGACGTAACTGCCTAAGAGAAAAAAAGCCAGCCATACTCAAAGAATGCCCCTGAGATCCAGAGTAACTACAATATACTAAATCAAGTGTCCAAAAAGTACTTGACACTCATAGACATGAAAGCATAGCCATTCAAAGCATGGCCATTCCAAGGAAGTAAAGATAACCCATAAGATCCACTCCAAGTATGTCCTGAAGTTGGGTTGTAGCAAAGACTACAAATAACAATTATAGATGTAAAGTTTTAAAGTGGCAAAGCCTGCTATATGCAAGTTGATAATTTAAAAATTCAATTTAAAAAATGGGGGAAAAAAGAATCCTGGAAAGTTTACCAAAAAGGAAAAAAGACATTGTGAACATCTGACAACCACAAGAAAAGTAGCTGAACATCATGCTAGTCATTTGGAAAATGCAAATTAAAACCACAATGTGATAGAACTTCACACCTATGACTAAAGGGGGATGTATATGCTCTGACAACCACAAATGGGGCAGATTTGGAGTTGTTGAATCTCCTACATTGCTGGTAGAAATGCAAAAAAAAAAAATGGTACAAGCAACTTGGAGAAATATTTGGTAGTTTTTTTTAAATAAAATCAAACATACATGTCCTTTCTGCCTAAGCAATTACATTCTTCGGTACAAAACAAAAGAAATACAAACATATGTTAATAAAAGATATAAATAAATAATCATAGCAACCTTATATACAATAGCCTAAAACTAGAAAGCACAGTTCTGTCCACTGGAACATTAAATAAATGAACTAGGATATCTTCACAGAATGGAGTCCTTCTCAAAGAGAAAAGGTATAAAATGACTGCTAATTGCAAAAACTGCATGATTCTTACAGATATTAATCTGATCACAATAAATGAACAAAGAGTACTTTTCAAAGAGTACTTTTCAGATCTTCAAATCTGGTTCCTATTTCCTTAGTTATATAATGTCTGTAAATATGCTATACCTGCAGTAAAAGGAACTTTGCAGTTATAATTAAGGTTTCTTACCAATTGATTTTAAGACACAGAATTTTCAGGATTTATTTGTAAACCCAGTTAATCATAGGAGTGCTCAAAGGAGAGATGGAATGGAAAGTCTAAAGTATTTAAAACTTGGGAAGAATAAACTAACTTGAAGATGGAAGTTCCAAATGGAAAATGCTAGAAGGATAGAAATTGTTTTTACAACCAGTTCAGAGAAAAGGATTCTGATCCCCAATCAGGATTTAGATCAGCCAACATCTTGATTCTGGTCTTGCAAGACCCTGAGTAGATAATTCACCCATACTTTGCCAGGCTTCTGGTCTATAGAAACTGTAAGATAATTAATGGTTGTTTTTTGAGCCACTAAATATGTAGCAATTGATTATACAGAAATACATAAGTAACACACTGTATGATTCTATTTGCTTGAGTTACTGGAAGAGGCAAAATTCCATGATGATCTAAGTCAGAAAAAGAGAAAACAAGCTGAAAAGAGGCACAAGGGAAATTTCTGAGACAATAGAAAAGTTCTGTATGTTGTTTTACATGGTGATTATTTGGTTTTATAAAACTGTCAAAACCCATTAAATTTTATATCTTCAGTAAAACACAAACATATACAGAAACACCACTCTATCTTCATAACAATGGCTAAAACTTTTTAAAAGACTGACACACATTGCTATGGATTAGAAGAATCTAGAAGCCAAATGTACTGCCATAAAATAGTATAGCCAGTTTGGAGAATAGTCTGGCAGTTTCTCATAAAGCTAGTAGACATTGTCCCCAGAAGTGAGCATTGCCACTCCCAGGAATTTATGTAAAAAAAATATATTTAGGCACAAAAGAACTTGGATAACAATGTTCACAACACCCTTGTTTGTAACAGACTCCAGCTGAAAATAATCTCAGATACATCAGCAGGAAGATGGATAAACAAATTGCAGAATAGCCATACAGTGAAATTAACTCTGATAAAAATGGCTCATATACACAGCAAATGGATGGATCTTAAAAGTTTTTATTTTGAGTAAAATGCTCCACATAAAAGAACACATATTTATCCACTAAATTTGGATTATGTTGAAGAGTAAAACTTACGCTGGTAGAAGTCAGAGACCAGTTGCCTCTGGGTTTCAAGGAAGGGGAATTAATTGAAAAAGGTACATACAGGAACTTTCTAGAGTGATGAAAGTGTTTTATATTTTGTTGGGGTGGTAATGAGACAGGAATAAATAACTGCCAAGACTCAGACTGAATACTTAAGTCCTGTGAAGGATGTCTGTAAACCACATCTCAATTTTTTAAAAAATGAAAACAAGTGTTTTAAGGAATAGGCAGAGTATTTATTAGTCATTCTTTGCTGTAGTTGCTAAGTTCATTATTGAGAGCCTACCATGTGCCTAACCCGGAGTGTAGGCCTTCAACTGGAAGACAGTATTAGTTTGATATTCTCTGTCCTGTATTTCAATAGATATGTTTCAAGCCATTAATGTTATTCTTTTTCTTCAAGTTCATTTACAAATAGGACTTTGTTAAATTGATAGTGGAAAGTTATCTACTATAAATACACTTACTGACCTTAACTACTTCCATTTCTAACTTTTATATAGGAAAAAATACAGTTTCTTTTCATAAAATGAGTGATAATACTCCATAGATTTGTAAAAATGTAACTTTAGGGAATGTGTGTGGAATAGATGAGGAATAAATGTGTGTGTGTGGATAGACGGGAGAGGATTTAGGGTAGAGGTAACATTGATCAAGATGCATTGTATACACAAGTAGACATGTTGAATTGAAACCTTTCATACAACTACTTAAAGACAATAAAACATTTAATAATAACACTTTTACTAGCATTTTTTGTCAATTCAAATTTTGTGGGTTTGAAAGCTTTGAGTTACACTAAAGGAAGATATTGGTTTATTTTTATTTTTCATTTATTTTTATGCTGGCAGCTTTTGCTTACTGGATATATGAACTCATGCTGATAATACATAAGATTCATTTTTAAGAATTACAGTGTGGTAATTCTAAAGATCTGAAAGTTTTATGGAGAGCTGAGGGATTGCCATAGAGAAATAAAGCTCATATTAAAATTCCATTTTGCCTATGCAAAGCATTTTGCCTCAAAATTTAAAGCAGTTTACAGTTCACCAAGGGATAAATACCAATGGCCAACAAGCATGTAACAGAAGTTATGTCATTATAATAAATGGAAAACCAATTAAAAGTTAAATACTATGATTTTTTTGTCTCTCAAATGTTTTACAAGTGACATTATCCAGGTTTGGCTTGGACATAACATAGGTTGCAAGTAGAAATGTAAATGAGCACAGTTTTTGGATGCCTTGGAAGTTTTGTGGTCATACACATTAGTAACCTTTAAATGCAGACAGCCTTTTCTTTGCATGGTGCTGTGTTAAATAGAAAAGGAGTGCTGTCAGCATCATGGAAAATGAGAGCATTTGTAATGCTTTACATCCAGAAATTTCACATATAGGAATCTATTTCAGATAATAAATAAGCATGCACAAAAAGATTAAGATGCAAGTATATTTATTAGGACATTATTTTAATTTAAAAATGAAAAAAACCCACATACCCAACCATAAGGAATTGGTTAGATAGATTATGATGTTTCTATAGAGTATAATGCTTTGCTCCCATAAAAATCGTGCTTTTTAAACATAAGCATAGATATTTTGAAATACTCTTAATATAATATTCAATTTTAAAAAGCAGGATACAAAAAATTACAACAGAATGACCTCAGTTTTATGTGCCTGTGGGCAGTCAAGTACATCCACACACGATCCTAGTTGAAGTTGAATCAAAATGTTAAGAAGGTCCTTTCTGAGTGATAACATTATGGAAAATTTGTAATTTTACTGCACAGTTTCTATACTTTCTTTTAAAAAATCAGTGATATTTATGGAGTCATAATGAAGACTCTTTGTCCAGGCCATCCTGTTAGGGGAGAGACCATGGCAATGAGTCTTGTCAGCAGGGACAGAGATTAGACTGAACTCCCAGTATAACTTGGGGAAATGGGAATTTGTAGCCAAGAAGCAGGGTATGGGCCAGTGAATAGAAATCTACCAAGTTGAAGCATTACAGGGGAAGAATTCTGACTAAACAGAACTAATAGAATTTCTGCTGAAAACAATCTGGTCAGAGCAGACATCTTTTGGGAGATGATGGACAAGGAACCCAATATGATATTGAAGTCTTGACTGATATCAAGAGTGAAAGTTCTCATCAAACTGTCTTTGCAAATATTTTTTTTTGGCTAAAACTAGACGTTTAAAACTACAACAATAAAACAAAAAAAGTGCTCGGATGAGAAGTTGGGGAGCCTGGTTAAAATTTGACCAAGCAAAGAATCAATGTCAACTTCTCCAAACTTAGTTATAAACTGAATTGTTGCCTTTTAGGTTTTAATCTTTTAATACATATGCTAATACAGCTTATAGCATACTTGAAAAATCTGGAACTATAAAGATCAAAATAGTAAAGTTCCCAGTCTATTTCCCTGAAAAGAAGTGAGTGCACAAACTATTTTCTATGTATTTGCATAGGTAGAAAGGCATATTCACTTTTTCATTGACATACAACCTACATGCAAAATTCTACATCCACTTAAAGTGTTTGATAAACGCCTACAGCAACTAAATCTCCACTCTAATTCAAACACAGAACATTGCTATCACCCTGAAAAGATTGTTTATGCACCTTGTAGTCCAGCGTTTCCTCCATGAATCAGTTTTTGTTAATTCAGTTTAATCTGCTTTTCCTAGAACTATATACAAATGGAACTTATAGTATACAAGTTTATAGTATCTAACTTATTTTAAGCATCATGATTGTTTTGAGATTCACCTATGTGGTTTTATATATATATATATATATATATATATATATATATAAATACTTTCCTTCATTTCATTGCTGTATGGTATTTAATTATATAGATATACTATATCATACATATCTATTTACCTGTTGAAACATTTGAGTTATTTCTAATTTGTTACTATTATGAATTGATCTGTTAGAATCATTTATGCACAAGTATGTATGTGGACATGTGTTTTCTTTTTTTTTGTGGGGGGGTCCGGTCATGGGGCCTAAACTCTGGGCCTGGGCGCTGTCCCTCAGCTCTTCAGCTCAAGGCTAGCGCTCTACCACTGGAGCCACAGCGCCACTTCCGGCTTTTTTCATTTTGCTTATGTGGTGCTGAGGAATCGAACCCAGGGCCTCAGGCATGCAAGGCACACGCTCTACCACTGAGCCATCTTCCCAGCCCCTGGACATGTGTTTTCATTTTTCTTGGGTAAGCACCTATGAATATACATTCATAGTCCAGGCTCTTGAGAGAAACAGAACTAATAGGATGGATGGATTGGATTGTAAGGAATTGGCTCATTGGATTACAGAAGTTGACACATCCACAATCTGGATTTGGCAAGCTGGAGACCCCCAAGAGCCAATATTGTAAATTGTAGTCTGAGTTCAAATTGCAAAACAGGAGAAAGCTGTTGTCCTAGCTTAAAGCTGTCAGAGAAAGACAATTCTTTTTTAGTCAATGTTTTACTCCACTCAGACTCTTAAGGCCCTGAATGAGGCCCATCCACTCTGAGGAGGGTCATCTACTCTACTCAGTCTATTACAATTTGAATATTAATTTTATCCAGAAACACCACCATAGACACACCCAAAACAGTGTTTTACAATATATCCAGCAACTCCTGATTTAATCAAGATGACACATAAAATTAATAATCATCGGGTAGAATGATATACGTAATTTTTTTTAATGTGTCTGTATGTTTACCTCTTTAACAAAGAATCAAAAATTCGTCCCAAGGTTAAACCACAAGAGAAATGTGTGTACTCCTTATTCTGCCCAAATACCTGATAGTCTTTTATAATTTTAGACATTTTAAGAGGGTTGGAATATTTTTTCATGAGTTTTAATTTGAATATTCCTGATAACTAATAGTGTTGTGTGTCTTCATATAAGCTTATTTGTTATCTGTATGTGTTTTTTTTTTCTTGTGCCAGTACAGGGGCTTGAACTCAGGGACTGGTCCTATCACTTAGCTTTTTTATTCAAGGCTGGAGCTATACTACTTGAGCCACAACTCCACATCTGCACATTTTTTTCCTGGTTATATATAGAGTGTCACAGACTTTTCTGCTTGGGCTGGCTTTGAACGCTGTTTTCAGATTTTAACCTTCTTTGTACCTAGGATTACAGGCATGAGCCATGGGGACACCTAGCTCTGAGAAGGCTCTTTTATGAAGTATTCAGAATTTTGCCCAATTTTTTAATTTAATTTCTTCTTTTACTATTGAATTTTGAAAAAATCCTTGTATATATTCCGGGTTCAAGTCCTTTTCTTTTGGTTCAGTGACAAACTTTGAATTTAGGGCCTTGGGCTTTCTTGGCTTGCTTTCCTAGCTAACACTGTATCACTTGGGCCAAACCTCCAGCCAGGCTTTTAACTGGATTTTTCTGTCTTGTTTGGCTTTGAACCCTGATCATTTGGATTTGAACCTTTTGAATAGCTAGGATTACAAACAAAAACTGCCCAGGCTCAGCTATAGGCATAAATCCTTTCTCAGATACATGCTTTGGATGTGTTTTCTACTAATCTATGACTTGTGCTTTGGGAAGATAACAGTGTACATTGAGGGGTTCTTCTTAGTCCTCCTATCCTGTATGAATATACAGTGTATTTCTGCACTGGGCTTAGTAGTTACTAGTAGGTATAGATTGTCACTACAACATCTTGTGACTCTAGCCTATTATGCCAGGCCACACACAACCATCCAGATTTGTTTATAGACAGAGTTCTCCCTCTCCTTTCTGTGATCTTTCCTGTGTGTCCCTAGGGATAAAAGCCACGGTGGGTACTTCTCTTCCAGGAAGATGTGATCCTTTCTGAAATATCATTAATGTAATTTCTTTGTGTCTCCTGGGTGGTTTATGGGTACGACACATGTAAATAAAAATAAAATAAAATAAAATAATACAGTTTTGTGGTGTTTCTGGCCTGTTCTCATTGTTAGAGAAAGAATGGCACTGCAACTCTGCATCTTATACAAAAGTAAACAACCTTACTGTCTCAGGGTTTATGCATTATTCCCAGGCTATAGGTTGTGTATTTATCACTGTTGCCTTATGTGCTCACACACACATAACATATCATAACATCACTCTTTTTAAATGGCCGAGGAATGCTTCAAGGCCTATAATTTTAACATCCTAACCAAATGTGACAGAGCTTAAACTTTCTTTAGTATCCAAAATTTCCCTCCTTGAGGTCCTCCATATCTGTGATAAAATTTACATAAGCTTTCCAACCACTGTATACCTAGTACACTGGGGATTGTTGCAGGACATAGGGATAAAGCTAAGAGTCCTGTGGATGCTACATTCTAGCAGACTTCTGAAAAAACTGAGTGCTCTCACAATATGTAAGTTCACCACAGTCTAACATTTGCCACAGTCATTTCAGGAGCCAAATTATTAAGGATAATTTATTCCAGATCTCTGCTGAAATAAACAATGCTTCTGAGTTCTATACAGATGCACGGCCAGCAGGGAGCTGCCTGACTCCATTAGACTCCATTTCTTTCAGCAAAATCAGAGCTCTACATGGAAAAGCAAGAATCTGGGGTGCTCTGTGCTGGGAGCATTCAGCTAATAAGGGGATTATGCTGATTATGCTCTTCTCTCTGTATAACTTTTTTCCATTGTTGATGCTCACTTAATAAGTAGTCCAGTAGAATTTAACAGAAGTTACTAATTCAAGTTCAAAATGAGTCTTCATCTGTAATTTTGAGAGGGCCGTGTGTGTGTGTGTGTGTGTGTGTGTGTGTGTGTGTGTGTGTGTGTGTGTGTGTGTGTGTGTGTGTGTGTGTGTGTGTGTGTGTCAGAGGAAAACCATGGGTGAACAGCTAATCCAGGAGCAGACCATTCCAAATGACTGTATAGCACTCATTTCTACTGAATCAACTGGGACTATGAAAAAAAGTGGAAAAATACATTTCATAGTAGTTATCATTTGGAATCACATTAAGAGCTTAAATCAAAGAACTGTCCAATATGCTTAACATAAGACACAAAATCATGTTTACTTACACTATTTTAGTTTTTGCAGCTAAAGCAGAGGTCAGAAAATGTTCTTAGGGTCTCCTATTATTCCATATGAGCTTCTGGATTGCTTCCACTGTTGGTGGGAGTGTAAACTATTCAACCACTCTGGAAAGCAGTATTGGAGGTTCCGCAAAAGATAGAGAGTTCCCCTATGACCCAGCAATCCCACTTCTGGGCATTTACCCAGCCCACACTAATGCTACCAGCACAGCTATGTTTGTTCCAGTATTATTTACCATAGCTAAGATATGGAACCAACCTAAATGCCCCTCAGTAGATGAATGTATCAAGAAAATGAGGTACACAATGGAATTCTATGCTTCCATCATCTCATTCATAAGAAAATGAAAAGACTTGGAAAAAATAATATTAAGTGAAATAAGCCAGATCCAAAGGAACATAGACTCCATGGTTCCCCTCATTTGTAATAATTAGTATATATCTAGGACAGTCCTAGAAGAGAATCACAATAGCTCAATAGCTGTGCATATATGACCATATAAGATGATGCTAAGCAAAATGAACTACAAGATATGGAAACAATGTTTTTCTTTATTGTTATTGTTTTTAATGTACTATGTGAAATTATTTCCTTTTTCTTTCATTCTTTTTTTCCTTCCCATGGTTGTCACTGTATCTGATTTTGGTACTTTGTGTATTGTATATACACTTATCTGAATTAGGGAAGGGGAATAACCAAATGATGAGACAAATGGCAAACCAATGCAACAGCAATTCTCACAAGACAGTATGTTGGAAATGAACTTATGACTTGGGGGGATTAGGGGAGAGGGAAACTGGAAAAAAATGAGGGAGGGGGTAACATTGCTAGACCAGAAATATACTCACTACCTTATGTATGTAAATGTAAAACCTCTGTACATCACCTTGACAATAAACTTTTTAAAAACATTCTTAAAGGATTCAGATTAGAAATAATTTATGCTTTGCAAACTATATAGTCTCTGTGACAACTATTCAACACTGTTGTCATAGAGAAAAGGCAAGCATTAACAATAAAAAAGTAGATGAGCATGACTGTATTCCAATAAACTTGATTTACAAAAACAGGCAGCAAACTGACTTTAGCCTGTGGACCACTGTTGATCAACCTTCAAAAAAGAAGTGATAATTAGACTTTCCAAAAGAAAGTATAAGTCATACTCAAAATGAATTGACCTAGGACTGGGCTATTCATGGAATTGACATATTTTGCCTGTGTGGTGCTATAAAATATGACCTTACTTTACATGCTTTTCAAGATCTAGCTAATAAGGCTTATAAGGGGCATCAAAGCAATGCATCATAGCCCTGTGCCCATATGTGGCCAGGGAGAGAAGTCTCAATAGACTGCTGTAGGGATCTATTCTTTCCAATAGAACTGATTAGATTAAGATAACTTTAAAGCTATAGATACTTTCAATGCCATTCATTGAGTCAGCATTGATGTTTCTACATGGCGCTAAGAGCTGGGAATACAAAGAAGAATAAAAAAATCTGTTCTTAAAGACTCACAGTTTAATAACTTTAATGCATTTAACAAATTCCATAATAAAATCATGGAAGAACGAGGCATTCTGGTTCAGGGAAGAGATGCTCTCAACTTTGCCTGAAGATATTAAGAAACACTTTGCAAAGTTCTCATTGACTCTATTTAAAGACTGTTTACTTTGTCAGGCCATAATAAGTTTGAAAATAATTCTAGGAATTATTCTCCATTGTCTTCTGACAACAATAACTCCTTGGATAGAAAGCAAATTGTGATAGCCACTTGGGAAATTAATTTAGTACTAATTAAAGTTGGTGGCACATATAACCTATAACTGAGGTGGTTCCACTTTTATGTACAGACCATAGAGAACCTCTCACTGTATGCACTATGGGTATATTTATAGTCATTTATCACAACACTTTTGTAACTGCATAAAAGTACTGATCACTTAACTACCCATGTAAATAACTAAAAGAAAAAATGTGAGTGAAGCCGGGCACCCATGGCTCATGCCTGTAATCCTAGCTAATCAGGAGGCTGAGATCTGAGGATCACAGTTCAAAGCCAGCCCGGGCAAGAAAGTCCGTAAGACTCTTATCTCCAATAAACCACTAGAAAACCGGAATTGGCGCTGTGGCTCAAGTGGTAGAGCACTTGCTTGAGCTGAAGAGGACAGGGACAGCGCCCAACCCCAGAGTTCAAGCCCCACGACCAACAAAAAACAAAAAACAAAAAACAAAAATAATGTGTGTGATTATAAATTAGAAGATGATGCAATACTATGCACAACTATTGGTATAGTGGTACAAAACTGAAATTCTAGTATTTGCAGGCTGAGGCAGGAGGATCAGTTATCAATTTGAAAAGGACAGAGAGAGTTGCAACAATGAGAAGTACAAAATGTCATGTCAAAACCAGCTTTACAATGTCGGTGTATGGGGGGGAGGGGGGTATAATTGGGTGGGGGGAGGGGGGTAAAATTGGGTGGGGGGAGGGGGGAGGCGGGGAAGGGAAGTGAAGGGTAAACAAAGGAGGAGGCTGCAATGCTTGGTAAGAAATGTATGCATTATCCTGCCCATGTAATTGTAGCCCCTCTGTACAGTATGTTCTCAAATAAAATAAAATACAATTAAAAAAAAAAAAAAAAAAAGAAAAGGACAGAGAGAGGGCTGGGAAGGTGGCTCAGTGGTAGAGCGCTTGCCTTGCATGTATGAGGTCCTGGGTTCAATTCCTCAGCACCACATAAGCAAAAAGAAAAAAGCCGGAAGTGGCGCTGTGGCTCAAGCGCTAGAGCGCTAGTCTTGAGTTGAAGAGCTGAGGGACAGCGCCCAGGCCCAGAGTTTAGGCCCCATAACAGGACTCCAAAAAAAAAAAAAAAGAAAGAAAAGGCCAGAGAGAATTTTTGTTGTTGTTTTTGGTCAGTGATGGAGCTTGAACTCTGGGCCTGAGCACTGTCCATCAGCTCTTCAGCTCAAGGCTAGTGCTCTACCACTTGAGTCACTGTGCCACTTCTGTTTTTCTGGTGGTTTATTGGAAATTAGAGTCTCATGGACTTTCCTGTCCGGGCTGGCTTTGATCAGATCTCAGATCTCAGATCTCAGATCTCAGACCTCAGATCTCAGCCTCCTGAGTAGTTAGGATTATAGGCATGAGCCACCAGCGCCCGGTAAGAGAATATTTTTAAAGTATTTATTTTGTTTTTTAAAATATTCTTGTAAAGGTGATATACAGAGGGGTTACAGTTACATGTCAGGTAATGAGTACATTCTTTTTGAATAGTATCACTCCTCCCTCATTTTCTCCTCATTTCTACCCTCCCTCCCCCCAAGTTGTATAGTTCACTTCCAACATAGTGTCTAATGATAGTATCTATCACTGCTGAATTGGCTTACCCTTTGCTCTACTGTGTCTGTGCTTCCCTTCCCCTCCCCAAATTAGATAAAGTTTTATTTGTATATAAGTTTTAAAAGGGTAAAGAAATAAAAAAGTGACAAAAGGAAATAAACCAAAGAAAAGAGAAAAAAAACCTGCAAATGGTACAAAAAAAAAATCTCTCATAGCCAGGTACCAGGGGCTCATGCCTGTAATCCTAGTTACTGAGGAGGCTGAGATCTGAGGATCCTGGTTCAAAGCCAGCCTAGACAGGAAAAACCACAAGACTCTTATCTCCAATAAACCAAAAGAAAACTGGAAGTGGTGCTGTGGCTCAAGTGGTAGAGTGCTAACTTTGAGCTGAAGAGCTCAGGGACAGTGCCCAGGCCCAGAGGTCAAGACCCATGACTGACAAAAAAAAAACAACAACAAAAAAAACAACTCTCATTTCCATTTCTTGGAGTTCATTTCAATAAGCATCATTTTTATACGATCATGTGCAAAGATATCTACTATTGAGGTCTTGTGATCCTCTCCTAAGAATATCCTCCTTTGTTCTCACTGTGTGAATGTTTAATTAATCATGTCCAAGTCTAATTATTTGTCTTATACTATCCATTGGGTTTACTATGCTACTTCACTATTGGTGGGAATGTAAACTTGCTCAACCATTCTTAAAATATTTTTGAGCTGGATACTGGTGGCTCATATTTGTAATCCTAGCTACTTAGGAGGTAGAAAGCAGAAAGATTGTGGTTTGAAGCCAGCTTGGTATGAGACCCCATTTCAACCAATAGTTGGGTGTGGTAGTATGTACTCTCATCCCATCTATGCAGAAAGCTGAGATTTGGAGGACCATGGCTGCTGGTCAGCCTGGGCAAAAAAATGTTTTTGAGAACCCCGTCTTAACATGAAAAACTTGGAGTGACAGCATGAACCTGTTGTCTCAATTACAAAGTGAAGTGTGAGTAAGAGGCTCAAAGTCCAGGCCTGCCTCAGCAAAACTTGAGACCCTATCTCCAAAATAAGCAAACAAACACAACTAGAGGTATAACACAAGCAGCTGAGCACCTGTCTAACAAGTGCAAAGCCCTGAGTTCAAACCCAGTACCACAACACAAAAGAGACTGAAAATATTTTTAAATAGCATTTTTAAAAATTGGTGAAAGACATGAATTTGTGGATCCAAGAAGCTCAATTATGTCCAGGGCGAATAAACTCAAAGATATCTACACTGAAATATATTATAACCACATACCACAGAACTATGTAAGTTTCCATACATAAAGGAACAAGAAGGAGGAGGAAGAGGAGGAGTAGGAGGAGGAAGAAAAAGAGGAATAGAAATGCACTGGACATATATAAATGTGAAAAAAAATCTTTAGCATATGGTGTATGTTAAAATCAAGTTGTACAATGCTACCACTTGGGTTTCCTGGGGAAATGGTCCCATTCACACTGAGGCAATGTTTGGGGATAGTCTGTAAGGAATGAGAGAAACAAGAGGCAAAGGGAAAATCTGAACCACAAAGAATGTCACAATAGTCCATAAAGCAAAGTTAGTTTTCAGCAGCCCTAGAATTGAGGTATCCCTTGAGGACTGCTCTGAGTAGAGGCAAGGTCAGGTCTCTCTGTTGACTCTTCCACCTCATCCCATCTGGCAGACACGAGGGAAGACTTGAAGCAAGGTCTTTTGCCAAAGGGAATTCTCAGAGGAACAAGTTAGACTGTTGGACTTGAAGAGGTGCAATCAACGAAGGGGGAAAAAAGGCAGAGGGAATTTTACATATTAGAAGATATATCATTTGCTAGGAAATGCATGGAACTGGAAATCATGAGGAACAAGATAAGCCAAGCTCAGAAAGCAAACATTGCATGTGTTTCTCTCAGACATGGAATCTAGAACTAAAATAATAATAATAAGCTGATCCAAGAACTGTGCAAACCACAGTGATGCCAATGGGATAATTTGAAATTGACAGTACTGACAGTACTGGAGGTATTTACACTACAGAGATGGGCAAAGACTCCACAAAAAGCCCCACACACTAAGGTAGAAAACTGTTCCTGGAACAGAAGTTACAGCCAATATAAACTCTGTGCAGGAGGGTAGATAACACCTCACACAGGGTGTCCCTAATCAAATGGGACCTCTACAGCCTAAGAAAATATGAAAAAGGGGCCAGACCTTTCTACTTTATTCTACATGATCTCATGCAATTTTCATCAGTAATATTTAAAAGGTAATAAAATCTGGATATGTGGTGTCCATTTGGAATCCCAGCACTGAAAAGACTGAGGCAAAAGGATCTTGAAGCTGAGGTCAGCCCAGGAGAAATGTGACCACAGAGCCTTTGTCTTGGAGTCTCAGCATGACAGTGCAATATATGTGTAAAAAGAGATCCTGTTTTGAATCAAGAGGAAGTGAAAGCTGGTACAATTTCATCATCGTGCAAACGGCAGCTTGAAGAAGCAAGAATACAGAGATTATGCTGACAGCCAGGGGATCCACAAAGAATGAGAAGGGCAAGGTGATCCACAAACTTTTCCATTAATTTTTTTTAAATCTCTTTCCTTATGTCAGTTATCCCTGACAGAAAGCACCGAAAAATTAAAGATCTCTTTTCTAAATTAGAGACTCAACCTAAATCCCACACCTCACTTTACATGAGGGAGGTTACAAAAATTGTTTTCAAGCTGGGTGTTGGTGGCTCACCTGTAATCCTAGCTACTTAGGAGGCTGAGATCTGAAGATCGAGGTTCAAAGCCAGCCCGGACAGGAAAGCTCATGTAAATCTTATCTCCAATTAACCACCAGAAAAGCGGAAGTGATGCTATGCCTCAACTGGTAGAGCACTTGCCTTGAACTGAAGAGCTGAGAGACAACACCCAGGCCCACAATTCAGGCCCCATGACCAACCCCCCCCCCCCAAAAAAAAAAAGTTTTCAAAAGATTTGTCTGCAATCTCTTAACATCTTCCTCTTCCTCCTCCCTTCCCCCTCCCCCCTACTGAAACAGACTCTGTTCTCTGGACAGAAAACAAGGGGCAGGGCCTTCTGGGCCTTGGATTGGAGATAAATACAGTTCAAATGCCATCCAAAAAGTCACTACAATGTAGGAGAAAGGAAAGCAAGTAAGGGAAAGAAAATCAAGGCAGACAGCAGGAACGTGAATGAAAGAGGAAAAAACAGAGCCAGGAAACAGAAGGTCTGTGGTTTTGAAATGCATAGCCTAGAAACAAAATGGAAACAGACTAAAGGAATAGCACTTTAAAAGCTATGAAGTGAAGTTATGAGAGAAAAATCTCAAATCTGAAAAAAAATGAAAGGATCTGATTTGTAACTAATAAGAGAGTAACTCCAGAGCCTTCTGAAACTCCCTTGGTTGTAGCAGAGAAGCCTGGCCTGTGGAATCCTTGGTTACGGACACCTGATGATGATAGCTATAAAACGTAAAACAAAAAATAACCTTTCTGGGTTTGTAATTTTAGCTACTAAGGAGGATGAGATCTGAGGACTGTAGTTCAAAGCTAGCCTGGCAGACAATCTGAGAAACTCTCATCTCCAATTAACCAGCAAAAATCCAGAGGTGGATGAGGTGTGAAGTGTGAAGTAGTGAAGTGTGAGCATGAGGCTGAGTTGAAGCCCCAGTACCTACCTCCTTCTTATTCTTCTCTTCCTTCTCCTCTTTCTACTTCTCTCCTTTTCTCTCCTCCTCTCCTCTTTCTCCTCCAATAGTTGAGTTTGACCTATTGGCTGCTGTAAGTTCAGTACATTATTGCATTAAGGTGGCTGAGATGTTCTGTCAACTTTTCACATTCTAGAGAACAGTAGGCTTCCAACTCTGCATGGGCTCCCTGGTGTGCTAGATGAGTGCCAGTATGGTTCATGTAACACAATCAGTGATGTAAAGAAAGAAAAATTTATGAGAGCAATGACAAAAAATGATGCATATACCAAAGACAAGTGAAGGAAGTTATGTGAGGTGATAAATGTGAACATTTTCTGTCATGTGACAAATTTTTGGGTTTTTTTTTGGGGGGGGGCAGGGGCATTGGTGCTGGTACTTGGACTTGAGCTCAGGGTTTGAGTGCTGTCCCTTAGCTTTTCCCACTCAAAGCTAGTGTGCTCTGCCATTTGAGCCATTCCACCACTTCATGATTTTTGGTTGTTAATTGGAGATAAGGGTCTTACTGACTCTCCTGTCCAGGCTGGCCAGAAGTGTGATCCTCAGATCTCAGCTTCCTGAGAAGCTGGGATTCCAGGTGTGAGCCACCAGTACCAGGCAATGTGACAGATGTTTTTAAGAAAAGCTCAACACTTGCAGTTAGGAACACACTTCTGATTTTACTTGTGTTCTGGTTTCCTTTTCATAATGACATCTACCCAATATCTTCAAAGAATTTGACAGGAGAAAGTGAACAACCAGTTTGGGGAGGGCTTTCATTAAGTCCACATAGCAGATTGTTAACAAAAGTTTCAAACAGCTCTCCTCTGCCTCCACAGTAATCTTACACAAATCAAATTAGACCCAAACGGTTTGATTTTCTTTAAAGTACCTTACAGGCACGTAATATAAATTTAAGCCCCACCTCCATGCCTTTCCCCACTTTTAAAGTACAAATAGCATTGTTCAATATAACTCAAATACACAGCTAAACAAAAAAGTTAGCTTTCATGTTAAGCTCATAATGACATGGAGACATGGTTTCATTTTCTTCATCAGAAAACCACACTTAAGTGCATAGAAATTCATTAGACCCCAGCCAAGCTTGCTGTTGACATGCAAAGTGGGTGCTTTGAGAAAGGCTGGGTTTCCACAGATGGTACAACCTCTAATTGGTTCAAGCAGGTTGTGTTATTAAAGAAAGGAGCCATATGTAAATGGCATTAACATGAAAATCATTCCATGACAGGCACAAAGGTTGAACTAGAATATCTGCAATTCAAACCCACCTATCAAAAAACTGATTAGATGTTCATGAGTTGAAGTATTATGATACTACAAATTGAGGAAAAGGAAAAGAAAAAAAAACACTTTTAACTAGATCTCCAGTGGTCTGTCAAAAAGCATTTCTTGAGTTTTCATTCATCCTAAATCCCAGCCAGCAGGTTCGTCATCTGTACATTTGCTGTAAGTCTCCAATGCCATGTGTATTTCAGAACTTTTCTTAAATGACTTTCTTCTAGCTGCTTGGAATACAAATTCCAGCTGAAAACTATAACTGTGAATGAGAAATCCAATTCATACAAAGAATTGAAACCATTAGATTTAGCAGACTTTTTTTTTTTTTTTTTTTTTTTTTTTTTTTGCTGGCACCAGAGTTTTAATTCAGGCCTCATGCTTGTTTGGCTTGTTTGTTCAGCTGTTGCTTTACCACTTGAGCTATACCTCCACCTGTTTTTGCTGTTATTTTGGAAGAAGGAATCTCATGTATTTTTTTCTACTGGATCTGGCTTTTAACAATGATCCTCTAGATTTCAGCCTCCTGAATAGCTAGGATTATAGGTGTGAGCCACCAGAGCCAAGCCCTAAACTACATTTTTGTTTGATGACACCTGCCCTTCCAAACTTCTATGAAAGTATTACAATTACCATCTTGTCAATGGTCCAGTTCTCTGGCGTCCTCAGATGAGCATCTTCATCAGCTAGTAGATGCCTGTCTCTTCAGCCCTCATGCCAGATCAGTCATGAAAGGTGTCCATTGCCTGAAAAATATGCATGAGTATTTTCCAGAACTAAAGTGTTTTTCAAAAACCTACTTTTCTATACATCTCAGAGTCCTCTGACTCCATCAGACTAACCGGGGATAAAATCTGTATAGGCCAAATCAAAGTCAATCCCCATCCACTGAGATTTGGACAAGGGTATGCACATGATCTGAAACTATTTATATGTATATATTGTATAAACTAAAAAAAAACTGATTCTCCCCTTTTCCCCTATCTCCCAGCCACGGGAAGCCACATTGTGAGCAGGAGGACTAGGCTTTGAATGGAGCCAATGTTATTCTACCTTTGGAATCTAGTTGTGTAGATAAGTGTCTCAGAATCCATTGAAACTACTCAATTTAAGTTGTACCCTGATGTTGGAATTTTTGCTAAAATCCAACCATTACTCCAAAGGGAATGGACGAGAAGGAGGCTCTAAATAATGAGCAATATACTCCATATTGTCCCCCCACCCCACCCCCTTTTTTTTCCAGTGCTAGATCAGAATGGATGTGCTCAATTCTTAGAATGAGTTATTTCCCAAGAGAATTCCATCTATTAAAAGAGAAAGGAAGAAAGACAGATAGACAGACAGACAGACAGAAAGAAAGGAAGAAAGAAAGAAAGAAAGAAAGAAAGAAAGAAAGAAAGAAAGAAAGAAAGAAAGAAAGAAGGAAAGAAAGGGTTATTTCCCAAGACAATTCCATCTATTAAAAGAGAAAGGAAGAAAGGCAGACAGATAGAAGAAAGGAAGGAAGGAAGGAAGGAAGGAAGGAAGGAAGGAAGGAAGGAAGGAAGGAAGGAAGGAAGGAAGGAGAAAGAAAGAAGGAAGGAAGGAAAGGAAGGAAAGGAAGAGAGGGAATAGGAATATCAGGCTGATCTTTTATCATATAACAAATTCATATGAAATATCTGTATTCAATTATGAAAATTTCTTCAACACTAAGCTTTGAAACGTGATTTTCAATATATTTCTGCCTTACCCAGGGACTCACACTGGCTCATTTTGCCTTCTACTTTCAAGTCCAGACATCTCTGGCTGGTTTTCAAAGCATTCTGTAACCACACTCCACTAATTATTCAACGGTTACACTTCATCACCTCCTGAGCTCTCTTAAAGCATCTGCACTAAATCCCAAGCCTCCACTGACCAATGTGCTCTGATATTCATGAACATCACTTCCTCCCTCAGATTTTCACCCATAGGTAGCCCACATCTGAAATGCTCTCTACCATCTTCCCTGACTGTTCAAGTCCACCCTGTCCTCGAAGCTCCTCATAAATCCCTCCTCAGTTGCAATGGGCCCAGCCCCTACTACTATTTTCTTAGTTTTAATAGAACTATTTATGTGTCTCCAATTGGTCTAGTAGGTCTTTCTAATTGCTTCCTGTGTATGTATCCATATGGGTTTGATTGCAAACTTTATAAAAATAAACAATGATATTGTTTCCTTAAATTTATTCCACAGAACACCTTGCAGGACATGGAATTTGAGAGCTTGCCTTCAGATGATTATGTCTAGTGGATAGAGATAAGTAAAGGATGCTCTTCCGATGCATCCTGCGATCCCCAAACTTTTGCTGCTTCTGGTCCTGCTGGGATACTAGCTGCTTTTCACATCAGATTAAGTTCTTGAAGTCTGAGCACCAGGCCTTCCTGTTCTGTTCCACAGAAGACTTCTTGCCTTGTCTTAGATTCTTAGTAGAACAGCTGAGATTTCAGACCTGTAGACAGAGCAAACAGAATGTCAAATATCAACAGATATCTGTGACATTGATAATCTCTTCTACTTCCAAGTTGGACAGGACCTAAGCTGCTTCAGCAATGTTCTTGTTCTCAAAATCCCCAGGCAGTCTTGAGTATCTTGCAGAGATAGGAAGTTATTTTCAACCTCTAATCTAAAGTTCTCTGGCTGCAACTCAAGTCTATTCCCTTTATCTCATCTCTCAGGGAAAAACAAAAACTAGGGCCTTTTTTGCTGAAAACCGTGTCTACACCATGTAACTGTTTTGTAAAAATGCATTTACCAGACTATCTTCTTTACTTGTTAAGGACGAGGTGTTGTGTTTTCTATCTGGACTCAGTTTTAAGGTAAATGACCATCTGCAGTACTGATTATAAAGAGGCAAGCCTTTAAATGTTCAAACCTACAGAAACAGAAGAATGTTGTGACATTTGTTTAAAAAAATTAAGATATTGCCAGTCGCCAGTGACTCATGTCTGTAATCTGAGCTCCTCAAGAGGCTGAGATCTGAGCTATTTCCTTATTTTTCTGAAGATCAAACACAAAGCCTCACGTGTGCTAAGGCTGACAATACCGCTGAGTGATAGTCTCAGCCATATGCTTTAATTTTTTAGAATTTAGTTTAAAAGACATTTATAGTTAAAGAAACAATTGTCAAACTTTTTACAAAACCATTCTTCTGATCCAGGTACCAGTGGCTCAGGCCTATAATACTACCTACTTGCGAGGCTGAGAACTGAGGATCACTGCTTGAAATACCTGGGCAGAAAAGTCTGTGAGAATCTTACCTTCAAGTAACCAGCACAAAGCCAGAAATGGAGCTTGAGCTGTGGCTCAAATGATATTTAGTGTCATCCTTGAATGAAAAAGGTAAGGGACAGCACTCAGATCCTGAGTTCAAGTCCCAGTACTGGTAATACATCTACATACAAAAATTAAGATATTGTAGACATAGATGATATACATTCATATCATTGTCTATTCGCTTTCCTGAAGGATAATGACTACTCTGAAGCTAGGCACATACCCTCACTAAACAGGTTTAATATTTTAAATAAATAAATAGTATATAATACTACAATCATGCATATGTACATGACATGTTGTGTGTACTTTTTATATATACTCTAAATGGTATGTGTATATGCATGTGTCATATGCATCTATTTTAAGAAATATAGACATACATCCCATATACATTACATATCATTTTTGAGTGTTCAGATTCTTTACCTAAATAATATCAGTTTGTGGACCTCTCCAGAGTTGAGTTACATGTAAGTCATCATAACTTACATAGAATGGAGCTTCCAGCTGTTTCTGAGCCAGGGGCCCCATAGTACTGCAGTGCCAGCCCCAACTTAGTGTCTTGTATTTTCTATTTATAGTTCATAAAAACACTTGTTTCCCATAAGATGATATGCCTTTTTAATTTTATATCATATCTGTACAGTTTATTTGGTTGGACTGCCATGGATGAGGGCTTGGTGTCTGAACCTGCAATGCAATCTTGAATTAGCATACACCTGATTTCTCATTGCCAAGATGGGATCTGGAGTACACATGAGAGGAACAGTTTCGTTCTGGCTGAGTTGAATAACTAACAGGAATTTGGGCACTGGGGATGAGAGCAAAGGGATGATTGCTTCTCCAAGACATTTTGAGAATATGATGAAAAGCAACAGACTCTTGATGGTTGAACATTACCATATAAGCACCATGGGTTGTATTTTTTTGGTTAGAATCCTTCGATCTGTTTAAGTCAGAGTAAATAACTGATAATACGTTTCCATTTATACTTGTTGTACAGCAATTCTTCTATTGCATTTAGATTTCAAAAAATTTATGTGTGCATCCATTATGAAGAGTTTACCAAGATTTAAGTAACAGGCACTAGGCTTCAAAAATACAGGCAAGATACTCAGGATTCCTGTCTCATGAATAAATGTGTAATCACAAGGTAAACTTTTGCTACAGCTGTGACATGGGGGCCTCAGTGTTCTCACTCCTTTACAAATATCTTCTTCCAGTCTGTGTTTCAACGTTACTTTGAGTCTGTTATGTCATAAATATTTCATGTAATCAAATCACAAATCTTTTCTTCACTTTTGTTGTGCCAATACTTATTTTGTGTGTATGCCAGTTTAAGTCTTCAGGGCCTAGGCATTATCCCTTAGCTTTTTTGCACAAAGATGGTGCTCTACCCCTTGAGCCACAGCTCCATTTCCAGCTTTTGGGTGGTTAGTTGAAGATAACTGGAGATAAGAACCTCATGGCTTCAAACCTCAATCCTCAGATCTCAGCCTCCTGAGTAGCTAGGATTACAGGAATGAGCCACCACTCCCCAGCTTAGTTTTTGCTTTTTGAGTGTCACTTGAGTGTTCTCCTTTCCCTCACTGAAAATGTCATATCCTCTGACAATGTCATATTCTCCTCACCTGCCACCATCCTCTGATCTAGCTCTATGCTTCATTTAAAGATGTCCATCACAAGAGGTGACATTGATCAAGATGCACTGTACTAGTAAATTGATATGTTGAAAATTGATATGTTGAACTGAAAATTCTTTGTATAGCAAAGATATTTATTAAAAAATTAAAGAAGGGGGCTGGGAAGGTGGCTCAGTGGTAGAGCACTTGCCTTGCATGCCTGTAGGCCCTGGGTTCGATTCCTCAGCACCACATAAGCAAAAAGAAAAAAGCCGGAAGTGGCGCTGTGGCTCAAGTGGTAGAGTTCTAGCCTTGAGCTGAAGAGCTGAGGGACAGTGCAGAGGTCCAGAGTTCAGGCCCCACAACCGGACCCCCCAAAAAAAAATTGGTAAAAAATTAAAGAATAAAAAAGATGCCCACCAAAGTATTTATTTGCTTTTATAATGAATGTAATCTTAACTAAACTACAAACTCCACAGTACAGTGGGACTGTCTATAATATTCTGTCTGTTATCTTTGCAGTTATTCCTCAGTACTTAGCACAGTGCCTGACTCAGAAGTGGAACTCAACAAATATTGGGCTGAATGAATGAATTAGTATACCAATGAGAGAAAGAGATCTAAAGAAGAGTAGGCACTGATCAGGTAATGGGGGAAGGGAATGAGAGGAATGTTGAATAGAAATACGAAGAACTTGCCTGGGAACAATTTGTAAGCTCTTGAGGGCTGAAAGAGCCTGACCTGCTGGAGGATTAGGTAGAAGACCCAGAGCTCAGTGACTGCAGGGGTCAACTCATGATAGTAGAGAGGGCCAGGCTAAGGATTCTGAAGGATTATTCCTTCATTTTTAAAACTATACTCTCCAATATGATAGCCACCAGCTCCACATAGCTATTAAATTTAAATTAATTAAAACATAATGTAATTTAATTTTATAAAATTCAATTTTATAAAACATACACACACACAATCCAGGTGTTGGTGGCTCATACCTGTAATCCTAGCTACTCAGGAGGATGAGATCTGAGGATCACAGTCTGAAGTCAGCTCAAGCAGATAAATCAAGGAGACTCATGTCCATTTAACTAGCAAAAAGGCAGAAGTGGAGGTATGGCCCCAAACTTAAGCAAAAAAAAAAAAAAAAAAAAAAAAAAATGGAGCCCTGACTTCAAGACCCTACTACTGGCATAAAAATAAAACAAACCAAAAAAGCTCATGAATCAACAATTATGTCTCTTTGTCACATCATGTCTAATGGTCAGTTCAAGTGACAGCACAAATAAGGAGTCTTTTTACCACTGCAAAAAGCCATAGGAAGAACCGCCTGAAAACACTGGGCTCTGCAGTGTGGCAGGTGGGCAGGAGGAAAGGATGTTGGTATGTTCTAACACTCCAACCCACCCAGTAGTAAACCTATGAGCTTTTGACTGTGGGAAAATAAAAGATACTTAAAACTGTAATGTGATTGAAAATGAAGGTTGAGTTTTGAGAGAACAATTTAACAGGTCAGCACATTATTAGTGTTTATATACTCATAAAATCATGCTATTCTCAAACACTTAAAAAAAAAACCTCTCAAAACATTTTGAAATCCAGTTCCAAAATCATCACTGTGTTCTAAAAACAAATAAATCTAAAGATAGGTCTGGAGATAATAAAGAAAAATCTATTTGCAAATTTACTAATTAGAGGCAGAGCTATTCTTTCATAGAAATGTTAAACATTTGTGTATTTGAAGTAAAATCTCTTTAGCCAACTACCTATTGGCTGCCTGTCAGAAACAAAGCACCCAGATTTCACATGTTTTGTATTTCCTAGAATTGACCAGCACCTACAATATTTTCATATACTGACAGCTGTCATAAGAGAGGAATATCATATATATACGTATATATGAGATTTTGATTAATTACCTCATGTTGGTTCATGTTTAAAGTCATTAGTCCTGATCTAATTTTTACCCAAAACATGCTCAGAGTTGACCATGACATTGATTATGTTATCCTCTTGTTAGGGTGTAACCAAAATGATCCCAGTGCCAATGGGAGTGATTTTTTAACTGCAGATGGCAACTCATTACTAAGTTGTGAAGTCAATGAACTCACTTTTATTGGTGTTGAATAAAGAAACATACAGTACACAATGTATGTAGGTTCTGGTTGGTAAAAATCTTTATCACCATGGATTTGTCTTTGTATAACTGATGAGTCATGCAGTAAGATGTAATTAATTTATTTATGGGTTTGTTTACATTTGGGCAGTACTGGGATTTGAAGTCTGAACTGCATGCTTGCTAGGTGAGTCCCTTGCCACTTGAGCCATGACCCCAGCCCTTCACTTTACTTTTTGGATAGAGGTGGGGCTGGCCTCAGTGATTCTTTTTGCTATTTCTCCCAAGTAGTTAGAATTACAGATGTGAATCACCATGCCCCACGTTGTTGGCTGAGATGAGGGTGTCGTCAAACTTTTTTTGTTTAACCTGGCTGGCCTCAAATCACAATCTTCCTGATCTCCCAGGTAGCAAGGGCTATGAGATATACTTCTGATTAGGAATTACAATAAAAATATTTTGAGAAATACTGAACCATTTTCATTTGAAACTTGAGTTTTGGGTTTTTTTTTTCCTCTTAGCTAAATAAGGATCAAAATGGGTACCAGAACAAAACACAATACCTCTTGCTATCATTCAGCTTGCTCCTTTGGCTGATATCTTACCACATGGCCAGTCAAGCTTTCTGCTTGTGTCTCTTAGATTTTTCTACCTGGGCTGGTTTCAAACCATGATCCTCCAGATCTCAGCCTCCTAAACAACTAAGATTATAGGCTTGAGCCACTGGTGCCTGGCTAGCCTGGTTAGCCCTTTGTTGGATCCCATTTTATCTCTGTTAGTGCTGTGTAAGAGCCTCTCTTCCCCAATCTCATCTCCTATTATCTTTCCTCACCTCACACTCATTCTTTAGCTGACTTTGAACACACACAGAAAGCTAAATCTGAAGAGCCTGTGTACTGCTGTTCCTTCTGCCTGAACAGCCTTCCCTCAGACACAATGAATTCTCTTCATTCAAGTCTTTGTTGAAGTCTTACCTCCTTTGTGAGGTTTATCTTGGCCACTTTATAATATTTAAAATCAACTCTTGTACTCTCTTTTTTTTAAATTTAATTTTATTTTATTTGTGAACATACTGTACAGAGGAGTTACAATTACAAGGGCAGGATAATGCGTACATTTCTTACCAAGCATTGCAGCCTCCTCCTTTGTTTACCCTTCACATCCCTTCCCAGCCTCCCCCCTCCCCCCCAATCCCAATCCCAATCCTTCTCCTTCCCCCTCTTCCCCCCCCCCCTCGCACCGACGTTGTAAAGCTCGTTTTGGACATGACAACTTGTACTTCTCATTGTTGCAACAGGTCCACCTGTATCCTTAAAAAACTGGTTTTTCCCCATCTCCTCCACAAGTTATACTGACATCAAATATAGTGAAAGCAGGAGTTATACTGTGGGGGAGGGACATACAAAGCAACAAAGAGATAATCTTATAAATGCGTTAGAAACACATGCATAAAAGAAAAAAAACATTAAAATACATATCTAAGGGTTCATTTTCCTGACATCACATTATCTGACCTTTTCCACCGGACTCATACATCTACTAGAAAAACCCAGAAATGAACCTACAGACCTATAGCCATCTAATCTTCGATAAGGGAGCTAAAACAATAGAATGGAAGAAAGACAACCTCTTCAGTAAATGGTGCTGGCAAAATTGGTTAACTACATGTGGAAAACTTAAGCTAGATCCTTATATATCACCCTGCACCAGAATCAACTCCAAATGGATCAAAGACCTTGAACTCAAAGCAGACACTCTGAAAACATTACAGGATGGAATAGGAGAAACCCTAGGTCTCCTTGGCTCAGGCTGAAATTTTCTGAATAGAGACCCGGAAACACAACAAATCAAAGAAAGATTGGACAAATGGGATTGCATAAAGTTGCAGAGCTTCTGCAGGGCAAAGGACATAGCTAGCAAGATCAATAGAAAGCCCACGGATTGGGAGAAGATCTTTACTAGCCATACAACGGACAAGGTTCTCATATCTAAAATATACTTGGAACTCAAAAAATTAAACCCCCCAACAACAAATCCTCAAAGAAACAACTGCCCAATAAATAAGTGGGCGAAAGACTTAAAGAGAAACTTCTCTGAAGAAGAAAGAAGGATGGCCAATAGACACATGAAGAAATGTTCAACATCCCTAGCCATAAAAGAAATGCAAATCAAAACAACATTGAGATATCACCTCACTCCAGTTAGAATGGCAAAAATCAAGAACTCTAACAACAACAGATGCTGGAGGGGATGTGGACAGAAAGGAACCTTACTTCATTGTTGGTGGGAATGTAAACTTGTTCAACCACTTTGGAAAGCAGTATGGAGGTTCCTCAAAAGACTTCACATAGAACTCCCCTATGACCCAGCAATCCCACTTTGGGGCATTTACCCAAATGTATACAAACAAGACCACACTAAAGCTACCAGCACAACTATGTTTATTGCAGCATTATTTACCATAGCTAAGATATGGAACCAACCCAGATGCCCCTCAGTAGATGAATGGATCAAGAAAATGTGGTATATATACACAATGGAATTCTATGCCTCCATCAGAAAGAATGACATTGCCCCATTTGTTAGGAAATGGAAGAACTTGGAAAAAATTATATTAAGTGAAGTAAGCCAGGCCCAAAGAAACATAGGTCCCAACTCTTGTACTCTTGAACCCCTGGCCCTGCTGCATTTCTTCCCTCTGTAGCAATGGCCATCTTGTATGAAGCTCTCAGGCTTATCTTCTCTGTGGATTGCTTGTTTGTCTCTCTCTGGGGGCAACCTCCCAGAGACTTTTTGAATGTTTTGCTTACTGATTTAATCCATACAATCAGAAAAGTGTTAATCAACATTGTTGAATTAATTAATTCAGATTGGCCAGATATTGAGAGAGACAGAGTCAGAGCCAGAGAGAAAGAGCAAGAGTAGACAGACACAGTCACAGAATCACGCAGAGAGACAGAATCAGATGCAAATTTGGTATTGAATTCTTAGGCTTTTTTTTAAAATTAAAAACTTGCCTTTTTATTTAAAAAACACTGCTGAAACAGCTATTATATATTGATTTTTCTTCTTCTAAGCCTATTCCTTATCTGGCTCTACAAGATTACACTAAGAGCTTCTGTTAACTCCCTGGAATCCCATCTTCAAGGAAAGTATTGAAAGTTAAAAAATGGCCCTCTGGTTAGATTTATAGTAACTCTACAGCAAATCTAGGCAAAATCAGCAACACATGTGCTTCTGCTAACTTAGCTATCCAACATGAGAAATGAAATGGTAAAGGAGGTCAGAGGATAAACCGTGGGCTTGGTTGGTTTGCAACATAAAGCTAAGGGCAAAAAGAATGGGCCCTGAATCCCCTTCCCCCACCATACACCTTTTCTTGGAACTACCCAAGTTTGAGGAGTAAACTATAAAGCTGCTCTTTGAGATAGGAAAGTTATGTGCTTGGGACATAGCATTCATTTCCTGTCTGACATTTTCCAAAATGGCTAGATCTGAGCACACCACTTAGACCAAATGATGTCCATCACGCCTTTGTGCATCCTTCATAATTATAGCTGGAGCTAGTGGCTCATTCCTGTAATCCTAGCTACTGAGGAGGAAATCTGAGGATGGCAGTTCAAAGCCCGTCCGGGAAGTGGAGGGTGGGAGACTCTTACCTCCAATTAACCAGCAAAAAAATCCACAAGTGGTAGTGTGCCAGCCTTGAGTGGAAAAGCTAAGTGATAACACAAGGCCCTGAGTTCAAGCCCTAGTACTGGCACCAAAAGCCAACAATGAAAAACAGATAGCTGGAGCTAGATATTGTTATAAGGAGTACCGCTATAAAGTAGTGTTACTTTTTAAAGAAATAGAGCATCAGTACATAAATCATTTTTGTCAAAATGGCAGAAATAATTTTTTAGCTGTATATTGTTTTTGTAAGCATACTATTTTATGTTGGAACACAAGATACACATCTGATAATAAAAATAACAGATACCCTGGTAGTACTCCCGCATTCCTGTAATCTTTGCTACTCAGAGGCTGAGATCTGAGATCTGAGGATCATGGTTCAAAGCCAACCCAGGCAGGAAAGTCTGTTAGATTCTTATCTTGAATTAACTATCCAAAAATAAAAGCTGCAAGTGGCTCCACTGGTACAGCACTATCTTTAAGCACAAAAACTCAGGAACAGCATCTAAGCCTTAAGTTCAAGCTCTAAGACTGGCACCCAAAAAAACCCACAAACAAACAAAAAAACCAAACCAAAAAACAAAAACACCCCAAAACAAAACAATGAAGAAAACAATCAAAAAGATGTAACTTTAAATAGATTGACATGATATCAGACAAACAAAACCTCACAAAAACTCAGCAAGGGTATTTAATATTTTTCTTTTATTTCCAAACATATAGCTAGCTACCTTTCCCAAACCACATTTGCACTCTAAGCAAGTCAACTACAAATTCAACTGTAAAGCTTTTTAGCTCAGTGTTTAACACTGAAGCCCAAAATATTGTACCATGCCTTGCTCATACTTCTTTTCCTCAACTTTTAGACAATTTTTAAATACATAGAAAAAGGTCTTCAGGGTTCCCATCCACAATGATGATGAAAAAGTCTGTGTTCCTCAGTAAATCTGTCAGTTTTTTGTCAATACAGTCACAATTCAGTTTATCAATCGCAAAGCTATAGGACAAATATTACAGTCTTAAGTTCAGGGAAGTCCTTTCCTACTCTCAAAATCTCCTTAGTTTCTCCCCAATTCTAAAACAAAGGATGTTGGACTTACTACAAATTCTTCACCTCTGGTATAATTTTTTTTTTAATTTTCTTTCTCTTTGAGAAAGAACTGGAACTTAAGACTTTACACCTTTTTTTTGGTGTGTATATGATAGTCTTAGGGCTTGAACTCAGGACCTGGGTGCTGTCCCTGAGCTTCTTTTGCTTAAGGCTAGGGCTCTACTACTTGAACAACAGTTCTACTTTTGCCTTTTTAGATAGTTTATTGGAGATAGGAGTCTCACAGACTTTCTGGCCTAAGCTGGCTTTGAACCATGATCCTCAGATTTTAGCCTCCTGAGTAGATAGGGTTGCAGGAACCACTGGAACCCAGCAAGACTTTACATCTTTCCTGGCTTTTTCACTCAATATTAGGGCTCTATCATTTAAACCATACCTCCACTTTCAGCTTTTTGCTGGCTAACAGGAGTTAAAACTGGCTTCTAACTTTAATCCTCAAATCTCACCCTCCTCAGAAATAAGCTATTGAAACCCCTTTGTACAACTACTTAAAGATAATTTAGAATTATAAAAAGAATTTTTTAAAGGAAATAAACAATACTCATTTGTTCCGGGTAGAAGTTTAAATAATAAAATAAATATACTTCATATTTACAATAAATTTGGAGAAATTCTTACATCATCAACCCAATCAAAAGATTCAACATGAATGGTTGTACTTACCACCTTTCTCTTTGAACAATCAGTATTTTTTAGTTTTGTTGTTGAACAAAACATTGGATGAACATCTTACATTACTGGAAAAATATGTTAACTTTATGGCAATACAGAAGCCTTATTTAGCAGTTCAGTTCCTGTCCTCAAATGATTTGTTAAAGTGAGTCATTAAAATACTATCACTTCTTACTAGTTAATTTTAATAGTTTTAGTATTAAGGAGAAAGAAAGCAGCAGGTATGATTGCTCTCCTGTTATGGGGCTCTTACTTGTAGAGACCACCATTAAAAGTAACCAGATTTTGCCAAAAGAGAACCAGATTGCTATTGTGTGAGATACAAGAGGAAGCACAGAGTAAAATGAAATTATAAATGAATAATATCTCCATTACCAAATTAAAAATTAGCTAAAAAAAATCTTAGAAAATTAGAGAAAAAAATCAAGGGCACCCATGGTTAGGTCTTGACAGTATTTTATTCAAGGTTTTTTTCCTATGAGTATACTCGCTAAACAAGGTTATATCTTGATTTTTGAAAATAAGTATTTAAATAAAAAATACTCCAGCATTTCAGTGTTTCTCATCACACACTGCACAACTTGATTAACAATATATCTCAAAAGTGCTGCACAGGTAGAAAGGATTAATAATGTATATAAAAACAAAAAAAAAACAAATGAAGTGAAAATTGGGACACGTTATTAAAATCCTATAAAGTACATGGTGATCGTTTAGTTTGACAGGTAGCAAAATAATGACCAGATTCTCTGATTCATGTGATTATGGTAATCTTGCTCTGATAGTTTAGACACACACAAAAAATGCACTTTAGGGTATGAACTGCCTGTATTTTCTAGCTACTTTGATTATATACAAATATATGTGTAATATTCATTACTGTATCTACATGTACACACATTATCTATGTGTGAATGTGTAAACAGTGTTCTATGCTTCAGCCAAAGAAGAACAAGTAGTTGAACAAGTCTAATTTAGTTCTCATTGCACATAGGTGTCTCAGGAGGAAGGTGTTAGAAGCTTTTTCAGGGTTTGGGCTCAGGCTGAGTGGAGGGAGGGTGTGGGAGGAAGCAGGAATTCACTCCAAATTGGATGCTGGTAGAAAACAGGGCTATTTATAATTTGGAATTTAGGGATTCTTATCTTGAGAGGGAAGACTAGAATGAGAATAAAGCTGTAATTGGTGGAGAACTGGCAGTCCTCATCTTGGCCAAGAGATTGGTGTCTGGTGTTTCCTGGGTGGCAGAGTGACCTTGTTTTTGTCTGAGCTCAGACAAAACTGTGGAGTGGCCTTGCTTGGTCATGTGTTGCTGGTGAGAGTGGACTTGTCTGAGGTAAGTGTTCTGAGATTCTTCATGTCTGATGGGAGAAGTGCAAGGTCAATCCACAAGAGTCAGGCCAGCTTCTGATGTTGTTATATGGTGAGAAAACAGAGAAGCCACATTTTCTTTTAATTTTTTACTTCTTTTTGTAATTCATTCTTTCAGACCATGGAAACCACATTTTGAGAGGTTGAATTGGGAATCTTTATTAAAAGGCCAATGAATACAGGCCGACTCTTGTTGCAAAGACCTGTAGCCTGGTGAACACACTTAACCTTGTCAGTAAACTAGCCACGAAAGCCAGAAGAGGAAAGAAAAAGCAGAAAAACAATACCAGCAAACCATATGAGTTTCAAAGGAGAGTGGAAGTGGGATGCAATGGTGACTGGAGAAGAGTCAGGATACAGGATAGGAAAATGGAGACATGTGGTATGGTACAATGGTACCTGAACTGGGTCTAAATAGGGTCAGGGTCACAGGGAGCTTGAGAGTTCACAACCTAAGACTAGCAGGACTAGTAATCTATTGTCCCAGTCCCCACTCCTGCCTCTAGGAATTCAGGCATGCCTATCACCTGGGAGGTGGGACTTTCCTGCTTCCAACATGAAGAAAAGATGGTGCCACTTAAACCCAATACCCTATCATCTACCATGTGGCCAAGATGACACTGGTTAGATTCAACATCCCTACTTCAATGTTGTGTCTGATCTTTGCCTTTTTGAAATAGTTTCAGTAATCCTGATTCTGGAGATGGAAGACCTTATAAGTATATATGTACCTATGTGTCAGATTGCCTTTTTTGCATGACTCAACTTTAGGTAGGGCTGGACAAGAAAGAACATTAAGAGAACAGTTTCCCCACCCAGAAAGAACAATTCAGTACTATTCACCAGTCCCCTCCTCTCTCTATCCCAGCCCTGAAGATAGTATTGCTATCTCTTATTGTCACCTGATGAATATTCAGTAATAAAACAAGAAACCTCATGTTTATCATTATAAAAATGTATGTGGGGTTTCATTTTTTATTTATACTTTTTGCTGGTCTTGGGGATTGGGGCCTGTCCCTGAATCTTTGTGCTCAAAACTAACACTCTACCACTTGAGCCACAGCTCCATTTCCAGGTTTATGTGACTAATTGGAGATGAGAGTCTCAGGGATCTTCCTACGTGGGCTGGCTTTGAACCGTAATCCTCAGATCTCAGTCTCCAAAGTAGCTAGGATTACAGGTATGCATGACTGGTGCCCAGCTCATTTTTTATTTTGAAGAAATGTTGTTTCAAGTTTGTTTTTTAATAATCAAAAGATTCTTTTATTACCTTTAGTTCAGATTGTTTCTCTATGTTCTGATTACTTCTAAGCATTGCTAAGATAGTTCCTTCCCTTCCCCACTATTTTTTTCTTTTTTCTTTTGGCTAGGAAATTAACATTTATTGTAGCTGGCATTTAAAAGATCCTCCATGATTCTCAACTCAGAGGTGTTGTGGTTGTATTCTTCTCTTATTCTCTGGAGAACACCTGAAGTCTCTGTGCATGTTAGTGTGACTAGTACAGATGAGCACACAAATTAATTTATGGGCTATTTCATCAAATATTTATAGAAATACAAAATGTTTTGTCAAATTAATATAATCATTTTCTTCTAATTTATGGGATTTGGGAATACCACAGCCACCATCACCTCCTATTCGTCTATATAATCATTTACTAAAGAAGGATTAGTCCAATACATGTTATGTGCCCATGCATGTGCCCATGTATCTTTGCCCTAGATACTAGGCCACTGAGAGGGAGGAAGATTAATAATCCAACATCTGGATTCCTAGGGCTCAGGATGAAATTCCTGCTCAGATAATCACTTATTTCTCTAAATGCTACTTTCTTCCTATATTAAATGCATGACCACAATAATATTTCTTATCCCTTTGGGCTACTGGAGAGCTAAAAGAGATAATAATACAAGTTGACCACTAGTACAGTATTTGTATTCAGTGAGTCTTTATGGATTTTTTAGGATAAAGTGGTGAGGTACTGGAATGATGTCCTTCCCTCAAGAATTGACAGGCTCTTCTCTCTCATGTGATCAGTGGGAGACTGGAGACATCTCACTTATACTTGGGGTGAGCATAAGGAGGTAGGAGGGCAAAGTATGGAGAAGGCATTGACTGACAGACCTGACAGATGTGGAAAAGTTGTCCTGGTGTTGGTGGAAGGTGAGGAAGAAACATTGGGTGCCCTCCTCAGCCAGAGAGGCCTCCTTTCCATTCCTATGTTCTACTATCAGCTCTTGTCTTGCTATCACAGGTACTTACAAACTATTTTTTGCTAAAAGCATCCACTCCTCACAAAGTCCTACAAATGAACTAAAATTATGAGAATAACCAGGCATCCCAGCTTTTATTTACAGTGTCTCAAATGCTGGGTCTGCTTACCTGTGCACAGGCAACGATAATCAGTCAAGGAATGTCTGTTTAAAATGATGCCTGGGGGGGGGGGCTGGGAAGGGATGTGAAGGGTAAACAAAGGAGGAGGCTGCAATGCTTGATAAGAAATGTACTCATTATCTTGCCCATGAAATTGTAACCCCTCTGTACAGTATGTTCACAAAAAATAAAAATTAAAATTAAAAAAAATAAAAAATAAAATGATGCCTATCTCATCCCCCTTCAAGGCTGAAGACATAAAGAGTAACTAAGGAATCTTATTGTCATTTTTCATAATGTCTTATTATAGACAATCACAGCCCCTGGGGGGAAAATGTCTCCAAGTTTCCAGTCATTATTCTAACCTGTAGCCACCTTGATTCTGGGAACAGCAGAGCCTTACACTCAGCACTCCATGAAAAGATTACCTCAGTGCATGAGGTAATATGCTAATGTCATGAGATTCAGGTATAAATAGAGGAAAAATTGGGGTGAGGCAAAAAATATACACCATTAAGCAGTTTTAGTCAAACTGGTCCTTTGGATAATCTCATCTTGGCGGCTAAAAGGGATTTTTGTTGTTGTTCCCTTGGGCAATGGTCGCTCAAGCTGTAATCCTAGCTACTCAGGAGGCTGAGATCTGAGGATCATGGTTTGAAGACAGCAGGTAGGAAAGTCTGTGAGACTCTTATCTCCAATTAACTACACAAAGCCAGAAGTAGAGCTTGGATTCAAGTAGTAAAGTATTCCCAGTACCCAAACAACAACAACAGAAACCCTTTTCCACTATGATGAGATTATCCCAAAAGGATAATCCAAATTTGTCCAAAACTGCTTAATTATGCATACTTTTTGCCTCACCCCAATTTTTCTCCTATTTACACCTGAATCTTATATAAGACAGTAGCATATGAAGATGGGCTGAAGTAATTTGCCTTCATAATTTGGCTTTTTTTTTCTAAGTTGTTTGTTCCAGTCCTGTGTCTGACACTCTTGCTGAGCTTTCTTGTTCATTGGCTGGTGCTATAACTTGACCTACAGCTCCAACCTGTATTTTGCTGGTTAATTGGAGATGGAGTCTCAATGATTTTTTTTTTCCTGCCTGGATTGGCTTTGAACTGTAATCTTCCACTTCTCAGCCAGCTTGATAACTAGATATAGCTCAGCATTGCTTTTTCCTTTTTTTTTTTTTTTTTTTGGTGTGTGTGTGGGGTGTCAAGACCTTAAGTCAATCCATAGGAAACAGCTAATCTACTGAAATGGAGAGCTATAGAAATCTTCAAGATTAAATAAGAAAAGTAGCATGCCTAAGAATTATGTACACTGCTCTCCGTGCAATAGATGACACATGGACTTGAATTTGCATGGGAAAATTCTGAAGAAATGTTGCCATTAAATGTGGAATCTGAGGTGCATGTGTGTGTGTGGGTGGGTGGGGGATATACTTCTCTATAAAGTATAAAATAAATTATTTCTAAAAACCATGTCTCAAGGATTAAATTTTTTAATTAAAATTTACTTTTCTAAAGTTTCAAACTCTAACAAATGCACGTCCCTAAACTTTCTAAACATCACCTATATTAGAATGAGTTCTCCAAAAAAATAAATTTCTACCTGGAGCCCTCATCTGTGCACCTCTCTTTGTTATTATTATTTTTTCCTGGAGTGGGACCTGAACTCAGGCCCTGGGCGATGTCCCTGAGCCTCTTTGAGCTCAAGGCGAGCACTCTACCACTAGAGCCCCGAGCTAGGATTCACACCACGATTCCCAGATCTCAGCCTCCTGAGTAGCTAGGATGACAGGCGTGAGCCACAGGCGCCTGGCTGTGCACCAACAATGAGAGTTCAAGACTACAGGCTCACAAAGAATAAGGCATATGCTTCCTTAATGTTAGGTGTGACATGTGGCGAGGGGGGGTGGGGGGGAAGGAGACGTGTGCCTACTCCAGGCGAATCCCTAAGACTGTGGCGGGGCCACTCGTCCTGCATTCCCCCTCCCCAGCCCCCTCAGCCTCCCACATCCCCAACCCGCAGGAGCGCGCTCAGGCGCTGGGCCGCGCGCCTGGGCCCGGGCGCCTCCGCCCGCCGCGTCCCCAGGCCACCCCCACAATGCCCCGCGCGCGTCACCCGTCACTCACGGCCCCGGGGCGCGCGCGAAGCTCCTTTCATTGGCGGGAAAACGCGCGGGAGAAGGAGGTCGGGACCCGCCCCGCTGCCGCCCGGCCACCGCCGCCGACCCGCGCTGCCAGAGCTCGGCGCTAAATTTGAAAGCAAAACCCGAGCGCGGGCGGGTCCTGGAAGCAGAACCACCCGCCCGGGAGCGGCCGGGTCCTCAGCCCGGGGACAGACTCCGTTCTCGCCGTCTCCGGCAGGACGCGCGCGCGGCCCGGGAGGACGAGGAGGAGGGCGGCATGGCCGCAGGCGTGGCCTGCGGGGACGCGGCCGGGGCCGGGCAGCTAGTGTTCTTGCTTCCAGGTAAGCCCGGCGGGACGGCGGCCCCGAGCGGGGACGGCGGGGCGTGGTTTTCCTGCCGTGACCCCCCCTCCTTCCCGCCCTCGCTCCCTTCACCTCGGTGGGGGGGGGGGGGGAGAACCCGAGGCTCGGCTTCCCTGGGGACGTCTGGGTCACGTGGCGTGTCGCGTCGCGCGGCTTCTAACCCGGAAGTGCAGGGTGGAGCTCTCGAGTCCCTGGGGATTGGCAGGACCGAGTTTTGCAGTGGCACCCAGGCTGCGCGCGCGAGAGTGAGTGTGTGTGTGTGTGTGTGTGTGAGTGTGTGTGTGTGTGTGTGCGTGCGTGCGTGCGCGCGCGTGTGTGTGTGTGTGTGTGTGTGTTGGTCCTGGGGTTTGAATTCAGGGTCTAGGCACTGTCCATTTTTGGGGGGTGGGTGGTTAGTTGGAGATCAGAATCTCACGGACTTTCCTGTGGGAGCTGGTCTTGAACCGCGATCTTCAGATCTCAGTCTCCTTCGTAGCTAGGATTACTACAGGCGTGAGCCACCAGCCCTTTGCTAACTCGGCCCTTTTGGGTAAAGGTGTCCTACCCGGCAGCTTGAAGGGTTCTTACTTGGATTGGATCCGAGGACCCACAAAGTGGCCTGGGAAAGTGCTTTGTTGCCTTAACGTGGCTCAGGCCTGGGATAGAACTGAATGGAGATTGCTGTTAGGCCAAGAGGGGGTCAAAACAATTCCTGAGAGTAAAGACCACCAGAGCCAGGCCCTTGGGCCTCTCTGTAGGTGGTGAGCAGCCATCCAGGGCATGTAGGGGCTGGAAACATTGGGCAGTCCAATGCCACAGGGTAAAAATTTGAACTGTGGAGTCAAGCCAGGAATGTTTGGTTGTCTTTTAGATGATACAGTTGGTGGGATCATATTGGAAGAAAGGAAAAAGAGCCTTTGCTAACTATATTTAATTTTGTATTATGCGAAGTTGACTCCGATATGATATGACAAAATTGCCCACTACTCTAGAGTGTGTGTACTGAAAATCGTTGTAGGATAGTCATGCATTTTGCATGTTTAACATCCCCACACTTTTTTTTCAGTGTATAAGTTTGATTTTTTTTTAAACATGCAGATGACACGAAGGGCTAAATTTTTTCTTTGACGTTAATTTTCTTGAAGAACTCCACTCCCATTACTTGATATCTATGATTCTGTGTCTCATCCTCTCAAGCCAGCATTTCAGTATACCGTTTATATTTTTTATTGTCAAGGTGATGTATCGAGGGTTACACTTATGTAAGTAAGGTAATAAGTGCCTCACACTTTCTAGTTAACAACATATAAGAAAAATGAAAGGACAGATTTACTTAAACCCTTCCAGCTTTTCATATGTCATGGCCTATGGCAAGAGATAGAACTTCACCCAGCAGCATTTTGTCTCTCTATGCTGACCTCTTCTTGGACCAGAGATTAGTTTTGCACGTTTGGATACTAGCATACTCCTTTGCGTCCAAGTGCTTTCCCTCAGCATTATGTCTGTACTATCCATCCATGTTGTATGCAGCAATTGGTTGGTTGATTTTTTTTCATTGCTGTTTGGAGTTCATTATGAATGTCAATCTAATTGGTTGGTTTCCAATTTGTGATTAAGAACATTGCCACCCATTTCTCTAGGATGTCACTACCCTGGAGTGGAATGGCTTGTTACTTAGTTTTGGAAGCCACTCCAAAATGGTTTTTCAAAGTGGTTATACCGATCTGCACTCTTGCCAGAAGAGCAGGAGAGTTCCTGTTGTTGCACATCCTCAATGAAGATGTTTGGGTAGAAAAACAGCTAATAAGAAACTGAGGGTTTTGACAGACTCTAGCAAAGGGCTAGCTACATCACTGCTTTAAAAATAATAGATACTCTCTTTGTCATACCATACAATTCGATTTTCATAGTAGGAAACAACCTTTTCGAATCAAGTTCATTGCTTTATTCAAATGTGTAGGATACCTCATGATAATTTGTGTTTCTAATTTTGTCATCTTTTTTTTTATCAATACTGTTATCTTCATTCTTTGTTTCGTATTGTCATGGTAAATACAAATTAAATGTTGAGTATGTCCCTGAAATCAGTGAGTTTAATATGTCTGTTGCACCATACTAAGAATTTTAGGCTAGTTCTGGTGTTGAGTTGAGTTGTATTATCACTTGCTAACACATTAGGGTGGGAAAGTGGCAGTTAAAGAACTGATAGCAACCTGTGGTCAAGGGTCAGGGAGGAGCATGGTGTTTTATAGCAGTTAAAACTTGAGTTTCTTTCTGTTCTTCTAGGTGGCCTTTAGTGCCACCTGCAGGCTCTCAGGATACAAACATGATTTGGTAGCTATGAAAGTGTGATGGTGGGTTTCCAAACTTGAAGGCATCAGTCACCTGGGAGCCAATCTTCTCTCCTTCCTTCCGAAGAGCAGTAGATCCTGAGCTAGGATTCAAGAATGAGCTTTTAAAACAAGTTCCCAGATGCTGCTGCTGTGATAGGTCTTGAGATCCACTCCTGGGAACCAATATAGTGAGGACTGGCCCTTGGGAGCTACATTAGGATGTAGGCATCCCAAATAGCCCAGGTTGGGCTGTTTGTTTGATGGCGGGCCAAAGTTTGCATGGTTAGGAAGTACATGGCAGTAGGTAGTATGAGGCTGGCTTTCACAGTATTTATTGTGTTTTTCTTTTTTCTTTTTTTTTGCTAGTCCTGGGAATTGAACTCAGGGCTTGGGCACTGCCCCTGAGCTTCTTTTGCTCAAGGCTAGCACTCTACCACTTGAGCCACAGTGCCACTTCCAGTTTTTTCTGCTTATGTGGTAGTGAGGAATCGAACCCAGGGTTTCATGCATGCTAGGCAAGCACTTTACCACTAAGCCACCTTCCCAACCTTTATTGTTTTTTGTTTTTTTTTTTCACTACTACCAGCAAGTAGAAATTTATCCCAGGTGGTTAGAAAGGCAGGAGACGTGCTGAGCAAGCAAAGTAGCTACAGTGAAACTGGGCTTTAATAAAGTAAAGATTATATAAACATTTTCAAGATGGAGGTAATTTGTACTCAGTTTTAGAAAACTTTTAGAATCTGAAGAACTCACTTGGTATGGAAAAGTGAGTGCATTATCCAACATTTTTCACAAGCCAGTAGAGCTCTGTGGAGATTTATCCATGAGACCATCAAGACCACGTGGCCTGATGATCGTCTTTTTCCACTACATTTAATTCATATCATAGCACTATGTATTATCATGAAGGAGTTTGGGTTTAGGTCCATTTGCCCTTAGTTTGTAATTTTGTTTAAAGTTGAGTATTCCAGTTAAACCAAAGCTGGAATTTAGAAAGGAGGCTGTAAGATATTCAGACTCAGGACCTTAATTTCCATAGGCAGGTGGAGACAGAACCACTTACAATTTAAGCAAGATAAACACTTCTTTTCCTTTGGAATGATCTATGTTTCCAGCATGGCTTGGAAATATTAGGTTGTATGTAGTTCTTTTATTTCAGAGGCCATTGACATCTCTACTTTTTGGAACATGTTAGAAGTTTCCATCCCTCTCTCTTGACCTAAAAGGAAATACTTGAGTTATATTTTGTATAATTTTCTCTGGTTGGAGTTGTGTGTCCAAGTTCTGTATACTTGTCAATTCTACGAAGCTGGGATGGACCTGGGTATGAGGGTCAGCTGGGAACACATTGAGTGTACAGTAAGAGATTATGGGTATTGCAAGCTGAATCTGCAACAGGTATCAGGGCTGAATTAATAACAGGAGTCACTTTCAGCAAATACTAAGACAATGGGACATCTCGATGTTATTTGAGGAAAAATAGAAAGAATGGAAATGATTTCAAAACCATTTTGAAACCCTCAAACCTCATTTGGGTCCATTTAACCTGATCATAAAATGACCCCGAAGCAAGAGTAAAAAGTCCCTAGAAGCAACTGAACTTTCAGTTATAGACAAGTTTTGGTGTAAAGTTCTCTATTTTATTTTTGCCAGTCGTGGGGCTTGAACTATAGGCCTGGGCGCTGTCCCTCAGCTCTTCAGCTCAAGGCGAGAGCTCTACCACTTGAGCTACAGCGCCACTTCTGGCTTTTTCTGCTTATGTGGTGCTGAGGAAATGAACCCAGGGCCTCATGCATGCAAGGCAAGCACTCTGCCACTGAGCCACCTTCCCAGCCCTTCTCTTTATTTTATAAAAATACGTGTTAAAAGATATCTTAAGAAAGACCATACTTGTTATTTATTTCCCTACAGGGAGTACAAGTGGTAGTCAGTTTCTTGTGGGTGGAATATGGTTAGTTTTTGGGAGATAAGGCTCCCAGGTCTGAGGACCAGAGACATTTCAAATTCAGTGGCATCTTTTAAGATGGAACATCTTGATAATCACAAGTACTAATATGAGAGTTGCCTCTCCAAATGCACATTTACACTGTAGAACTATATTCTCATTAAAATATTTAAACTATGAAATTTCCAAATTAATTTTCCTGTTTAGTGATGGAGGAAATTTATGTTGTTGTTATTCTGATTGTAGTCTTGTTGCCTTAATATATATATATATATACACATATATACATGTATATAGTCTTGTTGCCTTAATATATATATACATGTATATGTATATATATGTATATATACATGTATATATATATGTATATATACATGTATATATATGTGTGTATATATATATATATATATATATATATATATATATGCCTAAAAGAAGCACCTCTTGTTTGGGAGAGGATTTTTTAAAAAGGAAGGAAATGTGTAAAAATTTAGAGCAAAAGAAGGACTACTGTAGACACCCTTGATTTTTCAGTGTCCCTAAAACACAAAAACAACTTTTTTTCCTCTTTAACCTGAGGATCAGGCATGTGGATAATAGCAGAAGAAAAGTTGAAGCAGGTAGCTGTTTGTATATGTATATGTATCTTTGTGCTTAGAAATATTCCTCATGGCTGAATCTTCCTTTATTTTAAGAAGAGCTTATTCAAATGGAAGAAGCTGCTCTTCCCTTGGCAATGTGGCCAATCCAAGCTCAACGTTGAGACAAGCTGTGTAAAGCTTGGCTTAGCTCAGAAGATAGGCCATTTACTCAATGGTTTCCTGCAGGCAGTCTCTAACATGGGACATGTTTGAACATTTTCCACATGATTCCTGAGCCTGGCTTTGTCTTAACAGAATGTGTTTTGGTGGAGCCCTGCCTTTCTCATATGGCCCCTGAATCTGCTTGTCTGGCTGGTTGAGCACACTCAGAGTTGATGGACCAAATCCTTTGCCAGCTGGTATGATCAGGCTGTATCTGAAACCTGATCCTAGTGCTCAGTAATTGTTCCAAAAGACCTGGAACAAGTAAGAATTAGCGACTCCTATGTATTTATCCCTCAGGACAGAAAAATATTCATAAAAGGAATGCTAACAGTGTTCATGATTTTTTTATTTGAGTAGCAGGATGTTTTAAGCTCCATCTCTATGTGTTGCTGGTCATTGTGGCTCTGGGCTGGTTGTGAACTTGATGTTTTCTCCAGCCACTTCCCAGTGACAAGCCATTTCTAAAAGTTTGGCTGTTGATTGAGACATCTTAAAAGAGTGGAGACTGATTTCCATGGTCTTGGTGAAGGCCAGTTTTTAGTTTTCCTCTAAAGCTTTAAAAGAAAGTTGTATTAGTCGCTTGGAAATCATTTTCCTAGTGTATACTTCTCTCACTCCTTTTTGATTTGCCTCTCAGTGGCCTTTGAAGAAACAGAGAATTTCAAAGTCAGGAAAGTCTTGAGAAATGAAGGCCTATAGTTATTACTGAAATTAGCATTCCTGAAAGCATCAGGAACTTGAAAATCATGCTGATTCATCTTGTGTGCTTTATATTTGTGTCCTAGCAAAGTATTTCTAAGGAGGTCTTTGTTTATCAGGCAAGAGGAAGCCTAAAGAAAATGAACTGGAGCCTGTGTAGGATGCAGTGTTATGAGGATAGAACTAATCTCATCCTCTTCTTTTCCTTTTAGATCTTCTTGAACCCGAATAGCCTTGATGTAATATCTAAAAATAAAGTGAATCATGCTTTGATGTCAGTCTTTTTTTTTTTTTTTTTTTTTTTTCTTGTAATGGGGTGTTTCTCAGAGCTTATCTTGTCTGGGACAAAAATCAGACAGGGTCCTGAACAATGTCCAGTACTTCCAAGTCATAAGAATATTTGGCAGAAAGTTGATTCTCCCTCCTGTCTTTTGTCTTTGAAGTTTGACCAATAGGAAGAAACATGTCTTAACCAAGAGAGGGATAAAGAAGAGCTGCCAAGTTTAAAGGACTGGTTGATAATTTCTTATCAACTGTGTGTGTAGTGACCTGCAGATGAAAACTGTGTAATATACTTTGTGATAAATTTTTCACAATTACAGAGTCATTATGTCTGTGCATTTATGCGTGCGGTGTTGTATGTTTTACACATTAAGTCACAGACTACTAAGGAGCATATACAGCTATATATACAATATTATAATCCTGAATGGGAAGATCAGTTTCCTTTACTTCACATTAATCAACCTGAACTTTGTCTGTTTTGAGATGTTTTGTATATCTCATACTAAATATCTGTTGCTCCTTTTATGTATTTTTTTGATCTTGCCTTGAAAAGGCTCCCCCTTCCTTCCTTTGCTGTCCCTGGCACTAGATTCTACTGGCTGGATCACAGTAGGGTCAAGATGTTCCTTGAGAAGGACATCAGGGAGGAGAGATAGTTTGAGACATTTGCCTCACAGGAGAAAGTCACATTGAGATACTTATTGTGCAGTTTGTGTTTTTTGAATTAGGAAGGAGGGGTTTTAAAATGAAGAGAATCTCTAGGGTATTACACTTTAAAATGTTGCCTCTGCAGTAGTACTTGCCTGAATTTCAGTCCTGGCTGTCCATTTGACTAGTACCTTGACCTTGCTACAAGTCTTTCCTATAAAAAGTGAAGTTTAAGATAGTACCTGTTTCATAGAGATGTTATAGGGATTGCATTATGTTACCTATATAGAAGATTTACTAATGCCTAGCAGATAGTAAAGGACCAATGCATATTACCTATTACCTTTTTTCTTTTTTTAGATTGTATATTCATTGGACACAGTTGTCACTTTATCACTGGTATGTGTTTGTTCAAGTTCAAATGACATCTGGAAAGTAGCAGTTTACTGCTTTGTGGTACTGAGATCAGGGGGAAATAAATCAGAAAGATTTGCTGCTAGTCATTAGCGGACCCCCCGTCCCCCGCACCCCCCAATGGAGCATTCAGTTGGCCTTTAAGAGATCACAGGCAGACTGCTGTGAAATCAGTTAGATATAAGGAAACAGAGTGGCATGCTTGAGATAATTGGGAAATCCAACATATTGAATCTGAAATGGCCAGCAAAACTGATAGCTACTTCAAATTTGTCTGAACTTTTTTCTATTTTTACAAAAAAATACTACTTTTATCCAGCATTTTTGTCATCTTTTCCATAAAAGTCAGAAGGAAAAAGTGTAAAGCTGAGTCTTTTTAAAATAGAGCATGAAGTCTAGTGTGTCAGTACAATTTTGGAGGAAGGTGCTTCATGTAAGTTTTTTCTATATAATGAAGTTTGACTTTTTAAGGATCAAAATTTGTTCTCATCATTTATTTACTTTTTTTGGCTTGTCCCGAAGCCTGAATTTGGTCTGGGTACTGTCCCTGAGCCTCTTTGTGCTCAAGGCTAGTGTTCTACCACTTGAACCACAGCATCACTTCCAGCTTTTCCTGAGTAGTTTATTGGAGGTAAGTCTTAGGTGGACTTTTCTGTCTGGGCTGGCTTCAGCCTCCTGAGTAGCTAGGATTATAGGTATGAGCCACTGGCAGCTGGCTCATCATTTCTAATTGAGTTTTTCCTAGAATTGAAGTACACATATTAATTTATTGAATACGTCCTATGGAGTTCTGCTGGGCATTTTACCATGTATTATCTTGGTTTTACACATTATGTTCTGTTCCCTGCCCAGACAACTGCCCCTGCCCCAAATCAGGAGAGCCTTGTAATCTTTCTTGCTCAGCTTTCTTACCTATCAGTGGCACTTGAGCTGCACTTCCACTTCCACCTTTTTGTTAATGACAAGAGTATGTCTACCCAGGCTGGCTTCAAACCATTCAGCCTCTAAGTGGCTAGGATTATAGGCATGAGCCAGTACCTGTTGCATGGCTTATTTTCTTGTTTGCTTCCAAACTTGCTTGCTTACTTGAAAGAGGAGCCCACACATCCATCCCAGCGGACCACACAGAGGCAGGCAGGCACAGGAGAAAGATTATTATAAGGTTTATTAGAGGAACTATATTTCCCCCAAGAGGGAGCACATGGCCTCTGCCACCATCCATTAATAGGAGGGTCTGAGGGATAGGAAGTGAGGTAGATGGGAGTTCAGGTGGGTCTGGGTGGAGAGAGGGAGGGGCCAGCTGTATGGAGGGAACTCCAGGAATGGGAGGGGGGCCCAGGTGTGGGTGGAGCATAATACTAATATTCCCAGCTCTGTTGTTTACTAAGAATAAGGGGTACCAGGCGGGGGGGGGGGGTGGCGGGGTGGCGGCAGGGGCAATAGGCAGAGGTCATTTCTTCTGGAGCTGCTTCCTGCTGCCAAGGGGTCTCTGCTTTGTTGCTTGGCCTGGTCCTCCTTTTTCCATGACAGTAGTTAAATGTAAGACACAATTAATAAAAGGCAAAAATTGTTGTTAGTACCCCAAGAGAGGAATATGCCATGGAGGAACTGATTTCCAGAAGGGGCTGTCAAAGACCTGAAATTACTTTTTTTGTCTCTTATTGGAGACAGAATGGTCCTGACTCCCAGCATCCTGGAGGAGGGGGTAGCAGAAATATTTAAAGGTACCACAACCAAAGGGTGTCTTGGGCTCTTTTGACTACTTCCTCCTGGACCAGGGCATCAAGGAATCCCTGGAACTGGGATCTTTAGGGTCTGGGTCTGCACTGGGCAAGGCAGGGCAGTCAAAGTGATGTCTCTGGTTGCCTGTAGGAACAGGATGGCCTTGACTTGTTTCCAAGTGGTATCCTGAGCAGGGAATGTTATATCCTGTTGAAAGAGACTTTGGGAAAGATCAGGCAAAAAGCTAACAAAAGATCAAGCAAAAAGCTGACAGGGTGACAGGTTAATTGTAACATGAATGACATAGAGTATACATTGGCCATGAGCCAGAAACGTTTCATTTGGAGTATAAAGCCCAGTTGTAGCCCATTACAGGGAAGGTAAAATAACTGGACTCAGGAAAAGAAGGTAGAAAGGAGTGTCTAAAGTCTTTTGAGTAACTGGGATGGGGGAACATAATGGACTGTTTGGGAGTACCAGTCAGAAGTTATAGCAGGTAACAAAGGCAAGACTGTTAACTTTCTGTCCAGTTAGAAGGTAGACAGGTATGGACATTAAGTGGGCAAGCAACTCTTTTGATCTCCTGGCTCTGATTAATTTTGAAAGGGCGACTCCTTTTACTTTTTTTTTTTTGGGTTCGGTCGTGGGGCCTGAACTCTTAGCCTGGGCGCTGTCCCTCAGCTCTTCAGCTCAAGGCTAGTGCTCTACCACTTGAGCCACAGCGGAAAGGGCGACTCCTTTTAGAATGTCATCTCTTTACTCCTCTCCATGGTTTTCCATTGTCAGGACTGACTTTGTCCTGGTGGGTGTCACAGTGTCCATTGCTGGGATAACTTGTCTTAGTTGGCATTTACGGTTTGGACTCAGGGCCTGGGCACTGTCCCTGAGCACTTCTGCTCAAGGCTAGTGCCCTACCACTTAGAGTCAATGCCACTTTGAGCCTTCGGCTGGATACTTAGAGGTGAGTCTGGAGCCATGCCTCCAGCCTGGCTCTGTGCTGATTAGCTGGGAGATGGGAGTTTTAGAGGGATTCTTTGTGCCCAGGGTGGCTTTGAACTGTGGCAAAGGAGTCCTGGTTACAAAAGCCCTTTTTATTTCCAATAAAAGCAACAAGGAGATCAATGAGATAGAGCTTACCTATAACTTGTTAACAATTGATTAACAATTACTTGTCAGCTTTTTAAAAATAAAACAAAGTAGATGTTTTTAACCTGGGACTGATTGGCACTGTAAGTACTGCCCACTGCCTCTGGGCAGCCTGTTTAAAGTGGCTTACATACAACATTTAACCTTTAACAAATGTACAGGCCTTTCCTTGGGCTATAGCAGCTGAGCCTGTTTAACACCTTGATTTATAAAAGCATTTTTTTGGCTGGCGGAGGAACCTGATTTCTTGGCCCCAACAATGCCTACCTGTGCAGGCCTTTAGACAGATCTCAATAGGGACATAATCTCAGCTCTACAAGTTTTGGTTTTTTTTGGGGGGGTGGTCCAATCGTGGGCCTGAACTCGGCCTGGGCGCTATCCCTCAGCTCTTCACCTCAAGGCTAGCGCTCTACCACTTGAGCCACAGCACCACTTCCAGCTTTTTTTTTCTGCTTATGTGGTGCTGAGGAATTGAACCCAGGGCCTCATGCATGCAAGGCAAGTGCTCTACCACTGAGCTACCTTCCCAGCCCTCTACAAGCTTTTTAACAGATGAATTTAACCAGCTCAAAAGTTACTGCCAATTAGGACTTTGAGCAGATACAATGGGTTTGGGATTTACATTTTACAACCTTAACTTATACTGCTATCAGATGACTGGCAAGTTTTGTCCAGTTAGAACAACATGGGTGTTGTATCTTTCCATGACCTCCTGCTTTGCCAAACTCAAGTAACTCAGGATCTGATACCATTTTTGTCATCCAAGCAATTGTTTGTAATTGCCTCTGGATGTTTTAACATTGTCAGGGTCCCCGAGTGCCTTTTTTTATGTTGGGATAAATGCACCTTTGGCATTTTCCCTGGTCAGTTGCTGGATTTGAGCTCAGGGTTTGAGTGCTTCCCCTCAGCTCTCCAGCTCAGGGTTAGCACTTGGCCACTTGGAGCACCCAAGCAACTGGGCTTTTGGGCACTCTGCTGGCAGATTAGAGATGACAGTCTCACAGGGACTTTTGTCTGTCCAGGCTGGCTTTGAACTGTAGTTCCCAGATCAATGAGTTTTTACAAACGGTCCCTTTTACTTCAATTAAAAATAACAAAGATGGTATTGGAAGTAGATTTATAAGCATGGTTTCACCTGGAACTTATTAAGTTACATTTGACAAACTTGTCTGGTCTTTTACTGTGGGCCTGCAGGAAATGGTTACAAAAAAAGCTTTCAGGGCAAACTGGAATAATCCTAATTTATCCTTTCTTACTTTGAAATAAACCTTCAGGACAATTTTATCTTTTAAACTTTAGTCTGGGAGGCCAGCCACTCCCTATACCTTCCCAAATTTTTACTGTCATTTTAATCCCTTTTTTGTAAAGTTACTTTAATTTGCATTTAAATGCCTCATTGAAACATTGGGCTACAACCCTTTAACCTCTTGGCTGAAACTTTACTGGTGCTGTAGCATCTCTCTCTCTCTCTCTCTCTCTTTTTTTTTTTTTTTTAACAAATACATCCAATTGTAAAATAGTATGGAAGTCAACTTATATCCTATGCTCTTACACCCCTTATGGTCTAACTAGTGGGAATTAACATTTACAGAACCAAATATCTGAAGTGGCTTGTGTTTTACCCCAAATCATCAGCCTTTCGGTCATGTGTCCTGGAGCAAGGCTGGCTAGGTCTGGGCAAGGCTGTGGCATCTCCCAGCGTGTATAGACTGTTGCAGCTCCTGTTGGTTATCTGCAAGATTCTATATATATTGGTTAAAGACCTGGTTTACACCAGCTTTTGTATATTGGTGTCACTGGCTTAGGCAGCTGTGACAACTTTGTTTTGTTTCCTGGACATTTCCAATTCACCACCACACTGTTGAGTTACCTTAGTCCCTTGATCTTAAAGGGAGTTGATTGGCGCTCAGGGGAGAAAACAGAGAATTAAACCTTAGCCTTAGTTTACTAGCCATGGTCAGAGGTACAATATTTAACTCTCAGCATAGATGGACATAGGAATGACATAAATCTCAGCCAACTTACTTACTTTGTAAAGGAAACTGTTTTTTTTTAAACTCCTTTCCAAAAGCCTTTTAAAACTGCCTGTTTTTTCTTTGGCTTATAGTCAGTCAGGTCACAAAGTTTTAAAGCAATTTAGATGAAATCACACCTTTCATTGACAAAGATCTTTTAGTACATAAAATACTTGATAACCTTCATATAGACAAGTAGACACAGACAGACATGTTTGTGCACAGATTATAGTGTGCTTAGATTTTAAAATCGGCTGTTTTAAAGTTTTGAAATTTTAGTGGTATTACTTTTCCTAATTAGGATGGAACCACGTGGTCAGTTTAAAATACAAAACTTTGCCAACAAGAAACTTAGTAAACAAGAGACGACACGAACAGACAGGTGGCCTAGCATAATGGCACCGCAGGTCAGGTGGGGGGTAGGTCACAGAATCTAGTAGAGTCGGTTCGAAACAGCAGCTGAATTACCAAGATGGCAAATCCACCACAGGCTCGATGCTGGGGAGATTTAACAGAATTTAATACACTTTTGGTAATTGTTAGGTTTTTAAAAAGAGGTAGCCAAGTAAGAACTGTACCACGCACGTGGTCTTCAGTAGACCTGCTGGGACCAGGGTTGGCACTCCACGCAGCTGGCAAAAGGGAGCGAGAGCGTGTCTGGCCCTGGGTTAGGCCCTATACAGGGTAGGGGGCAGGGAAGGGTGTGTCCAGGTAAAGGGAAGTGGGATCAGGTGGGAGAAAGGTGTGGCCACATCAGATTAAGATGAGACCTCAGCAAATGTGACCTCTTCCAAATGTCTCAGTTGCCAAGGTAACGCAGGTACTGGGCGAGGTCTGTTAGCCGCCCAGGAATGGACCTTACAGTAATGTCCAAACTTGTTGACCTTTTTTTGGGGGGGTAGGGGTGAGTTTAAACTTAAAACTCATCCATTCTATTATCTCAAGGAGTATAAACAAGCCATTATTAGCTACCTACTTCCAGGGCTTTACCAAGGATTTAGCATATGAAATACTTGTGAATACCTTTAGTTGGAAGAAGGGAGAGGTTACCAGAAATGAATTTTGAAATAGCAAGGGGCTGAGTTTAAGGGGAGAGGGAGAGAGACAAAGAGAGACTTTTATCTGCCCGAGTGCTCACAAAAGTGGAGTTTTAAATTTGGGGCCAAATTTGACTCTGATGGGGGCTCAGCAGCCCTCCATGGCCCAGGTGGCCTTAATGTAAAGAAATTTAGTGTCCTTCCCATGGTAAGTGACCTGAAGCCAAGTGCCTACTGTGTAGAGCGTTCTCTATAGTGTTGGTTGGCTCCTAAAGAGGGGAGGCCCCGCCAGTGAAGAACATCACTTTGTCCACTGGGGGGTCCTTGGGCCACGGTAAGACCCCTTGCAGCTAGGTCTGGGCACTTGGCCAAGATTTTGCCCAGACCGGGGCTCGGTTAGCCCACAAAGGCCCAGGTGGCCTTACCACTGAGATATTGGAGTCAGAAACCCAGACCTTGGATAAACTGGACACTTATCCTGGAGTAGGACTTAATTAGCGGTGCTGGATGGGCTGGTAGAGCACTTGGTCAGGTCACTTGGTGGTCCTCTGGCGACCAGAGTGTAGGATCTCAGGATAGGTCCCAGAACAGCTGGTTAAACCCCCTTCTCAAGTGGATTGGGGAGCAAATCCACTGGGGAGCCTATCCCCATGTACGGGCCACCAGTGAAAGAGGAGCCCACACAACCGTCCCAGGAGACCATGCAGAGGCAGGCAGGCACAGGAGAAAGATTATTATAAGGTTTATTAGAGGAGCCATATTTCCCCCAAGAGGGAGCACATGGCTCCGCCACCATCCATTTAGTAGGAGGGTCTGAGGGATAGGAAATGAGGTAGATGGGAGTTCAGTTGGGTCTGGGTGGAGAGAGGGAGGGGCCAGCTGTTTGGAGGGAACTTTAGGAATGGGAGGGGGCCCAGGTGTGGGTGGAGCTGAGGACCAAAAGTGAGCATAATACTAACACTTCTAAGCTTGGTAGAGGTGCCAGCCTTTGGAATAATTCAGGATTTTCCAAATTTAAGTGAAAACTATAACTTTGATAGAGCTTTTATTCTTTAAGCAGAAGTAATATTGTGTCCTGATGTGAAAAGCTCATTCACCTGTTCAAGCTCCAAGTACTGACTCCAAGACAAGAAGTACAATAAAAGTGAGACTTAAATGGTAATCTTAGAAGATTGAGTGTCTGTGTGATGGTAGGCATGTGCTCCAAGATTACAACAGCAATTTTATATCTAGTGCTGAGAGCTCCTTTCCCCCAATTAGTCTGAGAAATATAGGGTTCACATTCTTTCTCCTAAGTTACATTACTTTCTATTGGGTAATTTGAAAACATGTACCATGTGAGACTGGTTAAAATTTAGAAAGGAGCTTTTGGCTGTCTTTACTTACCTTTGTTCTTTTGTGGTGGGAATTCTTGTGTGTTTGCTGGTACCTACAGTTTCTACCCATTTTCTCATTTTATTCTTCCCCTTGCTAATCAGCTGGGCCCTCTTCTAATTTTGTCTGTTTATCTACAGGCTTTCCAACACATCTGAAAATTGCTATGCAAGCAATGTACTGCTAATTTTCCACTCAAAATCAAATGTTTTGTCTTAAAAATGGACCACCACTCACTTTATTTTGAACACTAATATCAGGTACAGATTAAAGAACATATCAGTGGTATTATAGCAGTTTTTCATGCTAAGCTTTCAAAATGCAATGAGAACAAACCCACCATTCCATAAACACAATGAAACATGGCAAGACAGTCATTCCATAACTTTTCCCAACTCTTGAAATAAGCCAAAAGCTTCCAACAGTCTGAAGAGTGTTTATTCAAGGAAAGCTGCTGAATTTCATTAGGAACAGCAGGGTTTGTGGCATTGTAACTTGAACTATTCCGATTTCCCTCTGCACCATTCTGTAGTAGGCTTGAAACTTAGCAGTTTGCAAAGTTGGTACGTGTGAAAACCAGCAGCCTTGCAAGTGCTGGACAGGACAGACTGGTTTGATGCTGTTAAAAAAAAAAATCCCTTTCCCACAACATTGTCCCTATTTGACCTGTCTTCCAATTCCCTGGAAAATCCCATATACAAGGCTGTGTTGTTATTTGACCTGACTTGGAGCCAAAGCTTACTCTTTGAGAAAAGTGCTCTCCCCAGGGCATTCATTAGTCAAAAACAATGGCAGTTGTTTAACACTATAGCTTCTGAGGAGCAATACCACCTTAGCAGATTATAATATGGCTAGAAACTTTTTTTTTTTTTTTTTTTGGTCATGGGGCCTGAACTCTGGGCCTGGGCACTGTCCTTCAGCTCTTCAGCTCAAGGGGAGTGCTCTACCACTTGAGCCACAGCACCACTTCCGGCTTTATTCTGCTTATGTGGTGCTAAGGAATGGAGCCCATGGCCTCATGCATGCAAGGCAAGCACTCTACCACTGAGCCACCTTCCCAGTCCATGGCTAGAAACTTAAAGGGAAGATACTGTGGAGCAAGATGTCCATAAGGAACTTTGGAAAACTGACTAATTCCCAGGGAGTTAGAAAGTTACATGTATGTATGTGGGCATGCTCAGGAAAGACTTGAGAAAACTTTGTAACCTCTCAATGACTGATGATGAGACTCTGAAGACCTGCTTTATTTTCTTAACAAAGGCTGAGAAACTTATTAGTTCAAAGCCACTAAGATAACTGAACAGAGGTATCAGTGACTCCACAATACAGAGAATACAGACTTTACAGAATTAGTATAGGAAAGTCACTAAACAAGCAACAATTGCAGTGACATTAAAAAGGGAAAAAACAGTCTGGGTGCCAATGGCTCACATCTGTAATCCTTGCTACTTAGGAGGCTAAGATTTGAGGATTGTGGTTCAAAGCCAGCCCCTGCAGAACAGTCCCCTGGAGACTCTTATCTCCAATTAACCACTCAAAAACAGGAAGAGTTGCTGTGGCTCAAAGTAGTAGAACATAGCCTTGAGCAAAAGAGTTCAGGGACAATGCCCAGCCCCATGACTGACAAAAAAAAAAAAAGGAGGGGGGAGGGGGAAAACAACAAAAACCCCAAATTAAGTGTGGTGGCCCATGACTATTGTTAGGTTTTTAAAAAGAGATACTCAGTAAAAACAGCAGCAGCACTCACGTGGTATTCAGGTAAGGGGTAGGTTTATTCAGTAGACCTGCTGGGACCAGGCAAGGTTGGCACTCCCCGTGGCTGGGAAAGGCCTAGGAAAGAGAGAGAGCTAGAAAAGAACAGAGAGATAGATAGGTAGCAGAGAGAGCTAGAATAGAGCAATGAGAGAGCAGAGAGCTAGAAACAAACAGAGAGAAAGCTAGAATAGAACCCAGAGAGAGCCTGGGCCTGGGGCTAGCCCTTATCTAGGGTATGGGTGGAGAAAGGTGTGGCCACATCAAATTCAGATGTGACCTCAGCTGATGCAGATGTGACCTCTTCCTGGTGTCCCAGTTGCCTAGGTAACGCAGGTACTGGGTGGAGACTTTGCTGCGAGGAGGGTGGAGTCTGCTAGCCCATCCAGGAGCAGACCTTAAAACTATAATCCTAGCTACTTGAGAGGTCGCCATTGGAGTAATGTGATTTGAGGCTAGCATGAGCAAAAAGTTTTTGAGACCCCTCATTTCAACCAATAGAAAGCTGAGCATGGTGGCATATTGAGGAACTTAAGCAACTCCATTTCACTTAAGACCCCCCCATCTCAGTTTGGCAACTTAACCCTTGACCCACTTCAGCCCCAATGCTAGGAATTAGGACAGCAAGACTTGCACAAACAATTCTCGGAACCAGAGATGGTGTTTTCTCAAGACAGTATATCAAGGTATCTGAAATTCCAGAACTGCCCCTCCTGGGATCTGGTGACCATTATCTAAACCATACACCCTGCAGTTTAGCACCTATCCTCTTGAGACTCCCCTGTGGTGCAAGCCAACCCATTTAAAGTACCTCAGCCCCCTTGATCTAACCAACAACTTGTTTCTGGTCCTTTCCCCGCATTGTAGTGTGCCAATCATACTATAAAGTTGCTTTATGATTTTCCCGTGGTTTGTAGTCATTTGTTACAAGAAGTTATGATGTATGCAAAGCTCCTGCCTTCCCTAAAAAATGTATAACAAGTGCTGTAACCCTGGGCTTGGGGCCTCTCAGCGTCATGGGCTGCTGCCATGTATCAGGGGGACCAAGCTCGAGCTTGCAATAAAGACTCCTTTGCTTTTACATTGGTGACAGTCTCTGGTGTGGTCTTTCGGGTAAGGATTTCCGAATTCGGTTTTACCTTTGTTGCATTGGCTGAGAATCCTCCCCAAGCCCACCCAGACGCCTTAAGTTTTTTTTTTTTTGGGGGGGGGGGTCCGGTCAAGGGGCCTGAACTCTCTGGACCTGGGCGCTGTCCCTCAGCTCTTCAGCTCAAGGCTAACACTCTACCACTTGAGCCACAGCGCCACTTCCGGCTTTTTTCTTTTTGCTTATGTGATGCTGAGGAGTCGAACCCGGGATCTCATGCATGCGAGGCAAACGCTCTACCACTGAGACACCTTCCCAGCCCCAGCGTTAAGTTTTTGAGACCCCTCATTTCAACCAATAAAAAGCTGAGCATGATGGTATATATCTGTCATTCCAGCTGTGCAGGAAATATAAATAACAGGATCACAGTCCATGCTGGCCTGGGCCTAAATATAAGACCAAATCTTTAAAATATCCAAAGCATAAGAGGGAGTACTGACAAGACAAACAAAAATCCTGGGGTTCTAGTGAGTTAAAGCAGGGGCATCTCATTTCCAGTAATACCACAGAAATATCCCCCATAGTCTTCTGTGTAGAATGTTTTGTCCCCAGATAGTGTGGAGGGCCAAAAAAACTTTAGGATGTAGAACTTTGAAGGATGATGTATGCTACTAGGGGACTATGTCGATAGGGGTATATCTTTTTCTGGGCTTTGCATGTGTTAAAAAATATGACAATGAAATAAAATAGAGAAAGTCAATATGGATAGTAGAAATTACCAAAGAACATATAGATTCTGAGATTGAAAAATATATCGGAAATGAAAAATTCCCTGATGTACCCAACAGCAGATATGAGCTAGTAGAGCTGGTAGAGGAAAGCTTTAGAAAATCTGAAGATAAATTAATCGAGATTATCTAGCCTAAGGAACAGAAAGAAAATAGAACAGAGAAACTGAGTATAGGCTTAGGTTTGTAGGACACCATCAATCCTATCAACATATGCATAATAGAAATCTCCCAGAAGAATAAGAATATTTCAAGAATTAATGTTCAAACACTTACAAAATATGATTATTAATAAATCTATTCAGCTAAGAAGTGAAACATATTCTAAACAGGATAAAATAAAGGAGATATATTTCTACAAGTATCAGATGGTCAAAAGAAAGAATCTTGAAAGCAACAGCAAAAAAATGAGTTATCAAGCAAAAGGGAACTCAGTGAACTTAGAGTCTGGGATGGTATGCTGAAGATAATGAAAGAAAATAACTCAAAATAGAGGGTTCAGTGTCTGTCAAAATTATCACTGAAAAACAAGGAACAAGATATTCTCAGATAAAGAAAAAAACAAAATTCATTGCTAGAAGACCTGCCCTAATAAATAAATAATTATACTAAATGTGAAGCATTAAGCACTTCTATTAAAAGGTTGTAATTGGCACATTGTAAGGAAATATTACAAACAACTGTCTGCCAATGAAACAGACAATTCAGAAGAAATAGAAAATTTTCCAGATAAACTACAAAAGATAAAATACAAAAAAAGATAAACTCCAAAACTGACTCAAAAATCAAAATCTGTGCCGGGTGCTGGTGGCTCACGTTTATAATCCTAGGTACTTGGGAGGCTGAGATCTGAGGATCATGGTTCAAAGCCAGCCAGGAACACCAAAAAACTGGAAGTAGCGCTCAAGTGAGAGTTCTAGCCTTGAGCTGAAGAGCTGAGGGACAGTGCCCAGGCCCAGAGTTCAAGCCCCACGACCAACAACAAAAAAAAAAATATCTGGGCTGGGAAGGTGGCTCAGTGGTAGAGCGCTTGCCTTGCATGCCTGAGGCCCTGGGTTCAATTCCTCAGCACCACATAAGCAAAAAGGAAAAAAACTGGAAGTGGCGCTGTGGCTCAAGTGGTAGAGCGCTAGCCTTGAGCTGAAGAGCTGAGGGACAGCGCCCAGGCCCAAGAGTTCAGGCCCCACGACCGGACCCAAAAACAAAACAAAAAAAAAAAAAATCAAAATCTGAATACAACTATGGCAAGTAAAGAAGTTTAAATTATCAGATTCCCCCCTCCCCCCATGGTGCAGGGGAGGGCATTTAAACAGCTTCACTGTAGAAGTCTATTGAACATTGAAAAGCTCCAATCCTTTACAAACTTCCCACCAATGAAAAAAGAAATACTTCCTAACTCATTCTATGAAGATAGTTTTTCCCTGAAACCCAAGCCAGACAAAGACATTTCAAGTAAAGAAAATTTATCCAATATTCCCTATGAACATGGAGGTAAAAATCTTCAACAACAGCCAGACTAAATCCAGGAATATATAAACAGGATTATTTGCTATGACCAAGTATGATTTATTCTAAGAATGAAAATTGGCTCAAACATGTTAATACACTATATTAATAGAATAAAAGCTAAAATCCATTTAATCACCTCATTAACCATAGGAAAAAACATTTTACACAATTAACATTTTTCACACTTTAAAGAAAAACCACTTAACAATTTATTAATAGAAACTTTTTCAATCTGATAAAAGGCATCTACAAGAAACTCAGATAGCATGCCAGTGAAATTTTTTACATGGTGAAAATATTTTAGGTAGACTAAGATAAATAAAATATATTACTAAAATTTCTTTTGACCATGTTTAATGTGGCTTGTAGAAAAATTTACATATGAGGTTCAGGTTTGTGGAATGCATTTTATTTCTTTTGATCAATGCAATTGTAGACCAGGCCTGCCAGGCTCCAGTAGATCTGGGTCCTCCACCTTGTTGCCCTGTAGGGACTGAGTGATGGAGAGGTGAAGGCAGATCAGGGTGATCCTTTTGGTTTGGAGTTGTAGAAACCGGAGATAAAGAGATGCATTACGCAGGCTTTCTATGAGGGAAAGAGCTTTGTTTTGTTCACAGCAGAATTCCTAGTTCCTGGAACTGACACTCTGAACTGGCAGCATGAAATTGGTAGTATAAAAATGTTCAGCAAGATGTAGTGGTGTTTATGGCTGAGTGGTTGTTTAGCCACCTAATGTTGAATATTTAACCAGTTCTGCTGTGAATGCATAGAATGTAGGAAGCAAGGTGTGTGTGGGTGAGGGAGGGGAGGGCAGACATAGCATTTGATAGCCTAATCATGAGATGGTATACAAGATACTGAAGGGGAACAAAAAGAACTAGATCCTGGTGGTTGCTGCTTGTCAGTGTGAGTTTCTTGTTGCCAGGGTTTTTAATTGTAAAAGTCAAAATCTTTACTCAGTAACATTTTTTATGTATAGGGGAAATATTTATATTTGAAGTTTGTGCTGAATGTAAAACGAGTTGGCTTTCAGATATCAGCATCTAACTCAAAAAAATTTAAATAAGCATATCAAAACCTTCCACCCATTCCACAGACTTTCTCTTCACTCTTGTTTCCTTTCCTGTGGAGAAAATTCAGTTAATATATCCCATTTGTCTATTTTTGACTTTGTTGTAAACATCATCTTATTCAGAGCAAACTCCCACATTTTCTTTTACTAGTTTCATAGTTGCAAGTTTTTTATTTAAGTCTTTATTTTTAGTTGATTTTAGTATATAATGAAAGCAGTTTAGTTTCACTCTGAATATTCTTGAGCATATTCCGTTTTCCCAACACTGTTTATCAAAGAGATTAGACCCTTCCTGACAAATGTTTTTGACACCCTTGTCAAGTCAGTTGGCTGCCTGGTATATACTTCTGTGGATGCTAAAACAGATTATCTCATGGAAATAGAGTAGAAGTGTGGTTACTACTGGAAAGGGTAGAAAAGGGTAAGGGAGTGGTTGATGGAGTGAAAATTATAATTAGATAGCAGGAAGGTCTAGTGTCTCACAGTAGAGTTACTAGTTAATAATTTACTGTATTTTTCAGAATAGAAATGTTTGAGATGATGGGTATACAGTCACACATTGAATATATGTATCAAAACATACTTACCCCATAACTATATATTTCCTTGGCTATGAAAGTAGACAACGTAAGCAGTTCTAGGCATTGGAAGCTTGCCAAGCCTCCTTGTTTACCTCTTCTATCGTAAGGTTTCATATCCTATTAAACTATTTCTCCTTCTTAACAGTTGTACACTTACACTCTGCATTTGTGAATGCAGAATGAATTTGTGAATGTTTAAAATCTGTTTCTTCTGTAGAGTTTCCATGAACTCCATGTGAACAATGCTGGATTTATTTTGTACTAGTCAATACTCGGTGAATGAATAAGTGAAAGAGATAAGACAAAGTAATCTTGAAACATATTCCATAGTAAAGAGGTTAAAAACCTGATTCCATCATCTCACTTGAAATTAGGGTTGAAACATTCAATCCAACAGCAAGTTGTGTTGTCTTATTCAGTGTAAAGAAAAATCTCAGGTAGGCACTGGTGGCTCATGCCTGTAATCCTAGCTACTCAGGAAGCTGAGATCTGAGGAGCATGGTTCAAAGCCAGCCCAAGCAGGAAGGTCCATGAGACTCTTCTCCAGTTAACCACCAGAAAAACCAGAAGTGGTTTTTCTCAAGTGGTAGAGTGCTAGACTTGAGCAAAAGAGCTGAGGGACAGTGCTCAGGTCCCAAGTTCAAGTCCCACAACTAACTGGAAAAAAAAAAAAAAAGATTCCCCTACTAAACAGACATTTTAGGTCTGTCTACATTTGTATATCCCAGAACACATTTCACAATGTATTATGCATAATACATTGATACAGTCAGTAGTAGCTTATCCTCTGGACTTAACTGCTTTCATGGGAAAAATAAAAACAGTTCTTCCCTTGGACAGCTAATATAGATATAGATATAGATTTTTTAGACTTCTGGAATTTAAATCTTGTAATTCTTTTAGGCTATGGAAGAATGGAAGGCTGAAGGATAATGTGTAAGAATCACTGGATCCAAAGTTCTCTATTAAAACACTCATCAAGGGAAATGATAATAACTCGTCAAAAATAATATCTCAAGCCAGCCACCAATGGCTCCTGCTTGTAATTGTACTTACTCAGGAGCCTGAGATCTGAGGCAGAGGATGAGGAGAATCAGATTTTGCTTTGTGCATTTTGAAGTTCTATATTTGATGCATAAATATTTAGGAGTGTTGTATCTCCTTAGTTAATTCACTCTTCTATTAGTATAAAATGATCTTATATTACAGGTAATTTCCTTTGTGATGAGTATAGCCTCTTAAATATTTCTTTTGACCTATGTGTAGAAGAAGCTTTCATTTTACTCTATTCTACTTGTGTCTTTATATTAAACATGTTTCTTATAAATAATAGACTTCCAAGCCCTGTGCCCTATATGCTTTAAACTGGAAAGGGAGTAAGCATTAGGGTTCACCTTGTTTGTTCCCATCCTTCAGAGATTACATGCCCAGCATGGCCCAGTGTCTTGAGGACAGTGGTTTTATATATTTAATTGCTGTTTTGTTTGGGTTATACATGGGCAAAGAAAAAGGTTAACAGAACATTCAGAGTTTAAAAAATCTAAATATCCCATGAATGTATATTTTTTAATGTTTTACTTCATGATAGTAGTGGTAATATTAATAATCACAATAGCTATCATTTATTTTTTTTTGGTCTGATTAAGTGCTCAACAAATTAACTAGTTTGATTCTTTATGAAGCAAATGGGCAATTATTATCAGTATTTTATAAATGGCAATTGAGTCAGGAGACTATGACCTTTGCTCAGGGTGACAGATTATAAGCCATCAGAATGTAGAGCCTTGCTCCTCATAACTTCTCAAAGAAACTACTTAAAACTACTTGAAATCCACTGCAGATTTGCCAAGAAACTGATCATTTATTCCAGACTACACAGCCTATAAGTGATACATTGAGTTAAAAATTGTGGAAAGGACAATTGTGAAGTTGAAGAAAGGAAATAGAAATATGGTAACTAAAGTGAACATCAAAGAAAATGCCTTTTAATTTTTATAAATCAACCATTTTTTTTCAGAATATTTAAAAGATACTTCAAAGAAAATGAAAAGTGGCCTTATGTTTGTAAAATTGATTAACCCATGTTCAGGTAAGTCTCTCCACACAGTATTCCTTCCCATCTCCTTTCTTCCTTGTTGAACATTATGGCCAATGCACATTTGGCATTTGATTTGCCTGTGTCTAATTTGTTTTAACGTTAAGGTGCCATCATGAAGTGATGAAAGCTGATGGCATTATGACCCTTCCCAGATTATTCATTTGACTTAAACTTAAAAAAATTCCTATAATTTTACTTCACAGAACTTCTCAGTCATAAGAACTATTGGCATAACAAAAAAGTAGCATGCTTGAATTCTCCCTGAAAACAGATCGACTTTTTTTTGGCTTCCCTACACTAGCTTCTCTTAAAGTAGTTTTCTTAAAGTTAGTTCATTTTATGTTAGGAAGTAAAATAGACAACTAAAATAAAAGCAGAAGGTTTTTATTTGGCATGCTGAGATTTTGATGAGTTTCATTTTTAGCTGTACTTTCCTCCTTTTATTCTGACCAAAAAGCGGTACATTTTTTCCCCAATCAGGAATGATTAAAAAAAAAAAAGCATTGCATATTACAGAGGCAGATAGTTTATTGGAAAACAGTTTTAACTTTATATTCAATACATATTCAATTTTATCTCCTAATTTTTTTTAGAAATAGTACTCAGCAACGTAGTGATATTAGTGATGTCATTCATCTCTGTGCAGAATTGTTTTTCCATTAATTTGTAAGGTTTTGAGTAGACATCTGATATTTAGCAAGTTAGAAATTCCCTAGTGACCACATAAGTGAAGGTAAGGGAACGGCAATAGGAGTACCTTTTTAGAAAGATTATAAATACAACAATGAGAGAGGAAAACTTCAATTAAATTGAATGTAATTGGTTACTTACTTGAAATTTTTAGTTATGCCTGAATATAAGTTAATATAAGAAATATTTCTTCAAGAAAAGTTTTAGGTAATAGTAAACTATCCAAAGCATTTAACAAAAATATAGGTACAAAAGAAAGCAAGCCTTTTTCCAAAGTTTCTAAATGTGCAGAGGCAACACAGGAGCAGGTGTTTTTATTTGCTAGAATAGCAATCAAAACATAAGGGTGAGCTAAGCACTTACTATGTTTTAAGATATTTACATGTTTATCATAATCTTTATAAAAACCTTTTGAAATAGATTTGATGCTGTCCCATAGACAGATGTAGAAGCAGAGGCACATAAAGGTTATATAACTTCCCTAGTGATACTGAGCAAGTGATGGACACAGATTTAAACTTAGGTCCTTGATAATTGGGGAGGAAAATTCATGAGTTGAGGAGGTTAAACATAAGATATGCACAGGCTTCATTCCTTCTACCCTTTCACTTTTTTTAAAGAAAAAAAATGGAGGCATGGAGGTATGGCTCAAGTGGTAGAGTACCAGCTTTGAGTGTAAAAGCCAAATGAGCATGTAAGCCTCCAATACCAGCACAAAAAGGAAGGAAAAAAGGAAGGCAGGAAGAGAGGGAGGCAGAGAAAAATCCATCCCCTTTACTGGGGCTTTACTCACTTGCTGTGTCCTTGCATTTTTTACCTAGTTTGGCCCTTGGGGTTTAGAGCTTGGTCCTCAGCTTAGTTCCTGTGTATGTGTGTGGAGGGTGGGGGAAAACACATGTTGGTCTGGAGAGGGAACCCATATGCCAGCTCAGAACATCTGGCTAAATCACTAGGGTTTGGGAGTTTAGGTCTGTTTTTCCCTCTTGATCTGATGGCAGATTCAATGAGAGATTTTGTAGCAGTTAACATAAATGACTTGTACTTTTTACTTTTATGGTTTAAATTCAGTGAGGTTTATGGAGCTGGAAAATAAGCATCTGGGTATAATAGCCATAAGCTTTCTGTGGAGTCAGTTTGTATAGAGAATATCTATATATGTTTATGTTTATATTAGGAACATTCTTCAGAACTATGTCTAGGCTTTTGATGTGTGTGTATATGTGTGAGAAAAATTACAAATAAAAAACAGATTTGTCTTGCAGGGGAAGGGACCATTTACTTGTTCAATATGTGTCTACAGCAGCTGTTTGAAATCAAAGTTTTCAAGGAAAAACATCATTCTTGGTTTATAAATCAGTCAGTTCAATCAGGTAAGCCACTGGTACATGTATATATATATATATGTATATATACATATATATACATAATACATATACATAATATATATACGTATATATTGTATATATACACATTAACTAAACGCATGCTTTAGCTTTTCTGTGCTTCTCACATGGGGTTGCAGTCAGTGGTAGAGCTTTCAATGGCATCAGAAAGGGGTTAGTCCAGAGGAAAAGAAAGACAACTCTAGCATTAAGCAAAAAAAGCCAAGTGAGAACGTAAGACACTGAGTGCAATCCCAGTACCAGCACACACAGAAAAAGAAAGAAATGGAAAAATCCATTCAATTTACTGGGATTTCAATTTACAGTGTACCTCAATGTGTGTCCAGATAGGAAACTTTAACAACTCTGATTTGTCTCCTAACACATCAACACATACTTAGGCAGAAGTGAGATTACCTTTGTACAGTGAAATATATGTTGAGTTGACTAGAAATTCCTTCTCGTGAAGATCTCCACGTTTTTAACTTATTCCCTTGAGCATCCTAATGTAAATCTAAAATATATTTGAATTTAACATCCTTTGTCATGTGAATTACTGTCCACTATGATATATAAATGATGATATGAGAAATAAATAATATGATATAAGATATAAATTACTTTCTACTATGATAACAAGTACCTGAGAATGCCAACCCTACAAGAAAGAATATTTATGTAGGTTCTCAGTTTTGGAAGTTTCATTCCATGGTTCATTGGCTCTCTTGCTTTGGAGGCCTGCACTCTGTGTCATGTTAGTAGTGTGTGGTGAAACCACTCACCCCATGGCCAGGAATTAAAGACAGGAATAGAAAGAGATCAGAGTCCCACAGTCAACTTTGAGAGCACACCTCAATGACCCCAGACCTCCCACTGACCCTCACCTCTGAAAGGTTCTACAATCCCAAGATATCACTCTGGAATAAACGTTTAATATATGGGCCTTTGGGGGCCATTCTAGATTCAAAATATGATTCCCCTACCCACCCATATATATACCCATACACAAAAGCCACCACCGCCAAAATTCTAGGTGAAGAGGGGAAAAAAGACTCAAGAAAGCCATGTTCTCATCCAGGTTTGGAGTGAGTTGGGGTTATGTAGCTGGTAGATATCTGAGGCAGTCTGCATTCCCACTGCTCACACCTGCATTGTTGTCAGAAAGCACTTTGCTGTCATTTCTCAGCCTTTTGAATATGATCAAGTGCACAACAAGTTTTCTGCTTCTCCCTGTGTCCTCTGTCTGTTGGCTCCATGTGTAATGCTAAGGTACGAAGGCCACTTTGATTGTCTCTCTGGACAAAGGATTGCTGCTTGTAAGAAATTTTTTTTCTTTTTTTTTGTGGTCATGGGGCTTGAACTCGGGGCCTGGGCACTGTCCCTCAGTTCTTCAGCTCAAGGCTAGCACCCTACCACTTGAGCCACAGCACCACTTCCAGTTTTCTGAGTGGTGTATTAGAGATAAGAGTCTCACAGACTTTCATACCCAGGCTGGCTTTGACCCATGGGCCTCAGATCTCAGCCTCCTGAGTAGCTAGGATTACAGGCGTGAGCCACTGGCGCCCAGCTGAGAAATTATGTTTTCATATTTACTTATTAACTAATATATTTATTTTAGTGGGACTGGGTTTTTGAACTCTGGCCTTATGGTTACTAGGCAAGTATAATACCACTGACCCTTACCTCTAGCCCCTTTTTGCACTGATTATTTATGAGATAAAGTCTTTTTCCTGCCCAAGTTCATGCTTGAACCTTGATCCTCCTATTTTAGGTTTCATGCCATAGTTCCATGCTATAACTCAAACAGTAGCGAACCAGCTGCTTAAGCAAGCATGAGGCTCTGAGTTCAAACCACAATACTGGCAAATTTAATTCTAAAGAAAAAACTATTTTAAAGTATAGCCACCACAAAGGTGGACAAATATGGTCGTGGTATTAAGTATATACATATAAACTATGCTACTTGTGGACAAGGATGATGGGAGGGAGAAACAGGGATAGTGAAGGAAAGGGTGACATTGTCCAAAAAGAAATGTACTCGTTATCTGACTTATGAAATGGTAGCCCCTCTGTGCAACACTTTAATAATAATGATAAAATTATATTTAAAGAAAGAATAGCCACCACCATAATACTATTGTTAGACCTAAAAACCTATTCCTAGTTTCTGTGTATAATAGAAACGTAAAATTAGCTTGAAAAGCTTTTGATAGGTTATTTTTTACAAACTTCATCCTTTTAAAAATAATTAAAAGGCATCATAATATAAAATTATGTTTTTCTTAGAATACATATAATTTAGAGTTAAGATATCTTGCTTCTATATGTAGGTTGGTCTGAGAATAGAAATAAGTACATGTGTTTCCTGAAACTAAAATAAAGTTTGAATGAGGCAAATGAAGTGTTTATTGTTTTATTAATGAAAATAGCTCCTGTGGTTCAGCTCTATAGAAAGAGGAGCCCAAGACGGGGTTGAGGACGCGGGTAGTCTTTTTTGTGGTTGCCCTTTTTCCTTTCCGCCCAGAGAGCAGAGTTCTCAGTTTGCTGGGTTAGACACTGCTCATTTGCCTTTTTCCTCTTGAGCAAGCATTGAGGTGAAATAGGGAGCTAAAAGAGTGAACTGAATGATGACCCCCAGGCCCCAGGACAGAAAGCCCAGTCAGCTTCATCCTCAGAGGCACATGAAGTTACATTATCCTGTAGCTTAAGGTAGACTTTTTCTTTTTTTTCTTTTTTTTTTTTTGTAGGGGTGGGTGAGGGGCCGGGGGAGGGTGGGAAGGAGGGTGAGGAAGGGAGAGACTATAAAAATGATTTCTAAAGAAGAAATGGAAAGTTAAAACTGTATTCTGGTGTTTTAACTCTCTTTTTTTCCACACGAGTTTGGGTAATCTCAGAGCCCACAATAATTTTTGAGAGAGATTTACCAATCATGAGAAAACCTTACCTAAAGACAGTAGGACCTGAGATACCTGATTTGAAAGAAAAACGAGTACATTTAAATGAAATAATTTCTTGCCACTTGTTAACCTAATGGAAGCATGACAGACTGTCACACAAGCCACAGAATGAGATTTCTTAGGTCTGTATAAAAGCTTCTCAATTTGATATTTCGTATGTGTTTTTCAACAAATGTTTGTTACAATGAGATTAAGATGCAGTAGCCAAGTTGTCCTTCTAAGCAACTTTGTTCTTTTTCATTCACAGGAGGCCTTCTTCACTTTGCCACCCCTATGGACCCTCTATTTCTGCTCCTCCACTACTTCATAAAAGCTGACAAACAGGTAAACTGTCCCCTTGACATCTTGGCAGTGAAGTGACAGAAGAGACTGTTTTTTATGATTGTTTTGTTTATTTGTGTATATTAACTGAACAAAGTGGTTTTATTGCGATATTTCCATCCATGCATATAATGTACTTTGATAAAATTTTCCCCCTCTATTACTCTTTCTCATCCTCCTTTGTTACTTTTTAAACAATTTTTAACTGGCTTCACTATCCTGTTTTTCATACATGCATGTAAGTTACAAGAAAAGACAATCTTGCTTGACCTCCCTTCTCCATTTATGTCCAAGATAATGTCTCAGGTGCCTGTAATCCTAGCTACATAGGAAGCATAAGTAAAAGGAACTTGGTCCATGCTAGTCCACTCAAAAAGTGAGACCCTATTTGAAAATAACCAAAGCAAATGGTTCTAGAGGCATGACTCAAGTGGAGGGTACCTATCTAGCAAGTACAAGGCCTTGAGTTCAAACCCCGTACCAAACCAAACCAAAACCAAGGAGAAGGCAACAATGCTCTATAGGAAATGTACGCATTACCTTGCTCATGTAACTGTAACCCCTCTGTACAGTATTTTTACAATTAAAAACATACAAAAAAAGAGAAAAATGCTAACATCAAACACATACACACACACACACACACACACACACACACAAACTACATAATATAGTTTAGGAACCACATAAAACAAACTTACAAGCTTTTACAATTTTTAAAAGAAACCCACCAGTCTCATAAACAGTTCAAATAATTCGTTCATTCAGAGTTTCCAACACAAGGTCTCCATACTGTTGTTGATGAATCCTTGAGGATTCCTAATTCCCTTTCCTGGGATTCTCAAGCTCAAAACATTATTATTGTCATAAATAATACTAAGATGCTACTGGCTTCTTCACTGTGGATATGATACTAATCATTCAAAATCTAGAGGATTAAACTGCCAGCTCCTCAACTGAAGTCAGGGTAATGACATCAACTACCCTAGCTGCCACTGTATTCTCTAGCACCATATACTTGAAGTTTAAAAGATAACAGTTTTGCCAGGCAACAGTGCTCACACTTGTAATCCTAACTATTCAGGAGGTTGAGATTTGCGAAACACAGTTCAGAGACAGCCCAAGCAGGAAAGTCCATGAAATTCTTGACTCCAATTAACTAGCAAAAAGCTGAAGTGGAGCTGTGGCTCAAGTGGTAGAATGTAAGCCTTGAGCAGAAAAAGCTAAAACACAGTGGCCATGTCCCGAGTTCAGGCCCAAGTGTCTGTGCAACAAAAAGGCCAAAAAAGATACCAGTTTTGCAAATTGCTCCCTGTATTTTCATTGTGTGTGTGTGTGTGTGTGTGTGTGTGTGTGTAGTTGTATAATAAAGAAATTCAGAAATACTAATTTTGAAGCTATTTTATATTGTGACTGTGTGATGGTCCATTATGTGCTAAGTATTGCCTTGGGGTACTTAATATTTAAAATATTAAGCTGATCATAGAAGACCATAGTTGTAAGGTAGAAATCTACAGACAGCAAGACTTTGGGGATGTGTGATTGGAGGAATCTGATTGGAGGGAAAATGAGAACATTTCTTAGCACTTGTTAACCTGATAGTGTGGCAAGCTGTCACACATGCTACTGAATGAATAAGATTTCACTCTTAAAATTAAAGAAAGCTGCTCTTGCAGAAAGAAAACTGATCAGATTTTCTGTCTTCTAAAGCTTGGTCACAGAAACCAATGATCAGAATTAGAACCTGGGCAATCTCATACCTGTTAGAGGCCTGGCATCCCTAAATCAGGGCACTGATATCTTTGCTTAGCCAAACTTTGTTTCCCTTGTAATTTGTAAGATTAAGAGAAGCTAATCATAACTGAGAAGAATATGGTTCTGAATTTTGTGGTCTACACAGCTCATGCTTGGACAGTCCTACCTAGCAGAAGCTGGTTTAGAATGTCTAAATCTTCTCAGACCTGTGCTGATCCAGACTTCTCTGTGACCATAGTGGGTCCTTCTTCAAATTGAAAGGTTGGGTCACTTTGGGCAATCTCAAGATCTTGGGGCTTCCTAAGCTTACCAGGGGTTTTGTCCCCTTCTTCATTTGGTGCCTACTGTGTAAAATTCTTGCTTACAAAAGCTTCCTAAAGTGAATAGAGAGTGAATCTAGTTCTAAGCTCATCCCATTTGAATGATTCCTTGGATGGAACTAGGGGGTCTCATCTAAGTTTAAAGGACTAGCCATGGGGTAATGTGTCTTTTTCTCTTCTTATGTGTAGCTAATCCATGAGAGTGTTTGCATTCGGATTGATTAATGTGTTTTTTCAGGGCAAGTTTCAGCCCCTAGATCAAGTTGTGGTGGATGATGTATTTCCAGATTGCATCTTGTTGCTGAAACTGCCAGAACTTGAGAAGTTACTTCACCATGTGACAGAGGAAAAAGGTACAGCATGTGGGCCTCTGAGATCAGGCTGATTGGAAGGTCACACAGCAGCTGCAGATGCTTATTCTTCATCGGTGGAAGGGAAAGCTGTTATGCAGGGTGGCTCTACTTGTCAGTAGATTGCCTACTTTGGAGCTGCACACAGTGAAATCTGCTGGTTATCCACAGAAAAGGAGTCATAGAACATGGCTTTAGTCTCAGTATTTCTTTGACTTTAGGCAACTGACTTTATTGCTTTAGTCTTCAGCTTTCTCATTTGTCAAAGTGTATAAAACTGTACTTACATTGAATATCTTCTGAGGTCCAGACTTTGGGGATAAATAAGACACTGTGCATTTACTTACTTTCCTTTGAGTTTGACTGAGGCAAGTGACAAGCAGTGCACAGGTATGACAGGTAGAAGTGATCCCTGTATTTCTAGGGATGCATAGGACGGGCTTGGGCTGGGTGTGGATGGGGTGAATTGGTGGATATTATGTTGCTTTCTGGGAGGTGGGGAGGGATGACTTCTGAGTAAAGTCTAGAAGGATGAGTCAAAACAGCAACACAACAAAGGCATGGGCATGTGCAAAGGTGGTCATGGAGGAAAGTTCTAAGAGTGCCATGTAAGGTTTTAGGGAATTGCACTGAATTAAGGCAGGAAAGCTGGGCAAAGGTTCAGAATGGTGTGTGTGTGGGGGGGGGGGGGGATTTTATGTATCTGGTCTTGGCCCAAGAGTCATGGCATGCCTGTGAAAGTTTCATAAGGACATTGTGACAATGTGAAGAATGTACTAGAAAAGCCAAGACCAGGAACAGAGAACTGTTACGGTAATCTAACCTGAGCTTAAGAGATGGAGCTAGAAGCAAGAAGCAATTTAGACCCAGAACTAATCACATGCATGGTCCAATGTGGTCAAGGAAAGGGAGGAGTCAAGAATGATTTCTAGGTTAGCTCCTTGACCCGGAGGATATGTGGTGGCGGCATGGAGGAGCGAGCAGGCCAGGGAGAGAAGTAGATTGTAGCATTTATTTATTTGATTTTTTTTTTTTTTGGTCGGTTGTGCAGCTTGAACTCTGGGCCTGGGTGCTGTCCCTCAGCTCTTCAGCTCAAGGCTAGTGCTCTACCACTTGAGCCACAGTGCCACTTCCGGCTTTTTCTGCTTATGTGGTGCTGAGGAATTGAACCCAGGGACTCATGCATGAGAGGCAAGCACTCTGCCACTGAGCCAACTTCCCAGCCCTATTTATTTGAATTTTGAAAGGAGGAAGCGAGGCACTGTGGATGGATGTATTTTGACAGGTTAGAATCACTGAAAAGAAAACTTCACATCAGTGTCGTTAAAAAAAACCACCCCAATAGTTTCAGGGTTAATCTGGAAAATGGTGTGGGAATGAGAACAGGCCAATAAGCTGTAGTTGTTGGGGTCATAGATAGTCTGGCCAACTGACAGTTCTAAGACTTAAGAAAGCAGTGATTCCAGTAAGTGTAAGTTTACAGTGGGAAAGGGAGAACCTTGCTGGTTGCATTTCACGTCTACTAATTCTTTCTTGGCCACACTTATGGCTCCACTTTGGATCTAGGGGGTGCATGGCGCCAAGATCTTATCAAAGCAGTCCCATTAAAGGCATTCCCTGATTCTGAGTTTGTCGGAGACAGGAATCTTTTTGTGGGTGACAAATGAAATAGCCCATAACCACTTTTGAAAGCTATAGTAATGAAGAATAATTACAAGTCATTTTAATTTCTGTCAACTTAACATGAGTTGAAAATGCAATTAACTTATCCAGAATTCTGCCATTAGCTATATAAAAACAGTCATCTTAAAACAAAACTCAGAAACCCAGATGCCAAAAACAGGACTAATGCCTCCTGCTTGCTTGCTTCAAGTCTGTCTTAGAACAGGCCTTCTCTCTCTCATTCCTTCCTTCCAGCTATCTGTTGTGTCACTGAATTTGTCCCAGTTCCCTTTACTTTTCCACATTACCTAATACTCTTAGAAGATCTGCACTTTCTTTTTGAAAGCTGTTACCAACTTTTATGTGTGTTGTGTTTGTGTTGTGTTTGTGTGTGTGTGTATGTGTGTGAGTATGTGTGTGTGTGTGTTATATAATTAGGTTTCTAAAACCTAGGCCTGATGTTTTTCTTTGTTTTGTTTAAATGATAGTAAGTGAAAGAGAAGTCATTCAGAATAAGTGTCACATGCAACAGACATGTACCATAGAGGTTTTGGCAATTTTCTCAGAATCAATTTTTTTCCATGAAAGAACAATCGTCTATAAAGTTGAAGTAAAGAAAGGTTTAAAAACAAAATCACATAGGGTTGAATAACTCATGCCTGTAATCCTAGCTATTCAGGATACTAGTCTGTGCAGGAAAGTCTGTGAGACTCTTAATCTCTAGTAACCAGTAAAAAGCCCCAGAAGTGGAGTTGTGGTTCAAGTGGAGCTGTGGTTCAAGTGGTAGAGAGCCAGCCTTGAGTGGAAAAGCTAAGGAACAACACCCAGGCCCTGAGTTCAGGTACCAGTACTGATACAAAAAAATACACACACACACAACCAAACACACGTGTGAGTGTGTGTGTGTGTGTGTGTGTGTGTGTGTGTGTGTGTGTGTGTGTGTGTGTGTGTGTGTGTGTGTGTGTGTGTGTGTGTGTGTGTGTGTGTGTGTGTGTGTACTGGTCCTGGGGCCTGGACTCAGAACATGGGTGCTGTCCCTGACCATTTTTCCCATGTCTAGTGTTGTACCACTTGAGCAATTGCTCCACTCCAGTCTTTTTGCTTGTTAATTGGATATGGGAGTCTTACATACTTTCCTGCCCTGGTTGGCTTCAAACTACTGCCCTCAGATATCAACCTTCTGAGTAGCTAGGATTACAAGTGTGAGCCACTAGCACCTAGCCCAAACAATAAATTTTAAAATAAAGAAGGGAAGGAAGGAGAGGCCTCAGCCTCTAACGGATTCTTTATCAAAATGTGTATAAGTAATTCTCCATTACTTACTTCACCATTTTGCCTAAAATATATGTGTAAGGTCCATTCCTGGACAACGAACAGACCTCGCCCAGTACCTGCATTACCTAGGCAACTGGGACACCTGGAAGAGATCACATCCGCATCCGCTGAGGTCACATCTTAATCTGATGTGGCCACACCTTTCTCCCACCTGGTCCCACTTCCCTTTACCTGGACACACCCTTCCCCACCCCCTACCCTATATAAGGCCTAAACCAGGGCCAGACATTCCTTTTCTTTTGCCACCCGCGTGGAGTGCCAACCTTGCCTGGTCCCAGCAGGTCTACTGAATAAACCTACCCCTTACCTGAATACCACGTGCCTGGTGCAGTTCTTACTCGGCTACCTCTTTTTAAAAACCTAACAATATGTGAGCAGTTTTTCTGTATGTAAGGTCTGTGTACTAATCTGGACATCTTTTTCTATGAAAATCTGCAAGGGAATGTTTATCATTAGGGGCCTATAATTGATTATGAGAGCCTACCAAACAAGATGAGTATAGGACAGGCTTCTCCATACAGCAGCATTTATGTACTTAATAATTTATGTCTGTTAACGGCCCTTCAGTAATTCCCTTTCATTGCTTTTGTAATCTGCATCTTTACAGATGAGGAAACCCGGACTCTAAATGTTTAAGTAAGCTGCCTGACATCCAAGAATGTAGAGTAGTAGATCCAGCATCTGTCCCCAAGTCTGTTGATAGCAACTCTTGCCCTTCCTTTTTAATGCTCCGAATTACTTCCATGATATTCTGATAAAGTTTTTAGGTGGTATCTAAAGTTAAAATAGAAATATGCTTTACTTTTGAAATCTTGGGAAATCCCCATTAATTACTGTCTTTTGTGTGGAAGATGGAGGCAGGAAGAGAGACAGTGCTGAAACAGCTTCAGAAGCAGACACTTACCTATGTAGAGAGTGCCCAGGCCATCATTGAGTGATTGTGTTGAGTATATCAGTTGCTTATTTGAATTTGGATCATTGTCTTCTTAGAAATTAGTGTTTGGCTCCATCTTGTCAATTTTTCTGCCTACTAAAGTGGGATCAGAATACATCTATAAGAGGGAGCAAAGGTATAGAAAGAAAAGCTGATTTTTTTTGGACTTTTTCCCCCATGGTCCCTTGAACAGAGAGTAAAATCTGAAATATCCCCTGGCTCCCCTGCTAGTTGGATATTAGCATAATAAATTCAGCCCAAGAAAGGCCGCAGTGGCTGTGGCAATAAATTTGAGTCCTGTCCTGATCTCCAGGTGTATGTAAGCCTTCCTTTTCCTCTGCCTTCTCCCTGATGCAAGCCCTGCCACTATCATTGGGTGATCTGAATGAACGTGGCTATGACCTTAGCCCTGACTTCTTTATTACTGCTGAAAATGCACTAATAAATAAAGTCTTCATTTGCTTACTCTGGGGCTTAGAGTACATTTCTGGCCAACAAAGCTCACATTCAGTGGAGAGGTGACCCCGGGAGGGACTAGTAAAGAGTCATGAACTTTGCCTTGCCTGTAATAGTCTGTTTCATGGTACAAGCCAAAGCTGCACCATACTGTCTGATGTGATTAACAAGAAGAGCCAAGAAAACTTACCTGATTAAAATATCCCAGTACAATTGCCAAGATTCTGTCCCAGGAGACAGAGAAACAAGCGACTATATGAGTTTCTCAATTATGGAAAACATTGAGAAAATAGAAGTGAAAATGTGCTCTAGGCAGTTTATTCAACGATACATTGGGGAAATTCAAGTTTGTGAACCGATTACTCGATTGCTGAACATGCAATTAAATTGTGGACTCACATTTATTCCATCTTTATTTTGTAAGTCCAGACTTTCCAGATGCTTCAGGCTAGTTTTATAGGCACCAGACACATAAGGAGGAAACCCTCTAGAACATACACATATTCTCTAACCCCCTGACTCATAGTATGAAATTTAGGACATGCTGTAATGTCATGTTTTTCATAATTACCAATAGTTTGTGTAGTCTTCATGAATATTTTAGACTTTCTTACTTTTCAGAATTTATAAATTTCAAAAATAACCTATAGTTTATTCACTGGGCCTTGTATAGTATCTGTGATAAGGCGATTACTTTATTTAGGCAATGTTTAATTTAAAAATAAGGTAGAATTTTAAAATTTTCTAGAAAGAAAACTCCAGGTCCAAAGGGCTTCACTAGTGAATTTTATTCTACCTTAAGGAATAAATAATACTCAAAGCAATAGTTCTTGTCTAACTCTTTTGGCAAATAGATGAGGAAGGAATTTTGCAAAACTAGACTAGAATTGCCCTGCTAACAAAATTAAAATTGTTATAAAAAGAAAATTAGACCATCTTATTCCATCATAGCTTGAAACATTCTTTTTTTTTTTTTCCTTTTTTTTTGTCGGTTGTGAGGCTTGAACTCTGGGCCTGGGCGCTATCCCTCAGCTCTTTAGCTCAAGGTGAGCGCTCTACCACTTGAGCTACAGCACCACTTCCAGTTTTCTAGTGGTTTATTAGAGATAGGAATCTCACGGTCTTAGAAGTGGTGCTGTGGCTCAAGCGGTAGAGCATGCGCCTTGAGCTGAAGAACTGAGGGATAGCGCCCAAGCCCACAGTTCAAGCCCCAAGACCAACCAAAAAAAAAAAAAAAAAAAAAGTCACGGTCTTTCCTGCCCGGGCTGGCTTTGAACCGCGATCCTCAGATCTCAGCCTCCTGAGTGGCTAGGATTACAGGCGTGAGCCACCAGCGCCCAGCTAAGCTTGAAACTTTCTTAACAAGGTATTATTAGATTATTAGAAAAATCAAGTCTATAATTTCTTATTTCTTACATTAAAAGCCAAGAGAGATAAATGCAAGTATATTGTCACAAGTTCGTATACTGTTCCTGAAACAATCTGTTAACTAAAAGTAGACCGTGATAGCTTAAATATATGTAAGTACCAAATGAAGTAAATAACAAAACAAAACAACAAAAAATTCATGTCTACAAAAATCAAATACATGAGCTCTAAGTGGGATTTATTATAGGAATGCGAGGTTGTTTGAAACTTAGAAATTTAGAGTAATTCACAAATTTACACTTTACCAAAAGAAAACTACTTGGGCAGATCTAATAGTACAGAAAAGGCAATAGACAAAATTCATTCCTGAAATAAATTCTCAGCAAATCAAGAACAGAAGAGCACTTTCTAATATGTTAAAGTGTATCCATGGCAAATTCCTTAGGTTATCTTATAAATGACTGAATGAAACATATTATATAGTTATATGAACATGTTTTCTTTATATCCTTGTTCTGTAAACTTTTTCTTATTCTTTAAAAGTTTGTTAACAAACACACACATGAGCTTAGGCTACACAGAATCAGGATCTTCATCACTGTCTGCCACTTACACATTTTTGGCCCACTGGAAGGACTGCAGGGGCAGTCTAACTCATGGGGCTCTCCTTTCCTGTGATCATTACAGCTTCTTTTGGAACACTTCCTGAACTACCTGTGGAGGCTGTTTCACAAATAGGAGTACAGTCAGAAAGAACAATAAAAAGTAGTGTACTTAGCACCTAAGCGAATAGTGTAATTTTTTTTAGCATAATTAAGTCATTTTGCTGTACTTAATTGTGCGGCCTAGACTTTTATACAACTAACGGTGTAGTAGGTTTATTCACAATAGTATCACCACAAAGACATGTGTGATTCCTTGCACTCACAACATTATAATACCTACAGCACTAGGGGGCTGGGAAGTTGGCTCAGTGGTAGAGCGCTTGCCTTGCATGCCTGAGGCCCTGAGTTCGATTCCTCAGCACCACATAAGCAAAAAGAAAAAAGCCGGAAGTGGCGCTGTGGCTCAAGTGGTAGAGTGCTAGCCTTGAGCTGAAGAGCTGAGGGACAGCGCCCAGGCCCAGAGTTCAGGCCCCACGACTGGACCCAAAAAAAAAAAAAAAAAAAAAAATACCTACAGCACTAGATGCAATTCTATTAGAATCTTACAGTTCCATTGTTTTATATATGATCTAAAATGTCACTCTACAGTGTGTGACTACTAGCATTGAACAACTGGATAGTAGAATCAAAATATGGGGCTGGGAAGGTGGCTCAGTGGTAGAGCACTTGCCTTGCATGCCTGAGGCCCTGGGTTCGATTCCTCAGCACCACATAAGCAAAAAGAAAAAAGCCGGAAGTGGCGCTGTGGCTCAAGTGGTAGAGTGCTAGCCTTGAGCTGAAGAGCTGAGGGACAGCGCCCAGGCCCAGAGTTCAGGCCCCACGACTGGACCCCAAAAAAAAAAAAAAAAAATACCTACAGCACTAGATGCAATTCTATTAGAATCTTACAGTTCCATTGTTTTATATATGATCTAAAATGTCACTCTACAGTGTGTGACTACTAGCATTGAACAACTGGATAGTAGAATCAAAATATGGGGCTGGGAAGGTGGCTCAGTGGTAGAGCACTTGCCTTGCATGCCTGAGGCCCTGGGTTCGATTCCTCAGCACCACATAAGCAAAAAGAAAAAAAGCTGGAAGTGGCGCTGTGGCTCAAGTGGTAGAGCACTAGCCTTGAGGTGAAGAGCTGAGGGACAGTTCCCAGGCCCAGAGTTCAGGCCCCACGACCAGACCCCCCCCCAAAAAAAAAAGAGAAAAAAAGAAGAGAAAGAGAAAAAAATAGAATCAAAATATAACATTTATGTGATCTTCAAAAATTATGAAGTATTGAGGGGTAAATATGACCCAGTATATGTAAGATCAATATAAGGAACACTACAAAACATTGCCAAGAGAAATCAATGAAAAACTAAATAGGTAGAAATACAACACATTCATATATTGAAAGATTCCATATTGTTTAGTAGATTCAATGTTTAGCAGACTTTATTTTTTGCTAGAAGTTGATAAACTGACTCTAGAATTTATATGACTCAAGCAGTATGGAGGTTCCTTAAAAGACTACATGTAGAGCTCCCCTATGACCCAGTAATCCCACTTTTAGGCACTTACCCAAACGATCACAAACAAGGCCATATTAAAACTACCAGTAAAACTATGTTTATTGCAGCATCATTCACCATAGCTAAGATATGGAACCAACCTAGATGCCCCTCAGAGATGAATGGATCAAGAAAATGTGATATATACTCCTGGTTGGGTTTGTATTGTAATTCTGAACCAGGACCCTATTACCTCAGGAAAAAAGGTTCAGTTATGGAGGAGGCAGAGCTGGCAAAAGAATCAGAGAAGTAGTCAGTCTCATAGAAGCCAAAAGAGTGGCATTCACATTCATCAACGTTCCCCTTAAGAGCAGGGTAGGCAGAGATACCTAGCAGAGTGCAGATCTTTATACTTTTTGTTAATGAACATCGGGTCCATGGCTAGGAAGTCAGCTTGGGTAGAAATGCTGAAGCTCCTACTTACTTGCCATTGCCTCTGGACGATTTACTTAATGTCACTGAAACTCAGTCCTCCAACATGGGATTTCTAAGCTCATTTTCACTTGAGATTTGCTCTCACCATCAAAGACAAGATGTAGGTAAAGTGCCTGAACAAACATTAGTTTCTGATGCACTTAACTAGTATCACTGTCCTCATTTTTTTCTTAGTTAATATGAAGTATCTTCTGTTGATAGGCACTGTGCAATAGGATTTGTGTAGATTATCCCACTCATTTCATGTTCAAAAGAGCTTCCTAGGAAACTTCCTTCACTCACCAGGAAACAGGTTTCAAGAGGGTGGGTGTTTCCCCTAAGAGAGGATGCGTGCTAGGGTTCACATGGACTCAGGCAGAGGCTCACTTTGTTGTTCACATCTTCAGCAAGAGCATCTTCAAGAGATGTAGGAGAGTCCCTCCCCCTGGCCCAGGGGATTCAAGGAGTGGGAGTTCTATCAGAAAATTTGGAGGTAGGTGCTAGAGAGGCTAACAACAGAGTCTTGGACTTGAGTTCTGAACTTTTTTGGAGAGTCTGATGGGGAATAGAACCTAAAAGGCTTTCAACATTATACAAGTATTGAGTGACTACTGTGTGCCCATATAATTTCTGACATGCATACAGTGGGACATTGTTTCCAGAGAAATGGAATCGAGTCTTCTGGGCTTTGCTTCTACAATAAGCTATTTTCCCTATCTGGCAATAGAAGAGCAGTTCTCACACTTCTGATGGATGTCATATGCAGCCATCCTTCCCCATTACTCCAGCATCCTCAGAAGATGGGTGCTAGGGTTCTGTCCCCACTCTATCCTGTCTTTTCCTGTCCACTGTGTTGTCAACCATTGGCTCAAATGAGGTAGGGTGTGTATGCAAATACACCAAAACTAAGATTGAGGATCTTTAGTACCTTTCTTGGGGATTCTTTTACAGACTGCAGAAAACTACCCCTGAATAAGCAATGTCCATTTCCCATGATATGGAGGGGAGGAGGGAAAAGGCTATCCTGTTTACTTCACAGATGGTTAGTTTGCATTGGCTTTCGGTGGTCATAAAGGTGACTTCTGCTAAAGTGGGATTGTGGCCCTTGCTAAGTAAAAGAAAAAGAAACTCCATGAATGAAAAGCATTGCAAAGGAAATCCTGGCTTAATCACATGGCATATAAAGCTATGTGCATTGTAAGGAAAGGAAGTATAATTTATAAGAGGTGAAACTTTAATCCCTGTAAAGGGCTCAGTTGAGCCCACTATAAATCTAAATTCCCCTGAAATAGCTATGCTTATATTGGTAATACATTAAAAGATCTCTTCTTTTTACTCCACTAATCCCACCAGGGCAGCATTGAGTAGTTAATAAGATTTCTTTCCCCCTGAATATATGCAGTGAACTTCATAGGCACCTGCCTTCAATGTTGTTTTTTTCCCCTTGTGACTTCCGTTTTTATTTTAGAAAGGAAGTCTTTCATTGAAAACATTAAGGTGAGCTTAAATTCTCCAGAAGAAATAGATTGCTTAGTGTGTTAGTTGGCTGAGTTTTCAAAATTACTTCTAGAGAGTTGTTTCTATAATTTGAGAGCTTTCTTACACCCCCATTCATTTCATGGTAGAATGACTTCTAACATTTTTAAAATATCTCATGATGTTTTTCAGGTTTATGAGGGTTTTTTAGAAATAGAAAATATTATAAACTATTTTTAAATTGTTAACTTGTAATTGATGTAGTGTTTTTAACTTACTGTACTACTTTTAATTTAGAAATAGACAAGAAGAAATATTACAAGTATAGTGAAGAAAAGACATTGAAGTGGCTGGAGAAAAAGGTATAGTGCCTCTCTTCTGCTTTTTTTTTTAGTATTTTTTTATTATAAAGAGACTATACAGAGGGGTTATAATTACATAAGTAAGGTAATGAGTACATTTCCTTTCTAGCATTGTTACTCCCTAACTCTTGTATCTCTCCCCCACCCTCAGTTTGTAAAGTTTGTTTTCAACAAAGTGTCTTGTATGTCTCATTGTTAAAACAGGTCAATTTGTATCCTTGTTTCAGCATTTTGTTACTTCCCTTCCCTTCCCCAAATTAGAAAAATGTATGTATAAGATTCTTCTGCTGCTTTTTGATTAAAAGAAATAGTAATGTTGCTTCTAAAAAAAAAATCCTTAGCAAAGGCAGTAAGACTGGGTCCAAAGGCCATCCTGTATATCCTTTATAAAGAGAAAAACTGTATAAAAAGATAAAAGGCTGGTCCTACCACTGAATGCAAGGATTTTCTGCTGTTGGTTAATGCAGACTCATATCCCTAAACCAGATCATGCCAGGCCTGATGTTGTTTGGTGTGGTAACCCCACAGCTACCTCCAGAGATGTTGTTCCTCAGCTCAAGAAGGAAAAGGACGAAGGAAGGAAGGGAAGGAGGGAGGGAGGGAGGGAGGAAGGATTACAGGTAAGTTTTGTGCTAGGGTTTGTTCTAAGGCTTTACATTGGACTCATAGGACTCATTGGACTCATAAGACTCCTGTGGAAATAGGTACTAGTTTTTTGCCAATTTCACAGAGAGGTGAGAGATGTAAACTAACCCATGATCACAGAGCAAATACAAGCAGCCTCATTCCAGAGTCAGTGTTCTCAGTCACCACAACATGCCATCTCCCCTACTGTGGAGACCTAAGCAAGTCCATGTATTGAGAGCACCAGCACTGATTCTCAGAATCTCTCCAAAGCCTCAGCCATCCCATCTTCTGATAGCTGGCTCTCAGGTACTTCTTAAATGGATTGAGAGCTATCTGTAAAGTCAAGGAGTTCTAGAACTAAGGTGAAAGAATCCCGATTCCCCTGTGGTTGCTTCTAGGTTCATCAAACTGTGGCAGCTTTAAAAGCCAATAATGTCATTGTTGGTGCCCGGGTCCAGTCATCTCTGTTCTCTGGTGACCAGGTTTCTAATGACAAAGAAGGTAAGTAAATCAGAAATTATTTTTGTTTGGAATAAGTTCTTTTTTGTTGTTATTGTTTCTTCAAATGCTTATCTAAGGAGTTAACAGTCTTACTGTCCCAGAATTAAGATACTGTCACTCTTCGTATTCTTGCCAGTATGCTCATTGGTCTTGGGACAAGTGTATTCTTTCAAAATTCAGCACTATTTCTACCTCACATCATAACTGCTACTAGTTGCTACTTGTGTCATTTCATTCAGCAAATGGCTCTTTTAAAAAAAAAAAAAATTCTTTTCTTTTGGGGGGGGGGGTTAGTCATGTGGCCTGAACTCTGGGCCTGGGCACTGTCCCTCAGCTCTTCAGCTCAAGGCTAGGGCTCTACCACTTGAGTCGCAGCACCACTTCTGGCCTTTTCTACTTATGTGGTACTGAGGAATCGAACCCAGAGCCTCATGCACGCAAGACAAGCACTCTACCACTGAGCCACCTTCCCAGCCCGCAAATGGCTCCTTTAGATTAATAATGAGAACAACCTTAGGGACCCTTGCTATCATTTATTGAGTGTGTGATGTGCCAGGCCCATGGCTAACTGGACTATATAACAAACATTTCTCATCTGACCTCACAGGAAGGCTCAGGAAAGTTGAGGCTCACTCTAGAGTTGCCTTACTAGCAAGTGGCAGGGCTGAGCTGTGGATGGTTCTTGGCATTCTCTACTCTTCACCTTGTTGTTGGGCGTACTATACCCACACTAACATAGGAAAACCGCACATAGGCTTCATCTTTGCTGCAGTTTGTTCCCTTGAGGCATATTTCCTTAGATATCTCTCAATGTTTTGAACTTAGATGAAGTTAATTGACTTGGCAATTCTTTTCTTTTGGTTACCAAGGAACTTTATTTTGCTCTTTTCAATATAGTGTCCTTTTATTTTTGTATGTACAAATACATGAACAATTATGTATTGCAGTTAACATTCCCAAATGGGTGATGTAGAAATTATTCTAACCTTAAGCTCTAATTTAATATTTTCTTAACCTGGTTATGTGACTCCTAAAATCTGACTTCAGCCATTAAAAAGCAAACACACACATGCATACAAACAGAAAATAGACTGAGGAACAGTGGCCTGTTTGTGAGTGGTAGTGATTCAAGTAGTCTTTGATTTGCAGTAATCTATTTTTAACACCTTGTTCGTACATAAAGGTAGCTACTAGGAGTAGCAGATGGCACACCTGCTATATTGAGTTTACCAGCAGTTAGGGTCCTAAATGGCTTTAAGAAAAAAAGAGGAGGAATTAAATCAAGTGGATGGATAGGTGGATGGATGGCGCTATCAGTTGATAAAACCATATGATTATTTTTCTAACAAAGGAGAAAGGATATTAGATATTTTTCAGGCAGATCTTACTTTAGGAATGGGAAACTATGGTTCTAGAGAGATAGATGACTTATTCTGGCTGGTAAACAAAGTATTTTGCATTGAGTCCAGTGCTTCTGCTAAGATTCCCCATTTGAGGATCTGGGCTGGGCTGTTCTGCCCTTTAGTGTGTCCAAGAAGCTATTACACCTTACATTCTTCCTCTTATAGACCATTAACTTCATGTGGTAACAGCCAACGAACCGTATGTTGGCTTTCTTAAAATAGTTTTCTTTATCTCTTCATGGACCCTGGCATAACCATGAACATATTTTAAGAAGGGTCCAAACAAAACTTTCACTTACACATTGAACAGTATAATCTGCCAAAGACCTTTTGAAATCAGGTGATCATCTGTAGAAAACTAAAGCTAGATCCTTATATATCATCCTGCACCAGAATCAACTCCAAATGGATCAAAGACCTTGGAGTTAAAACAGACACCCTGAAAACATTGCAGGAAGGAATAGGAGAAACCCTAGGTCTCCTTGGCACAGGCCTAAATTTTCCTAATAGAGACCCAGAAATGCAACAAATCAAAGAAAGGTTGGACAAATGGGATTGTATGAAGTTGCAGAGCTTCTGCATGGCAAAAGACATAGCTAGCAAGATCAATAGAAAGCCCACGGATTGGGAGAAGATCTTCACTAGCCATACAATGGACAAGGGTCTCATATCTAAAATATACATGGAAACCCAAAAATTAAATCTCCCAAAAACAAATCCTCAAAGAAACAACTGCCCGATAAATAAGTGGGCTAAAGAAACTTCTCTGAAGAGGAAATACAAATGGCCAATAGACATATGAAGAAATGTTCAACCTCTCTAGCCATAAAAGAAATTCAAATCAAAACTAAAAAGAAATTCAAATCAAAACTACATTGAGATTCTACCTCACCCCAGTTAGAATGGCTATAATCAAGAACTCTAATAACAACAAATGCTAGAGGGGATGTGTCCAAAAGGGGACCCTACTGCATTGTTGGTAGGAATGTAAACTTGTTCAACCACTTTGGAAAGCAGTATGGAGGTTACTCAAGACTCCATATAGAGCGCCCCTGTGACCCAGCAATCCCACTTTTGGGCATTTACCCAAATGATCACAAGCAAGGCCATACTAAGGCTACCAGCACAACTATGTTTATCACAGTATTATTTACCTAAGATATAGAACCAACCCAGATGCCCCTCAGTAGATCAAGAAACTGTGTACATATATATACAAAATGGAATTCTATGCCTCCATCAGAAAGAATGACATCGCCCATTTGTTAGGAAATGAAAAGACTTGGAAAAAATTATATTAAGTGAAGTAAACCAGGCCCAAAGAAACATAGGTCCCATAGTTTCCCTTATTTGCAATAACTAGTACATGTGTAGGACAAGCAGAAAAGGTCAAAAGCTATGTACATATGACCATATAAGATGTTGTTAAGCAAAATGAACCCCAAACAAGATAGGGACACAGTATCTTTTTTCTTTCTTGTTATTGTTTCAGTTTGATGTCAGTGCTTGTATCTTGTATATATACCTTTTTAATTCGGGAAGAGGAAGGAAAAAACAAAATGGTTAAATAAGGATAGAGATTGACCCATTGTAACAATGAGATGTACAAAACACTATGTTCAAAATGAACTTTACAACTTTGGGCAGAGAGGGGGAGAGGAGAGTGGGAGAGAGATAGTTGTGGAAGTGGGAGGGAAAGGATGGTAGGGGGAAAACAAAGGAGGAGGCAACAATGCTCAATAAGAAATGTACTCATGGGCTTGGAAGGTGGCTCAGTGGTAGAGTGCTTGCCTTGCATGCATGAGGCCCTGGGTTTGATTCCTCAGCACCACATAGGAAAAAAGAAAAAAGCTGGAAGTGGCGCTGTGGCTCAAGTGGTAGAGTGCTAACCTTGAGCTGAAGAACTGAGAGACAGTACCCAGGCCCAGAGTTCAGGCCCCACGAGCTGGACCCCCTCCCCACCCCAAAAAAAGAAATGTACTCATTACCTTGCTCATGTAACTGTAACCCCTCTGTATAGCATTTTTACAATAAAAAAATGTACAAAAAAAAGAAAAAAAATTAAGTCAGGTGATCACCAGATGGCAGTAATTTTCTAAATAGTGTTGAGCCACATTGAAAGTAGAAGAGAAAAGAAGGAAGAAGAAAGTAAGTGAACATCCCAGCAGCAAACCTGAGGTCAACTGTTGGTATTTTATATAGCCCCTGTGCTTATCCCATTTGAAGGTCAAATTCAATTGTTCATCATATTTTACACACAATACTGAATTAGGAAAGAGGATTTGGAGACAGATTTCGTTGTAACTGTATTTAATGTGATGTCATTGTTAAAGGTCCAGATGCTAGAAAATGAATTATTAAGTTTTTTTCATTTTTTGAAAAAGTTTTATTTTTTTAATTTGGGAGTGTATATAATGCTGTTAGGAAGCAAATACCTAACAGGCAACTCAAAGAGATGATTTTATTTACTATTTTTATTTTATTTTGCTTAAATCCTAATACTCATTACTGCTTAGTTATTACATTTATTCTATATGAAAACATTGTAGAAAAAAAGTTACCTTAAAAGAAATGCATGTGCCTTAAAAGAAATACACATGTAGCCGGGTGCCAGTGGCTACATGTGTAATCCTAGCTACTCAGAAGACTGAGATCTGAGGATCATGGTTCAAAGCCAGCCCAGACAGAAAAGTCTGTGAAACTCTTATCTCCAATAAACCACCAGAAAACCGGAAGTGGCTCTATAGTTCAAGTGGTAGAGTGCTAGCCTTGAACTGAAGAGCTAAGGAACAGTGCTCAGGCCCAGAGTTCAAGCCCAATGACTAAAAGAATAATAATAATAAGAAAGAAAGAAAGTAAAAAGAAATACACATATAATCCTAGCTACTCAGGAGGCTGAAATCTCAGAATTGTGGTTCAAGCCCATCTTGGGCAGGAAAGTCTGTGAGACTGTCTAATTAACTACCAAAAAACTAGACTTGGAGCAGTGGGTCAAGTGGTAGAGTGGTTGCCTTGAGCATAAAAGCTCAGGAACAGTGCCTGGGCTCTGAGTTCAAGCCCAAGGATCAGCACAGGGAAAAAAAAAAGACATATGAATATCTTGTATTGTTACAATTGGCTTTTCATATTTAGAGACCTCAACTAAGAAAGCAACCTTGAATTTTAGTTTAGTTTACTAGCATCTGGTGGCCACCTAATGTTCAATATATCATATTTTTGGAATTATCTTCTGTATTTCTTCCTGTCCTTACATATAAGTATTAGTATCCCTAGTTAACTAATGAGGAAACTGAAGTGAGAGCATACATGAATTTCTTGATAGAAAAATCCAGATATAGGAATAATTTGAACTGAAGTCAATTTGACTATAAAACTATCATAATCTTACTAATTTTTTCTTTCATCATTTTTCTCTTTCAGAGGATTATGTTCATTATGCTCATGGTCTGATCTCTGATTACATCCCTAAAGAATTAAGTGATGGCTTATCTAAACATTTAAAGTACGTGTCTTTCATCTTTAGTTGTAATTAACAAGTCTTCATGCCTCTTGGTTTCCCCAACAATGGCTTTCCTTGGTGGATGTGGGCTATGTCATATATGGGTCAGAGTTAATTTCTAATACAAATTAACTGACTGGAATGAATTGATTTGGATCTGCAGCAACTAGTGAGTGTTAAAATTAGAATCATTGCTTTGTATGATTGTAGAGGATGAGGTTTATTAAAATTTTATCCCTTACTGAGACTCAACTACTTTGGTTCTTCATGAATATTTTGAGAGTAAGAGAAGCTAGGCACAATGACTCATACCTGTAATCCTAGCTACTTGAGAAGTTGAGAGGATCTCAGTTAGAGGCAAGTCCTAGCAGAGAAGTTTGTGAGGCCCTCTCTCATCTGGTAGGTATGCATGGTGACATGTGACTATTATCCTAAACTGTGTGGGAAGCTGAGATTGTGAGAACTGAGGTTTCAGGCCAGCTGAGGCCAAAAAGCATTCAATATTTCAATCTCACTGGACACAGTGGTATGTGCCTGTTTTTCCACCTAGGCATGGAGGTCTGAGGGTTGGTGGCACAACGTGAGACTCTTAAAGATAACTAGCACAGCTGTTCACAATAGCCAAGTTATGGAAACAGCCCAGATGCCCTACAGCAGATAAGTGGATTAATAAAATGTGGTTCAGATACACAGTGGAATTTTACTTATTCTTTAGAAAGGATAAGAGTATATCATTTGCAGGGAAATGGATGGACCTAGAACAAATTATGCCAAGTAAAGTAAGCCAAGTTTAGAGACAGGAATGGTACATTTAGCGAGAGCTAAAATATAACTGGGCATGTTAACCTAGGCATTCATACGCAGACTAATGAATGGAAGGATACCCTTAGGAGAGGAATGCAAAGATGTAACTTCTCTGAACATTTAAAATATTATTTACTAAAATAAACTCCGGGAAATGGAAATGTAGGGATTTTGTTTTTATTGTTGGTAGTAGTGGTGATGGTATTTTTGTTTGTTTATTTGTTTTTGGGTCCGGTCACAGGGCCTGAACTCTGGGCCTGGGCGCTGTCCTTCAGCTCTTCAGCTCAAGCCTAGAGCTCTACCACTTGAGTCACAGTGCCACTTCCGGCTTTTTTCTTTTTGCTTATGTGGTGCTAAGGAATCGAACCCAGGGCCTCATGCATGCAAGGCAAGCTCTCTACCACTGAGCCATCTTCCCAGCCCCCAGGGATGACATTCTCTAAAAAGAAATGTTTGCCTGGATTTCTTAGATGCTTGTCTAGAGACTTTATGTCTTGGTACTTCATTATTTGTTTAGATCTTTTCCACTGAAAATTTTAAATTTGGGCTAAAGATTTGGGAGGCAGAAATAATGGAAATAGAATTTCTGTTTAATAGAAGAGATAGAGTTGTATGGCTTTTCTGGACAGTATAATAATTAGAATAATTTGCACTTGCAAATGAACTATTTATGAAGACAAAACACGCCAGTGTCAAATGAGAAATTATGGAGGCCAAAGAAAAAATGAGTTCCAATTTTATTTCTTAGACAATTCCCATATATGGAATTAAGTAGCAAAATAAAGATTCATTCATTTAAACAAATTGCATTCTGCATTCTTCACTCTGAAAAGACATGTGGAGGTAAAGCTATAATAAGGACTACCTAAGTCTTAAATTGGCCCAGATTCTCTATGAAAAACCATGACTATGATTCTTATTTTTAACTTCCTTAGGCTTCCAGAGCCTTCAACTCCATTGCCAAACCCTCCATCAAAGGTAAGAGACTGTGGCCAAGCTATCTCTAGGGGCTTGGAACAATATAACACATTTTACCACACGAATTTAGCTTGTCCTCATGTATTTTAAAGCATACAAAATCCATCTTGCATGGAGTATTGCAATGTGGAATGTAGACTGTTCTCCAATAGTATTTCTTATGTTTTTAGACTTTACCTGAATACTGAAAACTAAATTCATTTTAGAAAGATACTTCTCTAAAAGTATTATAAATACATCTTTATTTATTTATTTTTTAAAGATAGGTTCTCACTACTTAGCCCAAGCTGGTCTCAAATTCACGATTTTCCTACTTCTGCTTTTGCATGCCAGGTATGGACCATCATGCCTAGCTGAAATCTTAAGGTAGATGGATCGCTAGTTTTACTAATCACCCAGAATACTCTACACACAATTTAAACATAGTTTGCTGAATATAATTATTGTTAACACAAAGGTATACAGAACATGAGTTTTGTAACAAAGAATCCTTTGAAGAAAGATAACCTGGCTTTTATTCAGAATTTGAAATGAAGAATCTGTATGTAAATCTCATCTGTTAGTGGGAATCCATTTCCTCTTCTAGACTTCTATACTGCCACCCACAACTCCTCTACAAATTGTGTTAATTGCCCAGATACTAAGACTAGAGGAGCCAGTCAGTCATAAACCACACTTGATGGCAATCTAGCATGTCTCAGACTAGGCTACATCTCAGCTAAGTATAGTGCTGCTCCAAGCCAGGAAAATAAGCACATGTACCTCTTCTATGTTTGGTTGGTCCTTGCTCAGTTAAGGAATGGATGCCTTGTGAATGTGCAGTGCCCACATTGTTGGTGCTAAATAACTTTCTTTTACTGTTCATTCATTCATTCCTTGGGCTTCAGAAGGACCAACATATTTTGGATTTTTTTTGTATCATGTCCTATATAAAGGTAATGGTGGCAGCTCTGAAAACATTTATCACCTTGAGTCTTACTAGAAAATGGAACATGTATTAATTTAGAGCCATGTTTGGTAGATTATTAAAGCAGATATATCTTTTACTCTTCTGAAGAATAGCATTGGATGGAAATCAGTTGCTCTTAGAAAAACTAGGAATTAATCTCTGAGAATAGCTTGGGGAACACAGAAAAATAACCATCTTGCTATAACTAAGAAGGTAGGTGCTCTAAAAGTAATTGCTTTTTATCTCTCTCCATCAGAAAAATTAGGAATATTTCTTTTCCTCCCCAAATATATCCACTGATTCATCTAAACTTGTTCTTGAAGATTTTAACCTCTGTTATTTCCTGGAGTAATGCATTCCATAGTTTATTTTTCTCTTTTCCACTTGTATTTTATTTCTAAAATTTAGGTCATTTGTATTTTGTTTTAGATTTTGACTTAGATTCAGGGTCTGTTTAGATTCTGGTTCCTAAAGCATAAGTCTCTGCTAAACTCTTGTTTTTGTGGTGAGAAAACATCCCAGACAACACATTGTAAATGAACTAGTATGGCCAGGTTCCAACAAAATTACATTTATAAAATCCAGGGCCAGCTGGATTTGGCCAGTGGGGGCATAGTTTGTCTCTTTTTCTTTTTCTGATTTAGAGCTCAGAATACTGTCACTGAACCTCAGCCTCACTTCTTAGGTTGTATTAGTTGCTTTTCAAGGCTTTCCTCTCTGTACGTTTTCCTGGGATTCTGGGGTACACGGTATATATTGTACTATAGGTTAAACAAGTGTAAGCTAAGTTTCTACTAGTTTACCTGTGTGTGCCCTGGGTTTGACTGATTTTTTTTTTTTACAGCAACATCCTTGATTATTTTCAGGAAATACCTTCCGACAGCCATTGGGCATCTCTGTCTGTATTTGTAATGGATAGGTGGAGTTCACTCTCCTTATTTTTTGCCTCATTGTCCCTTATTATCACATATCTGTCTGTTCTGAAGCTGGACTTCCTCCATTCCTTCTTTAGTCTTTTGTCATTGTCAACTAGCAGAGCTGAATGCAGTCAGGGGTTTGGAGACGTTCCCAATCTCTTTCTTCTAAACTATTTGCAAGATGGTAAGTCCAGGCCTGACATTAATCTCTGTGGTGCTCTTCTGTTCTCTTCCAGAACTCTCTCCCTTTGGTTATGTCCATTGTACTGGCTTCTGAGACACTCATCTCTTTCTGCTGAAGTATCTCTCCAAACTATAGGGTTTTGGTCTTTTAAATAACAAGAATCTCAATAAATATGACAATCCTATTTTTCCAACATTTCCAACAGTGTGCTGAGAATAACAAAAATTAGTTATGGGAAGAAAGTGTAACAATTATTTTTTTTTGTTAGATGCACTTGTAACTCATGTCTTGTTTGAATGTGTGCTATTAAAAGATCTGACCAACTCCTTGCCCTTAATAAACATTTCATATTCATCTGGAAATATATTTGTCTTAAGTTCTAGCCATGAACTTTTTACAACTTGAACTGTCAAGTTGCAAAAGTGAATAATGTGAATAATGTCCTATAATAATGTCCAAGTATTTATAATGACTTATCTGTGAGATACAGTTCATTGAATATATCCTCATGTCTTCAAGTTCTGAAACAGTTGTGGCCTTCAGCATTATAAGCTGTAAGTTCCACTTTACTGGTTGATGGTAACTTTCTAGTTACGATAGGCATTCCCTAACTGCGATTTTCTTTTAAACATGAACATGTATTCATGAGATACATCCATTCACTTTGTGTTGGTGGGTCATTGATTTGTGGTAAATTAGTCTTTTCCTTTTAATGATTTATTTGCTAGAGATTGCTTTGTGGCGAAGGGAATTCTCCTTTTTTTTTTGATGGCAAAGCTTTTGAAAAACTTTAATAGTTTTATCTCCACCTGTCATGGAGGCATTGACATCTGTTAGCACCACCTGTACTGGTGCTTTGGTTAACAAGGCAGGGGTATGAAGAAGAGATCTGGAGACTGATCTCTCTTTCCTAGGGGAAATCCGTGTTGACTCTTGCTGCATATTTCCACTAACAGCTTAAAGGTCTTTAAAACTCCAAATTATAATTACCATATGATCAATCCTCCATGTCAAACAAGACTAATCTGACCTGCTTCTTACCTTTTCCATGAAGTGTGGCCATTCTATATTATAATTATTAAGGCCATTATTTATTATTAAGGTCTGGTTCTTGCTAGGATTCTCACATGCATTCACTAGAGTGCAAAACACTAAGTGAAAGGTGAAAATACAAAGATTCAACTTAGCTACATTGAGCCTAATGGAAAGGACACTTTTATAAAAATTAACATCTCAATGAAGCCCTCTACTAGGTGCTATTAATTTAGGTTTCCTCTCTTACTGGCTGATTGTTGTATATAGCCATTCTCATGTGGATAAATTGAGATAGTTGAGTTAAAAAAGAGGGAAGGATATGAAGCTACTCATAGATGGTAATAATAGAATAATGCTGCCCTATATTCATTTTGAGCATAAACCAGCTGGACACCTGGCTCCCTATAAGGGAATTCTCATCTTTAGCTTTCATGATGTGCATTTTGCCTCTTAACATCCTTTAAGTCTACAGCACCCAGATGCCCACTGAAGCTGGTATATACAAACCGTTTATTTTGTTAAGGGGCTGAGGCCAGGTTGTGTCATATCCCATCATCACCATGGTTTCTTTCTGGAAGTGATGTGTGGCTTCCTTCCCTAGGGATTGGTCCAAATAAAAAGCAGCTTATAAAAGTAAAATCATTGCCAGCTTTGTGCTCCTGTGTAGGTACAAATTTGCACATTTAGTTGCATGGTTGTTTTTAATGGATTGGTATAAGTGGCAGAGTGATATTTGATGCTCTTCACTGCTCTAACATTGCAGAAACCAAAGTTATCAGATGAGCCTATAGAAGCAAAAGAAGATTACACTAAGTTTAACACTAAAGATTTGAAGACTGAAAAGGTATGTTTGTCCAGGTGTAGTGGCTACTGTCTGTCCTCAGACCTCAGTGAGTGATACAGTACACATCCAGAAATAATTGCATGCTTGATTGTGGATACAGTTTTGACTGGGGAAAACTATTCACTTGCATTTCTGTGGCTTAATAGTTCATTCAAAATAGTGTATGGTAGTGAAAGCATTAAGGCATTACGACCTTTTACACACCAAAGAAAAGCATTCTGCTTAGCATCAATGCCCTCAAGTTTTGCCATGTTTGTTGGTAGGTGGGAAGTTTCACTATAGGTAACTCCTTTGTCACCCTAACTTCTCCAGAGCTTCCCAGAAATTAGAGTGATAAAAATTATTAATAATAATTCCACTAGTCAGCATTCACCTTACAAATGTGAGTTGGATAACATTTTTTACTTAGTTGTACATGCTTTATAATAACAGGTAGCCTTTAAAATTGGCATTGTAATACTTACATAGCTTCTGGTTCTGCCCCTTTCAGTTACTGGTATATTGTGGAAATGTTCATGTATCATTACACATTCTTTGAAATCATAATCATGGTTTCGTGATACCCAATCATAAGTCTTTATTACATCATATGGGATTTGGCATTGAATCAGTCCTCTACATGTAGCCATACAGATTACTTCTAGATTTTTTTTAATGAAAGGATAGATAATTTTTTTACAGCCTGCATTTCTGATTATTTCATTTGACACAATTTAGAACTAAATTGGGGACCGTGAGCTTTGACATAATTGAAATTGTGCTCAAATCTTGTCCCATCCCGTCCCCCCCCCCTCCGTCGTGGGGCCTGACCTCTGGGCCTAGGTGCTGTCCCTCAGCTCTTCAGCTCAAGGATAGCACTCTACACTTGAGCCACAGTACCACTTCCGTTGTTTTTTCTGCTTATGTGGTGCTGAGGAATCGAACCCAGGGCCTCATGCATGCAAGGCAAGCCCTCTACCACAGAGCCACCTTCCCAGCCCCTGAAATTGTGAATGTATATTTATTTTGCTTATTCATTTACTTTTTTTTAATGTGTCAGGACTTGGGCTTGAACTCAAGGCCTGGGTACTGTACTATAGCTTTTCTGCTCAAGGCTGGCATGCTACCACTTGAGCCAAAGCTTCACTTCCAGCATTCTTAACAGAATTAAATATTGTTTTATTCTTGAAAATGTTTGCCTTTCAAATAGAAGAAGGTTTTTTAGTTGCTCATTGTCTATTTGCATTTTTGCATAGTTATTTTTGTCCCTTGCCTATTTTTTCTGCTCAAGACTAGTGCTTTGCCACTTACCTATTGCCACTTCTCCTTACCTATTTTTATGTTGGGATAGTACTAAAGCCATTTATTTATACCCATTTATGGTACCAACAATTTTCTGGTGTGTTTTTAGCCTTTTCAATTGATTTTTTTTAAACAATTAAACTTTCTGAAGTTAAGTATAGAGATGGGTTTTTTTTATTGTGTTTATGCCCATTTCAAGATAAGTTAACTTCCTCTTAGATTTGAATAGTGTTCAATGTTTGCATAAATGTCATTCTTTTATTCATAAGTAGAAATCAATCTGAGAATGAGCCAGTTTAAGACTGACCTAAATAGCTAGCTCTCGACAGAGACATTTCATTTTCTCAGAGAATCTTTCTGCCCTGCCTTCAGGAGAAATAACACTTCCCAGTATTTTCACTTGGCCAGCCACCAGTGCTAGAAGAGGGTTGGATCAGAGTTATAGTTAAATGCACAGGAAAACTTGTCTGAAAGAGACTGTCACTTTTCACCATCTAGTCACAAAATAAGCCTACCAAAGGTAGGCAGATTGAGAAGCAAAATGGCAGAATCATACAGTGTCCTTAAAGGATCTGGTCTTAGAGTTCCTAAGGAGACAAATCTTTCTTTTTCTTTTCTGATTTCCATTATTGATTCTTGTTTTAAAAAGTTGTAATGCCTCCTAGTGAACTCAGTTGCTATTTATCATCTTCTAGTGTATTTTACAGGACATAATAAAAATATATACAGTGACCAGGAAGAGAGAGAAATGTACAGGGCAGAAATATTGGAGGCAGCTTTATGGAAAGCATTTCTTTTAGGAGGAAAAAAACAGGACAGCTATCCTGCTGGCCTGGGATAATTGGCAATACAGGTCATCTTTTGAATATAGGCTGTCCTTGGTTTTCCATAGAGTGAGTGAATAAAATCAGATTGTAAATTGCTGTGAATTATTCATCGTGTGGTAATACAAGGCTATAATTCCTCCCCCTGACAATTGCCGCCTGTGGCAGTCCCATTGTTTGTGTTATTACACTTAATGCACCCTCCAGAATTACTCCCCCAAAGTAAACCACCACTTGTAACATTCCTTCTTGGAAGGTGGCAGTTTTATCTTAACATATTCCATCTCTGAAGTCTGAATTCTGAATAGATATCAGAACTTGCTTCACTCCTTTATGAAGCTGTTAGCAACAGATGCTTACCTCCCTGAGAAAACCTTGAGGGTTGCACGGTCTTGTCTGATTTGCATGTTTAATTTACAAATGTTGTACATTCATAACAACTTTTCTCTCTTATCTTCACAACAGAAAAGTAGCAAAATGACTGCAGCTCAGAAGGCTTTGGCTAAAGTTGACAAGAGCGGAATGAAAAGTATTGAAACCTTTTTTGGGGCAAAAAGTAAAAAAAAAATTGGGAAGATCTGAAACTTTAGAAATAAAATCTCATAAAGCAAAACAAAATGTTTGTTTCCTACATGTTCCATTTTCATTCTTCTTTCATGTTGATCTTTAATCACCACTTTAGCAGGGAGAAATTTTCATCCTTCAATGTTGCTTTGGATTTAGTATTTCTGAACAAAATATGGAAACTAATTGTATAGCTTCACGATCATGGTAAATTGAAATAACTCAAGCCTCGAAGTGTCCTCATAAACCAGCTATTTGAAGGAATGGCTTGCTAGTTTATGCACCTTTGCATAAACTTTTATAAACATAGTTTTCAGAGTATTGAAAGAAATAGAAACAAGACTGTACATTTTAGTAAGCTTATATTTAAAAGTGCTTTTTTATTTTTATAAATACATTTTTCAGAAAATAGAGATCAAAATAAAAACATTATAATCTCCTACCTTTTCATTGCCCAAAGATAATTTGGTGTATTTTCGTTCAATAAAATGTTGAAAAAAAATTGAAGGAATAGACGCTTTAGTAGCTTTCTTTTTTGGAATATCATTTTGTGAACATTTTCCCAGGCTCTTAGATATTCTTCATACAGATATTTCAGGGCTGGGCTATAGGTCAGTGGTGAAACACTGTTGCTAGACTAGCATGCTTAAAGCCTCAGGTTCAATCCCAGTTCTACCAAAATTGATTACTATAAGTGAATAAATGCCTTTATGACTATAATTTTCAGGTGTTTAGATACTTGGTTATTTAAGTAATGTCCCCATTTATTTACAAATGTTCAGTATTTGAAGAACCAGATTATATGTAAATATTTTGTCCACATATTTTTGTCCTTAGAACAGATTTTCTAATGTGGATTTACTGGTTTCTGTGTAACTATAATCCAGCTCTGTAGGTAGTAGAGGTAGGAGGACTATGGTTCCAGGCTGGCTTAAACAAAAGTTCAAGACCCACCCTTAAAAATAAACTAAAGCAAAAGTAACCTAGGGGCATGGCTAAAATGGTAAGACATTTGCCTAGCACAAAGCTCTGAGTTCAACCTCTAAAATAAATAATAATATGAAGATATATCTATATCTATCCATATATATGCTTATATATGTGGAAATATATTTCAAAGAAATTTATTGTACTTGATTAGTAATGACATTGAAATATGTTTCACTTAAGTGTTTCCTCTACAGAAAACTTAACTAGTTGCTTTTATTTTCTTCTACTATTTTGGTAGTTTTTTTATTTTGTTTTAATTACTTAAATCACGCAGATAATATTTTTAAACAACACATGAGATAAAGCTATGGTTTGGTTATTTTTCTTACCATTTTTATTTTCCATTTTGCCTGTGGGATTAATTTCTTGGGTTTTAAGAGTAAGTTCTGATGGGATTTACATTATGACTTTGTTAGACTCATAAGTTATTCTGAGGAAATCAAATATTTTCTTACAGAATTTATTGTTTTCATTCAGAAACACAGTATTCTCTATATTTATTCAGATCCTAACTATTCCTTTCACTGAGATTTTGTTCATCATCTCAGAGATAATTCTTTTTAGTAGAATGTCTCGGCATTTTCCTATTTGAATGGAATCTGTTTTTTCATTTAGGCTATTAACTGGTCATTTTATGGTAAATTTTAGATTTTTATATGTGTATTGTTTAAATAATCAATTAACTAAACTCAATCTAAAATATTTCTGTTTTTATTTATCCTGAATATTCAACTCAAAATAAGGTCATGAATTCTAAAAGTTTATATGTAATTCTCTTTTTTTGGGGGGAGGTGCAGGGGGTCCGGTCGTGGGGCCTGAACTCTGGGCCTGGGCGCTATCCCTCAGCTCTTCAGCTCAAGGCCAGCGCTCTACCACTTGAGCCATAGTGCCACTTCCGGCTTTTTTCTTTTCGCTTATGTGGTGCTGAGGAATCGAACCCAGGGCCTCATGCATTCAAGGCAAACGCTGTACCACTGAGCCACCTTCCCAGCCCCTATATGTAATTCTTTCTAGTACCTATACCTGTTGTTTTTTTGTCTTTTGTATTCTTATGTATGCTAGGATATTCAAAGTGGTGTTAAAGAATAATAATAATCATCTTTGACTTCTAGTTTGTTTTTTTTTGGAGTCCGGTCGTGGGGCCTGAACTTTGGGCCTGGGTGCTGTCCCTCAGCTCTTCAGCTCAAGGCTAGCACTCTACCACTTGAGCCACAGCGCCACTTCCAGCTTTTTTTCTTTTTGCTTATGTGGTGCTGAGGAATTGAACCCAGGGCCTCAGGCATGCAAGGCAAGCGCTCTACCACTGAGCCACCTTCCCAGCCTCTGACTTGTGGTTTTATTGATGTGCTTTACCATTGATTTTTGAAACTAGCCATTATTACTACAATGACTGTCTTTGGTATTTGTTTATTATGTTGTGGATGCACTCTGGCTGGTTAGTGTGTATCAAAACCCATTTTCCATTATTATCTCTAGGGTTTTTAAAATTTTTATATTTTTAATGACAGAGTTGCTGGTAGGACTTAAGTGTTAGACATACACTAGTTCTCTACTTTTTTCCATTGTTCTCTAAAACACTGGAAAACACTTTGGCAAGGAGTATTCTATCTCTGGGAAACTTAAAGATTACCAAAAGTACAAGGGTCTAGAACTGAAGATTTTTTCAATTTTGTTGTAGTTTATTTGCTTGTTGTATTTTTTTTCTGTAATTGGGAAGAATTTCTTCTGTTGTTTTACTTGTCATTTTTTAAGAGTACAGTCCACCTATTTGTCAGAATGATTCTCAGTTTTTGTCTAACAGTTTTTGTTTTTTTCTTGATTGTATACTTTGGATGGACACCAGAGGAGTGATGTCATTTTCAGTGCATCCTATTGAGATCAGTATTCCCAATGCTAGTCAGATTAACCCCAGTCACTCAGAATAGTGTCTACTGCACACTACTATCAACTGCCCTTGAAATTAACAAATTACTTGTGGGTAAAATGTCTAAGACATAAGTATCCTATTCCATATCCAACCCATTTGTTTTACGATCTACTCATGATTTTTCTATCATATCTTCTGTATCCATTGGCATCCTTTTGTATGGAACAGATTTCCCTTTCTGCTTACTACATAAGCATTTATAAATGTAGATCAGGGCTAGGGAATGTGGCTTAGGGGTAGAGAGCTTGTGGAACATATATGCAGCCCCAGTACAAACAAAAAAAAGTCTGAAGTGGTGCTGTGGCTCAAGTGTTAGAGTGCTAGCCTTGAGCAAAAGAAGCTCAGAGACAGTGCCCATGACCTAAGTTCAAGCCCCATGACAGGCAAAAATAAAATAAAAAATAAAAGAAATGCACATCAGAATGGGTTTGTAGATGTTTATTTTATATAGTGAGCTATAATATAGTATCTCTATTAAATTTAATGTACATATAGTTCCAGAAACTTGCTGCAGTATAACTTTCTTTTTTTTTTAATTTTTATTTTATTTTATTTTATTTGAGAACATATTGTACAGAGGGGTTACAATTACATGGGCAGGATAATGCATACATTTCTTACCAAGCATTGCAGCCTCCTCCTTTGTTTACCCTTCACCTCCCTTCCCAGCCTCCCCCGTCCCCCCCAACCAATCATACCCCCCTCCCCCCCCCCACAACGACATTGTAAAGCTGGTTTTGACATGACATTTTGTACTTCTCATTGTTGCAACAGGTCCACCTGAATCCTTAAACGACTTGTTTGTCCCCATCTCCTCCACATGTTATACTGACATCAAATATAGTGAAAGCGGGGGTTACACTGTGGGGGAGGGACATACAAAGCAACAAAGAAATAATCTTATAAATGCGTTAGAAACACATGCATGAAAGAAACGAAAACATTAAAATACATATTTAAGGGTTCGTTTTCCTAACATCACATTATCTGACCTTTTCCGCTTGGCTCATACCTATACTAGATATTGCAAATAAGGGAAACCATGGGACCTATGCTTCTTTGGGCCTGGCTTACTTCACTTAATATAATTTTTTCCAAGCCTTTCCATTTCCTAACAAATGGGGAAATGTCATTCTTTCTGATGGAGGCATAGAATTCCATTGTGTATATATACCACATTTTCTTGATCCATTCATCTACTGAGGGGCATCTGGGTTGGTTCCATATCTTAGCTATGGTACATAATGCTGCAATAAACATAGTTGTGCTGGTACCTTTAGTGTGGTCTTGTTTGTATACATTTGGGTAAATGCTCAAAAGTGGGATTGCTGGATCATAGGGGAGATCTATGTGAAGTCTTTTGAGGAAACTCCATACTGCTTTCCAAAGTGGTTGAACAAGTTTACATTCCCACCAACAATGAAGTAAGGTACCTTTCTGTCCACATCCCCTCCAGCATCTGTTGTTGTTAGAGTTCTTGATTTTTGCCATTCTAACTGGAGTGAGGTGATATCTCAAGGCTGTTTTGATTTGCATTTTTTTTATGGCTAGGGATGTTGAACATTTCTTCATGTGTCTATTGGCCATCCTTCTTTCTTCTTCAGAGAAGTTTCTCTTTAAGTCTTTTGCCCACTTATTTATTGGGCAGTTGTTTCTTTGAGGATTTGTTGTTGGGTGGTTTAATTTTTTGAGTTCCAAGTATATTTTAGATATGAGACCCTTGTCCGTTGTATGGCTAGTAAAGATCTTCTCCCAATCGGTGGGCTTTCTATTGATCTTGCTAGCTATGTCATTTGCCCTGCAGAAGCTCTGAAACCTTATGCAATCCCATTTGTCCAACCTTTCTTTGATTTGTTGTGCTTCTGGGTCTCTATTCAGAAAATTTTGGCCTGAGCCAAGGAGACCTAGGGTTTTTCCTATTCCATCCTGTAATGTTTTCAGAGGGTCTGCTTTGAGTTCAAGGTCTTTGATCCATTTGGAGTTGATTCTGGTGCAGGGTGATATATAAGGATCTAGCTTTAGTTTTCTACATGTAGTTAACCAATTTTGCCAGCACCATTTACTGAAGAGGCTGTCTTTCTTCCATTCTATTGTTTTAGCTCCCTTATTGAAGATTAGATGGCTATACGTATGTAGGTTCATTTCTGGGTTTTCAATTCTATTCCATTGGTCCTGAGGTCTGTTCTTATGCCAATACCAAGCTGTTTTGATTACTATGGCTTTATAGTAGAGTTTGAAATTTGGTATTGATATTCCTCCAGCAGTGTTCTTTCCGTTGAGGAGCGTTTTTGCTATTTGGGGTCTGTTATTGTTCCATATGAATTTTTGGATTGCCTCTTCTATTTCCTTGAAGAATGAGGGTGGAATTTTGATAGGTATCGCGTTGAATTTGTAGATAGCCTTGGGAAGTATTGCCATTTTCACAATGTTAATCTTGCCAATCCAGGAGCATGGGAGGTTTTGCCATTTTTTAAGTTCTGTGTTGATTACCTTTTTCAAGATTTTAAAGTTTTCATCATAGAGGTCCTTCACTTCTTTAGTTAAGTTAATTCCTAGGTATTTTATTTTTTGTGGGGCGATTACAAATGGAGTTGCTTTCCTAATTTCAGCCACACTTTTCTCATTGTTGGCATACAGAAAAGCCATTGATTTTGGGGGGTTAATTTTATAACCTGCTACTTTGCCAAAGTTTTGAATCAGCTTGAGTAATTTGGGAGTGGAGTCTATGGGATTCTTTAAATACAAGATCATGTCATCTGCAAAGAGGGAGAGTTTTATTTCTTCTTTCCCTATTTGGATCCCCTTTATGTCTGCATCTTGTCTTATTGCTGTAGCTAGGCATTCTAATACTAGATTGAAGAGAAGTGGAGAGAGTGGGCATCCTTGTCTTGTTCCTGAGTTAAGAGGAAATGGCTTTAGTTTTTCACCATTGAGTATAATGCTGGCTGTAGGTTTGTCATATACAGCCTTTATTGTATTGAGGAATGTTCCATGGATTCCTAATTTTTCCAAAACCTTCATCATAAAGGGGTGTTGGATCTTGTCGAATGCTTTTTCTGCAACTATTGAGATAACCATGTGGTTCTTATTCTTGCTCCTGTTGATGTGATGAATAATATTAATTGATTTGCGTATATTGAACCAGCTTTGCATCCCTGAAGTGAATCCTGTTTGATCATGGTGTATGATTTTTTGGATGAATTGTTGAAGTCGATTGGCCAAAATTTTGTTGAGAAGTTTTGCATCAATGTTCATCAAAGAAATGGGTCTATAGTTCTCTTTCTTTGATGAGTCCCTGCCTGGTTTTGGGATGAGGGTTATGATGGCTTCATAGAATGTGTTCGGAAGTGAGCTTTCTCTTTCAATTTCATTGAAGAGTTGGAGGAGTATTGGTGTGAGCTCTGCTTTGAAGGCCTTGTAAAATTCCGCTGTAAAACCATCTGGTCCTGGACTTTTCTTAGCTGGGAGGTCTCTTATTGCTGTTTCTATTTCAATGCTTGATATGGGCCTGTTAAGCTGGTTTAACTCATCTTGGTTTAGTTTTGGCATGTTAATATTTGCTAGGAAAAGGTCCATTTATGTCAAGTTCTCAAACTTATTAGCATAAAGTTTTGAGAAGTATTCCCTTATAATGTTCTGAATATTGGTTGTTTCCGTGGTGATGTTTCCGTTCTCATCTCTGAGTTTATTAATTTGGGTGTGTTCTCTCCTTTTTCTGATAAGGTTTGCTAAGGGTCTGTCAATTTTGTTAAGTTTTTCGAAGAACCAACTCTTTGTTTTGTTGATTCTTTCTATAGTTTTTTTGGATACTAATTCATTTAATTCTGATTTAATTTTGATTATTTCTTTTCGTCTACTGGATTGGGGTTTATCTTGCTGCTCTTTTTCAAGGAGGTTTAGATGTGTCATTAAATTGCTAGTTTCAGATCTCTCCAATTTGTTGATGTAGGAGCTCAGAGCTATAAACTTGCCTCTGAGTACTGCCTTTGCTGTGTCCCAGAGGAGCTGGTAATTTGTGTGTTCATTTTTGTTGAATAGCATGAACATTTGAATTTCCTTTCTAATCTCTTCCATGACCCACTCTTGATTCAGCAGTGTGTTGTTCAGCCTCCATGTGATACCGGACTTTCTTTGGTGGCTTTTGGTGTTGAGTTCTAATTTTATTCCCTTGTGGTCAGAGAGAATGCAAGGTATAACTTCAATGTTTCTGAATTTAGACAAGTTTGCTTTGTGGCCTAAAATGTGGTCTATTTTAGAAAACGTTCCATGTGCTGCTGAGAAGAACGTGTATTCTGATGCTGCTGGGTGAAATGTTCGGTAAATGTCTGTTAAGTCTAGTTGATCTATGCAGCTGTTTAGATCTGCGGTTTCTCTGTTGAGTTTTTGCCGAGTTGATCTATCTAGTGGGGAGAGTGGTGTGTTAAAATCCCCAACAATTAATGTCTTTGGATCTATATGGGATTTGAGGGAAAGTAGTGTTTCTTTGATAAATTTGGGTGCTCCATTGTTTGGCGAATAGATATTTAGAATTGTAATATCCTCCTGAAGGAGAGATCCTTTAATTACTATGTAGCGACCTTCTTTATCTCTTCTCACGAATTTTAATTTGAAGTCTATTTTATCTGATATTAGGATTGCAACTCCCGCCTGATCATGAGGGCCGTTTGCTTGGTAGATTTTGTTCCAGCCTTTAACATTGAAAATGTGTTTGTTTTTACGGGCAAGATGTGACTCCTGCAGGCAGCAGATAGAAGGGTCTTGTCTTTTAATCCAACTAGACAGTCTATGTCGCTTAATTGGAGAGTTCAGTCCGTTAACGTTAAGAGATAGGACTGAGAGGTATTTGGGAGTTCCTGCCATGTTATCCACCTTCTTGGGGGCTGCAAAAACTGGGTTCTTCCTATGGTTCTTGGATTCTCAGTTTGGGTGCAGTTTCTTGGCCTTTGTTGAGGTCTTGTTGGTTTTCTATGTGTAGGACATCTTTAAGAATCTTTTGTAGGGCTGGTTTGGTGGAGATGTATTGTTTCAATTTTTCTTTGCGATGGAAGGTTTTTATTTGGCCTTCAGTTATGAAGGAGAGTTTAGCTGGGTCCAGTATTCTTGGTTGATAGTTGTTTGTTTTTAGGGCATGGCATACATCATTCCAGGCTCTTCTTGCTTTGATTGTCTCTGCTGAGAAATCTGAGGTGATTCTAATTGGTTTCCCTTTATAGGTGATTAACCTTTTCTCCTTGACAGCTTTAAGGATCTTTTCCTTGGTCTGAGTTGATCCTGTGTGGATTATAATGTGATGGTGGGATGTCCTATTCTGGTCTGGTCTATTTGGGGTTCTAAAAGCTTCTTGTATATGAATAGGCCTATCTTTTTGTATGTTTGGGAAGTTCTCTGCTAGGATCCTGTTAAACAAATTTCCTAGACCATTAACTTCTGTTTCTAGGTGCTCCTCTACACCCATTATCCTTAGATTGGGCCTTCTGATGGTGTCTTCCAGGTGTTGGATAGACCTATCATATTTCTTGGACTTGTCTTGGATGGTTGTATGTTCTTTATAATATCTAGGCTGTCTTCAATCCCTGAGATTCGATCTTCTGCATGGTCTAACCTGCTGTCAAGACTCTCTACTTTGTTTTTTATCCCTTTTCCTTCTAATTGGTCAGCTTTGATGGCTTCAAGTTCTTTGTTGAAGCTTTGTTTTAGGTCTTGTATGAATTTCTTTACTTCCTTAATTTGGTGTTCAGTGTTTGTTCTCAAATCACTTAGTTGATTGGTTATGGTTTCTTTGGACTCCCATTCCTTCTGTTGGGTTCCATTCAGCATTCCCTTTGTGGTCTCCCTGACTTCCTTCAGCTCTTTGTTAATGGATTCCATGAATGCCTTTAGTGATCTTTGTGTATTCTCTACCTGGTCTCTCAATTCCTGAATTACTCTTTGATTAGCTTCCTCCCGTTTGTGGGATTCCTGCAGTTCTCTTTCCTCCCATTCGTGGGATTCCTGCAGTTCTCTTTGAGTGTTCTCAGCCTGCTCGTGCCATTCCTCCCTTTCTCTTTGAGTATTCTCAAGTTGTTCACGCAAATCCTGTATCAGTTTTTGAGTAGCTTCCTCACGCTTATGATATTCCTGTATAAACTTTTGGGATGCCTCCTCTCTCTCCCTATCACGCTCATACAGAGTCCTTTGTAAGTTGTCAGACTTCTCATTTATCATGTTTGCTAGTAGTGATTGTAGAGCTATTTGGGAACTCTCCTCTGGATTATTCTTTATCTGTTCTAATCCCTGATTATCAAGATTGGGAATTGAGATACCCGAATTTGCCATTTTTCTTGTGGTTTTCCGGCTTACTCTGCCCATTTGAGATGAAGATAGCACTAGTTTTGTGCTAGAACACCATCTTAAGGCAACCATCAACCAAAGTTTGCGTTTGTACAGTCAATAGTCTACAGATTCAATCTAGTTCAACAGATACATCTATTCAACATCAAACAACTATATGTTAAAGGACTTCGAACCGCAGAAAAGAATTTGGAAAACCAGAAATTATTAGGATTAGGGAGAGATGTGGGTAAAAAATAGGAATAGATTGGTGTGGGGAGGCACAGGGAGAATTAACTGTGTCCTAATCACAATGCAGGAAATGGGTTGGGTAGGATGCAAGTAGAGAGAGAGAAAAAGAAGAGACGAAAAGAGGAATGAAAAGAGACCAGAAAAAAAAAATAGAAACGTAAAAGTTAATGTTATTATAGAGATTAAAAGACTGTCTATTTAGAGAGGAATGTGAATATGTTGAGAGAAAGGGAGGGACATGGAGGAGATGTGAAAAACTTTAAGGATGGGAAAGGGAGAAGAAAAGATCAGAAGTTCAGTAGAGCTAGACAAAAAACAAAAAGATAATTAAGAAAGAAAGAAAAAGAGAAAGAAGACAAGAAAAGAAAGGAAAACGCTCATTCACGTGTTCCTAAAATACAAATTATAAGAGGAGAAAAAAAAAGTTACTGGAAAACAATTATTTTTCAGAAGAGGCAAAAATTAAAGATTAATAAAAGTTTTAGAAGAGAAAAAAAATTATATATATATATATATAAGGTAACAAAAAAAACAAACAAAAAAAAGAAAAGAAGAAGAAGGAAAAAAAGAAAAGAAAAAAAAGTCTTGATTTTTTTTGGGAGGGGGGGAGGGGTGGGAAGAATCTTGTATCTCCCTTTTGTCTGTAACCAGTCTCTTGTTGGAGTCTCTGGTCAGCTTGAGGTCCTGTGGCTTGATTGGTTTCTTAAGTTGGTTTGTTGGAAGAGGCAGAAAAATGCTCTGCTTTACTCAAGATTTTGAGATCCTCCTCCCAGGTTAGTTTTCTGGGAGGGTGATCTGCTTTGAGAATAACAAAAGAGGGGGATGCGGTGATGAGGCTAGGTTCTGGGTAGAGTTGAGGCCTTTCAACAAACAATAGCTTTTCCCTGGGGCTATTTTGTGATAAAGCTCACAGAGCCCAGCCTGGAGCCATTCTCAGGGTTTCTGTTTTTCAATTGATTGTGGAGGCTGCTAGAGGGAGGGGCAGCCTCTGGTCTGGTTACCCCGTGAGGCAAGCCACTCCAATGGCTGGCGCCTGAGCTGGGTGACTTTTCCCTGGATGGAGCTGAATCTGGCTGGTCACTTTGCCGTCAAGTTCTTGTGACCTGCTAAAAGACTCGTTTTATTCCAAGGCCTGAGCTGGAGCTAGCAGCTCCTCCGAGCTTTGTCGGTATCCAAGATGGAGATCACCGGTGCTGGGGGCGGAGGGGTGGCCTTCCCTCCTCTGCTCCCTGAGAAGGAGTGAGGACATCGGGCTTGTACTCAAGCCGAGTCTTGGATCCTGGGTCGTCTCTGGTCTGCAAACTGCAGGATGAAGATGTCCGCTCCTTGTCGGTTCTTGTTGGTGTTGAGTAGAATCCGCTCGTCCGCTGCGTCTGGCTCCTTCGTCCCGGACTCTCTGTGTCTCAGGTATGACCCCGCAGTGGTGGTCACCGCCGCGACCCTTCCGCCGCAGCGGCAGCTGCTGGCAGGCGCTCAGATGTGTCTCCTTGGCTTCCCCTCTCTTGACTAACTCTCTGTCCTGTGATGGCACACTTGGTGTGATTCTCTGGCTTAGGACTGTTCACTGGAACTCTAAAACTGCTTTCTATGCGAGAGCTTGTTCAGATTCCAGCTTCTCCTCCGCCATCTTCCCGGAACTCTTGCAGTATAACTTTCATCTGTGTTCATATTTCCTTACTTCTGCTGCAGGGTATTAGAGGCCCTTTCCTTTCCCTGTCTATTACTTGAATGAATCTTTTCCCCAGGGAACACTGTTCCTTTGTAAAGCTTTAGAGTAGTAGGTAGTAGTTATGTTCATTGCTCTTGGCATGTTAATACCTAATAGTGTCCAAAGCTAGGAATTGTGTGTGTGTGTGTGTGTGTGTGTTTGTGTAAGTAAGAGAGAGAGAGACAAATTATATAGTCATTAGAATTTCTAAATCTTCATGTCAATATTTAGGTTAAAGAAATGGTGTTCTATTCCTTTTACACCAGGAGTTTTTGTTGTTGTTATTATTTTGTTTTGTTTTTGTCAGTCATGGGGCTTGAACTTTGGGCCTGGGTGCTATCCCTGAGATCTTCAACTCAAGGGGAGCCCTCTACCACTTGAGCCACAGCGCCACTTCCGGTTTTCTGGTGGCTAATTGGAGATGAGTTTCACGGGCTTTTCTGCCCAGTCTGGCTTTGAACTGCGATTCTCAGATCTCAGCCTCCTGAGTAACTAGGATTACAGTCATGAGCCTGGGCCCAGGTACACAGGAGTATTGAATTTTGTCAAATAATTTTTGTATCTAATGAGATGGCCATAGTTTTCCTTCAATAAAGGAATATCTTTTAATGTTTGAATCATAGAGAACCAATTTTCTTTCCCTTCACTTAAAATTTTGTTTTTTATTAATTTCATAAAATGATGATTTTAATGTGACATTTGCATTCTTGAATACTATGCACTTTAGTTATAGTTATCTTCTTACCCTCTCTTATTTCTCTTCTTCCTCCCACTGGTTCCCTCTCTCCTCCAGTAGTCTCCTTTCTGCATAAGCGATTGCTTTTTTAATCTTCAATTGACCTTGCATTTTTTGGGAAAAACTATGTTTTCTCAGTGTATATATTATTTCTTTTCATATACAGCATTAACTTTTATTTCCTAACATTTTGTTATGGATTTTTATGTATCTACTTATGAGGGATGTTGCCTTTTCATTTACTTGTTATAACTTTGTCTGGTTTTGGTGTCAGAATAATACTGGTCTTATAATGAATTAGGAATATCAAAGCTTGTATTCTGAAGGATCTTGTGAGATTGGCTTTGTTTCTTCTGTATAAGGCAGACAGATTTACCAGTGAAGCCATTTGGGCCAGGAATTTTCTTTACAATTTCAATTTTTGTGGTAGCTGTATAGCTATTTCACTTTTCTTCTTTCTTTTGTGTCAGTTTGATTATTTATATCTTTTTAAATATGTCTGCTTTGTTTAGGTTTTCAAGTTCTTTGGCATAGGATTTCATCTTTGCATTATCTCTTACTATTTAAATGATATTTCCCTTTTTATACCCATATCAGACATTTTTGTCTTTTTGTTTTCTTGATTAGCACAGGCAAAGTTCATCAATTCCTTTTATCCATCCAAGGAACCATTGCCTTCTGGATTGCATAATTCCTAATGAGACATCTGTGATAATTTTTAAGATTCCTTCCACATTATATAAATGCATTCTCTCCTTGGCTTTTTATAGTTTTTTTTTTGTTTCATAATACTTTTTACAAGTTATTTATATATTAATGTTGTTTTCTTTGTTCATCTTATTTGAAAATTGGATAAGCATGGATTTGAGTTTATAATTTTCATCAGACTTAGAACATTTCTGGCCACTATTATCAAATAGTCTTATGTTCTCCCCAGGCTCTCCCCTCAGTTTCTGGAACTTCATCTATATATATGCTTGACCACATAGTACTAATAGTCCTGAGAATAGAACTGAGTTTCTGGTTTTGTTTTTGTTTTTGTTTTCTTCTTCTTCTATTTTTAGATTTTCTTTTGCTGTATTTTCAAGTTTGCTTTCTCTAACAGTTACCCAAATTTGGTGATCTGCTTCCTAAAAGACAGGTTAAGGAGGTGATGGAAGGGTATCCTTATTAGTGTTTGGAAGATGTCCAGCAACTTTGCCCTGTTTGAATAACTAAAAGAAGTGACTCAGTTTTTACACCTTTTTTATGTGCTGTAATTTACACACCATCTTTGGGGCCTATCAGAGTGACTGGGATGTTTCCTAGCTTTATGTAAAATCTCTTCACAGGTTTTACAGCAATCATATAACAGTATTAATTTATTCATTCATTTATTTACTTAGTGCCAGTACCAGAGCTTGTGCTCTTGCTTGTTTTTATTCACTTGCAGCTGACAATCTACCACTTGAGCCTCATTTCAGTCTAGCTTAGTTACTGATTAATTGGAACCAGAGTCTCTCAGGGATTTTTCTGCCAAGGCTGTGAAGTATGATACTGGAGATTTTAGCCTCCTGAGTAGCTAGGATTATAGGTCTGAGCCATAGGAGCCCAGCTATAATTGAAATTCATCTGTATAACCCTCCAAGGTAAACCAGAGGGTTTGGCCTCCCTGGTTTTCAGACTGTAGGTGGCAGTACCCAGATGCCCTCCTTTCTATACCTCCTTTCTATACCGAAGCTCAGGCTTTTCCCTTTGGCTTCCCACAGATCTTTCCTCTACCTTGTCTGTGTAGCTTATAACCACTCATCCTTCACTACTCTGTTGTAAGTATAAATTTCACTTTAAGAAAGGAAAAATCAAATCTATTTTTGTTTGTCTTCTCTATATATTTTTAATGAATTCTGCAGGTCAGTTTGTTCCCAGAAGGCCACACCAGAATTGAGGGAGAGCTTTACTTGCTTGCACATTTGCCTGTCGAAGCTTTAATTCAACTGCCAGCCTTTTGGCGTTTACTGTACTCTCATTAGTGAATGATATTTTGATCGTGTCATACTAACCAAGCCTATGTGAGAGAGGGGAAGCACCAGATACTTACAGAGGCATCAGAAGCTTCATAACTGCTAAAGGAATTGTTACCTTACACATGTATTTTAGTTAGGATATGTATAAAAGTAAAATCATTGTCGAGAAAGAAGCCAAGGAATATGCTTAGATTCTTTCATGTCTTTAAGAATATGTTCTGAACACCCATTGTGTTTCAAACATTGATTTAGGTATACTATATGGTGAAACTGACAGTGTAGAAGATTAAAATCTCTGCCCTGGAAATGTTTCCATTCTAGGATAGGAAGACATGTCAGATAGTGTGAGAGGCTATGGGAAAGGCTGAGCAACCAGGAGGCAGGCTCTGGAGAGAGAGGGTCAAGGGAAGCCTTCATCACCTTTACTTCCTCTCTACCTTCCACCAAAGAAATCTGATTTATAGCAACTTGGTTTTTTGTATTGTATAACTTCAGACTAAACCTTTTTTTCCCTTAACATTGTGCCCAGTAAGAAACCAACTTGTTCAATGACATTTGTTCAATTTCATTTTTTCCCAGAGGATTTCAGGAACTACTACCTACAAGTCTATGCTTATCTGTTTTTTGTTGTATTTATATCATAGTCTACATGTTTTGTTTTTTAAAAAAAGATCTACATTAAAGGAAAAAAGAGCAAAAACAAATGCTAGAGAAAGACAAAATTACTTAAGAATTTATCTCAGCAACTTGTCTTCATGCCGTTCTTGTAGTTTTGTGGGGGGGGGTCCCCTAAAATAATGGCATCCGTACCATAAGTTTGGGTGATTTTGTAATTCTTTTGGACATTGGAAGAACTCTTGGAATTCTTTTGGAAGAATTCTTTTTGGTAGTACAAGAATTGTATTTCTTCTCTAGCTGGCCAGAAGCCTGGGATTAGACTGGGAAAGACGTGGCCAAGGCTGGTGGCATCAGGGTACTCTTTCTTTTCCCCTCCCTTAGAAGTGTAAATGTACAGCTTACCTTTCTGTTCTAGAAGCTACAGATAGTGTTTGGGCTTTCAGGTAACTGTTTTCCTTTCATCTCTAGACGGCAACACAAAGACAGAAAAGGGGCAAATGACACGTGACACAGCTCCACACCAGGCTTGGCTGCTTCCTGGGTAACTTCCAACTCTGCGAAAGTCTAAAACTCTGCTGCACTTTCTAGAAAACCACCAAATGCCATAGTGTATTTTGAAGAATCGGTGATGGATGCTGTATTTCTTTGATCAATTATGGGTATTTCCACCTGGAGCCTTTGGCAAGGTAGTTTTATCTTAGGCTTGAAGGTATCTAATGTAGATTTGAGTAATTTGGCTCACTTACCTTCTTCCCCAGCCCCAGCCTCCCATAACAGTGTGGGTCTTTGCAGTAGAAAGCTTCAGATTGCAAAATATCAAGAGGAGAAGGCCTGTTGGGAAATCTGGGTCACTTCTTAAATCTGACCTGGTTGACCTGTCCTACTTGGGTAAAATCAGCATGGTTTAGTCCTACAGATGGTGACATAAGCCCTTGATTAATTTTAAAGGCTCTGCTGAACCAAGTTTCAACCCATACTTTAAATATTTACCAAAAACTTGACCCTTCTTTCCTCCTTACCAACTTGGCAGCTTCTAATACCTCATGATATTAACATGTGCATTTTATGATCTTACAGAGTTATAAACATTTCTTCATTTTTATAATAGATTTGCCCAGTGTATGTATTATTGTTATTTTTAGAGTGGGAGTATAAGCTGTGAAGGAATGCTGAAAGTAAGTGCCAAAAAGTAATTAATTAAGTGGGGAATGTTGTAGGAGGTAGTGGGGGTCGTATGCAAACATGTCCTGGGATTTAAGCAGGGTCATGTACTAGACCTGCAGGAGGAATGGGTGGAGTGGCTGCTGTTCTTTGATCTGCCTGCATCACATGGACCCCAAACATCATCTGTAAGAACTGAGTTTCTAAATTTCTAAATCCATCAAGTAAGTTGAACCTAGTTCTGACAGGTAGTCTGTTAGTTTTCCACATCTGCTTTTATATGTAGAATTATTTTTATAACCTCAGAGAAATTGTAACATTTCTATGCTTACCAAAGTTGAGTTGCAAATCTTTTCCCAAACCCTAGCTCTACAAAGTCAGTATAGAACTCTGGATATCTTACAGACTTCCAGAAAGGGGTGCTACACAGAAATGATCCACTTGAAACTCATGCATGCCATTTGGGTAAGGTTAATGAGCCTTGCCAGTTGTGCATTTATGGAATTAAACAATAAGGCTTTCCCTATCCTCGTCTTGTACAATCCCAAGCACTGCCTTTGGCCCAGAGCAATTGCTAACACTAGAGTGCTATTGCTGAGTAGATGCTAAGTCCTTGACCTAATAGTTTTGTGGGGCTAACCTCTGAGCAAGAAAGCCTAGCACAGTGGCTAGTGAAGCCCTACCCTTGTATGTCCTGCAAGACACTTACTCTGTGAAAATGGGTTCCAAGTGTGAGGATCCCCCAGATTGTGAATGACTGGTTGGTACAGTTCTATCACTGGCTCATATCACCCTCATATTACATACCACTCCCAGCTTCAGCCTGTTAGGTTTTAAAAAGAGGTGACCGAGTAAGAACTGAAACTGCACCACGCACGTGGTATTCAGGTAAGGGGTTTATTCAGTAGACCTGCTGGGACCAGGCAAGGTTGGCACTCCACGCGGCTGGCAAAAGAAAAAAAAAGAGGGCGGTCTGGCGGCGGTTTAGGCCTTATATAGGGTAGGGGGCGGGGAAGGGTGTGTCCAGGTAAAGGGAAGTGGGATCAGGTGGGAGAAAGGTGTGGCCACATCAGGTTAGGATGTGACCTCAGCAGATGCGGACGTGACCTCTTCCAGGTATCCCAGTTGCCTAGGTAATGCTCAGCAGATGCGGACGTGACCTCTTCCAGGTATCCCAGTTGCCTAGGTAACGCAGGTACTGGGCGAGGTCTGTTCGTCGTCCAGGAATGGACCTTACATTCCAGCCTTTTGATAATTATGAAAAAGGGCGAAGACTCTCTCTGGCTACTTCCTGCTGGCAAGGGGCGTCGTAGGGGTAAAAGGCTGGGATGTGGTCCATGCTGGGAGAAGGCAGCAGGCTGCAGCTGTCACTTGGGTGTTGATTCCTCGATGAAGTCTGGAGGAGGCGAGTCTGTTGGACGGAGTCTGGAGAAGTTTCATGAGGCATTGACGGAAACCTGAACAAATGGAAACTCTGACAATTTTTAAACCTAGAATGGCTAGCCTTTGAGAGGGAACCTAGAGGGGAGGGTCCCCGGGACCCAGCCTGCGTCACACTCTTCAGGGCACAAGCCAAAAAGTAGAGTCAGTCTGGTGAGTGAATAAGAGCTGACCAGGCAGAAGCGGCGTCCCGACTTCCCCCAGAGCCCTCTAGAGAGAAATGGCCAAGCCCCCAAAGCCAAGCGTCCTCGGCTTCAGAGGTGACCGGCCTTTCAGCTAAAGGCCGTAGGAGCTCTCTGGCGTGGCGCCACGTCTGGACAGAGACTGAGTGACAGAGAGCCGTAGAGTAGTTTCACTCACCAGAGTAGAGAAGTGGTGTGGACGTGGATGTGAAGGCCAGAAATGGTATTGGTGAAAAATCTCGCATGGTGTCAAGGCACTTTGGTTCACACAAAAGGGGTAGTTATTGGGTAGATGAAAAGAACACCATGCGCTATTCAGGCAGGAAAAGAAGTTACTGAACTGTAGTCCCACCCAGCATGGTGGAGAAGCATGGCTGAAAAAGGAAAGGGGGGGGAAGAGAGGTGACCTAGTAGGAGGTGACTGCTTCCTGGTCTGCCAGTTCCATGATGTCTGCAAGAAGTGAGTCTCTTCGATGAAGTCTGGAGGAAGTCTTCTCAGGCAGGGGGCTGAACAAAGATGAAAAGCAAATATATTACTGGAAAGAAAAGATTGGATGTCCATGGCTTGGAGGTGACCTAAGGGATGAGGTAGTGAGGTCTTTGGGGAGGAGAGCAATTAGCTCAGTGTTACTCACCCGGATCTTCAGGGATGCGAGATAGCTTTACCTTGGTAGGCCCAAGGGGGGAACAGGTGTACCTCGAAGTCAGTGTTGGCATAGAAGGGGCAGGAGCAGGAGACCTTTTTATTCTTGACAGGTGAATCCACTGTGGCTGTCCCTTGAGCTTGACTGCTGTGGGGGTGGTCAGCAGAACCTGGTGAGGGCCTGTCCACTTAGGGTGTAAACCAGATGGATTAAGGGTCTTGAGAAACACTTGATCACCAGGCAAAATTGGGGGAGTGGGAAAGGGGCCTTGATGAGGCTGAGGGAGACACTGGTCAGCATGTTGGCGCAGCATGTGCCTAAGAAAGGTTAGGACGGGAAGGTAGTCTATTAGTGGAGTTTTGGTATTGTCAGTAGGGAAATTACCTAGGAGAAAAGGTCTTCCATACATTAACTCAAAGGGGCTGAGGAAAGTAGGGCTGCGGGGAGAAACACGTAAGCGGGTGAGCGCCAGGGGTAACAGTTCTGGCCAGGATTGTTGGAGCTCTAGAGAAAGTTTAGTAAGTTGTGTCTTAAGGAGCGCATTAGCTCTTTCAACCTTTCCAGAAGACTGAGGCCTATAAGGAATGTGAAGATTCCACTGGATGTTTAGAGAGGATGCCACCTGTTGGGTCACTTTGGAGATGAAAGCAGGTCCATTGTCAGATTGAAGTGACCTGGGTAAGCCAAACCTAGGAATAATTTCTTTAATAAGGACAGAGGCAACTGTGTCAGCTGTCTCCGACGTTGTGGGATAGGCTTCAATCCATCCTGAAAAGGTATCAACCATAGTTAGAAGGTATTTGAGCCGCTTACATCTGGGCATGTGAGTGAAGTCTATCTGCCAGTCTTCCCCTGGGGTGTGTCCCCGTGCTTGGTGTGTGGGGAATGCAGCTGGTCGGAGACCACCCTGTGAGGAAGTAAGAGAACACGTGGGGCAGGCTTGGGTAATAGCCTTTAGTCGAGTAGTTAGGCTAGGGCAATGGATTAAAGGTTTAAGAAGGTGGGAGAGAGGCTTGTATCCAATATGCAGCGCCTGGTGAACCTGGGAAAGAAAGCTGTCTGCTTGTGTCTCAGGAAGAACAACTCGTCCTTCCAGAGACCACCATCCCTGTGCTTCCTGGGAGGCTCCCTGGTGCATAAGTTCCTCGATCTCCTGTGGGGTATAAGAGGGTTGAATTGAAGGCAATACCAGAAGCAAGGGAGCTGGAAGTTGTCCCTGGAGTTGTCTCTGGGCTGCTAGCTTTGCCTCCCGGTCTGCTTTTGAATTGCCGACTGTAATGGCATCCAATCCTGTCTGGTGTCCTCTGCAGTGGATGACCGCAACCTGTTGGGGAAGGGAAGCAGCTTCTAATAGTTTAAGAATAAGTGAGGCATTAGTTATGGGAGTCCCTTTGGTGGTCAGGAAGCCACGTTCCTTCCAAATTGCTGCATGAGAATGGAGAATATGATAGGCATATTTTGAGTCTGTATAAATATTGATCTTCCGGCCCTTGGCTAGAATTAAGGCCCTAGTTAAAGCTATAAGTTCTGCCTTTTGTGAGGTAGTGCTAGGGGGCAGAGGGCTGCTTTCAAGAATGGTAGAGTTATTAACGATGGCATAGCCCGCAACTCGGCTTCCTGAAGAGGTAGATGTGGAACTGCCATCGATGTACCAGGTGTCTTCTGGGTCAGGAAGAGGAGTTTCCGAGATACCTGTAAAATGGGGTGTGAATTCCTCCAAGGTCTCTGTACAGGAATGGGAAAGAGGGTTAGAATTGGATGGAAGCAAGGTGGCTGGATTGAGCGGGGAGCAGCTTTCCAGTGAAAAGTCAGGGTTTTGAATAAAAGTAACATGAAACAGCTGTAGGCGGGAAGGGGAAAGGGAAGACAGGGATTTATGAGACAAAAGGTCCTTTAGTCTGTGGGGAGAGCGAATGGTAGTGGGTTGGCCAAAAGTGAGTTTTGTGCTCTCCTGTGCCAAGGTGGCTGCTGCGGCCAAAGCTCGGAGACATGCTGGCCAGCCTTTTACCGTTGGGTCTAGCTGCTTTGAGAGGTAGGCCACAGGTCTAAATGAGGGGCCTGACATTTGTCCAAGAACCCCAAGGCCAATTCCCCACTTCTCAGTGACATAGAGTATAAAGGGTTCCTTGAGGTTAGGTAGAGCCAGTGCTGGAGCCCGAAGAAGCGCTTGCTTCAGAACTTTAAATGGGGTGTCAATGGGCTTTGTGGGGTCTGGCGGCTCCAGTAGGGAACCTTTGGATGCCTCATAAAGAGGTTTGGCCAATGTAGCAAAACCGGGTATCCAAATACGAAGGAAGCCTGCAAGTCCCAGGAAAGACAGAATGTCCTCCTTGGTCTGTGGGACAGAGAGAGACTCAATGTAGGCTTTTCTATCAAGGGTAATTCTTCTCTCTGTAGGAGTTATGGACAAACCCAAGTATGTTACCTCTGACTTTGCTATCTGGGCCTTTGAAGGAGAGACTCTATATCCTTTTGTCAACAGGAAGTTGAGGAGGTCAGCTGTATGTTGGCGAGCCAACTCAAAGGAAGGGCTGCAAAGCAAAAGATCATCCACATACTGGAGAACAATGCTAGGAGACACCTGAAGAGAGAGGAGATCCTTTGATAAAGCCTGTCCAAAGAAATGGGGACTGTCTCGAAACCCTTGAGGGAGGACCGTCCAGGTCAGCTGTTGTGCCCTTGAAGTGTCTGGGTCCACCCAAGTAAAAGCAAAGAAATCTTGGCAGTCAGGATGCAGGGGGATTGTGAAGAATGCATCCTTGAGGTCCAGCACCGAGAAGTGGGTGGTACCAGGAGGTATCTGTGAAAGGAGAGTATATGGGTTAGGCACAACAGGATGAATGGGAAGGACTGCAGCATTAATAGTGCGCAGGTCCTGGACTAGGCGATAGGTCCCATCAGGTTTAACTACTGGCAGGATAGGGGTGTTAAAGGGGGAGTTAGTGGGTCTGAGAAGTCCTTGTTTAAGAAGGCGAAGGATGATGGGTTTTAAACCTTGCCTGTGCCTAAGGGAAATGGGGTATTGGGAAGTACCAGGGAAATGGGTAGGGTCTTTAAGTTTAATGAGGACAGGAGTATGGTGTCTAGCCATAGTAGGAGTGGAAGTATCCCAGATAAGAGGGTTGACAAGATCTGGAGGTAAAGGGAAAGGATTTAGTTGGGAAGTTACAGGTGGAGGTTCATCTAAAGACAAAAGTAGAACAGGTGTGGGCTGTTTGGGGATATGGAATGAAAGGGAGACTTGAAATTTAGAGAGCAAGTCCCTTCCTAGGAGTGGGGTAGGACAGTGAGGTAGGATTAGGAAGGAGTGTGAAAAAGGAAAGTCTTCTATTTTACATGATACTGGTCCCGTAGTTGGGGGACAGGTAGGTAGGCCATCTACACCCACCACCGAGATCTGGGAGGGAAAAGTCTTGCCTGTATATTGACATAGCACCGAGTAAGTCGCTCCCGTATCCAAGAGAAAAGATATTAACTTACCGGCTACATAGAAACACACCCTGGGCTCCGTCATTGTGATGGTCTGGTTGTTGGGAGCAGGTGGCCCTGGGCACCTTCATTCTGTAGCCAAGCAGAAAATCTCCGACCGGTCTGGCTCCGCCTGCCTGGGTGGGCGGGGTGGGGGAGGGGCTGGCCTACCTTGTGGAGGTGAGGAGGGGCAATCGACTCCCCAATGTCCTTGTTGTCCACACCTTGGGCAGGGTCCAGGTGGAGGTCGTGGTGAGGGACAGAATTTCGCCCAGTGGCCCTCTTGCCCACACTTGAAGCATGCTCCAGGTGGTGTTTGTTGGGTGCGTCTCCTCAGAGGAGGCCGGATGGCAGCAGCCAGGATTTGATAGTTTTCCCTCTCACGGGCTGTCTTATCGGCAATCTCCTGTTCCTCTCGATTATTGAAAACTTTAAATGCCATACTCACCAGATCTCGTTGAGGGGTCTGAGGACCGTTCTCAGCCTTTTTTAACTTTTTTCTAATATCGGGGGCTGATTGGGCAATAAAATGAGTATTGAGAACCACCTTAGCCTCTGGTGACTCTGGGTCCAGCCTTGTATAGCGCTGGAGCGCTACTGTAAGGCGTTCAAGAAATTCCGCCGGGTTTTCATTGGGCCTTTGAGTAATGTGGTTTAATTTGTCGTAATTAACAGGAAGATAGGCTGCCTTTTGAAGGCCAGCCACTAAGCAAGTTATCATCCTATTTCTGCTTTCCCGCCCAGGAGCATTATGTTGATAATTCCAATTGGGCTCTTCCCTAGGCACAGCTGTTGCTCCCACTGGAAAGTTAATATCTAGGCGGTGAGCTTCATCGGCATGTGCCTGGGCTGCAGTCCACACCCTTTCTTTTTCCTCAGCAGTAAGGGTAGAGGATAGCATTAGATATATGTCCTGCCAAGTAAGGTCATAGGTCTGAGCCAGGTTCTTAAACTGCTTGACATAATTATTAGAATCTTGGGCATAAGATCCCAGCCGCTTCTCAATCTGAGCAATATCAAACATTGAGAATGGCGCATGCACCCTAATTACACCTTCAGCCCCTGCCACCTCTCGCAAAGGGCACAGGGGGTCTGGTGGAGGTTGTGTGCCACCAGTGCGAGACCGGGTGTGAGCTGCAGGGGGGGAGGAGATAGAGGGTGAAGGAGAGGAGAGTGAAGAAGGTGGGGAAGGCACCAGATGCTCAGCAGGAAGAGGGGCAGAGTCAAAAAGAGGGTCAGGCACCTCAGGCTCCGGAGGGAGCCCTGCGCTAGAGTTGGGTTCTCCACGTGCCAGGAGGAGTGGAAAGGCCGGGCATGATTGGCATAGGGCCGGGTTGTCCCGGAGAGCAAAGAATGGCTGAATATGAATGACCTCAGACCATTTACCATTACGACGGCAAAAATCGTCTAAATCTCTGAGAATGACATAGTCCAAAGTCCCATCTCTGGGCCATCGAGAACGATTATCCAGTTGGTACTGTGGCCAAACTTGAGTGCAATAATAAATCAGGCGTTTCTTGTCGATGCAGTTAATAGACAAGACGTCCAGGGAACGCAGGAGGCATTTCAATGGAGTTTCCTCCTTTGGGCGTGACTTACAACAACCCATTAGAAATGCAAAAGAGAAAAACGTAGGGGGAAAAATTTAGTGAGTGAAGGAGGGCTTACTGAATGGAAGCGGTGTCCCAATTTACCACCGAGCCCTCTAGAGAGAAGTGACAAACAACCGGAGTCAAGTAAAGGCCTAGTAGGTTCTCCGGCGTGGTATCTGTAAAGAGACTGAACGACAGAGACCCCTTAGGGAGCAGGTCACTCACCAAAATGTAGAAGTGTCGAGGAAGATGCAGAGGCCAGCAATAGAATTGATGCACTGTGTCCGCAGCAGATAGACGGGTTCATAAAAGGCCGTCAGAACTGTGGGTATTCCTCAGAGCAAAAAGGGAAAAACAAAAATGAAAAAAAGAAAAAAACAGAGAGGAATCTCGGCTGTCCTGACTTTAAGCCCTTTATCCGAGTCACGGCACCATTTATGTTAGGTTTTAAAAAGAGGTGACCGAGTAAGAACTGAAACTGCACCACGCACGTGGTATTCAGGTAAGGGGTTTATTCAGTAGACCTGCTGGGACCAGGCAAGGTTGGCACTCCACGCGGCTGGCAAAAGAAAAAAAAAGAGGGCGGTCTGGCGGCGGTTTAGGCCTTATATAGGGTAGGGGGCGGGGAAGGGTGTGTCCAGGTAAAGGGAAGTGGGATCAGGTGGGAGAAAGGTGTGGCCACATCAGGTTAGGATGTGACCTCAGCAGATGCGGACGTGACCTCTTCCAGGTATCCCAGTTGCCTAGGTAACGCTCAGCAGATGCGGACGTGACCTCTTCCAGGTATCCCAGTTGCCTAGGTAACGCAGGTACTGGGCGAGGTCTGTTCGTCGTCCAGGAATGGACCTTACACAGCCTAGTGCTTCTCTGTTCTCTGACTTCCTCCTTCCCCTTTATCTTCCCAGTCACACCCTGCCAGAGCTACTAGATATGCCCAACTTGTTCCCAGAAGCCCTTTTCTCTTATTGTGACCTATGTTCGTATTCCATTAGCCTCTGACCTTTGAAGAACTGTCAAACTTAGCACATCTAAAATTATAAAAACTTGTTTTGTTCCCTTATGTAAGTAACATACATTCCCTCAAAAAATAAAACCAAGCACAAACAAAAGTGATCTACAACTTCCCCCAGCACCAAACAGGTTCTTCTTTGGCAGTTGTAAGCTCTGAATTTGCTAATTTCCTTAGTTTACACAATGCCCAACATCCAGTTTCTGTCCTCTTTTTTTTTTTTTTCTTTTTGTCAGTCATGGGGCTTGAATTCTGGGCTTGGGCAATGTCCTTGAGCTCTTCAACTCAAGGTGAGCACTCTGCCACTTGAGCCACAGTGCCACTTTCAGTGTTCTCGTGGTTTACTGGAGATGAGTCTCACAGACTTTCCTGCCCAGGCTGGCTTTGAACTGCGTTCCTCAGGTCTCAGCCTCCTGAGTAGATAGAATACAGATGTGAGCCACTGGTGCCTGGCTTCTGTCCTCTTTTTAATAAGTAGCCGTGGGCACTGTTTATGCAATTCACTTCTGTCATTTTATCCAAGTCAAATCTTAACTGAGTCCTTCAGAAATCTCATGGGAAATTTTAAATTAAAATACGTCAACACATATAAGAACTTAAAAAATGAATTGAACCTCAAATCTCACATATGCCAGACATGTCCTCTACCACTGAGCCACACTGGCTGCACCAGCCCTTCCCACTGCATACCTATTGCCACAAGCCTAAGGATGTTTCCCACATGGATATCTAGCTTTCTCGCCAGCAGAGACCATCTGGCCTGGGTCTCAAATAGAGGTTCTACCCCAGTGATGAGCATGCCATGTCTTCCCACATAAATGTGAGTCACTAATGGACAGATTAAGATTCTTCCTCTTTCCCAAGTTATGGTGTTCTTTTAGAAAACAATCGTGCTTCAACCAGAAGAGGAGGTGGTCGAGGCCAAGGTGGAAGCCAAGGTGGAAATAAGCATCCTGCATCTCTTTTAGCATCAAATTCTGCATCCCTGAGTCAGCAATGCTCATGGTTAGAATTACTGTCTTAGGAGAAGGAGGAACCTTCATTGTGGGGCTGCTAATAGAAAATGGGGAGGGGGGAACCTAAATTGAAAGATAGGGGAAATACTTTAAAATTTTGGTATTGAAAGTACAATGATTCCCTGTTTTTCCTTTTCCAATCTTTTCTTCTCTCCCCCTCTTCCTCTTTTAGCTTCTATGATAAACATGTATTGTTGCATTAATTTTAAAATACCATACACTGGTGGCTCAAGCTTGTAATTCTAGCTACTTAGGAGACAAGAGATCTGAGAGTCACAGTTCAAAGCCAGCCCAGAAAAAGTCTGTGAGACTTATCTCCAAGGTGTGATTCAGGTGGTAGAGTGTCAGCCTTGAACAAAAAAGCCAAGCCAGAATGTGAAGCTATGAGTTCAAGGCCCAGTGTCAGCACGAAAAAAGGGGGGGGGATACCTAGTGATATTAAAAAAATAATTAATGTATACAATTAGTTCCTTTCACATTCATAAATCTTTTAAAAAAAAATTTTCCGGTCGTGGGTCTTGAACTCAGGGCCTGGGCACTGTTCCTGAGCTGCTTTTGTTTAGGAAACTCACTCTACCACTTGAGCCACAGCACTACTTCTGGCTTTTTCTGTGTATGTGGTGCTAAAGCATTGAACCCAGGGCTTCATGCACACTAGGCGAGCACTCTACCGCTGAGCCACCTCCCCAGCCCTAAAAAAAAAAAAAAAAATGAGTCTTAGTTAATTTCTTGGAGAAAGACTCAGCATGGAAGAGTGTATATTCTACCGTTCTATGTTGACTACTCATGGATGCATAGCAAATACTGCCAGGAAGCAAATAATGGCTCTTCTTCTATCCCTAGATTTACAAGATTTCTCTATGGGATTCCCTGCCTCCCTCCCCTAGTCAAAAAGATGATGGGCTTTAAGTTGTGTGTTTGGAATGTGTACATGGATGACAAAATAAACTATTTCTTTTTCCTTGAAAAAGTTTCCTTGAAAGTTTCCTAGGGGTCCTGGAAATAATTGTAAATGCCCTAGGGTCTATCACAGCCTGAATGAAGAATGACTATTTCTGTCACCAGCACAGTAGAGAGAACAAGCATCCCATCATTGAGGACAGAAGAGAACATTTCACACTCACTGACAGCCACCATCTTCTTAGTTTTTTCCCTTAGAGACAGGAACCAAATTGCTCAGCCTTACTGGGAAAGCTTTTGAGAACCAGTTCCTGAATGCTACTTACTGGTTCTTCAAAAGGACTTTACAAGGATGAGTCAAGAGGAGTGGTGACTGTACTTTTAATGTTTTTGAAATGATTTGGACCACTTCTAGGAATATGTGAAACTGGATGATCCTAAGTTAATGTTGCATCTTTCCCCCTCATACTTTGCATGATTTGATCATTTAATAGAATTATAAAACGTTAATATTATTGAGACTATTTTTTGAGATTGAGAGTTTTTTGGTATGGATGTTGACCTGAGAGGCTAGATATGACAAGCGTACAATAAATGTCTTTCCCAATTGAGTGTGGATCACTTATCTTAATACATTTTACATTGTAAAACTCCTAGAAATACATATATTTTTTCAGTATGATGGGGGGATCAAAGAAGGAAGAGAGAGAAAGAAGAAAGAGGAAAGAAAAAGAAGGCGGAGAGGGAGGGAGGAATGAACATTCCGTATCTAAAGTGGTAGTAGTGGGAGATGGATCTCCAGAAGGTTTCCTCTGGCTCAGTGGCTGTTTTACAAACGTATTGTCACCTTCTTCCCCACTGTGTGTTTGGGTTGATGACCAATTAGCCAGATATCATGAATGGTTTACAAAGCTTTAACAAGTTGCCCTGACTGTAGACATGCTGCTTTAGTTGGTCTAGGTATGTCTGGATACTGGGTGTTTACATGTGGCCCCTACTGGTGTTTCACTCTCCTCTTCCTCCTCATCCCTACCCCTGTCAGTCTTCACAAGGCCCTCACTTTCACCAAGACAAGTGTATTCTTTTTAATTTTTCTGTTGTCTAGTTTCCTAGCACACAGCCCAGGCACACTCTAACACCCCAAAAGCATAAGAAGTCTGAAGTAACTGGGACAATAAGGGGTGGAATTTGAAGCCAGGCCCATTAGAGCTACTGAAAGTGAAATCCCTCCTAAAGTGAAATGATCCTGGGACAGACTCATTCAGGAGAGGTATGTTTCTCAAAGGGGGATGAAAGTAATTAATTTATATTGAAGGTTTGGAGATAGCTCATTATTGTAACAAGGATGCATGTAAGGAAAGCTCTCCTGTAAATCTATCCTCCATTTGTCTTTTTTCCCCCAATGCTTCTCTAGGCAAGACAGCCACCATGAGATAAATCAGGTGTTGATGGACAGGCTGTGATGTCTCTTTCCTGTATAACACTCATCATGGCTGCCCATGAATGAATTGTGTGCCTGGAGTAGTGAGTAATAAACTGGGTGAGGGATGGCTATTCAGTGGACTTTGGCTTTGAAGGGGATGGACATGGGAATTTTTTTAACAGTGTAAAAGAGACAGAAAAGAGATCTACAGGATTTCTAGATATGGGTAAGAGGTAGACCTGAGCAGGAATGAATGAGCATAGGGCAAAGGCAGGCAGCCTGTGTCAAGACATCAAGACAAGAAGGAATTAATATCACATTGGCTTAGGGATATAATTTCACTTATTTTCTCCCTGGTGCTGTAGTCTAAAAGCACAGTGAAAATTCCAGTTTAAGTTGTGGTTAGAACCACAAGAGCCAGCTAACCTGCTGGCAGGCATACAACCTGGAAGGGCAGCAATTGTGTGAGGGCCCTGGGGCTGGACAAGTCCAGGCAGAGTAAGTGCAAAGTCAGGAGATTTCCTTTGCCCAGGTGTGAAAATAGGTGTCAGCTTTCAGAGCTATTCAAGTACCTTTCCATGCTTAACAAGCAGACCAGAGGCAGCTAATCACTCAATGAAAGCTAATCATTTTGCTGCTCATTTATTTTCCCAGTTAATGCTTTGCAAAATAAGTGTGTACCTTTCCAAAGAAGAAAGACTTGTAAAAAGGGTAGTGGAGTTCATGACTTCAGAAAACTGGCTCCCGCTTTTCTCTAACGACAGCTTTATAAGGCCAAGGAAGTTCAAAAGGTAAAGTGCATTGGTAGGAAATGAATTTTTTTTTTACTTGTCTAAAAAACATAAAGATATTGCTGGGCGCCAGTGGCTCATGCCTGTGATTCTAGCTCTTCATGAGGCTGAGATCTGAGGATCACAGTTTGAAGCACTCAGGGCAAGAAAGTCTGTGAGACTTATCTGTGATAAATTACCCACAAGGCCAGAAGTAGAACTGTGGTTCAAGTGGTTGAGTGATAGCTTTGAGCAAAAGAAGCTCAGGGACAACACCCAGGCCCTGGGTTCAAGCCCCAGGACTGGCACAAAATTAAAAATAAAGATATTTATATTGATTCATATGCATATATAATATATGTATAATTATTTCATCAGTGAGCCATAACTAAAAATACAGAGAAAAATGAGTGGGATTTTTTGTTTACCCAATTATTTAGGTAAAGGGTCTATATTTTCAAAGATTTCCTCTTGTGCGCTCTCTCTCTCTCTCTCTCTCTCTCTCTCTCTCTCTCTCTCTCTCTCTCTCTCTCTCTCTCTCTCTCGCTCGCTCGCTCGCTCGCTCTTGCTCTTGCTCTCGCTTTCTCTCTCTCATTAGTCATGGAGCTTGAACTCTGGGCCTAAGTGCTATCCCTGAGCCTGTCAGCTTAAGGCTAGTACTCTACCTCTTGAGCCACAGTTCCACTTCAGTTTTCTGGTGGTTTATTGGAGATAAGAGTCTCACAGACTTTGCTGCCTGGGCAGGCTTTGAATCGCGATCCTCAGATCTCAGCTTCCTGTGTAGCTAGGATTACAGGCATGAGCCACTGGCACCTGGCTTGGTCTCTTTTTTGAGTGAGTAGTTTTACTGAAGTTTTAGTAAATGAGTATCCTCCTGTAAGGCACACAGGCCCCAGAGAAAAGACCCATGCAGGTTGAATGCACAGCTTGGCTCTGTGCTAGAAACTATGTATGGCAATATTCTTTATACTGATACTGATAGTAATGTTATTATCAGCTCTGTTTTAAGGTCATATAAAATGAGGCAGTAAGTGGATGGGGGAAGCTCCTGCCAATTGAGGTATATAAGACCTACAAAACCATTTAGTACATGACAGGGCAGACATATATGTTTCTTGTATGCTTGTCAGCTTCCCTGGTCTGTCTGCTTGTACTGATAATTTTGATAGTTCTCTAGTAGTGTTATAATTCCAGTGGCCCCAAGAAGAAAAATGTTTCCCACTCCTGCAAGAGGTTAATAGACTTATGATGACAGTGTAAGAACTGAAGTCCTGCTCTTTCTGGTTTTGGAGCTCAAAGTTGTTTCCCACAGGAAAAGAGTGAGGCCCATCCCACCTGAAATCCACCAACAGCGCTCCTGTTTACAGCTACCACTGTCCTCTTTCCCATCCCTGATCTCTATTCCATCTTCCCACCATATACTCCACCACTCCAATACTCATCAAACCAGTTCATTCTGTAAACCATGAACAACAAAACGATACAGTACTACACAACGTAGGAAGCATCCAGGAGAACAAGGAAGGAAGAGTATGGCTGAAGAAATCAGAACAAGAAAAACACATCTGTTACGAGGAAGGGGTAAGGCAAGGGGAAGATCTAAACAGAGGGGAACATCATACATACCAGGATAGCAAGAGCTTTCCGGAACTCAATTTAGTTGTGAAAGACAGAGAGTGATAGGGTTATGAAAGTTACTGATAAAAATGAAAATTTTCTTGTCAGACCAAAGAAAACTGAAGCCAAGAAATCAGGGAGGAAGAAGGCTCTGGGATAATCACTGCTTCAAGGACTTGAGAAAAAAATCCACAAGACATTCCATCACATTCTGTACACATCCATGTTCGTCATGCCTCTCACCTAGCATGGATTTCTATAATCCAAGTTTATCTTCACATTCTTTAAAACTATAGCAATTCATGCAGCACTGTTCGCAATAGCTAGGATATGGAAACAACCTAGATGCCCCAACACAGATGAATGGATCCAAAAATTGTGGTATCTATACACAATGGAATATTATGCAGCCATTAGAAATGACAAAATAATGGCATTTGCAGGGAAATGGATGGAGCTAGAAGGAATCATGTTGAGCGAGGTAAGCCAAGAACGAAGAGACAAACAGTACATGGTCTCCCTGATAAGTGGATGATAAATCCAAAATGTTAGGTGATATGACAAAACTAACAGGACTTAAGAAACAAGGAACTCCCACTCATCTGGTTGAACCACTACCAAATATCCCCATGCTGCTGATCACATATATGATATATAACATGTGAGCACTGTTGTATATTACAGACTGTGATAGACAATTTGCTCCAGGAAAGCTAGAATGAACTTGTGACTTTAAACGAGCATCATTATTCCACAATACTGTGAATTACCAGAAATTAAGTAATCACTTAATCACAATCAAAAAAAAAAAAAAAAAGAACCTTGGGGAAGGGAGGGAGGGAGGGGATGGTAGGGGGAAAACAATGGAGGGGGTAACAATGTTCAAGAGGAAGTGTACTCATTACCTCACTCGTAACTGTAACCCTCTGTATAGTATCTTTACAATAAAAAAAATTAAAAAAAAAAACTATAGCAATTCAGATAAGATGCCCTGGTAGAACCTTTGTTAAGAAATGGCACCTCTAAGCAATAAGCAGATGACAACTCCAGCCTGAAATATTCAAAACCAGTTAAATTATGTGCCCAAGTGTCTTCCATGAACGTCTTTCCTTTCACTAATAAAAACTCTTTTTCTCTGACATCTTTGAATATACACATAGTTTACCAGGTATGTGTCACCCATTGCAAGGACCCTCACAGATAGGTAATAGATCTGTTATTTAATTTGACAAGAGTTAAAAAAAAACACCTATAGGAAGCACACTTTCAGGAAAGATGTTCTCTTAGTGGCAGTAGAAAAGAAGAGAGACATTGCTCTTCAAAGCCCCAGAGCAACCTTTATTTACTGGAAAGAAATAGTCCTAAAATATACACAAAAACTGTGGTTCATAAAATTCATACAAGGTTTTGAGATGTGACCCTACAAATATCAAAGAAATACTCATCTGTCTCAAAAGTGAGAAATCTCCAAGAATTAACCCAAGTTAGGTCAAAGAGAAAGACATGAAATAAGATATCAAGAAAAGGAAATGAAAGATAAAATGTTGTCAAACAGCCGGTGAAAGTAGTAAAAATAGTAATTAACTACAAAACATAGTAATGAAGCCATTCACACACCGAAAAAATAAAAAACCCTCAGGCACACAGTAGGGATAAAAGAATTCACAGAAATTACAGAAGGTAAGACTGCATTTGGCTGTATAATAATGCACACCTGTGGGCTGGGAAGGTGGCTCAGTGGTAGAGTGCTTGCCTTGCATGCATGAGGCTCTGGGTTCAATTCCTCAGCACCACATAAGCAGAAAAAGCCAGAAGTGGCACTCTGGCTCAAGTGGTAGAGCACTAACCTTAAGCTGAAGAGCTGAGGGACAGTGCCCAGGCCCCATGACAGGAAAGAAAAAATAATAATAATGCACACCTGTCATCGAGAAGGCAAGAATACCATGAGCTCTAGGTCAGCCTGGTCTACATGGCAAAACAATGCAGTAAAACAACCAACCAACCAAAAAAGAATTTATGGTTCAGATAACCAGGTTCAGATAACCAGGAATACATGTAAGAAAAATTACAGATCTATATTAAGAAACTTTAACTGACAGAAACAAAGCAGTCTTGAAAAATGCAGTTATGCCATATTCTTGAATAAAAGGAGTGAACATCAGACTGACACTAAAACTCCCTAAACTAAGTCATTTATAATTACAATAAATACTCTGCTAGGATAGTGTTATGGCCCAACAAGTTGATACTAAAATTCCTTGAGAAAATAAATTAGGATAAAATATTCAGAAAAGTTCTTCAAACTATCAATAAGTAGACCTGGCATTGGTAGGTCACATCTGTAGACTCAACTACTCAGGAGGCTGAAATCTGGAGGAGTGAGGTTCAAAGTAACCCAAGCAGAAAGTCCATAAGATGCCATTTCCAAATAACCAACAAAATGCTTGGATCTAATAGCATGAACACAAAGTCCTGAGTTCAATCCCTGTTACCATAACACACGTGTGTGCTCATGAATACATGTGTGTGTGCGTGTGCACACACACATAAAGGATAATAGGAATACTCTATCCATCTCACAGTGAAATCTTAAGTTACAAAAATTAAAAGCATGATATAAGTTAAATAGAAAGATAAAACACAGTAGAAAGCCTATAGAAAGCTATAAATGCATTCAAAGATCTAGTGTATAATGAAAGTTTCATTTTACATCTATAGCTGAAAGAAAGGGTCATTAAAAATGATTTGGTACAATTTAGTAATTTCTTTAAAAAGTAGATTCAAATTGCAAATATGAAAAATTCCAAAAAAGATCAAATATTATAAAAGATAAAAAAAAGGCACAAGTCAACAGAAAATGATGTGGAGAAAGACAATTAATGGAACAAAATGAACCCAGTGACAAACTGTGACTCATTGATTTCAGTTCTGGGCATTTATATATGTAGACTAGATGGAATAGTTGTGTAGGCAAGCTTATTCATTATGTTGTTGGTTGAAATAACGAAAGATTGGAAACATCACTGTTCATCTGTAAAGGGCTAAATTACAGTGTCTGAATAATGGTTTCGAGTTATCTATCATTACATGACAAATTTCCTCGAATTTAATGGCTTGAACCACAATTCATTATTCTCTCTCACTATTCTGTGGGCTGACCACACTCAGCCTGGCAGTTCTCACTTAGCTGTTGACAGGGCTAGAAGCCTCTGGAGGCTCCACCATCCTCATTTCCATGTCTGCTGTTTGTCCTGGTGGGGCTGAAGAAGTGAGAGAGTGGCTGAGCATCTCTCCCCAAGTGGTCTCTTAAGTAAGGCTAGCCTGGACTTCCTCACAACAAGGCAATGTTACAGTGATCAGACATCTGACTACACCAAGGGTGAATGTCCCATATGGCAGGAGGCAGAAGCAGACCTTCCTCATGCCTGACTTGCAACTGGTACAGCCTGTCAATTACACAGCATTCTGTGGGTCAAATAAATCTCTAAAGCCAGCTCATATTCAAGGGGAGAAGAACTATAATCTACTTCTGAATGGAAAGAGGAGCAAATAATTTTGGACCATCTATAATGAAAGTATATGCAATTGTAAAAAAAAAAAAAAGAGAGAGAGAGAAAGGAGGTACTCTATATAATAACTTGGAAAAGGTTTTAAGTGAATAAAAGCTAAACATAGGGCAATGTAAATAATATGACATGGTGCTAACCACCATTTATAGTTTCTCTCTCTTTGGTTTCAGTTACTTATGATCAGCTGAAATAAAAAATTATTAAATGGAAATTTCTAGAAATAAATAAGTCATAAGTTTTCAATTTCATGTTATTCTGAATATCATGATTGCATGCTATCTTGCCAGGTACACAAATCATCTCCTTGTCCAATGTATTCACACTGTACACGCTACTGACCCTTAGAAGCCATTGGTTATCATAATGACCCCCAGCAGTTGCGCTATTACCTTGCATTATTAGCATGTGGCTCAAGGAGAATCTATAAAGATCTTCCTTTAAGTGAGAAGATATGTATAGTGGGTGGGGGGACTTAAAGACTACATATAGAATTCTAACCATCCATGGTTTCAGACATGGATAAGGTGAGTACTGTATAATTTGTTTAAGAAGATAGGAATAAGGAAAAATACCTATGCATATATTTGGGTGTAAGAATAAAACTTTTTTTTCTTGTTGGTTGTGAGGTTTGAACTTAGGACCTGGGCACTGTCCCTGAGCTTTTTAACTCAAGGCTAGTGATCCACCACTTTGAGCCACAGCTCCACTTCCAGTTTTCTAGTGGTTAATTGGAGAGAAAAGACTCACTGACTTTCCTGCTCAGGCTGGCTTTGAAGTTCGATCCTCAGATCTCAGCCTCCTGAGTAGCTAGGATTACAGGCGTGAGCCACCACTGCCACCCAGCTAAAACTTCTTAATGTATCTATTTTTTTTTCAAATTTTGAAATGAAACTACTTGTATTTTAAGAAAGCTAAAAGATGTTCAAACCTCCTTTCTCATTTCCTCAAGGTGATGAACTTATTTGGGAGAAATAATAATAGGTCCTATCTTTATAGTTCCACTGCTTCCCTTGCTACCAAAAGCTACCAACGCAATATAATCAGCCTAGAAAATAGTCCCTTTGGTCATCTAGCTTATAGCTAATTGTTCCACTGGTTATACTGCTGACAAATTAATCATCCTATTTGCGTTCAGCTGAGGGTAAGGAATCTATTTTCCTTCCTTGTCAAACCCAAAGCTTCCATATGCAATTTAAATATTTGAAACTGATGCCTTCCTTTCAACCATGGCAGTGTGGAAGGTCCAATAATAGAAAATGGTTTGCAGAAGCCAATGAGCTACAAAGCCTAAACCTTGTGGCTCAAATTCAGTGTCATACACTTCTTTTTTTTATTATTTTTTATTTTATTTGTGAACATACTGTACAGAGGAGTTACAATTACATGGGCAAGATAATGCATACATTTCTTACCAAGCATTGCAGCCTCCTCCTTTGTTTACCCTTCACATCCCTTCCCAGCCTCCCCCCTCCCCCCCACCCAATCCTTCTCTCCCCCCCCCGCTCCCCCCCACCAACACTGTAAAGCTCCTTTTTGACAAGTGTCATACACTTCTACCCCATGCCAATACTATCATTTAAAGAAGCATAAAAAGAAAAAGGAAATTACCCATAATCCCACGTTTTAGGTTCTTATCTACATCAGCAGTTTTCCACTATTTCTCCACCCCAATTCATCGAACCCCTGTGACACTTCCATGAATAACCATGATTCATTTGGAGTTGAGTTTCTGGGTACAAAGAATGCAGTCTGAAAAACCCTATGTGTGTGTTTTCTGTGGTCTATTTGCTCATAATCAGGGGTAAACAAAGTTGATATGTCAACTAGCTGATATGGGTTGACCAGTAGACAGTATCTTGATAATCCTATTGATATCTGTGGGCCCGCTCTGCCAGGCATCTGCTTTACTTTTCCTAAGATGCTAGAGTTTTATGTTAGTATGAAGACAACAGTAGTCACCTGTGTGGTCACAATATACATTGAGAGGCTGACTGCTATTCACATACATTTACATACAATTTACATACAATTACATACACACACATATAAATATTGAAATAGCTATATCAAAAACAAATTTTGATGCTGCCAATCATAATCTCTCAGTCACTATAAGATTACTTTTTAAAATACTTTAAAGTAAATGTGATAGCAAAAAGAAAAACAAACTTTATTTTTAATTAGAGGATTTTAAAGACACATCACAAATAGCCAGAAACTTTTGAATTGTTTTCTAAATGATTTTCTATATTCTAGAAGTAAAAGTGACTAATGATAGTGTATGGATAGGTATGTTTATCAACCACAACAAAATAGTTGACACCTCTGGTTTTGTATCTTTCTGCCATAATGTAGAAAATGCTACTTGTTGACTCTGGAAAAGTGTTAGAAGTTGCTCCATTAAATTATTTTTTAAATCAAATGCTTAATCAGAAATGCTTTTTGAGAAGGTGCTAATAGCAAACACCTAATCCTAGCTACTCAGAAGGTAGCAATCGGGAGGATTGAGGCCATTTTGAGGCCAGCTGAGGCAAAAGGTTCATGAGACCTCCCCTACCCCCCAACCACCTCAACCAAAAACTGTATTGTGGTTCATGCCTATCACCCAAGCTACACAAGAGTCTAAGAGAAAGAAAGTCAGGGAACTAGGCCAGACTAGGCAAAAAATTTTCATGACACTCCCTGAAGGACTTGCCTCTCCTCTCTTGGCCCAATCATTTTGTGTATCTAAAGATGGAATATGAAGGACTGACCCCCACCCTATTGTTCCAGGCCCATACAGATGCCAGGCAAAATCCCAGGTATGTGTCAACTTGTTTGAACCCACCTAAGCCCAGCTATAAACATTCCATTGTGTACCCAACTGAAAGGCCCCCACCTTCGTTGACCTAGTGGCTTTTTTTATTAACCTCTGCCTCCTTGCTCAGACCTCCTATAAAAACCCAGCTCCCGTCCCAACTCTTCGGCGCAACCTCCAAACCCACGGGAATTTCTGTAACCCTCCTGTTCCTCAATAAACAGTCCATGCCTGTTGATGATCTGATCGCGACTGGCCTATTCCTTTTCCCTTTTCCATTCCCCTCCATTTTCCTAACACTCCCCACTCCCCTCCCCACCCCCACACACATCAAGAAAAAAGGCTAGATGTTATGGCATATGCCTATCATCTCAGCTACAATGGAGAACATAAAAGGGAAATAAACATCCAGGGCAACCTGGGTAAAAAAGTAAGACACACAAAAAAATAACAGAGGAAGAAGAACTAGAGGCATAATTCAAGTTGTAAAATGCCTGTCTAGCAAGTAGGAGGCTCTAAATTCAAACCTCAGTTCTTTTGAGAGAGAGAGACAGACAGACAAACAGAGAGGAAAACTGGTTAAAAAAATTTGTGATGAAGATATGAAATAAGTTATTTGTAAAAAATTGTTCTTTAGTTGATAACATTGTGGACATTAAGCAGTTGAATGACATGAGTTATGACACAATCTGAGGGTGATTAACTGCAATTGTGGTTCTCCCTGATCCTAAATTGTTATGCTGTATTTTTCAAAACTTGGTTTCTTGTGCTCTACGACTTCTTTCTTCTTCATTCTTTAAACCTACTTTAGAACTCATTAACTGACAAAATGTTCTGCATGTTTTTGGCTCCAACTTAATGAGCTATTTAAACAGCTTTGTATTCTAAGGGGAAAATAAGGTTTAACTTAATTATAATTTAATAACATTAAGTCTTATTTAAGACTCTCCTGTTCAGTTGACTCCAATACATGTTATATGTATGTGAGTGAGTAGATGTTTTTTTTCTCTCTCTCTGGCTATTAAAGTATTAGTGAGGGCTTACACAGTGGCTGAAAGCAAAGGTCCGACAAAGATGGGCAGGACTAGAGCTGTGCCTCAGTTTCCTCTCTGTGAAATTTATTTAGTGCTCTTAGTCTCTATCACTTTGAGAGCACCTTTACTCTGTTAGAGTAGGTCCCCTGTTTGCTTGTCTGTCTCTTTGTTGGCTCATCTGCTTGCCTGCTGGCTTACTTACTCAATAAAGCTCTGCCAAGTTTTCTTACCATTATGACTTGTCCAGAAATTCGTATCCTGATATTGAAGTCAAGGAACCTAAATGAAGACTCCTGCTTTTAGAGGGAAACTTTACAAACCTTCACCTGCATGGGTGACATAACTGCTTCATATTCACAAAATTATAAACCAGGGCCAACACTTAGCTGGGTACTTGGCATGTGATGGGTGTCATTTCTAGCATAACGTGATGATGTTGTCTAGTTTTGTTGATGTCTGAGTGGGTGTTATGGTCTTAGACACCATTAAGAGTCTACAGAGACACTGATTAGACACCACTGAATACAGCTATAAAGCTGGCCCATCAGGTAGACTTCGGATTGCTACCATTCCTTCCTCTTCTCACAGGAAATGGAGCCCCCTGTGAGAGGGGAAACAAAACCCCTTGAAAACCCTCTGCTTACAAAACCCACAGAGCAGTTTCACAGAGCCCATCTCTACCCTCTATTCTAAGGCACATTGTAACCAGTGTTCTAATGCCCCCTTTTGTAAGGATGAGTTAAGCAAGAGGTTGGTTGACATATCATTATCACATTTTTGAAGTTAAACAGCCAGGGAATCTATGAACTCTCATCACAGTTAATTATTCCTGAATATCTCTGCTCTGTTGAAACATATTCTATTTATTTAGCAGCCCCTTGGGAACCCTGGGCGCCTTTGTCCCTGAGACACGGCCAGTGGTGTAAAACCTCTGCATCTGTCAGATTTCTCCATGTGGAGCATAATTGCCTGATTTCCATTTGAAAGTACAACCCTGACATTAACGCCACATAAACCCACCAAGGATAACAATGGCTTCCTGACACCTACAAGGGGACAGGAGGGAGGGGGGAGGCATAATGTGGGAATAAACACGTATGCCAAATGAACAGCTTTCCTGGGACCAGGTCTGAACTTACAGCTGCAGATGAAGTGCTCCTCAGAAACAAAAAAGAATAAAGAAAAAAGAAAACCATAGATTAGCATCAGTGTGAGTCTGTTGGAGCCAGATGGCAAGAGGAGGAAGGAGAGAGAAAGAGAGAGAAAGAGGAGAGAGAGAGAGAGAGAGGAGAGAGAGAGAGAGAGAGAGAGAGAGAGAGAGAGAGAGAGAGAGAGAGAGAGAGAGTTCTCTGCTTTCTTCAGGCACCCATCTAGCAGATGGCAATGACAAGAGATAGCAGTGAGCTAACTTCTTAACCAGGCAATGAGCGTACCCTCTTTCTTTTTTCAGAAAAGAGAAAAATAAAGATGAAAAAGAGAGGTACAGAGGCTGGATGATTGCTCGTAAAGATTGAGCAAGTTGTGACGCAGGGAAGGGCAGGGACTCCAGGCAGCTGCCAGCCTTGGGCAACTGCCGTCAGCCGTCCACAAAGGGTGGTTGTGGAGAGAGAAAAGACAGCAGACAAGGTTTCCAGTGTACTGTTATTTCCTCCATTGATGTCCAAAGTGACCTGGAAGGCTGGAGGTAGAGGAAGTTAGGAGGAGGGACAGACACTGGCAGTAGAAGCTGTGGGTCCAGTTCTGTGGAGGAGGGACAGTGGCTAGTGTCTGCAACTTCTTACTAATAAAAGTGCTGCCATCTCCATGGCCTAATGGCCAATGAATCTGCCAATCCATGGCGTGAGGACCAGCCATTGGTATGGATCTGGACCTGCCATGCTTGGGACAGGTACCCTAAGGTAAAAGGAGCTGGGGGAGGCTGAAATCAGGCAACATTCTGGGGTCAAAATGAACATTTCAAACTATAGAGATGGAGGGTTCCTCTTCTCCAACTTTCTGAGACTGAGAAGGCTGGGAGTCACAATGCAAAGCAAAACCTTCACAGCTCCTCAGCTAGTCTCTTACCTTCAGTGACAGCCTGACCCCCACTGGTGGGCATCAGATAGACTAGCCAATGCTGGAGTGAAAGCCTAGCATATGCATATGTGCACAGAGGTGTAGGCTTCCTACAAGCCAGGGTGCCTGGGAGTATGTGTTCACACCACCTCACCCAGGGATCACCACCCCGCCAATTATGAATAGAGGAACATATGGGATGCTGGGAACCCAGAGGGTACTCCTCCAGTCTAGTTGGCCAGGCCAAGCCCCTGAAGGTTGTCTCCAGCAGTGCTGACTGAAAAGAACACACCAAAGACTCCAAGGTGATGCCTAGTGCTGGGAGAGCTAGTCTTTCATTAACAGCTGGATATGATTATTTGAATCACTTTAAACACGGAGCCAGATCCTCTCCATTTTCAGCCAGGGTTAGGGCCCCTGCTTCCCCAATTCTGGTAGTCATAGGTATAACTGAATGGTGCATTGGCATATTCTACTTTAGCCAAGAAGGTGAAGCAAGCTGCCAGCTGGGAGCTGAGACCGTAGGCTCCAGCTCTTCTTCCAAAACTAAAACTGAAAGGCACCAGCCTACCAAATAACTGCTTTGCTCTCGATCTCCAAGGCAATGCTCTCTAACAGTGCTCTTTATTCTAGTCAGGGTTCTCACCCACAGCTAGGGATTTTGAAAGGAAAAGACAAACATGTAGGAAAGACAAAGGCCTTTCACCTCACTGAACAGGGAGAACCATTACTTTATAGGAGACTTTATATATATATATATATATATATATATATATATATATATATACATATATACATATATATACGATGTTGTCAGCTGCTGAGGGCTCACTCCTATAATTTTAGCTTATTCAGGAGGCTGAGATCTGAGGGTTGCCATTCAAAGCCAGCCTAGGCAGGAAAGTCCATGAGAATCTTATCTTCAATTAAACACCATAAAAGCCAGAAATGGAGCTAGGACTTAAGTGATAGCATACTAGTCCCGAGCATTAAAGCCCAGGAACAGTGCCCAGATCCCTGAGTTCAAACCCTAGGATCAGCACCAAACAATAACAACAACCAAAAGAAAAAAAATGTTGGCATTTCAATTACTTTGTCAATTTTTCATGTAACCCTCAGGACAACCCTTGGAGTCAGATCTTCTGATTATACTCAGGTGGGCTGGCAAGGCACAGAGATGTACTCATGTCACATAGCTGATAAATGGCAGAGTCAGGATTCAAACGTGGCTCTCTGGTTCCTGGCTCGATCTGGTTCCAGACTGTCCTCCACACCAGCCTCTTGATGCTCTGCCTCTGATCACAAGGTGTTCTGCTCTGGTCCTTCCCTAAGCAGTGCCATTTCAGGTGACTGAATCTTCCTGCATCCATCAAGGTAGGACCAGACAAAATAAAATGGAGTGGTTGCCAGGAACAGAAGTAACATATAATACCTGTGCAGACTCCTAGCCAGCATCCAGTTCGGCATGCCAAACCTGCCAACTAAAGAATTAAGAGTAGTGAAGTGTACAACAGCAAGTTTATTCAAAGAGGAAGTATACACTCTTCGGACAGGAATGCCAAGGCTGAGAAGTAGCTGGGGGTCTTTTGGACCCATATCTCCTCCCCTGGGATTTGCACTTGTTGCTTGAGGGCTTGTGCATGTGCTGTTCTAGCTCTTTTTATTGGTTGAGTGGGACACCAGAGCATTTTGGAAAGACGAAGTTCCATGATGAACCATATGTTGTGCACTAAATGTTTTGTCAGCCATTTTTCTTTATCCTTATCTACCTAACAATTCCCCCTCCCTTTTGTCCCCTAGCAGTTGATGCTCCTTAAATCTGACTAGTCACTACTAGTGTGAGTACTGCCATCATCTTTGTGCTCTTTCCACCGAATTCTCATGAAATGCCTGTGAGGTAGACCCCTTTGACAGCTGGTGAATTGAAACACAAGACAGGAAAAGCAAGAGCTGTGACCAGAACCCCCATCTCTTGACCTTATCTTACCTGGGCTTGCCCCGCCCTGCTGGAGCACACTTCTCTGCTTCTATCCTTGTCAACACATGGTTGCTGTCCATGATTAGGCAAGATTACAATTCTTGTCACCTTGCCTTCCTCTCCCTCTGCTAGGACTGACTGGGACCGACTCAGGACCCACCCATGCCCTCCTGGGAGGTGCCAAGAATGGATAACAAGCTTATTGTGCCCTTAGGATTGTCTTTATCATCTATATCCAAAACTGTGTTTGTTCTCATTATCACTAACTCAGATGTGTGGCCCCAGGACAGCTCTGTCCTCCCACCACACCTCCAATCCCCTCATTGGAGGAGGTTCTGAGGACATTCGCCATGCTTTTCTTTGCAGGAGGAAGCTCTCTATCCACAGCTAGAAGCTGAAGGGGAGCTGCTGCCCAAAGGACTTGGGTGTCTGGCCTTGTTCCACTGCTTTCCTAACTTTACCCTTCCAGTGATTTTCACAGTTTCCTCCCATTTTACTCTCAGAGAATCTCTGGGGAAGGCAGCTTTTGTTCTGTTGCTTCACATAATTCCCAGAGCTAAGAAAGGAAAATGATTTCCTTTCACGGACCTCTGGCTGAGTGTCTTTCACATCTCCGCTGTGTTAGGGAGTGATTTATAAACTGCAGAGTCTGGATCTCTTTCCTTCAACTTCTCCTCCTCTTTCCCCTTCCTCCACCCAACACTTAAAGCAAACTTGAGCCCCAAGATCAGAGTGTCCTGTGTGAAGTCGGCCCCCAGGGGAAATTTTTAGAGGCCGAGGTCAATAATGAGAGCATGAAGCCATCCATTCCTGTCTGAAGCAAACAGAAACTGGCACACTCACCATCTCTAAGAACAAACATGTTCTAGTCCTCAAGGTTGAGGGCTGGATTTGAACCATGAATGTCAAAGCATATTTTCCAAACTTGTCAGGCCTGGGTTTTATTTCTAGACTTTTATTCTCAAAGGGGTGATATGGAAGAGATGAGACTTAAGAAGTTTTGAGCTGGGAAATGAAGTTTCCCTTCCCCACTGCCATGGAACTTAACAGAGGGAAATGAATGCCAGGCACTGGTTTTCTCTCTGCTACAACAAAATGCAGAAAGCAGATGGCCTGGGGTCATTAGGAAAAGGACTTATCTTGATCTGATCTGTGGATGGTTGGTGATCAGCTGATTCCATGGAGTCCCCTCCTGCATTTGGGTTCCTGGAGAGTGGAGCTTCATCAGAAGCTAGAAAAAGACAAACATAAATGAATCAAGCCTGACCAGCATTCATACTGGGGAATGCTGAGTCAGGCCCTTGAGAACATACTATGGATACTGGAGTGCTGTCTTTCTTTCCTAACATGATCCTTGGCGGGACAATGTCTTCATGGCCACGAAGACCCATACACAGCACCCCTTTTGGCTCTATCATTCTTTTCATGCCACCATGGGCCATCTTGTTGTTACCCCCCTTTTAGTACCTTTTGTGTAACTCACATAATAGGATAAGTCGCCATGCTATCGGACTTCTGAGCTGCAATGTCAAAGGGGCTGAGATATGAGCTTGGCACCATGAGTGCTAGTGACAAGCTACTGCTGGCTTTGGGCCGGCCACTTAACCTCTCTGGGCCTCATCTTTCCTGATCTGTAAAATGGGGAAGTGGTTATTACATTGGCGGATTTATATCGAGTGATTCACACAATGTCTCCTCTCCACCACCACCACCACCGCACAGAATACAAGCTCCATGATGCCAGTTAGTCATTCTAATTATGAGAGGGAGCCTTGGTAAAGAGTGATATGAACCAAGGCAGGAGGGAGTGAATAGGAGAAGGCTGGAGAAGGTAGGAGACAAGCAACTGGCTGCAAGATGCTGTCTCTATCTCCTCTGCTCTCCATGTGGTTTCATTTGGAAAGCTCAGAGTCTGAGATTTTTTAAGCCATTTATCATCTCCATTTCCTCCTTTACACTAAGCATTGTTCCAGAGACACTCAAGTTCAGAGGTGCCTGTGTTAAATGAGAGCTCATGTACATGGGGTGTTCCAGAAAGCAAGCAATTAAGAGGGACTTCCATCACCATGCGAAGCTGTTGGCACCACAGTTTCTTCCTGACTTGGATCAATGATCAGTTTTACTTTAAGATCCGAAGAGCAATAGGCAGATTTCAGCTCAATTAGATGGAGACAAGCTCCATATGCTAATGCTCTGGTCCCTAATGAATGTAAGTGATGACATACACATAGAACATTTGGAGCTACTAGACCCATCTCCAGACACAACTCAGTCTCAGGCTCCAAAGAGGCGAAAACTGAGAAGAGATCTTTAGAGCCCAGAAGAAGAAAGGGGAGGACCTGGGTCAAGTAGAGCCATGTCCCTGGGGCAACTCTGGCAGATGAGGGATCTGGAGAGTTCAGCATTGGCACTAAACTATAAGAACCAGCCCTCATTAATCTCTCCATTGTAGCTTTTCTATAGCCTATGACCAAAGTGGAGTTGGCTTAGTGTAGTTACCATATAGGTTCATTTGATGGCTGAGCATATTCTCTCTTTTGTGTCTCTTTGTCTCCATCTCTGTGTCTCTCTGTTTCTGTCTGTCTGTCTGTCTGTCTCTCTATCTCTCTGAAACTGAATCATATTCAGCACTATTTTATGCTCTTAGGAAACTGTTAGGAAGTGTCCCAGTTTTGCTTTTTTTTTTTTTTTTGCTAATTCCCTACCAATTTTATTATTATTCCTAATGTTTTTATTCCTTTCATTTCTAACTAAAGAATTTATTGCAGTGTTACTTTTCTTTGACATATTTGGTAAGTGTGAAGATACAAGATCATTGAAATTTCCATTTGATAGCATTTTATTATTTTAAAAGGCATTATATATTTTGAAAATGAAAATATGCAGATTAAACAAAAGGCTTGGGTTCCATTGTGTTTTGGTATCATAGGAAATACAGGACATAGACTTGATTCTAGACAGAAATGTGGTTTATTTTTCCCATGGAAAAAAAGTGACTGTCTCTTTCCCAATCCATCACCACCTATCAGACCAACTGAACTCTCCCAACCCAACAGCCCTCTGTGCCTCAATTTCTCTAGATACAATAGGATACTCAATAGTGCTGTCTTCCATTCATAGGCAGATTGTAAGAACCTGTGACAGAAAAATCTCCACAGAACAGAACTGTCATTGCAGAATTTGTTTGGTGCCTTTGTGACAGTTCTAAAAGTGAGGATTACCCTAATAAAAAGGAAAGTGGAACCAGAAAGGATTTTGACTTGCTAAAATGAAAGGGAATTAAGCAAAGGAAGCTATTTCTTTCATTAATGCAGTCAGGCTCCATTTGAGATGTTCCTTGCTTCCAGAAAACACATGAGTTCTTTGTAACCGAGTCATCAGTTTTCTGGCTTTACCTCTCAAAAAGGATATTAGAAGTACATTCAGTCTAGGAAACAACATTTCATAGAAGATCTCTCTCTCTCTCTCTCTCTCTCTCTCTCTCTCTCTCTCTCTCTCTCTCTCTCTCTCTCTCTCTCTCTCTCTCTCTCTCTCTCTCTCTTTCTCTCCCTCTCTCCCCCTCTCCCTCTCCCTCCCCCCCTTTCTCTCTCTCTCTCTCTCTCTCTCTCTTTGAGTCTGAGCCCTATCCCTGATATTCTTTTCCTCAAGGCTAACACTCTACCACTTGAGCCACAGCACCACTTTCAGCTACTTTCGAGTAATTTATTGGAGATAAGAGTCTCATGGACCTTTCCTGCCTGGATGGCTTTGAACTGAGATCCTCAGAACTCAGCCTCCTGAGTAGCTAGGATTATAGGTGTGAGACACCAGCACCTGGCTTAGTCTTCCTTTTATTCAACACCTTTTTGTGGATTTTTTTCTTTATGATTTCTCTTCATCCCTCCTTCCTCTAAGTCTCATCTCTTCTGTCTTCTAACCTGTCAATTTCCATTTTCTTTGTACCTTCACTGTGGTGTTTGACATCTATTCCTATCCCCCTTTCTCTTTACTTTCCTCTTTCTCACTTTTGTCCCTGAAAAAAATTCCTGATCAGCATTGTCCTATCTATGCCTATTTATGCCATCACTCAATGACCTCTAAGAGCTTTTCTAATTCCTTAGTATATACCCAGAATCCCTCATGCTCACTGTCAGTATCGGATGCCTTAAGACAAACTGAGATCCTAAGGCTCAGGTGGTAAAGCACCTGCTTAGCAAGCTCAAAACCTTGAGTTCAAACTTCAGCACTTCCAAAATAAAATAAAATAAAAGTGAAGTGTAAGCTGATGTCAACTAGTGGATCTTTCTGAGCTCTTTATCCAAAGCTTCATGCATACAGCAGGCTCTTTAAGTCTCTGTAAGACCAGGTTGAACAAACCTTTAGTTGGAAAAACCACACAGTTTTGTGCTAAGGCCATATATTTATGACCTTTTCCTTTCTTTTGCTTCCTATTTTTCTGTCCTTCTCTTTCCTTCCTTCCTTCTTTCTTTCTGTACTGGAGTTGGAACTCAGGGTCTAATGCTTACTAGGCCAATGTAGCTGGGAACACAGGCACATGGCACCGCATCCAGCTTACCTGCATGGAGATAGTCTCATGAACTTTTCTCATGGCCTGGCACCTCATCAGATGACACTATATGCACTGAGCTATCAGCTGAGAAGGGTCTCACAAACTTTTTTTTTGCCCCAGCTGGCCTTTAACCATGTTCTACTTGTTCTCAGATTGCCCCCCCCCAACCCAAATAGTTTTGATCACTGGTACCTGGCTATTTCAGAATGAACTCCTAGCAATAGGGTCCTAAGTGACTACATAGTTACCATGTCTGATTGTCTTCTGCACTTTGTGATTTAAAGAAATACCTTCTACCTCATCTGTTCCTTGGAGCAACACTGTGAAGCAATCCTCCTTTCATGCTTTCCTCTGGGGCAATAAAAATGAACTAGGACTTGCTCTTCTTGGACTCAGCCCTAGATTACTAACTTCAGATTCAAGCTCTTTCTGTCATGATGGTGGTTTCCAAGCCTAGAAGCTCATCAAAATCACCTGTAAAGAGCTTAACAAACAAGTCATAGCCCCAGTATGGACCTTCTATGTCATCTCAGGTGAGATTTGTCATATGTTGTCCCACAGATGTATGTGGCCCCCACACCCACTGCCTTCCATCCCACCAGCTCTGATGGCCATTCTAGTCTATGTCACCCAGAATGACAACTGTGATTTTAGAGGCTAGCTGTACCATTGAAAACCTATTTGCTTACACTGGTTACTCCCTTGATTGGGAAAAGTCCATTTATATATTCAAGCTCTTCCTTCTCTAGAACCTACCTGGATTAAAAGCCTAACTTCTATAAAAACCAAGGTTAAAATTACTGCTATACCCAGGCACTGGGGTCTCACACCTGTAATCCTAGCTACTTAGGAGGCTGAGGATTGTGGTTTGAAGCCAGCCCAGGCAGAAAAGTCCATGAAGCTCTTATCTCCAATTACACACACACACACACACACACACACACACACACACACACACACACACACACACACATCAGAAATGGAGCTGTGGCTCAAGTGGTAGAGTGCTAACCTTGAGCACAAAAACTCAAGGACAGCTCCTAGGCATTGAGATCAAGCCCAGGACTGGAAAAAGAAAAGAAAGGAAAAGGAAAGAGAAGAAAATATGGCTATAGCTTTCACGAACCTCAGGTAGAAAAGATCAGAAAGTGTGATGGCCATACTTGGGAAGGCCTCAGAAAGGCTATTGAGAGGCTTCTGAACTGAGAATAGGGATCTTCTTGAGCAGCTGCCTCCAAACAACTGGACCCAAGCTAGTTGGACATGTCTGGAAGGATGCTTGTATTGGTGGGACTTTGTAAAGATAGGGGCAAGGACACTGGCAATTAAGTGACTATAAACCCATCCAATGATCATTGCATTGGTTTTGTAGAAGGAGGATTGTAACTGGTAGGAAAGCTCTTTTTGTCTGAAAAAGTCCAGTTTGGACACTCACAGAAACTTCCATCAGGCAAACCACTAAACCCTAAATTAGGTCAGGAGAGTCCCTTACCTCTGAGGTTCTCTGGAGGAACAATTAGGAGTTGGTATAAGAAGTCTCCCAAAATGGCTTAACCTGCCACAAATCCAGCAAGTGGACACCTCTGAATGGATCACCCCCCAAGAGGGGTGTAGGGGCACAGGGGAGTAGGCTCCTAGCCCAAGCTCTGAGTGTAGGTCAGCCTGGTAAACAATTATAATGGTCTGGAGAGCTGGTTAAATAGTTGAAGCAAGTTGAAATTTGCAAAACACATTATTAACAAGGGCCTGATGAAGTGCCAGAAGAGCCTGCCAACAGGGACAGCTGGAAGGCCAATTTTTCAGTCAATACTGAAAGGTACCCACTTAAGTATCTGAGTCCACACACCCACTGATTCTCCCTCCCCCTCCCCACCCCGCCTCAACTCCCCTGGCTCAATACTCCTGTTTAATCAGTTAATTGCATGGAGGAGTTTCTCTGCTGACATATCTTACATTCAAATCTATACTGGAGTGAAAGAAAAGCGGTTTACCGCAGTGCAAATGGGGTTCTGGGTGCTGCTTATGGGCTTGGGTCTTGCCCAGTGCTTCCTACTGCTATGGCAGTAGGTGGCTGGACCTTGCAGAAACTCAATGAAGATCCTTTAAAGAGCACCAGGTCTCATCTGGTCCCCAAAGAGATATCTGCATGGTGAACCAGATGCTGCCAAGCCTCTGAGCATTGGTCTCCAGAGGGACCGGGAGGAGCAGGGGATTGCCTGGGTCCTACACCTAGGAGCCAGGTCAGATAGACAGGCATGCCACCATATGTGAGTGGCAGATGTGATGAATGAGGTAAGCAGTGAATGTTCTGAAGAAGAGTGCATGGAAGAAGATGCTGAGGCTGCACCCAGCAGCCCGGCTCAAGGAATAGCACACTCCCCAGCACACAAGAGAAAAGCATTCAGAATGAGATCCAGCAATCAGCAAACATCCTCTGGAGCTTGTGCCACCTGGAAGGTAGCAACATGGTGATAGGCATGATGCAACCTAAGTCAAACTTGCAAACCAAAACACCAGCTGGACACATGTGAAGTGATTCATGGGGAAACAGTCCGTGTTAATGAGGAGTCTTCTTCTTCTCTGCTTACCTTTGTCATCAAGTGGAGTTTTGTGCCTTCCCATAATCTCATCCTCTGTAGCATTCAAGTTCCGAATCAGAAAGTATGTGGTCATTTTCCCTTTTCCTTTCACCTCAATTGCACCCCTCTCTATGATTTCAAATCCTTGATTTTCCAAGGCTCTGCACAGAGAAAAAAAATATACCAGATATAAGAGATCACAGAGAGGGTGATACAAGAAGCCCAGAAGAGGAGGGAGGACCTGAGATATCAGCCAGAGCCCACAGGGATGACAGGGAAAGCAGTGGAGGAAGGAGAGAGATCAGAAGGTCAGATATTCTGAGCAGGGGGCCAAAGATCTGAGCAGAGGGGACCCACCCAATCCCTGTTGCATTTACCACAATGCTCCTCTCTCTAATCTATCCCTCACACATGCAGCCTCCTTATTTCCCCTCTACTGCTTGTTTGTTGTTGTTGTTTTTTACCCCACCCCACCCCCAGTGCTCCAGTTTTGTCTAAATTCTTCTTTGAAGCTCCTTATTCAATATTAAGCTCAGGCATCTCCACAAATCCTTCCTTTCCAGGGTCAGACCCCTGACTCCACATTCCATGCCATGCTCTAATTTCTTCAGGCAACAAAGTAGAATAGTTAGAGAGAATCTGATGCTCAGCTTTCATCTACGTTCTTTTTCCTGGCCTACTTTGACAAAAGGCAAGTTATTAACCTTTTCACCTTATTTTTTTCACATATATAAGTTAGAATAATGGTAATAGATCTTTGTGAAGTTATTCACCCACAAATGAATTAACATGAGGGCAAAATTTTATAGAATTAAATATAGCCTACTGCAAGTGCTTAAGAAACTGTAAGCTTGCTTCATATACATAATTGTATTTAGCTCACTTCAAAAATAATTTGCTAGGAGAGTGGGCACAGTGGTTCACGCTTGTAATCTCAGCCACTTGGGGAATAAATAGGTATTTGAAGCCAGCCAGGGCCAAAAGTTGGTAAGACTGTTTCAAAGAATAAGGAAGGCATGGTAGCATGTATGTGTAATGCCTACTACATATGAGTCAGAGGTAGGAGGATCACTGTAAAAGGCCAGTTTGGAAAATATCACAAGACCCTATCTGAAAAATAAACTAAAGCAAGAAGAGCATGGCTCAAGTGGTAGAGTGGCAGGTATAAACCCTGAGTTCAAAACCCCAGCACTGCAGGAAAAAAAAATTTACCAGTTTTCTTTCTTACTCCTCTAAAGTAAGAGTAAGCAAACCTTTTCAGTAAAAGACAAGATAGTATATATTTCAGGCCTTATAGGCCATATAATATGTCACAACTACTCAACTCTGCTATAGTATTAAGTCACAAGCTATAGAAAATACATAAAGAGCATGATTATGTATCAATAAAAACAAGCATCCAATTGTATATAGCCCGTGAGTTATAACTTGTTGTTCTTTCACTAAACTATCTGTTTCTTGAGAGTGAAAATTACGTTATGGTAGAAGTTGAACCATATTTATTATCTGGCACAATGCATCTATGTGACGTACAGGAAATAAAGCATGCATTCCCTCCACAATTCCCCCTTCCATGGATGCTAGGCATTTGGTAAATTCTGGAAGAAGAAAGGGACAAAGGAAGGCATGAGTCCATGCACTGGATACCTGTAGGCTGTAGGGCTGAGGTGCACTTTGTTGGGAAGCCCATGACTTTCCATCCTAGAGGCTGTGTTCACAGTGTCACCAAACAAGCAGTACCGTGGCATCTTGTCTCCCACAACACCTGCTAAGACTGGTCCAGTGTGGATCCCCACTCTGATCTGTACAGAGAAAACTGCACTGAAAAAAACATCCTTTTGCTTTTATGGCATCATTTACAAAACATGAAACCCACAGATATTAAAGTGTTTAGCTCCCTGAATACAGAAAAATAGATACATCACTGTAATAGCCGTCACCCTAACAGAAAGAACCAATTTCTTATTTCTTTTACCAAAGATTAATTTGAATGTTCCAGAACACCCCATAAATGAAATCACAGTGTTTCCTAGCTGGCTTCATTGACTTAACCTAGTGTTTTTGAGATTCAGTCCTATTGTTGGGTGTATCAGCAGTTCATTATTTTTATTGGTGAATAGCAAAGCTCCACTGTGATTCATTTATCCATTTTCTTCTTCCTGAGCATTTATTTGCAGTCTGGAATGTTATATCATTAAAGGCTGCTATAAACATTTCTGAACTGGGAGAAAATGAGGGAAGAGGTAGCCTGTTCAAAAAGAAATTCGCTGAATACCTGACATATATAATGGTAACTCCTCTGTATTTCACCTTTACAATAAAAATTAAAATAAAAACATTTCTGTACAAACATTTTAGTGGACATACACTTTCACTCTTATGCAGCTACCTACAAGTGGAACTTCCACTTCTTGGTCACAAGTAGATATATATTTAATTTTCCCATCGAAATGAAACTCTTGAACAATTCTCCAGAGTTTATTCTCAGTTCTCCATTGTCTACTGCCACCAGGAAAAGGACCCTTCCAGATGTCTAAATATTTCCACCATTTTGTCCTTCCAGTGCATAGGAAAAGATATTTCATTGTGATTTTAATTTACACGTTCCTGGTAGCTAATGATGCATATTTTCAACACACATATTGTCTATTGCTATATATCTCTTTTTGTGAAAAGTTTGGCCACGTTTTTTTTCTCAGTTAAGAAATTGGACTGTACATTGTTTATTTTTAATGAATATGCACTGTATATCTATTTGGACACGAGAAATGTGTAAGTAAACATAGTATTTTCCTTAGTCTGTATATTCATTTTCTTTAATAATAAGAAATTTTGAATATTGTTAAATACACTTATTTGCTTAGACATTCATACAAAATCGCAGAGTGGGCAGTTTGAACAATAGCCCTCTATTTTCTCATGTTTCTAGAGGCTAGAATACTGAATCCAAGTGTGGGCAGATTTAGTTTCTCCTGAGGCTCTTCTCCATGACTGTCACCATGTCCTCACATGGCCTTTCCCCTGTGTAGGGGGCCACTCTAGCATCTCTGTCCTATTTCCTCTTCTTATAAGGACATCAGTCAAGGTGAAGTAGCCTCTCCCTCAAGGTCTCATTTTACCTTACTTACTTGGATTGAGTCTCTGTCTCCAAATGCAATCACAGGTCCTGAAGTCTAAGACCTCAACATATAAATTTTGAGGGATCCAAGTTTTCCTATCACACTAGATATACTTTCTTTTCCGTTTACTGCCTTTTAAACTCTTCATTGCCTTTTTGCACTGAGAAATTACTGTTTATACCAGAGTCAGGAACCTCTTTCCTGTGGACTTCCATCAAGAATTCTAACTTTTATGGTTAGAATGCTCCTTGCCCCATACTTTGGAGGACTGTCATCTGTGGCAAAAACTAAGGGTACCTGACAGGAGTTTTTCTTAGTTCTCTTAGTGGGACACTGCCTTGCATTTGACGGGAATTCTACACATCTCAAGGAGTTCTCAACTGTCCTCCCCTGGCCCTCGCCTTTGGCTAAAAGAATCTCATGTGTTTGGTGAAGGCCTTCAGGAAAGAACTGGTAGATAGATGCCAACTATGTGGCTGGGCTTTGGGGGATTCTAACTTCAAGAACTAAGATCAGGGGACACCAAGTTATGATTTTAGCCTCCTATGATCATGAAAAGCTCACTAAACTTTAGCTTGCTCTCTTCTTTTTCTAAATTTAATTTCATTGTTAAGGTGGTGCACAGAGGGGTTACAGTTCCACCGTTCCATCCGTGAGGCAGTGCGTACATTTCGTGTTGAGTGTTGTTACCCTTCCCTCATTTTTCTCCTACTTCCCCTCTTCTAAAGTTCGCCTCTGCAGTCATACTTTTCCTGCTGCTCTATCTTGGATGAGTACAATCCTGTTATCTCCTCCTTGAAAATAAGAGTCACTTTCTGTAATTTATTCCAGGTTGGGGTTTTTGCTCACTGTTGGGACTGAAAAATCTGCTAGGATAGGAACTTTTTTTTCTTTTTTTACATTCTAACTAGACCTTTTTGTCTTTTCGTATTAGATTTCCTTCTCCTTGAAATAAGATTGTAAATTCTAGGAAAAGGGACTCTTAATATATCTCTGAATCCTTTAAAGCAACTCATAATACTACTTCTCTCATGCATGCTATGTCTTCCTCAAATGTGTATTAAAGAATGCAGGAACAAAAGAAGAAAACGTCTCAATGCATGCTAGTTGAGAAATGGTGGCACAATTTTCAAAAGAGGTAAAATGCCTTCCCCCTTCTCCCTACATCCTTGAATAAATCACACAATATATTGTTCCTGATGGCTGGATAATGATGTGCCTATATCTCTAGTCTTAGATCAGAATTGCTAACATCCTTTCCTGGTTGTTTGTTTGGGGGTTTGTTTTTAATACATCCTGAAATTCAGTTTGAATTTCATTCTTCTTGGTACAGCATATTTTCATCTAATACTCTCTTCCATTCCTTTTCCTATTGACAGCATATATTTCAATTATTTTTTCTTCAGTGGCTTACATTACAGTCCTTCGATAGAAAGGCTTGTCTTTTATCTGATCATCTTATCCCTACTTCCTCATCATCTTCTCATTCTGATTTTTACTTATTACGTGGAAGGTTTTATTCAACAGATGTACACTATGAGTTTCCAGTAAGTCAAGGGACTGTGGTTGTTTTGTTCTTGTGATGGCCTAAAGCCAGTTTTACTTAGAAGACTACAGTGGACATTCTAACCAGGACCCACACTATTCTCAGCCTCCAAAGATCTTTCAGAATCTCCTGTAAAAGGTTATAACTTGGAGAAATCATTTTCCACCTTAAAGATGGTTTTATTTTCAGTTGGCTATTAAGTTTAGTTTGAGCTCTGGCATGGGCAGGGCAGGGTTGTAGATGTAAAAAGGCAGAGAGAACAGGCCCTGAGCCATCTCAGGGGGGATCAGGATCTGCTGTTGGTTAAAGATAATTTCTAATTCTCATCTCTCAGACTGGCCAGCTTCTATCATGTGCATAAATGTCCATGCATGGAAGAGTGGCTTCCTGAGAGAAAAGCGAGCAGATGTCGTGCTAACAGTACGTGGTAGAAGGAAAGCCATCCTGAATATCTTAGGGTATTGCCATGCCTGGGTTGTAGACGGAAGACAGCTTTGCACCTCTGCCTGAGCTCTAAACTGTCAGACGACATGTTGGATATGCAATTTTCCCAAGCAGGGGGTTGAGTTGGCTGTGCTATAAACCTGAGCCACCTGTTGAAATGCTTGAACAAAAAAGCAGGAATAGTAAATGAGCTGGCTTTCAAAATAAATGGAGCCCTACAAGGTAAATAGAGAGATGTGCCTACCATCCTGAATTATAGACAAAGGAGGGCTACAGTGAATCACAGGAAAATCCACAGCCTTTTCTGAAATTTGAGAGAAGTTGAGACCTTAGTACCAATAGATAGATAGACAGACAGACAGACAGATAGATAGATATGTTTTTCTTAGACATACATGCAAGGGAAGAAAAGGCTTTGGAGAAATTCTCCATCTTAAATACTGTAATACATCCCATTATCACCTGAGAAGAGGAGAATTCTACTTTTGTGTGAGACGTGTTTGTATTAAGCAAGACGTTGGCTTGCCCGCTACCTGGATGGGTTCTCCAGTAACAGGATTCATCACTTCCTTTGCAGAAATTCTCATCCCCAAGGCAAAATTCGCCACCCTTTGAGCATGGCTTTCAATAGGAACTGGCACACCTCCTACCACCATATAAGCATCACCTATTGTTTCCACCTGCCAGGGGAAAAAAGTACTCAGAGTGATTCTTCCACATCCTAAATATGTCACTAAATATGCTTTTAATTCCTCATATATTGAGACAAGAACAATGTTAGAGCTGTGACTCTCTGCTAAGGGTTTGAGGAGCATGAAGAAGGTGGGGAGAAAGAATATGACTCTAAAAACCATGGAAGAGCCAACGACGACTTGCTTTTTTCTTTTTTTTTTTTTTTTTTAACAGTACTGAGGTTTGAACTCAGGACCTCATACTTGCTGGGCATGTACTCTACCACTAAGCCATACATCCAGCCCAGTCTTTTACTTGTTATTTTTTAGGATAGGTCTTGCGTCCTTCCTGGGTATAAGCCTGAGACATGATCCTCCTACTGTGGACTTCCCATAGAAGCTGGAATCACAGACATATGCCACTTTATACAGTTTTCCTTCTGTGAAAACGGAATTTCATAGATTTTTCTCCCATGTAGCTTCAAATGACAGACATACACTACTGAGCTCAGCTATGAGTTAGGAAGGGGTTCTCAAGAAGTTTTCTGCCTAGGCTGTCCCCTATACCACATTCCTCCTATTTTCAGCCTCCCAAGTAGCTAAGATTACAGATACCTTGCTCCTTTTTCTTTTCTTTTCTTCTGAAGATAGAACTGGCATCTCATGAATGCCAGGCAAGTGCCCTATCCCTAAGCTATATCCCATCTCCATGTCTACTTTTAGTGGAAACATATCCCAGAGAAGATGAACCTTCTGGGGTAGTAGTGTGATGCTGTTAGATAATACTTATCTGAATGAGAGTTTTTGTTGAATTCAGGAGCAGAAAACTTCTCAAGGGTACTAAAGTATCATCTTAACGCCAGATATTATGAAAAGGTTCCTAAAAAACAAGTTCATTGTCTGGAAATAAATGGTATAGGTGGTAGAGTGCTTCCTAGCATCTATGAGCCTCTGAGTTCAATCCCCAGTCCTGAGGGGAAAGAAAACTAAAATTCCTAAAATTCTTTCAATAATTTCAATCTACTCTTCTCTTTATCCTACTCACAAGCACACCAAGACTAATGCAGATAAAGATGAAGAAAGACTTAGAATCAAGTGTCTGCCCAGTTATATTACCTACTCCCAGCTCCTTCCCACACTCACTTTGTAGACTTCATGGACACTGGTTAGTCTGTCAAACTTGGAGTACATTGAATTCAGCATGTTCACTATCTGGATAGGTTCACAGGCAGCACAGATGTTAGTAAATGTTACCACATCACTGAAAAGGATTGTGCAGGTTTCAAATTCTCCTGCAACAGAAATGGTTGTCAATGATAGCCAAGGATATAGAATAATAAATCTGTGGATTTTGGATGCAAATATTCTTCTCACCCTCTTGACCTTGTTTTATATCCTTCACTGGCTTCTCATCCTCCTTCAATATTAGATAATCCTGACTTTCATCTCATCTCACATTTTTCAGATGTTTATAACAATCGTTCATAAGATCCATGATTAGCCATCACCCACAGAGCAGAAACTCCTGTATCCTATAACTCCACGCTAGAATTTTTCTCTCAAGCTCTCCCACATCTCCTTCACTACATGGAGGACATCACAGACATCTCAAAATCAACATTCTTCTCTGACCTGGTTTCCTCATCAGGACTCTACTTTTTTCTGTTCCATCTTAGGACAAAGCATCATATGTTTTCTGTTGGCAATCTCAGACTCCTCACTGAGTCCCATTTCTGACATTCCCCACAGATCAGGCTGTGACTCTGCTGTCTTTCCGTGAACTACCTTAGCACTGGCCTTGATCTTCTCTCAAACTACCTTGCTCTGCTGTATTACCTATACCAAACAGCCCAAACTACACTTAACAAAACTAGGTACTTCCGTCATAAGAGAAACAAACTTCAGTGCATCACCATTGCTTACAAAATAAAAGCCAGTTTCGTTTACCATAGTCATCCAGATCTATCACTGTATCTCTTGAACCGCATCCTTCCCCTTCTAATCCTTAAATACCACCTGTGAATGTACCCACATTCTAGGAACAAGGACTGCCACTGCCTGAAAATTTATTTTCAAATTGTTTTATCTTTGCTCTTGCTAAGCCATCCTTCCAATGCTCTTCCTTTCTTTGCCTGCTGGAGTTCACACTCAAAGCCTACCTCCATTGCCACACACTTTCACAAAGTGTGTTCACAGCCTTATTCTACCCCATCTCCTTTCATTATTAATCTCTCTGTGATCTGTGATTCCACATTTCTTGGAAAGAGTATGGGGGGAGATAGCATGAATTGGGGAGTTAGAGGACTTAGCATGATTTGTTTCCACCTCACAAGTAGGAACAAATGTCAATATGAATGTATAGAATGGGAAGCACCCTCTTATAGAAAAGTTAAAACAATAAGTAAAACAGCATATGTAAACTATATAATGCAGTTCCCAGCATACTATTTGCTCTTTAATGCACATTAGTCTCCTTCCTTTGGTCAGTCCCATTGCTAGGATTCTCTCTCTGCCAAAACCAAAAAGCTGTGTGTTCCTTTGCATCCTTTGATATAGCTTCTGACACTATTCATAGGGCATGTCTATGGATGAATGGGTCTGAAGTAATTAGGAAGTGAGCTCAGCATAAACACAACATCCTCCCTTCAGAAAATAGCACTTCCAGAATGTTCCTCAGAGGCTCCTCATGATTTAGTTAAGATGTATATTAATTCCAATGATAAAGACCTGGCTCTTAGTCACTGAATCATAATGCTAGTCCTAGAACATAGCCCATATTCTTAGAGAATCTAATATATTCATGTGTCATCGATAAGCATTTTAATCTAATGTACATTTCACTCCTATATTACCATTGTTATTCTTCATGTAAAGAAGAGGAACTATGGAGATGCAGGTTTGGCAATTAGCCCGAGATGGTACCACTTACAAGTGATGGAGTCAAAATTCAACTTCAGATCTTCCTGGTTCAAAGTTCATTTCCCTACCCATGAGGATACAGTGCCCCTTACTCAGAAGTCCCCCCAGAAAGAAGGGACATCTCACCTGCGGCGACCTTTTTGCCCTCCTTTAGCTGATTGGCTACATGTTCCGGCAGCATAGCGTACAGCAAGGTCTCTGTCTTCTTCTTTTCGATGGCCAAGTGCTTGGAGAGAATGCGAAGCTCCTCCTTTTTCATCTCCAACTGGTTGGACAGCTCCATCTCTGCCAGACGCTGCTGGTTGAGGAGGATGAGGTCCCTGGTGGTGTCGTGGGGGGCAATATCTGAGAGGTGCATCTTGTGCTCCTCCAGCTCTTGCAGGCTGCGGAGCTTTGGTGAGCACATGAATATCATGCATCGCAGTGACTCCATCCAGATCATCTGGCCTTCACATCACCAAGAGAAATGCAAAAGAGAGTCTGTCATTAAGATGGGAGCTCATGAGCCCACCACGGAGTCAGGCGTCCTCTGTGTGTGTGTGTGTGAGTGTGTGTGTGTGTGTGTGTGTTCTAGTCACTGCATAGTCTGCTCTCTCCTTTCGGTCAAGTGTCTTGTGAATTACCTTTGCTTTCTATCTCCCCCTGTTGCCCCTCCCTCATTAGATGTCCTCCTGGCTGCTATTCTCACTTTAAGGTGGCTCCCACATGTGTCCAGACTGTCAACCCCAACACTGGTTTCTCAGTTTTATCTTTTGTTGTTGGTAGTGGTGGTCATGGGGCTTGAACTCAAGGCTTGGGCACTGTCCCTGAGCTTTTGTGCTCAAGGCTAATGCTCTACTACTTGGACCCATGACTCTACTTCTGGGTTTTTTTTTGCCAGGAGGGTGGGGTAATTAACTGGGGATAAGAGTCTCATGGACTTTTCTGCCCAGGCTGGCTTTGAATTGCCATCCTTAGATCTCAGCCTCCTGAGTAGCTAGGATTACAAGTGTGAGCTACCAGTGCCCCACTTAAGTTTTATCTTTATTTGGCCTTTCTGCTTTTGATAATATTAACCCAAACATCCTTCCTGAATACTCACTCCCTGGGGCTTTCTCTCTGAAAAATACACACACACACACACACACACACACACACACACACACACACACACACACACACACACACACACACATTGGGGAGTAGGTAATCCTAGCTACTCAGGAGTCTGAGATCTGAGGATTATAGTTCAAAACCAGCCCAGGCAGAAAACTTCACAAGACTCTTATCTACAATAACCACCAAAAAGCCAGAAGTAGGGACATGGCTCAAGTGGTAAAGGGGTAGCCTTGAGCAAAAAAGCTCAGGGGCAGTGCCTGGGCCCTGAGTTCAAGCCCCAGTACCAACACATGCGCACAAACGTGCACGTACACACACACACACACACACACACACACACACACACACACATCATTCTTTAAATTTTTGCATTTCACTTAGCATCATCTTATATGGTCATATGACATAGCTTTAATAGGGACACCGAGGGTTTATCTTTGTCACTGTTGTTTTTAAGGTACTATGTGATTTTTTTTGTTTCTTTTGTACGTTCTTCCCCTCATGGTATAACCCCTGTTTTAACTGTATTTGATTCCGGTGCCCTGCATCTTGTATATACATTTTTCTAATTTGGAGAAGGAAAGGGAAATAACAAAATTCTGAAATAAGGATACAAGTTGACCCATTGTAACAATGAGATACATCTTTGTTGAAAATGAGCTGTGTTGAAAATGGACTTTACAAATTCAGGGGGAGGGGAGAGAAGTTGGGGAGGTGGGGAGGGAAGAGATGGTAAGGAAAAATCAAAGGAGGGGTAACAATGCTCTAAAGGAAATGTTCTCATTACCTTCCTCATGTAACTGTAACCCCTATGTACAGTATCATTACAATAAAAAATATATACTAAAAAAATTGTGCCGGGTGCTGGTGATTCATGCCTGTAATCCTAGCTACTCAGGAGGCTGAGATCTGAGGATCACTGTTCAAAGCCACTCCAGGCAGGAAACTCCATGAGACTCTTATCTCCAATAAACCACTAGAAAACTGGAAATGATGCTGTGGCTCAAGCAGTAGAGCGCTCGACTTAAGCTGAAGAGCGCAGGGACAGCGCCCAAGCCCAGAGTTCAAGCCCCATGACTGACAAAAAAATTACAAAAAAATTACATTTGCTCCAAATTTGTCTTGATTGTTCTGTTTAAATATTACAAGATTACTATCTGACAGTGTGCTAACAGTGAGTCTGAATATCCAGAGAAACCATGCTTCCCAGCATGTATTTTCTTATTTACTTCCGAAAAGATAAAAATGACTAGAAAATAGAGAAAATTGCCTGAAATTACATCAAACATACATATTTGTATTACCAGAAAAAGACAACCAGGTATCTTTTTGCAATCTGAAAATTTTGTTTTAAAATATGGCTAGGCTCTGGTGGCTCACGCCTATAAGCCTAACTACTCAGGACACTGAGATCTTAGAATTGCTATTCAAAGCCAACCTGGGAAGAAAAATCTGTGAGATTCTTACCTACATTCAGTCATGTGCAAAAGCCAGAAGAAGAGCTATGGCTCAAGTGGTAGAGTGATAGCTGTGAACAAAAAGCTAGGACTGGCACACATACACATACACTAGATAGGTAGAAAAAGAGAGAGAGCAGAAAGAGAGCTTCTTCTTAAAGTCAAGGTAGATATATAATGTATATATTTAAATTTTGCCAGATGAATAGTTATAGTGCATTTTATTTCAATAATAAGTTGCTATAAAATGGCACTTTTGTTAAAGGTACTTAGACAAAAATACTCATATATATGTATGTGTGAATATATATATATATATATATATGTGTGTGTGTGTCATATATGTATGCATATCCAAATTACCCTCTAAGATAATCATGATCATTTATGCTTCCATTAAAATTATTTTTTCATTACTACCTTTCAGGTACTTTCTATTTCCTCATAGCATTTTCTCTTCCTTTATTAATTTTTAGCACATGGGTACTTTGCCACTACTGCTACCCACACACATCATTTTACAGAGAAGGGATTAGGCAATGACTAACGGTGACAAAAATCTTTCCCTCCCAGGTGCAGGAAGGGAAGAGAAAGGAGGTATTACCTCGAAGTTTGAGTGTGGGCTGATATTGCCATGTTTCTGGCATCATTTCTCTCCGTGTCTTCAGGACAAATTGGCTGTTGATAAACTTGCAAATGCTGAAAATGTTGAAGGTAACTTGAGGATGAACGATGGAGAAATACTCATCTAGTCGGATCTTTTGGGTCTGGAGTCCTGGGACATACTTCTGAATATTCACACCAGCTTGTTTGATCCTCAGCTACCACAGAGCATATGTCAGACTGAAGAATAGCAAGCACTCTCCCCCACGATCCTCCCCTTAGAAATATGATGGGTCAGGCTTTGTGACTTACTAAGGAGAAAGGAGGCTGGGTTATGGAATAAATATCATGATTTTTATATGGAAATAAATCTGAAGTTAACATCTGAAAAGGAATACGATAGTGTAAGAGTTCTCAGAAGCATACTCTTGACTAGGAAGAAAGATCTGTCAAAGCTATTTTACTAGCTTTGGAAAACATTTCTCTGTCTCTGTCTCTGTCTCTCTCTGGGGGAATGCCTTTCTGTCTGTCTCTGTCTCTGTCTCATGAAGAAATCAGCATATCCCATAGCTTTGGATCTGACACCTAGACTGGATAAAGGAGTCTATTAAGGACATAGGAAGAGGTTCCACTGCTATCTTCTGGGAAGAAAAAGTAGATGTCTTTTGCATTAAAATGTCTAATAGTGCTGGGTGTCAGTGGCTCAAGCCTGTAATCCTAGCTACTCAGAAAGCTGAGAACTGAGAATCACAGTTCAAAGCAGCCCAGCAGAAAAGTCCATGAGACTATTATCTCCAATTAACTACTAAAAAGCTGGAAATGGTGCCATGTCTCAAAGTAGTAGTGCACTAGCCTCCAATACAAGGACAGTGCCCAGGCCCTGAGTTCAAGCCCCAGAACAGTGCCCAGGCCAATCAAGCCCCAGAACCCGCACACAATTTTTTTTAAAAAAGTTCAATTCACACAGTAAGACCAAAAGAGGATATTTTTAGGAGAGGATCACAAGGGTTCAATGGCTATGTACTTATGATCATATAAAATGATACTTACCAAAGTAAGCTCCAAGAAGTGGAAACAAGAGGTTTTTTATTTTACTTATTGCAGGTCCTTTACTTTTGTTTTTTGTTTTTCTGTTTTGTTTTCTCTTTTGCTGCTGTTTTTTATTTCTGTACCTTTTGTCTTGTGTGTAAATTTATCTGATTTGGGGAGGGGAAGACTGTAAAAATTCAACTTTCTTTTTGGGCATATATGTTATTAAATTTTCTGTTATTCTATGTCCAAAACTTAAAAAAGAAAGACAAATTTTAAAAGTAGAATTTAAGGCTGGGAAGGTGGCTCAGTGGTAGAGTGTTTGGCTTGCATGCATGAGGCCCTGGGTTGGATTCCTCAGCACCACATAAGCAGGAAAAGTAGGAAGTGGCGCTGTGGCTCAAGTGGTAGTGTGCTAGCCTTGAGCTGAAAAGCTAAGGGACAGTACCCAGGCCCAGAGTTCAGTCCCTGTGACCAACAACAAAAAAAAAAAGAAAGAAAGAAAAGAAAAAGAAAAAGAAAAGAAAGTAGAATTGAAATGACTAGAAGTGGCAGGAATAATAATGATGATAATGATGCTTGTGGCATTGGGCAACGTTGCCATACACTCATTTAAGATCCTCTCATTATTTTACATGGGGGATTTTTTTTTTTAGCATAGTGGGAGTTTCTCTGTGAGCAGAAACAACCTAAGATGTATAAATTTCATAGAATCTGTATCTAGCAGTCAACTGGGTGATTTAATATGCCTATAGATTACAATAAATACAAGAGAAAATTATAATGGCTTAAATCATTTTAACTGAATTGTTAACCAAATCCATTTTGTTTATTTGCCCTTGAAATGATTTCATAATCAACTCAGCTGATGGGTAGTTTATCCTGGTAAATGAATAACAATGAAACTTAAATGATCATGCTCATGTGAAGTGAAGTGTGGTGATATTGAAAGTAGTGGTAAGAATGGTAGGTGGTAATATTTAGAAATCCACCCAACCATTGCTAGTATGTTCTGATATTTGTTTCTTTTTTTTGTTGGGACTTGCACTCAGGGCCTGGGCACTGTCACTGCTCTGCTCAAGGCTAGTGCTCTCCCACTTTGAGCCACAGCTCCACTTCTGGTTTTCTTGTGGTTACTTGGAGATAACAATCTCACTGACTTTCCTGCCTGGGCTAACTTTGAACCAGGATCCTCAGATCTCAATCTCCTGACTTGCTAGGATTACAGGCGCAAGCCACCAGCATGCAGCATTCTGATGTGCTTTTATAGAGTGAAATTTAGTGCCATATTAATTTCTTTTTTTTTTCTGATGGCAAAATTTCCCATTGATTCATTCAAACCTCCCTCCCATATCTATGAGGAAGATCCTGCATATGGTTTCTGGAGGATTCCACAAATTTAATGAAACAAAGTTAGTGGTACTGTAAAGGGAAAAGCTAGTGAAGTAAAAGTCCCCACCAACTCTAAGAATCTAAAAGTCTTGGCCCTTCTCGGGATGATTCCCAGGTACAAACTCCAGATCCTTACTGTTTCATCAAAGACAATGTGGAAAGGAAAAGCATTGCAGAACGTCCTCTCTTCAATCCAGAGCTTCTCAGGATACATGGGCTCGAAGGAGTCCCTGAGGCGCCCTGTATTATAGAAAGGGGATGTGGTACTGAAAGCCAGGTCTTGCCGAAGCCCTCGCCCAGAGCTGTGCTGGGGACAGGCTTAGAATCTTAAGCGTCTCACAGTGAAGTGCAGTCCCGACCCTTTCACACAAGCTCTCTCAGCATCTCCAGATGGCCCCAGCAATTCTTCCAAATTAAAACAAACAGAAAACTTGCTACCAGGTTGAGAAGCCCTCCTGCCCCCTGCCAAGTTTCTGCCTGCCGCTAAAGAGTTTCTGTGCCAATTGAGTATGTCTTGCCATGAAAACAGAGTCGGCATTGAAATGGTGACAGGCAGACAATGAGCTAGCAGAGCAGAGCGTGTGCGCCGGGCCCAGCATCAGGGACATTTGCCATGGAGCTTTTTAGACTGACAGTTTTGGGTGGCACATGAAAATTTAACCAACAGTCCTATTTGGCAGGGGGTAGAGATTCGAGGCAGCAGCCTTTTTGATATGAAAATCTCTTAGACAAAGGATGTCAATTGCATGTTTGACTCATTTGCCACAGCTTGAAGGACTCAGAATGCAGTGCTTTGAGTCCTGCAGACCTTCTCCCAGATGCATATCATCTGACTCCCAGGGCCATGGTGAAGAACACCAGTTCCCTTCTCCCAGTAGATCAGAGCCTTATTTCTAACTTGAGCATTAGGTCTTGGCTGTTAGATCTGCTTAAGTGTCCATAAGGGTATGCCATAGAGAGATTATGAGCTTCATTTTGCAAATGAAAAGATGGAGGACCTTATCTAAAGTTACCTAACCCCTAAGAGATGGAGCCAGAAATCTGCTTTCTTGGCTCTTGATCTACTACTGTCCTTTGCATTACTGATGCCCATGGTTATTATCCACTGATTTCCCATCCCAAAATGCACCCTAATTAAGGAGGCGTGAATCCAGAAGAAGAGCTATTGAAAATTTACTGCTCTCAATAGTCATCAGTGTCTTCAACACTCATCAACCGGGACTCCACCCCTCTCTGCAGTGGTTATAAAGGAAAATGCATCTCTACATTGCTCAGCACACACAGAAGGTCCATTAGAAGGCAAGATAGAGTCTGGAGTTGTTTTTATACTGGTCCTGGGGCTTGAACTCAGGACCTGGATGTGATTCCTGAGCTTTTATTTTACTCTAGGCTAGCATTCTACTACTTGAGCCACTGCTCCACTTCCAGCTTTTTTGGAAGTTAATTTGAGATAAAAGTTGTACAGGCTTTCCTGACCAGACTAGTTTTGAACCATGATCCTAAGATCTCAGTCTCCTGAGGAGCTATGATTATAGGTATTAGTCGCCAGCACCTACCTGGTCTGAAGTTTTAAAATTTAAAAACCATAACTAGCAAATCCAAGCTCTGATGAAATCAGGGACAATGCAATCTCACAGGCTTTGTGTTATTTCTGCACAGAAACTGGTTCCACTGCAAACCAGGCAATCTTTCTGAACAGAGTCCAGGCTGGGAGAATATGCCACTTACCTTTTCCAAACATGACTATCCCCCTCACAACATCCCAGGGGGATTTCTTCCCAGGATAAACAGACACACTCAAATATTTTTCCTTCATCCTGAGGAAAGCTGTCTCAAGAGCCTGCAGATGGCAGGGAGAGAAGCAAAGGGAGATGGTCGCATGAGTTGAGGTACACAAACCCTGCCTACTTCCATGGGGTCCGTCTCTGTATGTGGAACAGGATCCATGGACAGATCCTTGGAGGATCTGTGCTTTTTTAAAGCATAGTAAACCTATGTACCTGTTGGTCTCTCGGGATGTCCTCTGGGTCTTGTAACTTGTTTGGCCTTGCCCTTCTTATCTGCCTGCAAGCCTTCTGCATAACCAGAAATACAACATGTTCTTTCTTCCCTGTTCTCCCCACCTCCTCATTCATGTCAAGTATATCCAAGGTCACATCAATGTCGAAGAAGTCCTTAGCCACAGCCTCAATGATACCTGCAGAGGAGTACATCCATTTGTGAGGAATGACAGAAGACAATGCATGAGGGGGGGAAAATCAAGGTGTGCAATTTCTGACAGATGTTTTAGGGTTCAAGTACAAGCTCTATCTTAAGATAGGGACCATATGACAGATTAATGAAGTAAAAATATGCAGAGATGGAATGTAACCCCACTGTCCTAATATCTGGTTCAACTCTTTTGTTTTGTTTTTAGAAAGGTGTTTGCCTCATTAAACACACTCTGGAAAAAATACAGGCAAAACTCAGTTTTATGAGAATTTATGATCATATTTTCAAAAGTGTTGCCCTGGTATTCATTCATGACAGTACTTTTTTTTGGGGGGGACTTCATTTTATTTTATTTATTTTATTGTGAGAATACCGTACAGAGGAGTTTCAATTACATGGGCAAGATAACAAGTACATTTCTTATCAAGCATTGTTGCCTTGTACTTTTTATAATAGCGAATGATTAGTATCAGTTAAAAATACAACTATAGGAGAATCATTAAGATAATTATGATACGAAAATCATTAACTCAGTCATATGATGTGGGTTTAGGGACTGGAGGTGTGGGTCAGTGGTAGAGTGCATACTCACTATGCATGAAGCTCTGGATTTACTTCAGCACACTCAAAAAAAAAAAACCCATAGTATAACACAACAACAACAAAAACCCACAACTCAACCCAAATGTGTTTTGGAAGACTGTGTGCAGGCATAAAAGCATGTTCTTTCTAGAATGGTAAAAATAAAAAGGAGTGATGCCAAAACACTTATAGAGTTATATCATGCTACCACCACCTGCATACTTGAAAGTGTTAAAATCAACATGATTCTTTTTTCCTTTTTTCAAATTTTGGCAACTTCTTTTCAAAGCTCAAGGACTTTGGGAATAACGGAACAGGAGTCAGCCCCAGTGGAGCTCTCTCCCCACTGCAGGCTGTGGGCTTGCTGGAGAACTCATGGGAACCCTTCCTTCCTCACTACGAGACCTGAGATCTCCAGGACTGATGGAGTTATTTTATACCTGGTACTATATGGCACAGACCACTTCTGTCAGAGTAGTAATGGAGGAGCATTTCCCCATCTGCTCCTCTCTCCACACGAAATGATGGTGCATTCATCTCCTAATTGAAAGACACAGGGAAGGTAAATTGTTTAAGTTATGACTTTAAGAGTTCATGAAATAATCTATAATAATATTCCATTATAATGCATGGGACTATATTCCCCCATATTGTTCCAGTCACATCACACCTCCCATGAGCTCTCTCAACTGTTGCTAATCCCCAAACAGCTCCACATGGCAAGTATTATTCCCAGTGTAGAGCAGAGCAAACTGAGATGCCATGAAGTTAAAGCTAGATTAGTGGCAGAACAATGCTTACCTACCCCTGCCTCCAAATGAGCCCTTGGTACCCTATCATTCCGCATCATCTACCCATACTACTGCAAGGAATGCTTCACTAGAAGTTTCCAAAAAAGGCTTAATGGATCTCTGCTGTCATGGTCACTGACCAAGTGACTATGGGCATCTCCAAACACAGAAAGACCAAAGGCTCAGAGGAATTTCCTAATGGAATGAATTGATCTGTTTCTTGTTCTAGAAGGATCATATCATCTGTGGTACCAAGTTCCAAATCCTTCAAGAACATATCCAAAAAATTTTCCTTCTCCAGGAATAAATTTTGGCACTCAAGAAAGCCCCATCTCATGGTTGGTGAGATGTTTCTTGGGAGAGAAGGATTGAAACATCTCCCTGGGGAATTCTTTGGAAGAAGCAACCATTTCCTCCTGCTTAATCAGCAGGCAGTACAATGTCATGAACACACAGCTTTTGGTCTGAGGGGATGAAGAGGTTGGAGTGGGTTGCAGTCTTCTCCCATGGCATGCAAGGCTGCGGGTGAAAACGGGCTCCTTATTTTTCAACATTCTCTATTTCCAAAAGCATATACATAGTTACATATATGTTGTTATACATTTGTGTTCATATCTTGATGAAATCTATTCTTAGGAGAATTAAGAGCATGCATCAATGTTTATAAATGACTCCGCATAACATCTGCCTCAAAATTAGCAATCGCTGAAACTTAGCTAAAAAAGTAACAGCTTAAGGCACAATTGTAGCCAGGATACATGCTTTAAGGGAAATCATCACTATCTTACTTTATATAACTTTGCCTAAAAAGACAATCTGTAGTACTTTGTCTAATATAAAGCATTATATAGCTATTTGGTATGGTGACCTGTATTTTATTTCATTTTGTACATTTTCACATTTAAACATCTTATTTAGTTTATAATATGCAAAACGTCCTCACATATTCCCAGAGAGATTCTATTCTATTTTTGCTTGTATAACAATTAGATTTTGGCAAGTGACTGTGTGTGTGTGTGTGTGTGTGTGTGTGTGTGTGTGTGTGTGTGTGTGTGGTTTTTTTTGCAAGTGACTATGTTTTGAGACTTGATGATCAGTGGAGGGATTGGGTATAAAAATAGTTGCCTTAGGACTTGTGAACCTTAATTTCTATTACTTTTATTCAGGAGGTGAAGAAATGCCATGAGCATAGTAATTCTTTCTCTAAAATAGTGACACACTAGATTAGCCAAATTTCAAATGAGAGATGAGATATTAAAATACTATGGAAGTTCATAGAAGAGGCCTAAATTGTGTTTTTAAATATTTAAGCTAAAAGTTTGACACAAAATTTGTCATGTAAATTCTTATACATTTTAAACTATACTAAACAGAGAGGAAGGAAAGGAGAAATGTCTTTTCTGAGTCTATTACAATGCTATGAACTTTATCTGTTATCTCTTTTTTTTAACTTTTTTTTTTTTGGTCGGTTGTGGGGCTTGAACTCTGGGCCTGGGCACTGTCCCTCAGCTCTTCAGCTCAAGGCTAGCGCTCTACCACTTGTGCCACAGTACCACTTGTTATCTCTTTTTTTTTATCCACAATCATATGAGGTAGATTCTTTTATTGCTACTTTTCTTTGTCTCTGTGCCCATGACCTTAAAAAGTAGGCACTACATAGTAGCATTTAATTTTTTTCTCTTTTTCCTTCTCTTTCTTTTAAGATTTTATTCTTTTCAATACTGGGGTCTCAACTCAGGACTCGGTGCTTGTTAGGCAAGATCTACCACTTTAACCGGGTCCCCTAGCCCTATGTTTTTGTTGCTGTGGTACCGTTTTTTTTCAAGTACCATCTGCTTTTAACCTGGTGCTGGCCTTGAACCACAAACCTCCTAACATCACTCCCTATGTAGTTGAGATTTTACAGGAATAAACCAATATGTCTGGCAAAATCTTAATAACTATTAAATAAATAATAGAACAATAACTTGTCCAGAATTACATAGCTGGCAAGTTGAAGATCTGGTAAGAAAGAAGTATGTGCCCATCTGACTCCATAGCCAGAGCTCTATTCACACACTTTGTCCTTAAAAAGTTCACATGATAACAACAGAACTGGCCCAAGAACTCCTTCACCTTGAAGCAATTAAGGTTTCTAGGCCTCAGATCCCTTATCTGAAAACTGGAGAAAAGAATTCTTTTTGCTTTTTAAATATATGAGAGTGCAAATTGGTGAGTGGCTCTCACATACCTAATCCCATTTTACCCAGACAAACTGAGAGTGCTTATGAACACTAAAAACAGAAATAGCAAAGGGAGATCTTGGTAGATATAAGGGCCTTAAAAATAAACACAAACTGTTTTACATAAAATAAACTAATATTATGATGTGCATAAAGGCCATTTTGTTTTTTTTAATCAAGCATTTTCTTGTCTTGAAAAAGAAAAGGCAGTCTCGAAGCTTTTGAATTTCCACTGCCTCTACAAAGAAGAAAAGGAAGGCATGAACTCCAGAAGGACAAGTCCCAGTAGGGAAATTCATTTCTTAACACCTCAGTCACCCCATGGTTAATCAGAATTGGATGGTTTCCGATGCTAGCTCTTGGCTCTGTCAACTCTTTCCTTCTGATACTTGAATAACATGAATCTGGCCGCACAAGCTATTTATCAGCTCAATCCAGGCCAGGAGAGATTTTGCAAAGCCACTGAAACCTGACTATTTTCCAGCTTTTGTTCCAATTGCGATCAACCTCCTAGGTTTAGTTCCAAATCCACGCCATCCCTGTGGAAGAGGCCCTCCCCCACCACAAAGTTGGATTTCTCTTTGTTGTTTTATTTTGCTTTACTTTGCCATTTAATTCATAAAGGTAGCCAACTGGTATTTCGTTTCCTTTCCTTTTTTAAGAGCTCCCTTGGGCCAACTGACACCAGAGACAAAGCAGATGGGAAGAAATCCCTCTGCTCCTACTCCACCATTGAGGGGAGATGAAAGATGGTACACAGTGCCCCCAAGCAATGCTACTAGGACCACCAAGACCAGACTCACACGGTCTCACCTGATATGAGAGTGCCAGATAACTATGGAGGGCATCTAGGTTTTCAATAAATTCTGTGAGGTTTCCTCCTAATGTCCGCAGCATCCTGTCATAGCCAGACATCTTACAGAATTTAAAGAAGTATTCTCCAAAGAGCTTCAGAATGGCTTCCATGGACACACCTGTGGAATCCAGAGCACATCCTCCAGTAAGATCCCCTGTGAAGTAGTAGTTCTCCCTTTGATGGTCTTCATGTATTTCCAGTGTTAAAACCCTGCTTGTGCCATTCTTCCTGAGATTGCTGTCTAAAAGCTTCACTTTCCATCCATGTAAAGCCAAGAATGTCACAGTCCTATGAGATGCCAAAGCAGCCCTGGTACCAGTACCTGCTCATTAACCATGAGTCTTTCCCAATCCCACCCTACTCAGCCTTCCCATGTCATCCATGGGAAACATTTCCCAATAGACTAGCAAGGGCTGTGGAGCTATTGTATCCCTTCACCACTGATCCTGCCTCCATATAAAGGGTCACTCTGGGCTGAGTAAAGTGCAGCTCCCTGTAATCACTCCTACCACCTCAAATCTTTAAATCCAACAACTTAATGAGGAATCAAAGACCCCCTCTCTGAGAAATCACTAATATCACAATGTAAAAAAAAATTCCACCTGATTTACCAAAAAAAATTAGAGCCAGGCAATGGTGGTTCACACATGTAATCCTAGCTACTTAGGATGCTGAGATATGAGGATTGTGGTTTGAAACCAGTCCAGGCAAGAAAATCCATGAGATTCTTATCTCCAATTAGCCACCACCAGAAAATCGGAACTGGAGCTGTGGCTCAAAGTGGTGTGATGCTAGGCCTTGAGCAAACATTAGCTCAGGGACAGTGCCCAGGCCATGAGTTCAAGCCCCAAGACCAGCAACACACACACACACACACACACACACACACACACACACACACACACACACACACACACACACACACACACACACACACATTAGAGCAAATGCCTGAAGTGATTCTTTCTTTCTTAGCCTCAGCATTCCTTTTTCTCCCTTTTAACTTCATTTTCCATAAAGATTTCTCTGAATATCCTAGGGCACATCAAATTTCCTCTTAAGTTTTACACTGTTTTTCTTCCTAAATAAAGAACAATTTGGGTAGGCGACAACTTTCCTTACATGCTTTCAGAGCTAGGTACCAAGTATGTGCTTAAGAAATTCCCGGAAATACAATTGCAGCCTTAGATGGGAGCTAGTACCTTCACTTCCCCATTCTCTATGTGTGCTGTTAGGACAGGGATGTGTTTTGAAAATATTTTACAATCCCTCCAAAATTCACTAATCAATGTTATCTTTAGTGAATTGACCCCAATTAACAGAATATCAGAAGACAGATTTGCTTGAACAAAAATGAATCCTAAATTTAGTGCCCTTCCTATCATATCCTCAAGCCTCTGGAGCAGTAGTTAGACAAAGAAACTTCCCAAGGTGACAGCTGTTTCTAGCCTGTCACCCTTGACACAGGAGGCAAGATGTCCATAAACTATTGCCTCCTTGGGGCTCCTGTGAGAACCCCATTGGGACTTTTGTAAGTCCTGAGAGCTAGGTAGAAGGTCCCCTATATATGGCTTTATTATGGGAGGCCTGGGATTTACAATTCCTTTCATTTATCCTTGAAGGATTTTAGGAGACTCCCGCTGGATCTGGAATATACACTGAGGTGCATCCCAGGTATAGACTGAATCATACAGAATCAGGGATGTGAGGAGGTCTGACCACTCCCAGCCTCTACTTGCTTCCTAAGATAGTCTGAACAACTCCCCACAGCCAAACCTGTGGGCAGATAATTGCTGTACAATCTGAGCAGAAAACAATCCCCATGGAGTTGTTCCGGTATTGTCAGAGATAAGTTATACATATTTCTTAAAAAAAAAAAAAAAAGCACTTCAGCCAAGTCTTCTGAATCTAGACAAGCTTGGAATGGCATGTGGCCATGACTTGAATTATTTGCCTCCTTTGGGTTCCTTGCATGAGAGCCTGTCCTAGCGGGATGCAGGCAGGCTTGTCTGTACCCGTAACCAGGAACCACCTGCTCAATCGTAAGTGAACTGAAGCATGTTCGACTCAGGTCCTTTCCAATGTTTCTGAATGCCTCAGAGGACTCCTGGAAAATAAATGGACAGGTGTGGAATCACTCCTTCCTCTCCCCTTCCGCCCCTCCTTTCTCTCTAAATCTAACTAATTCACTCTAAGGAAAACCAGCTGTGCTGTGCAGCCTGCAGGCTGGAGCTCTGTGCAGGTGCTTCCTGTTACCTGCCAGAAAAAGCACAGGTCCCCAAAGGCTTCCCTCTCCCAGGGGCGTCTCCCAGGAGGACTAAGGCTGACGATAAGCCAAACAAAGTTAGATGTTAGCAATACTGGCAACCAGGTGTGGAAAGATTGCCTGTTGCACTTTTTTTTTTTAATCTGAAGACTTACAAAAATCCATTCCAATTGCCCATTCCAAACCTGTTTGTTTGGTTTCTGGGCACCTAGCTCAGTTAACAGAAGACATCTGGCTAAGAGACTAACTGTACCTTAAACAATAATCTAGGGCTTGCATGTAGTGTTTTCCATCTGTGCTAGGATTCTTAGTTCAGAGTGCTTGTCTAGCAGAGGACAAAGGCCTCTTTTTAAAATTAATGCCGACCTTCTTTTTATAAATTCAGATTCACCCCTGTGGATTTAGAATTCCAAGAGTTGTCTAAGTCACAAGGTTCAGGGATGTATAGAAAACGGTAAGAAAACATATGAGCAAACAAAACACAAAGCTTTGTTGCTTTGAACTGTTATTTGATACTCAAAAAAGGCCAACTATAATACGTGTAGTATTCTATCTTTTTTTTGTTTGTGAGTTTTTTTAATTTTAATTTTTTGTGAACATACTGTACAGAGGGGTTACAATTACATGGGCAAGATAATGAGTACATTTCTTATCAAGCATTGCAGCCTCCTCCGTATTCTATCTTTTGTCTAAGAAAAAAGGAGAAATAAGTATGTATCTATCTGCTTTATTGTAGAAAATTAAATGCCATCAGGATAAACCAGGGACATTCAATTGACTATTTACAGGGCATTGGCAGAATGGGGTGAAAGATTAGAAAGATTGTGAAAATCAGGGGACTAGTATCCTCTGAGCACAGTTCTAGTTAGTCATGTTAATATTTTAAACAAATAAGATCAATAAGAATCTATTAAAACCTTAAGATGGAACAAAGTAACAGAACAATATTTCAACAAAAGAGTTTTGAATAGTTATCCAGGGGGGGAAAAACAACCTAAACCATTTGAGCATAGTATTTCAACTTCGTGATCCTCTGACTAAAGACAAAAAGAATGTTGGACACAATTTAATGATAATTATAAAGGTAAGCTTCCTTTTCATACTTGAAGAACATTCAAGCATACAGATGAGCATATTGAGTTGGTAGGAGCTAGGTTTCTTGCTGAGAATGAGGTAACAAATATTGAAAGAAGAAAAAAAGAATGCATTTTGTCTCAGTGGATTAGAAAAACCTAACCACAGGCCCAGCTGAGGTGATAGATAGATAGATAGATAGATAGATAGATAGATAGATAGATAGATAGATAGAGATGGATAGATAAATTGATAGTAGATAGATAGATGGATTGATAGAATCGCGTGTGATATGTATGTATCATTTATTTTCCTGTTGAGAAAGCTTAAAAGTAGGCACCTCTAGTAGCAAGGAGCTGACCTAGTAACCTGATCTTGGTTATTACATGCCACCCACATCTAAAAAGAACCAGAGCTTTGCTGAAATGGGGCAGGGAGAAGCATGGATATGAACCTATACAACTTTGTCATGCCAGAAAGCAAAGAAGTGATCAAAGAATGAATATGTACAGGTCAAAAGGATGCTGTAGCCAGTGTGGAGAGGGAATGGAAAATTCAAGCATCAAAATGAACAATGAAAATAAAGGATCCTAACTTATTTCAAAATATAAAAATCAAGATTCTATATTGATACAAATTTTAAAAAATACTTTTTCTTTTCTTTTCTTTTCTTTTTGGTGCTATTCCTGGGGCTTAAACTCAGGACCTAGACACTGTCCATGAGCTTTATTGCTCAAGGCACGTGACATTTTTGTACCATTTGAGCCATAACTCCACTTCTGCCTTTTTATAGTTAATTAGAGATAAGGGTCTCATGGACTTTCCTGCCTTAGCTAGTTTTGAATGGCAATCTTCAGATGTCCACCTTCTGAGCAGCTAGGATTGCAGGTATGAGCCATGGGCACCTGGTTTGCAAATACTTTCTTATAGGAATCCAAGTAACAAATATAAAAGAAATACTATGCTCAGAAAATCAACATTGTATATAATTATCTATTCAGACAAGAATCACCAATAAATACTAAACTCAGAGAAGAGAAAGTTTGAAAAGCAACCATTATTTACACTATCTAATAGTATGTCTTCATAGATAATAATCACACCCAGAGATTGGAGAAATCTGGCAGATTCTACTTCACCAAATGACCAAAGTGCTCCTCAATCAATAATGGAGCACTTTGACATCTTACAGCTCCTGACAGAATAAACTGGGAAGAGCAAAAAAAAAAAAATCACTGTTGTGGCCTGCCTGCCAAGAAAGTATAAGTATATCAAGAAGAACTAGCAAATGACCCTAAACTAAGGCACACTCTACCAAGTAGCTGAACATAACTTTCCACAGATATCAGGGAGACTCAGGATCTCTTCCAGACAAAAAGAGACTGCAGAAACCTGACAACTGACATGAGCCAGGATTTTCTTTTTGTTATAAAGACCTAATAGGCCAATTGGAAAAAAAAAACAAACCTCCCAAGTCTGTAGGTTAAGATAATTGCACTGTGTCAATTTTGATTTCCTGAGTTAAATAAGAGAATCTTTAGGAACAAAGAAGTGTCGTATCTGCAATATGCTAACAATTCATGGACAAAATATAGATGCAGATACGGAGAGAACAGAGCCAATATGGTTAAAATGTTAACATGTGGGTCACATGGGTGAAGAATATATGGGACCTCTTTGCACTATTCATATAAACCCTTTGTGGGTTTGAATTTGTGTCAAAGTAAAAAGTTTGTGCTGATTGCCCTGAAAAGACCTCATGAAATTTTAGATAATAATACCACAAAGACCACTTATTCGTGGCTTGCTGAGACATAGCTGGAAAGTCGACCTCTGTACTATTATGAGTTTTGTTAGGTATAATCAGGGCATTATCATTGTATCTTAAAGTGTCTTTATCTTGTTAGAGACTCATACTGAAATATTTATGAGTGAAATTATAGGAAATCTGAGATTTGCTTTAAGACATTCCAGCGAAAACAAAACCAGAAAAGGGATGGAGGAACCAGATAGATGAAATAAGACTGGCAAAACACAGAAGACGAGTGAAACTGAACTTCAGTAAACAAGTCTCTCTACTTTGGTGTATATAGACAAAACTCCATTAAATTCTTTTGTTTAAGTGAATAATTTCTTTGTTAGAAAAAGCATCTATGCTTGGCTTCCCAGGAGAGAGGTGGAGCTGTCTACTGGACTTTTAAATTGAAATGATATATGAACTTGAATTTTCTCCTTAACATGGCTGGCTCTTGTGTGTTGCCAGAAAGTGTTTACTTCTTGCTGAGTTACAGATCTAGGGACTGGAAGAGCAGAGGTGAGCTATTCTGTGCAAGGTGTGAGAAGCCACCTTCTGGTATCCCAGTAAGGGATGGAGGGAGAAAAGCTACTACTGCCTACCCTCCACATCCTGGGCAGGACTTGGGAAAGGACCACCCAGGCAAGCCTGCACTTCTCAGGACCCCTGCCCACCTCCCATCACCCAAGACATATGCAGCAAAACCTATTCTTCATATAGATACCCCTGAGCCACTAGACAAGGAAATACAAGTCCTACATCTTTTAAAGTGTCTCATTCAAAATGAGTAATTTGATTTTGTACATAGCTCCAGTTACCTGGAAAAAGCCATTTATTGAATATGTGCTCCTTCTCAATGATGTCACTTAGGTTAGCACAGGCTAAAGTGTGGGGAGTGCTTTGTGAGTGGGAGAAAAAAGGAATTTAAGAGAAAGACAACCACACATATTGAGATGGTGCTTTTAAGAGAGAAAGCAGGTTAAGTTGGGAGGGTTGTGTTGCAGATATGGTAGGAAGTATGGACACTGAGACCAGCACAGCTGGGGAATAGTTAATGACAGCTCAGGTGGCAGTCTTCTACAGGGGCTAGTAGATAAGCAGCTGCCTGCATCCTAACAGACCTGGGAACAGTGCTATCAGTCCAACCAAACACCAAAAGAGATGCAGAAACTGAGTGTCATGTGAAGGGAACAGTGTGAGTTAGTTTGCTGAGCATCACTCTGTGATAGGCACAGGTATCCTGACCTGGTGAGGTACTGGCACGAGGTTACATTATTAGGAGGTGATCTATGTAGGATATTGCCACTCCCATGTGTCTGATGACAAAGCACTTCATATAGACATTGTCAATGTCTCTTCCAGTCTTCCAGAGTCTGCACAGACCCTGGAATTGGGAAACCCAAGCTCAAATCTCCATTTTCAGTTGGTTAGACAGCCTGGGCTACTACTTGTTCCAATCTCAGATGAGTAGAGGGAAAAGTATTATACATTTTTAAACTGTAAATTTGCAATTGCTGCTTTCTTTCTTTCTCTCTCTCTCTTTCTTTCTTTCTCTCTCTGTTTCTGAAAGAAGTCAGGAGAAGAGCTGTTGGCATTTGCTGAGGGCTAACTGTTGAAACGCATTTTTACTCTGGTTTTCTTAGCAGAGGACGTCTAGACAGACACAGCTGTGCTAAATGGCTGTTGGGTGTTGTTTTGAATTTTGTCACTTCAGATCACTAATAACCCACTTACACACTAAGTAGGCACTTATTCATGTACAGAACAATTCCTTATGCAATAGTCAACCTGCCATCTGGTCCCATCCTGAATTATGATAATGAGCAAGCACAGAGCTATGCAGTGGCAGAGGGATCTGGAAAAAATCCCAACAATTGCTTCAAGGTAAGGAAAAATGCATCCTGGAGCCCACAACTCAGATGACAGAGTCCTGGCTGGTGGTGACTAGCAAATCCTTTTCTCTTTCACAGAAAGGGAGAAGCTGATCTCAACTGATCAGTATATTTTATTGAAGAGTAAAATGCCCTTCCTATAGCTTTCCCTTGGCTGGGCCTCCCTGTCTTGGATTGGTGAAATTGCATATATCAAAAAATAAAATGGTCCAGGGTCATCCTGAGAGCAAATCTCTTGTGTGTTTTTACTAGATTCTGAATTCTGATTTTTCCTTTTTAAAAAAATTTATTTTTATCTTTAAGTAGTTGTACAAAAGAGTTATCATTGAACAAAGTATGTGAATACAGTGAATCTTGATCAGTGTCACCCCTTTCTGATTTTTTTTAATTTGAAAAATATACTTGCCCTGCTTTCTTGCCCTCTTAGATATAGGCCAACAGATGTCACTGAGGTACATAACTAGGAGATAGAACATTTGTGATATGTAACGCAAAGCAGAGTGAAGCCACAGTGATCTGCTTTGGCTCTGGGTAAGAAGGTGATGCACACATCTACCTATTAAACTTGTTGCTGTCTCTAAAAGTATTGACTGGGTTAGAAACCTGACCAGTTTGGGCAGGTGTGGGATAGCACCTCTCTGCTAAATGTGCTGCCACACCAAGTGGCATTTACAAGCCCAGAAATATAAAAGCAGGCTGGATGATATCAGATGTACAGAGTATTTATTTCTGAAGGGCTGGAAACTTACTAAGGTTCTTATTGTTGTCTACTAACGCTCCCAAAACAGACAATTATAAACCAGCGACTTCAACAAAGGAAACATTTTCTCACCATTCTGAAGTCTGAAAGTCCAAGCTGCTGACCTGGTTAGTTTCTGGTGGGGGCTTTCTTCCTGGATTATAAGGAAATGCTTTCATGCTATGTCCTAACATGAAAGGAAAAACAAAAAAACACACAGGGCAAACTCTCCAGTGACTTTTCTCCAGGGATATTAATCATGTCCTGGGCACTGCACCTTTGTGACCTCACTTGCCTATGCATCTTCCAAAGGCTTCTCTTTAAATACTATCACTTTGGAAATTAAGGCCTGAACATCTGAACGTTGCAGGGATATAATTCAATCTGTAACAGTCCTTAAGTAAAAACAAATTTCAAACAAAGGGATTTTTTTTTCAAATCTTGAAAAGAACTCTGTTTGTTCATTATCCATTCTCTATAAGATCATAACCTTTACATATAAAAGCTAGCTAATGACTATTTTTAGCTTTGTACCTCATATGGTCTTAATTGTGATAACCCAAAGCAACCATTATACTACAAACAGGTAAACAAATGGGCATGGCTGTGTTCTAATAAAACTTTATGTATAAAAAAAAAAAACAGGGGCCTAGGTTTGGCTCGTAGGCTGTCAGTAGTTCCTTGACCACTGATCAAAGAGGCCAGATCATGGTTTTTAATAGTAATCATTTGAAAAGAACAGCAAAGTCCATCTCTATTTTTAAGGGGCAGCATTCAGAGCTACAAAATGTAGAAACATGTCCTGCCTTAGTTCAGGTTCAGCATTCAGCTCACTTTTGCTGATCATGTCTGCACAGTACTAGATGCCTTGCATTTGTTATCTAATTTAATTTATTCCCTCCCACAAATCTGTGAGGTATTCCTTTTCAAGGAGAGCAATGTTCAATGACATTCTAGTCAAAGTCATGGCTGGTAGGACAGAGCAGAATGAGCCCTTCTGTTTATTCTAGAATAACAAGAAGATGCATTTCTTTGGAAAGAGCTATGAACCAAGTCATGATGCAGCCTCCACACCCTCCGGCCACTGGGACTTCCTGAAATAAAACCAGATGGACTTCATTTAACCATTGATTCTCAACTTTTTATTTCTCTTTTATCTTCTAAGCTCTGTCAAAACTCCAGCTTTTGGATTGGAGGTGTAACTCAGTTGGTAGAGCATCAGCCAATGAGCAAAAAGTCAAGTACTGAGATTGAGTCTCAGTCTCAGACCTAAATAAATAAACAAATGAAAAACTCCAGCTTTTAATATAGGAAATCTCATATGGAAATCTCACCTAACACCTTGTAGTCTTTCTGTGGAGAGAAAATATCTAGCGGCTCCTCCTACTTAACCAGAATAAAGAGTGTTATTGAAAACAATCAAATAGCTTGTAGGCCACCAGCCCCTACTTAGAATCACTTGCACAGTTGTCCTTAGAGGAATGGCACCTGGGCCTTGTCTAATTGGGGTGGTGGTACATATTAGGATCAAGAAGGGGACTGTCTTGGGGATTTGGTGAGGCATATTTAACACAATTATGTATTTTAAATTTTTAAGGAAAACAGATGTTAAGAAAATGAAAACAGACACGCTCTCTAGCAAATGCATTAAACAAGGGAGCTGAGAGGCACAACTCAGCTGCTGCGTGCAAAAGCCAGAATCCAGGTCCCCAGGCTCTCCGAGCCCAGCAGGAGCAGCACAGTGCTGTGAAGCTAACACCCAACCTGGACTTATGACTCCACCTTGGAAGCCTGCTGCCATCTGTGGCTCAATAACGGACACCCACCACCCTTCTGTTGGCTGTTGGGGAGGCCGAAGAGTCTGGAAACACCTTCTTCCAATAGCCCCTCAAAAAACAGGCTAGATAGGGAAAGAATAAGGTGCCATAGAAATCCTGTGGTTTCCAGACTCATTTTCGCCTAGAATGTCTCTAGGGAAGCTACTCTGAAAGAGGGGATAGAGGTAGAAAAAGAAATGCCCAGCTGTGATGGTTGGGAGCCTACTTGAATCCAGCATGGTGTGTGGGCCTTGTTTGGGGAGGCCCAGGAAGTGTTACTGCTCTTGGAGTCTGAGGTCCAGGAAATGAGCAATGACAAATTTCAATCCTAAGCCATATTCCAGCCTCAAGCCCAAGTTTATCTGGTGCTAACAGGAAGTACAGGTGGCAGGTGAACAAGGTCTGATGGGAAGTTCTTTTCACAAGCATCAATTCCTAGATTCCTCTCAACTACCATGCCAACATCCTGTCAGGACTCATTGGCATCTCTAAGTTGCTGTGTGGCTCTGTGGTCCAGGACAGACAAGAGCAGCCTGATGAGACAGCACAGCAGGTGGCAAACAGGGAGCAGGTAAACTCCTCTTTACTGGAGAGGACTCCAAGTGTCTCACACACACTCAGTTTCCCAAACTTCCTCCTTTGGACTTGGCAGCATCTTTTGACCTTTCCCTGGAAAGTCTTCTGCAGGACACCGAGAGCATGAGCAGAGACACAAATGTCAGGCAAATCATCATGTGAAAAACAAGGGGAAAGTTTGTTCTCCATTCTGTTAGTTCCAGATTTATGGGTTAAAGCCAACAGAAACAAGATTATACCTTGATCAATTGACAAGAACACTGTGGCCAGGCACTCCCAGGAACCTAGATCCTTTCTCTAGGAGCAATAATTCAGTATTCCCAGAAACGGCATAGGATGCTTGCTGTAAATAATCAGAGTCTATTGTATTTTGCCATAGAAGCCTTAAGTAGCCAAAAGTAACCCTTTGAGCCTTACCCAGAACCTTGCAAGCCTCTTGAATGAGTTTCATGGTGATGATGTCATCATACACTGTATAGGTCATGAAGGTATCTTGTACTTCTGCAGAAGCTCTGGAAAATGAAGCAAGGTGAAATGAACACCCAGAAATTGGAGCTTAGTCCTGGTGATATATCCACAGACCCAGCAAAGTATAGTGTAATAATTGACTCATAATCTTAATGAATGTGTTTAGGTGTCACTTCCTACAAAGATCTTTCCCTGGACCCAGTTTGGGCCAAGAACTTTGAAAAGGCTGTACCTTCCCCAACTTACATCGAGATTATTAAACTTACCTCCTTGAAGCTGGGCTCTTGAAGTTCATTATGACTTATCTTCAGCTTCGAATCCTTAGGCAAAAGCACTGTGCTTTGCATACCCATTTGGGGCTTCTCAAATGGCCTGGGGGATCTTGTGCCTGCAGCTGAGGCTTAAGGGGCTAGCTCAATGAATTTCCCACCATCTGTAAAATTCTCCATTTGGTGCAATGGCTTCTAAGCATTATCAGATACAACTACTGTGAGGTGACTTATCTGAAGCCTAGAGCAAACTGGATGTGTTGCAATCTATTACCATTATTTTCTTAAGTGAATTGCTCTTCCCCATGGTCAGGTTACCTCTGTACTCACTCCCCATGGAACTTATGATCAAACTAGGGACATAACGGGCAGGAACCCCATTTAAACTTGACTTGATCTGTCCTGTATAAGGAAGGATGCTGTGACATCCAGATCCCTTGGGGAGTGTAAGATGCCCTATGGCTCTTTCCAACCCTCTGATAGGATTCCCCATTCATCCCTGCTTCTTTCCTGCAGGCTGAACTTTAGTATCAAAAACTGATTTAGGTTTGTATATGTGTTACATGTTGCTAGAATGCCAAGCATAGCCAGATGGTTGGGATTTCATAAGGGTTTTCCACCATGCTTATTGATCTTATTGATCTATATGATGGTGCATATAACATTTCCTCAGAGTCAGTGTACATTTGCACAGATAATCAAACTGGTTTAGTGAAGCAATGTATAAACTATGATTTTCTTAATGCTGGTTGATATTGTCTAGTAAAATGAAAAACATCTGCTAAGAGAAGAAAAGGAGAGTAATATGACTACTGGAAAACATTCTCAAGAGATCAGGGGCTGGAAAAGGAAGATGAGGAAATTGTCATTCTAATTCATTAAAGATGAAGAAATTGTCATTTTAGTTCATATCCCTAACACTTAGCATTGTTGCTGGAATACAATAGGAGTCTAATCAATACTTAAAAAGAAAACTTAAGAGATTTTGATGAGAGACTTCTAGGACAGTGGCTCGCACAATCACTGTGTATGAATCCAGAAGAGACCTGAGTATCACCCTGGGCCTGCTACCATCTATCTGGGTGATTTGGAACAAATTTCACTCTGCCTCCATTACTCCATTGTTATAAGCATCATGGAGATTGTGACCTACTCTCTCAGCCACCAATGATGTGTCTCTCCTCATCTCTGATTCACTGAATGAAAAAGAAAATTAAAGTATCTGGCACCAAAAGCAGAAGTTCTCAAAGTATGATCCATGGAACCCTTAGGGATTCTTAATATGTTTTCAGGAACGTATGCATTTTTCCATCAGGTAAAAATGACTTAGATAATAAAAAAAGACAACCAAATAACATTTTGTTGGTTGTCATTTGAACTAATGGTGTAAAAGCATTGGTTGGTGGAGCCTACCATTGATCAAGGCAATGGCACCAAGTTATTATGTTCTTCGTTACATTCTTTACATTCTTGGCCAACACATATTGCAGTCAAAAAATGCCAGTTTCACTACAGATTGTTCTTTTGGAGGCAGTGAACATGATCAAGTCTATTACATGTGGACCTTAAGCACCCGTCTTTTGAGCAATCTGTGTGATGAAATAGGAAGTACATGGGCGCAGAAAGCACGTGTGCTACACACTGAAGCATGGGTGGCCACTTCCAGAAAGAGCACTTACACCACTGACTTAAGAGCTGAATTAGCCACTTTTTCTTTTTTTTTCCTGGAACATCATTTTTACTTGAACAAGCCACTGACAGATGAGCTCTGATTACTCAGACTAGAATATTGGCAGAGATTGCCTTCAAAAAAACTAAAAGAACAAAGTTAGCCTGTCATTGTAATGAAAACAAGTAGCAGAATGTGTTACCAATGATCAAACTCAAGCTTTCAAATAAAAATGAGAGATTTGGAAAAACTTGCACCTGCTGCTGTGAGCTGAGAAGCATCCCATTCTTGAAGGCCTCTCTGGTGAGACTGTTGGAGATGGATGTTGACAAATGTGGTTCTCACATTAGAGCATTAAACACATCAGCAATATGAAGAACTTTACCAGTTAGGGAGCTATTGGTTTCCCGATGACTGATGAGGGTAATGATACAGAATGATGGCAAAAGATTTCACTCAAGTGTAATGCAGATGAAGCCATTTCATTATAATAGTTACTTCACTATAACTTCATAACACAGTATGAAGAAGGTCACTGGAATGGTTTCAGGTTCAACACTATTATTGACCTCAGAGAAACTACGCTTGCCAAGTTTTGGAGAGCCTTAAAGAAAACAGCCACAGTTTGGAGAGTATTAAAGTTCTTCCTTCTACATTTTCTTGATATATTTCAACCAAAAACCACATGTCACAACAGAATGCAAAAGAGAAGATGGAGTTATTTTTCTCTTAAGTCAGACATTAAAGAAATTTGTTCTAAAACAATGCCCCTCTTCTTGATATTTTTGGGGTATTATAGTGATGTAGTAGTAAAAGATGTTATATGTGCTAACCCATAATAAGTTTATTATGACTACTTTACATGAATTGACAACTATTTTTATTTTTTCAGTCTTAATTTCCATAACTCTATACAGAAATAGATAAACAAAAGCTCCTTGCGGTCTCTCAGAATTTTGAAAGACACAAAAGCTCTCTAAGAATATAACACACTTGAAAAGTTTTTGGTGTAAACCAAGAATTTGTATTTGAAGCTTTCTTCAGGATAGGGAGAAAGAGGCCCCTGCCAGCCCTATCTAGCTTGGGCTATCTCAAATTGGGGGTTCACACTAAATGTCTACAGATGGGGCTTTAAGCTACCTAGCCCCAGTACCACCTGCCTTCTGGTAGAGTTTACTGCATTCAAACCTTAATATAACCTTCCAGAAAGTCTCCAAAGACAGTTTATATACATTCCTTGTGGGCACCATTTGGCCCTAAAGGTGGACAGGTAGAAGAACATTAGGCTGAAGTTCTTTCCCGGAAAAAGGACACCTCCACAAGAATGTTTTGGATTGGTACAAAAAAAATTTGTCTAAGCATCCAATGAAAAGAGCACATGATAAAATCCATCTCTAACTGGTTATATTATATGAATATTTATCCTTTTCTCCTTATAGAAGATGATGTGAAATCATTGTATCATGAACAGGAAACCAACTGCAGTCAAAGAGGGAAGAAAACAAAGCAAGTCAGTTAATGAATGCTAAGAATAAAACCTTTGTCTTTGAGGCTCTAGTGTTTATGTTAGCCATCAGCTGTAATTTATTTCCTCCATTCTAAAAAAAAATAAGGACTTACTTTTGCAGCTAAATTTCTATTCATAGGGCTGGGAAGGTGGCTCAGTGGTAGAGTGCTTACCTTGCATGCCTAAGGCCCTGGGTTCGATTCCTCAGCACCACATAAGCAAAAAGAAAAAAGCCGGAAGTGGCGCTGTGGCTCAAGTGGTAGAGTGCTAGCCTTGAGCTGAAGAGCTGAGGGACAGCGCCCAGGCCCAGAGTTCAGGCCCCACGACTGGACCCCCAAAAAAAATTCTATTCATAATTTTTACATTCTTTTTAAAGGGAGGTCTTTAAATTATATAGATTCAGATTTCATAATATCTGTGTTGGGAAAAAAATATATCTGCCTCTATTTATCCTAGATTTATCTCCCATCTAATCCCACTAAACAAAACAGAAGCTTTCTTTTTTTTTTTTTTTTTGGGGGGGGGGTCCGGTTGTGGGGCCTGAACTCTGGGTCTGGGCGCTGTCCCTCAGCTCTTCAGCTCAAGTCTAGCGCTCTACTACTTGAGCCACAGCACCACTTCCGGCTTTTTTCTTTTTGCTTATGTGGTGCTGAGGAATCGAACCCAGGGCCTCAGGCATGCAAGGCAAGCGCTCTACCACTGAGCCAACTTCCCAGCCCCACAAAACAGAAGCTTTCAATTCTTGCCTGTAATGATTTTTTTCTAGAAAAGAAACAGTTCTACTTAAAGCAAATAATATTATAAAATAAGCTATGTTTTTAAAAAATGTTTCCTACATCACTGGGTGCTTTAATATGATCTTTTGGAGACTGTGTCTCCCAAGTGAAATAGTCTGGCTACATGGATTTCTAAGGGATCAATTAATGGCCTGTGGGTTAAGGCAGAAAAAAGTCAATCAACAGGTTCCTATCCAGAAATAGAGCAGAGGGAAAGAAAGGCAACACTTTCAGATAGCCTCAAGGAATAATAGCTCTCTGCTTTTGGCTAGCTTTTGGTACAGGGGTTGGTACAGGGATTAGACTTCAACAACTTGAGTTGCTGATGCTCTACCACTTAAGCTATGTCCCTAGCCCATTATTGCTTCTGTTCTTTTTTAGATAGGATCGTGTGCTTTTTGCCTGGGGCCAGCTTCTAACTATGATCCTCCTGCCTCCACCTCTGAGTAGCTGGGATTACTGGTTCGAACTAGTAATGGCCGTAATGCCCTGCCCTCCACCATTTTGTAACTAGCCTTTATTTAGGACAACACTAAAGCACGTGGAGAAAAGGGGCTTTTAAGCCTGTAGGAAGGGATAAGAGGTCTGATAAGTTGATAAGATGAAGAAGGCATAGAATAAAGGAGGAAGAATGGGAACCATTTTGCTTTTTATTGACTTGAATCATGTTTTGAAATAGAGGAGCTCTTCGACTTAAAGATTGGGTGACATCCCAATGAACCCATCATACATTGGAAATATCACCAAATCTAAAATGCATTCAATACACTAATCTACAGGCCTATCAGGCATCTGGAACAGAGACCCTGAAAACAGAGCCAGTCAGATGATGGCAAGCTCTTGAGTTAAAGGGCATGAAGAATAGTTTGGAAGAAGCAGAAATTAAGAGACTTTCAGAAGGAGCCAGGAAAACAGAACAAGTATGAGGAAAGACACAAATGTGGCCAGCTGCTGCCTCCTATTTCCTCTGAGCCTTCTCTATGTGTTCTGCAGCTGAGCTCCTTGAAGGTCCATTGAGCCCTGACCCTAACATTTTTCCACTGTCACTCACATAGTAGGTCAGAGATCCTTGCAAGCAAAACACAGGGCTAAAGTCCTCATCAATGTACCACATCTGTTAGCTGCATCCATCCTTTTGAGTGGATGAAGTGTTACCTCTATTTGTACAATGCAACCAAGGCCAGAGGCTTCAGTAACCCAAGCAATTAGAATGGAATTTCTAATCTCTGTCAGACAATTCAAGCCATCATATTCTAATTACATTGAATTGTTTTCTGGGCCTCTGATTCACCAAGCTTAACTCCACCTTAGAACCTATGCCCTTGCTATTCTCTGTGCCTGGAACCCAAATACTCCCATGACCCATGGTAGGCTCTGTCCTTCCTTTCAGTGGAGACCTTACTTTTGCAGAGACTTCTAATCACCTTAGAAAAACTAACATGCCTTTTCGCTACCACTATCAAATGCTCTATAATTTGATAGTGCACTGCAAAATTGGAAGGACTTTTGCTCACTGGCTTATTTATTTATTTTCTGTCCCCTCTGCCCCCCCTCCACTTTTGGAATATTTCCCAGAGACATCATATCCCCTTGCTGTGCACATGATGACTGTCCCCAGTGCCCGGAACACTGCTCAGCACATGCTTATTTAGGAGCTACATAAGCACTTGTTGAATGGACAGACTTGCCCAAGTCAAATAACTAGTGAGTGATCCAGGCAAGATATAAAGGCTTATCTGGTTCCCCAAACCTTGCTATTCTTAATCTATTAATCACCTCTTATTGTTAAATTTTGGGAGAGGTTTTAGCCCAAGGAGTTATAAAAAGAGTGGTTCATAATTAGAAATCCATAAATCTAGACTAAATGAGAGGGAAATCAACAATGTAGGCAGAGGAGAAGAAACATCTGTTTCTGATTATTTCATATAAAATAAAATCTATGTCATAAGGGCTGGAGACATAGTTGTTTTTATCTCATCATTTCTTCTTAAAATTTGTGTGGGAATTGATAGGTTTTCTCTTTTTCAGCAAAAAAAAAATCAATTTTAAAAGCATTAGGGAATTTGTTATTAAATGTAGCCTGAAGCAAATCCTTTTTCACAGAAAATAATCTTGCCTTAATTTGTGTTTTATAAGCTGCCTTTTCTGTACTACAGTTTTTTTCCTCTAATACAATGCAATTTTCATAGTTGATTGGGCTTGTTAGATAGGCTTGACTTTGGCTTAAAAAATACATTTCCGATGCAATCACCTAAGCACCTCATGCTCAGTATATGAACTCAACTAAGCAGAAACTCTGAAAATGAAGAGAGAAAACCTAGAGACACAGACTCAGAACATTGCCCAGAAATGTTTCCCCATTTCTATGGTTCCCCTGTAAACTTTACCCTCTTATTCTAAGTTGGAGTCCAGGTTTGTTCAAGACAACTTTCCTGGAAGGATGGGAAAATGACATTTATTCTGCCAATGAAATTACACCAGGATCCAACAAGAGAAAGGTCTCTTCCCCATGTTTACATATGGAAACCTATTTTTCTCTTAGGTTTATATTTATAATGATGTTCTGAGTACTTCCACCGTTTGGGATTCCAGTATCTGATTGTGTTATACCTTCTCTGTGATGCAGGAAAAAGCAAAAGGCCTCCCTTAAATAACCAGCATATTCCAGCTGCTGGCTATGGACAGAGGTGAATGCAATGCTCTTATGACTCTATTTCTAAATGCTTCAGCTATCTCTGGTTATTTCTGGATATTTCCTGATTCCTGATCTTTCCCTAGGAAAGGACACTGATCTGGAGGCAAAGTTCCTAACCAGGAAATCAGATAACAAAGATTAATTTTTGAACCAAAAATCAGTCCTGCCCATCATGGGCTGGTCTATTAGTCCCTCAAGAAAGGGCTAGATGTTAACTGGCACTGAGTGTCAGGAAGACCAGTCTGAAAAAAGGAGCAAGACAGAGCTACCTATCAAGTCATGCTCACTCAAGAAGCATGGTCTCCTTTGGGTAAAGAAGGGAGCTGTGAAGAGCATCTGCTCCCTCAGAGGGATAACACAGTTATGTGACTAGTAACCAAATGATTTCTAATGTCAAATGCAACCTGTCTCTGGTCTTGCATCTGTGTAATGGAAGTGAGGGACAATGAGGCCCACCGAGTTCCTACTAGTTCCTATGGGATAGATTGGTCCCCTTGATCCTGTCCTCAATCCTAGAAGACAGGTGCATCATTCCCCTTTCATCTATGAGCAGTGGGAGATTCAGAGGTGAAGCAACCTGCCCAAGTTCTAAAGCACCTTGGCTTAAAGCTGGTCCGGCAAGACACACATGTTGTTGTCCTTCTGCATCTCCCCATCTTTTCTGAAGATCCACATCCCAGACATAAGTGAACAGAGAGCGACTTCTATTACAACCGCTGACGGTTATCTACCACTCACCACAGGTTAGGCATTTTTTTCTGACTGTTATGTATTATCTTATTTAACACCTGCAACAAGTCCTCCCAGAGAGATTACTCTTCTGTAATGAAATATCTAGGGCATCGAGTGGTTAAATATTTTTGTTCCAGGTCATATAGAGTAAGCAATGCTTCTGGGCTGTTGTATCTTTAGTGAATCTAATCACAGCTTGCTATGGACTTGCAACTATGTCGACTTCTGAGAATGGAAATCTTGTGTTTTGTAAGGCAGTTCCTCACCCCACTTTGAGATATCCATATCACAGTCTGTTATTCCCACCGCACCCCCTCCTAAGTCTGATCACCCCTGGGTAGAGGCAGGAATCCTCAGCAGGCAGGAGAGCACAGGGCTTTGGCTGACTTCTCCCTGTCCAATTTGTGGCAGAGTCAGTGATCCCAATGTCCCACGGTACATGGCCTTTCATACCCCAGTTCCTGCCTTCCAGGGGTAAATGTAACTTAGGGCAGATTATAAAAACACCCAGGCAAAAGGTTTTGTTCTTTGATCTGCCAGTGTTTTCCACAGTACCAGGAACACTACAGGAGCTCAGTAGATGCATGTATAAATGGATACTCTCTCCTTCCATCCAGAGACTTGGTGGAAGTCACAAACTGGGATTCCTTCCTGCACAGAGTGGCCAAGTAGAAAGAGGTGTCTTTGAGGCCTGCCAATCTGCTTACTGTGCTATGTCCAACAAGGGCCTTTCTGGGACTCAGTTTCTTTCTGTGAAACAAACTATTTGCTTTACAGTATTTTTGTTTGGGTTTTAATAAGATAATTGTGTATGGTGCCTTTTCCAAGGGATGTGTTCAGTCCTTTCCTTCCTCTGTTCTTCCTGAGTTTACTCCTTTTTCTACTCCAACTTGTGGAGCTTCAAACAGAATACCCCTTAGTTGTTGAAAACATGGTCCTGGGTGCCAAGTCACCATGTGTGCAGGAGTAGGCTGCACCAATACTGGGCTCTATGGGCCCAGGATGTGAAGCTGTACCCAGTCTACTTCAATTTAACCACATGGTTGGAGGGAAGTCATTGTAGGCTTAGTTCTAGCTATTTTATTTGAAATTTTGAGGTGGCAATAAGAGTGAGAAACTTTAATTTTTTCTTGTATGAGGGTTTGAACTCAGAGCCTCACACTTGCTTAGCTGGTACTCTACCACTTAAGCCACTTCTCTAGCCCTAAATTTTGCTGATAAATTACAGATGGAGACTCATGGGATCTGAAAAAGATCAGCCTCCTGGTTAGCTAAAGATTATAGGCATGTGCCCCCTGTGCCTTGTTTTAAATCATTATTTATAGATCTAAAGTATACAACATACCAGCACAAGGACATGAACTCAGAGCCTCTTGCTTACTTGATCAGCTTGTTTGCTCATGTTGGTGCTCTATTACTTGAACCACACCTCCAATCCAACTTTTTGCTTGTTAATTGAAAATGGAGTCCTTTTTCTTCCCAGGATTGCTTCAAAACATGATCCTACAGATCCCAGCCTTCTGAATAGGTAGGATCACAGGAATGAGCCACCAGTGCCTGGCTCAAGTTATTTTATATAAAAAGAAATTTAAACACATAGAAAAAATTGAGAAAAAAATTGAGAGAAGAGAAAAAAGAAACTTGAGTAATAGGTACTAGGAAAAGCCTGACTCTTAATGCTTCATTTGTGTGATTGACCAAATAAATCTATGTAAATGTTTGCTCGTTTGTTGTTTCTTAAAATGGTTATGAAATTTGACAGATCATCTACTGATCTTTGCAATCATCATACAATTGATGACATTTCTTTTGTCATTCCATCTGTTTGTTGTTTTGTTTTTGAACCATGGACAACTTCATTTTTCTCATATTTTTAATAGATGCAAGCCACATCTCATCTTCTTGCATATGTGTGTCTACATATGTATTTGTAAAAGTGTAGGCTTCCAAGAGAAGTGATTCTCAGGAATAGGCTTGTGGCTTCAAAAAATCTGATCCTTTACAGCTCTTAGTACAAGTTATCAAAACTGTTTTCCAAAAGGTCTGCACTGAGTGACAATGCCATGAACCATTACCCATTTTGCTGCAACTTTACTAGAAGTGGTTATTATCACCTAAATTTTTGGAGATTTAACAGGCAAACCAACACCTACTTGCTTCAGTTTGTAGGTCATTGGTTAACAAAGGCAGCCAACCCATCCTTTCATATTTTTGTAGTCTCTTCTCCTTATAGGATCAACTGATGGCTGAGATTCTTTCAGCACTGACCTGTAACATGAAGGCTGAGAGCCTCCAAGAAAGCAGCTAGACAACATGTGATTACTGGGAACACATAGGAAAGTATTTGCAGATATAAATGACAGGGATTGCTAGCTAGGGGCATGGAAATCTAAGAATTAACTAGAGAATGTCTAAGGAGTTATTCTGGTCAAATTTAGAAGAGTTGTCTTTTCTTCTGACCAGAAACTCCATTGGTATGTGATGAAAATAATAATCATTATTTTCTCTTCTGTGATTAAAAACAGAGCAAATGAGAGCCAAGCAGAATAGCTCATACTTGCAATCCTAGACACTTAGAAGGTAGAGATAGGAGGATCCGCCAGGGCAAAAAGTTATCAAGACCTTGTACAAGTTGTTATATCGAAAACGAACTTTACAACTTTGGGGGAGGGAGAGGATTGAGTGGGGGGGCAGGGGAAGGATGGGAAGGGGAAACAAAGGAGGAGGCTACAATGCTTGATAAGAAATGTACTCATTATCTTGCTCATGTAATTGTAACCCCTCTGTACAGTATTTTCACAATAAAAAAAAAAAAACAAAGAAAAAGCCAGGTGTTAAGGAAAATGCCTATAATCCAAGCTACAAGGGAGATAAAGGTAGGAGGTCAGTGTGAGGCTAATCCTAAGCAAAAGTGTAAGATCTTATGAGAAAAGCATCCAGAGTAAGAAGGGCTAGGGGTATGGCTCAAGTAAGCAAGTGCTTGACTAGCAAGTGCCAGACCTTGAGTTCAAATCCCAGCATCACCAAAAACAAAAACAGCAAATGAAAATTCAAGAGATGAAAATTCAAGAGATTGATACTTTCCTTAACATCAGATTGCTTTATCCATTTCTTTTCTAGCTCTAGGTAAGAACTAATATTTTTAGCAACTGAATCTTTTTGAGAATGGTCATCGTAACATTATAGTAAGACTAGTCACCTAATTGGCTTACTCAATAAGTCAGCAAACCCCACGACAAGCTAAGGACCTGAAAACCTCACTAGTGGCTCCCAGGGCTCCATTGTCTCTTTAACACACTTACTTCAATTTTTCCCACGTCTCTTCACCAAACTTCTCTATGACCAGCGACTGTAGACAGGTGTTAATAAATCCATACTAGAACACAGAATGAGAGGGAAGATGTGTCTAATGAAGCATGAAATCCTCACTGACCTTTTCATTATGTCCCCTTAGGAAATGCATACCAAAACTCAAAACTTGGAGGAACCAAGTTACAACATTTCCTGGATCCTCTTGACTTTGATTAAGAGCTGTGTTTACTCCCCACACAGGAAACCCCTTGAAGCACAGCTCCACTTCTGGCTTTTCAGTGGTTAATTGGAGATAAGAGTCTCATAGACTTTTCTGTCTGGGCTAGCCTAGAACAACAACCTTAATCAGTAGTGAAGATTACAGGTGCAAGCCTGGCTTACATTTCTTATCTCTAACTAACCATCAAAAACTGGTGTGGGCCAGGCGCCAGTGGCTCACACCTGTAATCCTAGCTACTCAGGAGGCTGAGATTTAAGGATTCCAGTTCAAAGCCAACGCAGGCAGGAAAATCCATGAGACTCTTATCTCCAATAAACCACCAGAAAACCAGAAGTCATGCTGTGGCTCAAGTGGTAGAGTGCTAGCCTTGAGCTGAAGAGCTGAGGGATAGTGTTCAAGCCCAGAGTTCAAGCCCTAGGACCACCACCACCACCACCACCACCACCACCAACAACAACAACAACAAAAACTGCTGTGGCTTAGGTAGTAGAACACAAGCCTTGAGTGAAAAAGTCTGAGACAGAGACCAGGCCCTGAATTCAAGCTCCAGTCCTGGGGGGAGAGAGAGAGAAAAAGAGGGGGGGAAGGGAGAGAGAAGGAGAGAGAGAGAGGAAGAAGGAGAGATGGACGGAGGGGAGGGAAGGAGGGAGGGAAAGGAAGGAAAGATGGAAGAAAGGGAGGAAGGAAAGGAGAGAGGGAGTGAATACAAAAAAAAATCTGAAAATGTTACAAGTTAGCCCAGTCCTGGTCCTGTAACCATGACCCTCCTCATTCCAGCTCTATCCTGCTTACTATGCTGGCTGGCTTCTGGATGGGGAACGAGGGACTCCCTACCATAATAATCACTCTTTTGAACCCAGAGACAGGTGCAGCTCCTGAGAGGAAAGGGTTTGGGCTCTGGAGACAAATAGATTTCTGTTTCTGTGTCTTGAAGCTATGTGTCTGGGTAAGCTGTCAAACCTCTCTGAACCTAGTTTTCTCATGAGCTAAGCGGGAAATGATTGTGCTTTCTCAGCTGGAGGGCTATTGCAGGGTCATGGAGGAATGATTCTGAAGACAGAACCAACCAGCTGATTGCTGACCCTCAGTCTTATCTGTTGTCTGACCCTGATCTTGACCCCTTCAGTCTCCCCCACTTTCTGTTACTTCATCTGGAAAGTGGTGCTGGGATGCTCCATTCTTCATGATGCTAGCTAAATGATATAATATGTTAAGCACACAGCGAGCATAAATTCTTGGAAGGCCACAGCCACGCTTCTTACAGAACATACAACCTGAACAATGATGTATTGCTCAACAGGTGGGGTCCAGGAGTCAGAATACGGGTAAGAGGGGCTGGGAAGGTGGCTCAGTGGTAGAGCGCTTGCCTTGCATGCATGAGGGGCCCTGGGTTCAATTCCACAGCACCACATAAGCAAAAAAAAAAAAAAAAAGCCAGAAGTGGTGCTGTGGCTCAAGTGGTAGAGCGCTAGCCTTGAGCTGAAGAGCTGAGGGATATGGTCAGAGTTCAGGCCCCACGACTGGCTACAAAAAAAAAAAAAGAATACGGGTAAGAAGGCTGCTTACCATGGTGCTGCCCCGTGGCTTGTCTTCAGGCCCTGTGACCACGGTGGAACCCCAGTATCCCTGACCTAAGGATTTGTTTAGGTCTGCAGTACCACCCAATACTGATCTTGACCAAGGCTGATCTTGAAGCAGTCTGGGAGCTCCCTGGAGAAATTAGGAACTCGTCATTCTCACTCACCTTCTAGCCAAGAGCAAACTGGTAAACACTCAGTCACCCAGGGAGTGAAAAGTACAACTCCTCCTGCCTGTGAGTGAGTGGGGCCTGCTGCCTGGCACCCCAAGGGGCACCCATTGTGGGGGGCTAAACTCTTGGGAAAGCTACAGCATCTCCCTGAGCTGCCAACACACAGTAGTGCTGTCATGCCAGCACCAAGCCAGGGCCTGGCTCTCTGCCATAGAGAAACAGAACATGAGGAGGCAAAGCCCTGCAGGTTTGCCACCTTCATAGGGCTTGGAGAATGAGCTCTTCCTGGTCCTGCTAAACCCTCATGCTCATCTTCCATTCCTATGGAATCCAGCTGCAAATTCAGAAACTCGCTGTGTAACACACACACACACACACACACACACACACACACACACACACACACACACACACACACACACACACACACACACACACACGCCCCTCTATTCCTCCACAGAGTGTGGGCTGGGGTTGGATTCTTTCTGAGAGTTTGAAATGGGAAGCCAAGATCCATGGCAGCTGATGAGAGTTTTCAGTCACTCATCTTTTCATTTGATAGACCAGCAATGGTCACTGATCTGCATGACATCACCATGGTGAGCACCTGAGGATGGAAGTGACTGCTTTGCAACCAGAACATTCCAAGAATCCTGAAGTTGGCTATCGAAGTACCACTAGGTCCTTCACAAGGCTGCCTCATTGTCTGTGGAGGGGTCTGTGAGCAAAGCACTCTGGGTACCACCCAAGAAAGGCCTCCATGTCACTGTTCCATGTTAATCTAGATAGATTGTTTATGGTCAGGAGAAACCCAGCCACTAACCTGATCCCATGATTATTGCCATGGTAGCTTCCAATAGACTGTCAGCTCCAGTGTAAAATTTAAAAAAAAGAGTACATATAAACAAAGTGCCAGGTCTAGTGGCTCATACCTATAACCCCAGCTATGCAGGAATTAGTCATGAGGAGGATCAGAGTTCAGCAAAAACTTTAGGTAGCCAATCATGTTGGCTCATACCTGTAAAACTAGCTACTCAGAAGGCTGAAATCTGAGGATCAAGGTTCAAGGACATCTGGGGCAGCAAAGTCTGTGAGCCTCTTATCTCCAATTAACCAACAAAAAAGCCAGAAGTGGAGCTGTGGGTCAAGAGGTAGAGTGCTAGCCTTGAACAAAAGTACATAGGGACAGTGCCCAGGCCCTGAGTCCAAGCCCCAGGACCAGCACACATATATACAAAAAGTTCTTGCGAACCCATCTGGACCAGTAAGCTGAACATGTTTATGCACCTGTCATTCTAGCTACTGGGAGACTTAAGTAGGAAGACCTCAGTCCAGGTATACATAGGCAGAAATACAAGAGGCTAATAAAGACTAGGACATGGGTCATGTGGTAGAACATCTGCCAAACAAGCTTGAGGTCCTGAGTTCAAACCCCAGTACTGATGATAGACAGACAGATAGATAGATAGATAGATAGATAGATAGATAGATAGATAGATAGATAGATAGATAGATGATAAATACAGATAGATGATAGAAATGGATCAATAGAAGATATAGATACATGCACATGCATGCATACATGCAAACACACCTACATATATACGTGAAAATAGATAGGTGATAGAGTCAAATGATACATATAGATAGATGATTGAGTGAGATCTAGATGATAGAGGATTGATGATAGAGATAGATGATAGAGATAGACAGATAAAAACAATACTATGTAGTCAAGAGAGGGTGTGGTAGTCCCTCTGGTGTGAATTCTATAGGAACCGGGTGGCTATTTGCTTGTGACACATGGTTAAGACAGCATCTCTGATGTGCTAGAGGCTGAGGCAGACACCAGGCACCCAGAAGCATGTCATCATGCATCTCTCTGCCAGCATCTCCAGCCTCACCACCCTCCCCTGCTCAGATCCTCTCCCATGCAGCTTAGCCTTCTGTCTGAAGCTCCCCTGAGAAAGAATACTGGACACCTCAGTCCCTGAGGCTTTCTGATTCCCTTGTTGACTACTCTCCCTCAGGCTTTGGTTCACACCACCTCCTCAGTGCAGAGACCTAACACTCACACAGACGAGCCCCACTGCGTTCTGAATCAGGGGCACAGCGTATTTGTGAAAGCTGAGCTCTATGCGCTGATCCTATGTAGAAGAGACATGTGGTCAGGAGGAGAAAAAGAAAGTCTCAGGAATAGATCATTTCCATAATTATGCTTCCCAAGCTTTTGCCACCATTCAGCTGACAATTCTTCTTTCTGGCCTGCCAAGTGGGCTTGCTCTGGCTCTGTCTTACAGCCCTCTACCCCACCCTGCTCTTTCAAGCCCGCACGCCCGCACACTCACATTTCACATTAAGTAAATGGTTAAAAAAAACAAAACTCTCTTTTTCATGCAGCAGATGGCAGGTCTCAGGAACTTGGTAGAAATTAGGCTTTCTGATTTTCTAATAAATTTCAGCACCACACACACACACACACACACACACACACACACACACACACACACACACACACACACACACACACACACACACACACCAGCTCATTTTGATTCTGTGTTAAGTACCATATGGTATACTATTCCAGGAGCATGGCGGCTTCATACTTAGAGTAATGAGGAAGGGAGTTATTTCTTATAACAACGAGGGCTGGAGTGCAGAACCAACTGGATTCTTGAGTGAATACCATTTGATAATAATATTGTATATGACAGTGGAGTCATTATCCCTCTTTTATGGTATGTGTTAATTTTTGCTGCCCGTTTCGCTAATTACAATTGCCAGCCAAAGGACTACTTTTTGTAAATACTCTGTGAACATTTGAGAAGACATAGACTGGGTATGCAGGAAGAGAGACATCCTTGGATTTTGAAACTGTCTGGAAACCTGGCTTATGCATTCCCATCTTTTGCCATAGCAGACACTGCCAGGGAGGGGCTGTCACCATATGATAATGTCTTCTATGACCTCATGGGTCTTCCTGACCGGGTGTTAGGATTGTTTTGTGGGACATTTCCTACCGCTATCCAATATATTCTACCGCAATTCCAACAGCTCTGGCACATGTACACACCCACTTAATTCTACTCTAATATAGAACAGGAATGCACTGGTGCCTCACACCTATGAAATTCTAGTTACTCAGGAGGCTGAGATCTGAGGATCAAGGATCAAAACCAGCTCAGGCAGCAAAGTCTGTGAACTTTTCATTTCCAATTAAACAGCAAAAAGCCAAAAGTGTGGTTCAAAGCCAGCCTGGGCAGGAAAGTCCGTGAGACTCTTATCTCCAATAAACCACCAGAAAACTGGAAGCTATGGCTCAAGTGGTACAGGGCTAGACTTGAACTGAATAGCTGAGGGACAATATCCAGGCAGGAGTTCAAGCCCCACAACTGACAGAATTTTTTCAAAAAAGCCAGAAGTGGAACAGTGGCTCAAGTGGGAGAGTGCTAACCTTGAGTGAGAAAGTTAAGAGAGAGCAACCAGGTCCTGAGTTCAAGCCCCAGTACTAGTGAACGTGGCGATCACTTGGCTAAACGTCGAGCTAGACTTTTAGGCTAGACACAGGAAATGGAGGGTAAGGATCACTTGAACCCAGAAGTTCCAGACGAGCCTGGACAACATCTCAAAACCTCATCTTAAAAAAAAAAAAAAAAAGCACCATATTCCTTTATTTTCATGTTTTGAACTTCTTTTACATGCAGAACTAGGGCATGACCAATCAGTAAAACTCCAGCAGGAAAACAAATCCAGAAAACTGGATGATTTTGTTTGCTATATGTGCATAAGATGTTCCTGTTCTACTCTCATCACACCTGCTGTGAAAATAATCGCTCATGTCTACTGCGCCTCACCGTGTCTTGCACAAAGCACATCACATTTTACCATAAATCACAGGGCACTAGAAGAAGCTTAGAACTCTCTTGGAATTGGGTGATCTTCCCCCCCCCCCGCCAAAAAAAAATCTCTTTTATTCAGGAAAATAAAAACTCTGGGTTATGTAGGTCCATTTCCTTACACCTACCAAGCTGGAAGATAATATTCCAGATAATATTACAGACATATACATATATATATACATATATGTATATATACATATATGTATATATACATATATATATATATATATATATATATATATATATATATATATATGAACTTGGGTGCAATGATCTGGAAAGAAAATGGGCCCTGACAATGGAAATATAGATTTTTTTTAACATTTTGACTCAGAGCTTTCCCTTAGGACCCAGGAACCCAGCAAAAACTTAAGACTTTTTCCACTCTGTAGCAATCCAATAATGAAACTATGAGGTTTGACAATGACATCTGTGTATGCTAACAAGGAAAGAACAGGGCCCCTTCCTCTCCGTTTGGATTTAAAATTTTCAGTGCTACCCAAAAAGGATTGTTGGGGATGGAGTGCCACTGTGTGGTCAAAGTACTGAATAACAACTGGCTGTTGAGTGGTTAATTCCTCCCCCAGAAAGGAAGCCAAGGTGTGTGTGTGTGTGTGTGTGTGTGTGTGTGTGTGTGTGTGTGTGTGTGTGTGTGTGTGTGTGTGTGTGTGTGTGTGTGTGTGTGTGTGTGTGTGTGTGTGTGTGTGTGTGTGTGTGTGTGTGCATTCCCCTATACATCATGACCAGGCAGAGGAATAAGCACTCAGTCCAGGTCTGTATTGCTCAGGAAAAAGGTCTCAAGTGGAAGTTCACCTAGTGTCAGAGAAGCATATGATCTCCAGGCTTGGTCATTCTGTGAATGGCAGTTGGAATACGCATTTTGCCTTTCCATATTAAATGCAAAAACATACAAGACTGAAGGTGAGAAGTCAGACAACACAGAGACATTCCAAATTAGCACTCATTTTGGATGACATGCAACTATTCTCAGATATAACCTAATCTATGCCTCTGTTTAATTCAAGGAAAGCCACAAAGAAATCAGGTGATCTGGAAAGAGGTACATAGTATTGTCACACTGTAATCAACTAGCTATAATTCGTAGTTTGATGCTTTTTGATAGTCCTGGTAATGTTAACTGCAATAGCTGGGCTTCAGTGTCTCACACCTGTAATTCTAGCTACTTAGGAAGCTGAGATCTGTAGGTTGTGGTTCAAAGCCAGCCCAGGCAGGAAAGACCATGAGACTCTTATCTCCAATTAACTAATAAAAAGCTGGCAATGGCACTGTGGCTCAAGTGGTAAAGCCCTAGCCTTGAGCACAAAGCTCAGGAACAGTGTCCAGGTCCTGAGTTCAAGACCCTGGACTGGCGCACACACACACACACACACACACACACACACTAGCTGCAATAGTAATCATACCTATGAGTCATGTACTAGATTTTTTATGGTATCCCAAATCATCTTTCATGTTCCACTTGTGCTTCTTTTTGTCTTCATCTGAATGTACTAATTTATATATCGTGTTTTCATACTCTCAATATTTTGGCTCCAACTTGTTCCAGTCTACAGAAGGCTTTCAATAAAGCTATTTTAGTTGAGTTCCTGAGATCTTCATTCCCAGAATTTCCATTTAATTTTTTTCAGAATTTCTGTAACTCTACCGAATTCCTCCATTGTGTCCTACAAATTGTCTTTATTCCATTAAGCTTTTTATTTGTATACTCTTAGAATTCATTCATTTTTACTCATATCTTCTTTAGCCTTCTTGATCATTCTTATAACCACAGTTTTGAATTATTCATCTGAGATTTCATCCATTTCCCTGTCATGTGTACCTAAAATGATGTCCATAAGATTGTTAGCGTTTAGAGAAGTTTGTATTGCCTTCTCTTTTCATGGTTTTTGGTCTTGTTTGGTGGTTTTTATTTTTGTTTTTGTATTGGGATTTGACATCTAGTTGCCTGTTACCAGAGTCATTTGTCTAATCTTGTCTTTCTCGGAAGCTAAATTTGGAGTCATAAACTTTTTCTACTTTTTTCTGTTGCCTTTCTCCACTCTTTCCTTTTATATTGTCACCTCTTCTCCTCCATTCCTGATGCTATCTCTTTCAGCAAACATTGTCTCTTTTTTATTACACTCATCTTTTTATTCATGGAGCCAAACAGAGGATGTTTCTAATCTGCCATTTTACCATGTCTCTTCTCATTCTGATCTTTGAAGACTTAATTCTTTATCCTCATAAAATCAGTGCCTCACACACTGATTTTCCATGGCTGATTTTCCATGTGTAGAAGCTCTGCCCTTCTGTCGAAGACATCTCTTGACTGCACGACCACTCCAACCACCATTTTGATAACTGTCCTGCATTTTCCCCCCTCCATAGTGCAAGGCCAGCGACCTTCAACAACCTTCTCTTGAAGTTGAATTCATCTTTGTAAGCTCCACTATGGTTGTGAAGACTATCCTTCACAGATCTGGCAAGTTGAAAGACACCCACCTAAGCAGCAGGAACTCAGCACTTTGTGTTCTGGGTTCCTCTCTTTGGAAGACCAGCTGGCTGCTGGGCAGAAAGCATGTCTTATACTATTTTGTATTTTGTAGCCAATGGCTTAATAGAAACAATAATTGATTGAAGGAAAACATCATTCTTGATATAGCAAAAATGTATCCTCGTCATTACAGGATATATTGTTCTAACTGGGAATTTTGTATACTCCAAGAGTCAAGACTCCAAAATTGGAATCCATCAGACAAGATAGAATTTCACCTTACAAAAATATAGAGTAGCAGCTAAAACCATAGGAATCTAGTCATTTTAGCTAAGTCCAAGTTAACCACAAATGTCGGGCTGTTATAACCAAGCTTAAATGGAAATTGGGCTAGGTTCATACAAAGGACTAGACTGTCCTATGGTACTAGGAGCTGCTGGTTGAATAACAAACCTCTCAAAGATGTTTTACATCTTAATCCCCCAAAGCTGAGCACATTGCCTTGCTTGGCAAATGGAAATCTTCTGATTTAATTCAATTAAAGATCTTGACATGGGGAAAGTATGTTAGATGATCCTAGCAAGGTCTCATCTAATCACAAAGCACCTTATAAAGGAGGCAGGGGACCACTGTGAGCAGCTGGAGATCTGGGGAAGTAAAAGGTTGGAAAGAAGCAAAGGAAGGAGTCATCAGCCAAGGAATTCAGGGAGCCTCTGAAATCTGGAAAAAGCAAAGAAGCGGATTCTCCCTCCAAGGCCTCCAGAGGGCGCTCGATGCTGCTCACACTGACTCGGCTGATTTGGGTTTTTCTGGCTTCCAAACTTTATGAAAACAAACTTCTCTGGGTTTTGTTAAGCCTTTAAACTTATGGTAACTTATTACAGCAACAGCAAGAAACTAACTCACTCTGAAAAAGTAAACAGTGGCGTGAAGGAATACAGTTTCTTTTCAGAACCACTCTGGACTCTGTCTGAGAGTGCATTTTGCCTTGGCAGCCATGTTCTTAGATGCATAGCAACTAAGCATGATGCAAACCAAATTCACCACCCTTCCACCCCACCCCCCCTCCGCCACACACACACTTCCTTGAGGAAAAGAAGACATTTTGTCATTTTGTGGTGGAAACTAGAAGTCAAGCCATAGTTCCCCCCCCCCCCCATCTCCTTTTTTCTTTTCTTCTCTTTTTTCTTTTTTTAAACATTTGTCTAGGGATAAGTAGTAGAGTTTCATGTATCCAAACTGAGACAGTCCAGTGCATGCCTATAGACTAAGGAAGATCTCAAGTTCTAAGTCAGCTTAGTTTACATAGCAAGATCTTATCTCAAAAGAATGATGAAATTACTAAACAAACAAACAGAGATCTTCTTGGGAAAGCTAGAGCTGTTAATACAGTGTCCCAGTGAGCAACTGATTCCACTAAATAACTGATCAACTCTAGGGGCACAAAAATGAGTCAAATCAGCTTAGCTTTCTGATTTGACTTTTTTTTTTTTTTTGGGTCCAGTCGTGGGGCCTGAACTCTGGGCCTGGGCGCTGTCCCTCAGCTCTTCAGCTCAAGGCTAGCACTCTACCACTTGAGCCACAGCGCCACTTCCGGCTTTTTTCTTTTTGCTTATGTGGTGCTGAGGAATCGAACCCAGGGCCTCAGGCATGCAAGGCAAGCGCTCTACCACTGAGCCAACTTCCCAGCCCCTCTGATTTGACTTTTATTATTTTACATTTGATTTGATTAGGATTAGATCTGATTCACCAGGCAGAGCCTAGATCTTAGGGTTTATTACCAACTTCAAAGACATAAAAATCATCCCCAAAGACAAGCCAGTTTCATGTTTTCAAGCATATGTTTCATAAAAATCTTAAGTATACAAAACATGAAGCAAAATAGAAAAACACAGTCCCATAAGAGGTAGATGCCAAAAAAAGAAAAAAGAAAAAAAGTTTGGATCCAAGCATCTCTGTCCATTTTTTTTTTCATGTTTATAAAAGCAAATCTACACAAGGCCTTTGCTACATAGTGTCAGGTTGATTTGATGATACACTGTGGTCTGATGGGGGCAGAGTAAAGAGACCTTTATCCTGATTTTATCCCTAGCAGAGAATGTTTAAACATGAGACTTCAAACAAGGCCCCCTTGGGGGAAAAGAAAGATCCATGAAGGATAAGTTGCAGTGATTTAATGAAGTTTATAAAAACAAATCTTCCAAACATTTATTTTTCAGTCAAGCTTCAAGCTGTAGTTGGGTTAGTATCAGCAACAACATGAAAGAAATATCGCAAACATTGATGTTGGCACTCCAAAAAAATTTTTAAAAGAAGTATTAAAACATCTCCAGTATGTTTTCCATTCTGAAAAGGTGTTGATAGAAAACTTCTAAGCATGTTGCAGGATTTATGCTTTTCCTTTTTAGGAGTTAAACATACCTACATTCTGATGGTAAGGTTCACATGAATAAAGACTCTTTAAAAAAAAATCGCAACAATGCTTGATAAGAAATATACCCATTACCTTGCCCATGTAATTGTAACCCCTCTGTACGGTATTTTCACAATTAAAAAAAAAAGTAGCAATAAGAGTATCACCACTCAAGCCTGGCCAAAAGTATGCCTTCATTCTGTTTTCAGAGTGACTTTTGTATGAAGCATCCTTGGCTTAATTAGAGAATGAGGGTTTTTTCTCCCACATCTCTCCCTCCCTTGCCCTGTGGCACCATCCTATCAGTCAGCATGGATGGGCACTCCCCAACTCTCTGCTATACGAGATGCCAGGGGGGAAAAAAGGAAGATAGGACCAAATGCAGTGTGCTCTCCAAGCCAGAGGTTCTCAAGCCTAAGTGGACACAACTATATGCAAGGGGGGGGGGGGGGCAAGAGAGACAGTGTGCTAGAAATACAAACAGTGTGCTAGAAATACAAAGAATGTATTTTAAATGGAGTGCCTGCATGGAGGTGGGAGGTAGCATGGCTGGATGACCCAACACTTACTTGCCTAGTAAGTGAAGCCCTGAGTCCAAGCCCTAGTACCAAAACACAACATGAATAAAAACACGATGAAAAAGGACTTCTGGAAACAATTGGTGGCCATGGACGTATTTTGTAGAGTATCTCATTTGCTCTTTCTCATTACATAGCAAAATTTTAATACTTAACGTGTTACTTTCTTAGATCATACCTTCCCTTGACATTATTTTCTTCTTTTGTGCAAAAACCGAAAGATATTTTGCCACAGATGGGAGCTCCAACCTCAGCTCCTATTAAAAATATCATCTAAAAAATGCTTTATTTGAAACTCAATTCTGGCTTTGGGTGAGTACATTCATCTACTTGTTTATGATTATTAAAAGGAAAATGATGTTTAATTCTGATTCAGACTGTTCCTGGAATATGGAAATATTTTGGAGACAAAAAAAAACTGTATACTTCTGTTTACCTTTAAAATGTCCAGCCTGTCATAAACTGTTCACATGCAGACTTACAAAGATGTTTTTGGTGTGGTAAGAAGGAAGAAAGGAAGGAAGAAGAATAGGAAGGAGGGAGGGAGGGAAAGAAACAAGGAAGGAAAGAAGGAAGAAAGAAAGAAGGAAGGAAGGAAGGAAGACAGAGAAAGAAAGAAAGAAAGAAAGAACGAAGGAAGGAAGGAAGGAAGACAGAGAAAGAAAGAAAGAAAGAAAGAAAGAAAGAAAGAAAGAAAGAAAGAAAGAAGAAAGAAAGAAAGAAAGAAAGAAAGAAAGAAAGAAAGAAAGAAAGAAAGAAAGAAAGAAAGAAAGAAAGAAAAGAAAGAAAGAAAGAAAGACTGGCAGACTGGCAGACTGGCAGACTGGCAGGCAGGCAGGCAGGCTTCAAGTAGCCCTTTTTTCCTACTTCACATCTTCATTCTTTAGCCAGTTGCCTTTAGAAACTGGAGCTGAGCCTTCAGGCTATGGGAAACTGCATGTTCTTAGTGCAGAGCCCTTACCTGCCACCAAGACACTGACTTCATTTTCAGCCTAATTCAGCTGTAGAAATTTCCTAGAAAACTCTGAGAAAATCTAGAGAGAATTTTTTTGTGCTGCCTTAGCTGCACAAAAAGTCATCTGTAGAAGCAAACCAACAAGTTTCTAAGCCCAGGAAACAGGGACGATCTTCTTGAAAACTTTGGCCCAGAGCTCCAGGGGTGGGTTATTTCCTGGTACTGAGCATAGTGCAAGTGCCCCTTGTGCAGATGTCTATAAATAATCAGGACTGAGCCAGGACACACCAGCCAGGCTCTAGACTCCTGCCCACCCATCCACCATGTGGGGAAACCCAGGCTCCACATTCCCTGAGGCATGTTATCTGGGAAGCCACAGGTCTGTTTGGCACTAGCTAGGCATGAGCTGGGCACTAGCTGGGCACCAGCATGCAGTGTTGAGGAAGTTGGTTGTGTTACCATTTTCTTTGCATTCGATTGACCATCTCATGCACACTGAAAGTAGACAGTTTCTCAGAAAACCAGCCTGAGACAAGTCAAGGAACCCTTATGGAGTCAGGGCACTATCCGCTCCCAGAGTCTTTCCCGAAGCAGCCACTGCCCCTTGGGGTTCTCTGTCTCGCAGTAGTGGTCCTCCCCTGGAGATGCCAGGGGCTCTAATGCAAAGAGCTCTGCATCCCAGTCCATGTCTTCTCCGGAGAAGTGGGAGAGGATTTGTCTGGAGCTCCCCAGTCTGCAAGGGAGGAATGAAGCACAGGTTTAGGTTCAGCTTGGCCACTGCACAAAAGGAAGAGATGCCTGGAATACCACTATTCTTGAGGAGGGCATCAGACTGCCCCCCAGTCCAGGGTCTCAGGAAGTATCAAGCAGTGGCATCAAGGGGGCTGTGGATGGACCTCAGGTGAGCCTTGGCCTGGCCTGGAAGGAGAAAAGCAAGGATTGTGGCTGGGTCATGGTATGGGGTTTTGTTGTTGATGATTGCTTTCACGACATGTAATATAAGTCTAGTCATTGTGGGAGGAGAAGGCTATCTAGGGAACCTTGTTTCTAGTAGAGTTGAATTATTTGTGCAGAAGCAAAGGAAACAGCTGGGTGCCTCTTACCAGGCCTTACAAGATGGACTGGATTGGCCAAGGCAAGAGAGAATTTCCAGTACTACACAACTAGACAGGTACCTAGGCCTAGGGGGGAGAACTCAAGGGAGGGAGGCCACCAGAGAAAGTGCCAAGATGGCCCCAGAGGGGCCTAGCCAGCAAGAAGTCCTCTACCTCAGAGTCTGGCCAATGTGTTCTAAGGAAGGAGCCCCTGCTTCTCAGTTTGCTACTTCTTCCTTCCTGGTACTCTTCTCTGTTCAGCCCTGAACTCTCATTAAAGACTAGTGGCACACCCTGTGTCCATGGCACTGGGTGGTAGAGGATGAAAGTGAAGCCCAAAGCAGAAGGACTATGGAAGTGGGTTAGAGAGAGAAGGAGGCAGATGAAGATCTAAAGCAGGTTCCCAGGCAGGGATAGCAGTCCACCAGGCTAGAGTACCAGGGAAAAAATCATTCTAATCAGTCCTCCCCACATCAACTACACAAGAATAATGTTGGCATATAGGATGGGGGTGGCAAAGCACCTTAAAGAAAACTCCAGGGGGCTGGGAAGGTGGCTCAGTGGTAGAGCGCTTGCCTTGCATGTCTGAGGCTCTGGGTTCAATTCCCCAGCACCACATAAGCAAAAAGAAAAAAAGCCAGAAGTGGCGCTGTGGCTCAAATGGTAGAGCGTTAGCCTTGAGATGAAGAGCTGAGGGACTGCGCCCAGGCCCAGAGTTCAGGACCCACGACCGGACCCCCCCCCCCCCCACCAAAAAAAAAAAGAAAAGAAAAAAAGAAAACTCCAGACAGGTGCCAGAAGTTCATGCCCATAATCCTAGCAACTCAGGAGTTTGAGATCTGAGGATCAAGCCCCAGGAATGGCACACACACACACACACACACACACACACACACACACACACACACACACACACACACACACACACACACACACACACCACAGAACCACTTTAGAAGGGGAGGCATGTGATTGGGAGGAATGGGGGAAAGAAAGAGAAGGAAGGAAGGAAGGAAGGAAGGAAGGAAGGAAGGAAGGAAGGAAGGAAGGAAGGAAGGAAGGAAGGAAGGAAGGAAGGAAGGGAAGGAGGGAAGGAGGGAAGGAGGGAGGGAAGGGATGGAGGGAGGGAGGGAGGGAGGGATGGAGGGAGGGAGGGAGAGAAGGAAAGAAGCACTACAGAAACTTGGACAAAAGCAATCATTCTGGTTACACTATTTAGTTGAAGTACTTACTCTTTTTTATGAGCTTTGGGCTTAAATTTCAGGGTGTTGAATGCCCCTTCCACAGCCTTTGGAAGGTATATGGGGTGTCTTTCAAGCCTCCTCTGAATGCCAATGGTCCTGCGCTCAGTGCTTCTTCGCAGCTGGCCTTCAGGGCTATGTGAAGCATGTTTGACCATGTCCTCAGAATGTCTGCGTGGAGCCCTCAGGATCCAGTTGGAATGTAGGCTGTGCTCCCGGGAGCTGGTGGCCACTAGAAGAGAGAAGCAAGGGCTCCTGGCACAGAGGACTCACTATCAGGAGGAACAGAGGCAAAGGAGATAGTGGGCAGGCTGAGGACAGGTAGAGACAACCTTGCTCATCCTGGTGAGCTCCTGGGGGTCTGACAGTCAAGCCAAGAGGGTCTGACCTTCCAGTTATGGTGCAGCCATAACACGGAATATGCTTTCCATTCAGAAGGAGGACAGCCAGGCACTAACAGCTCATGCCTATAGTCCTAGCTATTCAGGAAGGTGAGATCTGAGGATCATGGTTTAAAGCCAGCCCAGGTAGGAAAGTCTGTGAGACTCTTATCTCCGATTAACTATCAAAAAGCCAGAAGTGGAGCTGTGGCTCAAGTGGTAGAGCCTCGAGTGCAAAAGCTCAGGGAGAGTGCACAGGCATACTACTAGGGGCCTGAGCAGATTCTGAGCCCCTCCTGTCTTCATACTCCACTAGTGTTAGGTCAGTATGTATAACACCAAATTCTCCATCTTAGCCATTTGTAAGTCTGCCATTCAGTCATGCTATTAAGTGTATTCACATTATTGTACACATAATCTCTAGAACTTTCTCATCTCATAAAGCTGAAACTGTTCCCAACGGATCCATTCTTTCTTTCATCATTTCTCCATTGTTTTCCCAAATCCAGTCTTGGGAAAATTCTACCCTATCTGAGCTGGGTTAAGTAGACTGTATGGAAGTTTTTATCCAAACATTGTCCAAGCATTGGAGGCCTGGACTACAGCAGAGACAGCAGGAACAACTAAATCAGGAAGTCCCTCAAGGGATCAAAGGGAGGTGCCAGGGCTTATTGTGCTAGGGCAGGGCTAAGGCTCCCTTTGATGGGGAGGGGTGGGATTCCTGAGGCCTGTCTGAGAAGCCCACCTGCAGCCCTGCCACCTTCAGCTCCAGTATCTATCCAGTACTCACCATCAAAATCCACGTCTTCATTGGGCACGTCGGCCTCAGCAGCCCTTGGGCACCTATCAGTCTCCAGCTCTGCGATGATGGAGTCAAAGAAAGCAATGGCCTCGGCCACATCGGAACTGAACTGGGAATATTTCTTTGAGGATGCTTTCTGTTAAGGTGAAGGGGAGGAGACACAGTGGTCAGGGCCACTGAATGCCTCACACACACAGAAGTCAGAGATGCTGAAAAGATTATATGCTGTTAAAAACGAAACGCAGAGTTAGGAATTTGTGGGGTTTCAAAGGTAAATGGGATAGTCACTATATAGAATCAACAATGCCTATCAATGATGAATGGATAAAGAAAATGTGGCGTGTGTACACACAATAGAAACTTCTCTAGCAATTAAAAAAATGGCCATTTTCTACAACATGGATGGGGCATCTCAAGTTATCATCTAAGTGAAATAACTCAGGCACAGAAAGCAAATAATATACACGAAGAAATGAAATGGTTCATGTCATACAGGTGGAGAGTAGAATTGTCATGTGAGGAAGGAAGTTGTGAGGGGACATTGGAGGAGGTGAGACAATAAATGCCAAAATATAGTTCATTTGGAGGAACACGTTCTAACGGTTTACAGTGTGATAGGGTGTCAACAGTTTGAACAATTTATTATCTATTTTATAATAACTAGAAGAGAGACGTTTGAAGGTTCCCCCAAAAAAGAATGATAAATGTTCGGTGTTAATGGCCCATAGCTGCAATCCTTCCTGCTAAGAAATCTGAGATCTGAGGATCAAGGTTCAAAGCCAGCCAAGCCAGCAAAGTCCATGAGACCCTTACCTACAATTAACCACCAAAAAAGCCAGAAATGAAAGTGTGGCTCAAGTGATAGAGCACCAGCCTTGAGCAAAAAAAGCCAAGTAAGAACTTGAGGCCCTGAGTTCAAGGCCCAGTGCTAGCACAAAAACAAAACAGCAACAATATCAAAGAATTATAAATGCTTAAGGAGAGGAAAATACTAAGCACTTAGATTTGATCATTAGACAGTTAATACATATATTGAATTGTCACACTGTATCTCATAAGTATCAACAACTATTGTGTGTCAATTAAAATTGTTAAAGGTAAACGTAAGTGCCCTATGGATAGAAGGCAAGCAGTCCAGATCTATAATTGCCATAGGTCAATGGATTTCCAATTATCTCAAAGAAAGAGAGAGAGAAAACGAAAGTCCAATAAGATCTACTTCTTTCTTGGTCACAGATTTGACATTAGGCAAAATAATTAGTCTTTCTCTGGTCATGTTTCCTGATGATAAAATTACAGAGATTTTAGTATGGTTACTTGAGAAGTATAACAAACAATAAAACATGAAGTCAGAAAAATCTATTCAGTGCCCAAGCAAGTCTCAGCTTCTGTACTGACTTGCCCTTCTCCATCTCAAGTTATCATCTTCTTCATCATGTCTCACAAAGGACTGGGAGCTGAGAGCCACTAACAAGTCCAGGCACCATGTGAGCGCCATATAGGGGAACTCCAGATGAGAGAGACAGAACCAACATGTGAACTAAAACATTTAGGAAGGGATAGAACCCTCCTCAAGTTCTGTTATTATGGGCCATTTTCACCTAATGTAGAATTTTTTCATTCTATGTGGGCATTTTGGAAGTGGAACATGGGAATGGTTTATCAACAACTAGGATTACATTACAGACCGGCATGCTGGGGGAAAAGGATGACATTTCTATGTGCGTCACTTATTTTGTGATATGGATGTGCTTTATAATACTAGGAAACACTTTTAAATTATGGGTTCTTTTCCTTGTTTTAATTACAAAGGTTTTTCTTAATAAGATATAGTAGAGGGCCACAACATAACCCTGGATCTTTTTTTAAAATTATTATTGTTATTATAAAGGTGATGTACAGAGGGGTTACAGTCACAGAAGTCAGGAAAAGAGCACATTTCCTTTTTGGACAATATCACCCTTTCTATCACTCTCTCCAAGTTTTCCTCTTCCATCCTCGCTCACAAGTTGTATAGTTCATTTTCAACATAGTGTCCAGTGAGTACCATTGCTTCATTTTTTCACCTTTTTCCCTCCATTTCTGTGCCTCCTCTTTTACTCCCAAAGACATATAAATGAACAAACAGAACCAAAAGAAAAGAAAACAAAAACAGCGAAAAGGGAGAAAAAACTCTTTATTTCATTTCCTGGAGTTCATTTTGATAAATATTATTTGTATAATCAGATGCACATGGGCATTGTGCTTTTCTGTTTCTCTCCAAAGAGTATTCTCCTTTGGTCTTAATGTGTGGAAATGCCTGGAGCCTTGTATAATTTATTTTGTCCTGGTATTTTTAGATCTAGCTTCTGCATATGAGAGAAAACATGTGCTTTTGTCTCTCTGAGCTTGGCTTACCTCACTTAGCATAATTTGTTCTAGGTCCTTCCATTTCCCTGCAAAATGATATAATATAATTCTTTCTAATGGCTGTGTAAAATTCCATTGTGTATAGGTACCGCATTTCTTGAATCCATTCATCTATTGTAGGACACCTGGGCTATTTCCACAATTTGGCTATTGTGAATAGTGCAGTAGACCTGAATCTTTTTATTAAAAATGAAAGATTGGGCTGGAGGAAGTGGCTCAAATGACAATGCCAGGTCTAACAAGCTTATGGTCCTCAGTTCAATGCCCAGTACCATTAAAAAATGGAAGATTAATAATGCACTTATACAGACTCTTTTAAAAAAAAAGTAAAGACCAGTGAAAAGTAGTAATCTCAAGGACAAAGAGAACAGAAGAGAGGTCATTCTCATTGCAATGGTTGCTTTGGAATGAAAAATTCAAAGTCTGTTACTAGAGACCCTTGCCACAGGTTTGACTCTGGGGGTGCCAACAAAGACCAGATACAGTCACTTATTTGCTTGCTTAAAAATAAGAAACTGTGGGCTGGGAAGGTGGCTCAGTGGTAGAGCGCTTGCCTTGCATGCATGAGGCCCTGGGTTTGATTCCTCAGCACCACATAAGCAAAAGAAAAAAGCCGGAAGTGGCACTGTGGCTCAAGGGGTAGAGTGCTAGCCTTGAGCTGAAGAGCTGAGGGACAGCACCCAGGCCCAGAGTTCAGGCCCCACTAACGGGCCCCCCCCAAAAAAATAAAATAAAATAACTAAAAATAAGAAACTGCTTTTGCTAAAAAGCATTGGCTCCAACCAGGCACTAGTGGCTCACACCTGTAATCCCAGCTACTTAGGAGGCTGAAATCTGAGGATCATGGTTCAAAGCCAGCCTGGGCAGAAAAGTCCATGAGACTCTTAGGTCCAATAAACTACTCAGAAAAAGCAAGGTGGCACTGTGGCTCAAGTTGTAGAGCACTTAGCATTGAGCACAAAGAGGCTCAGGGACAGCACCCAGGCTCTAACTTCAAGCCCCAGGACCAGCAAAAGAAAGAATAAAAAAAAAGTGACTCCTTGCTTGGGGCCATGAGTTAACTAACAGCAGTATAACTCACTGACATCTCTGCCTCCATTTTGTACCTGTCCCCTTCTCTCTCAGTCTCTTTCTCCTAGAGTCACCCTGGATTCCAGAAATGACAGGACTGACTGCTAGGATATCTCTTTGTGACAAAAGATAAAACTACCCCCAAGCAACAGTGATCCTATAGGACAGACCACCTACCAAAGGAGGGCAATTATCTGTAATGATGAGGCTGTACCCTGGAGCAAGAGGAGTCATCTGATGGGGACCAGATGGCCCTTCTCCAGTGACAATGGTGATAACAACTTCAGTTCCTCACAGGACCAAAACTGAAATAATGACCAACCAGGTTAAACTTTGCCCAGGGCTCCTTAATCATGTATATTGCAACTCCTGCCCCATTTCTTCCTCTGCTTTATGGAAAGCCCACGTGAGCACTCCAAAGATAAGCTGAAATGTTTACCCTGTACTCTTCCCCAAAGCAGCCAGTGTGTTCACCAATCTCCCTTCCCTGACTTTCACCTCTACTTATGTCTTTAATTGGCACATCAAAGTGAACTGGCCGTGTTGAACCCTGGAGCTAGGCCTCTGGCCTGGGTCTCCCGTGACACTGCCACACTGAAAGAGAAATATGGTAAAGAGAGAAATATGGTAAAGCAAGAATTTTTTATTCTGTTTAACCAAAACCAGAAAGACATTCTAGAAATCTGTCTTCCCTATTTGAACAACAGCTATGAGTCTAAATAGGAAAAGGACAAAGGCAGGGTGCCAAGGGCTGCATATATGTGCGTGTTACAGTTCCTGTTCTGTGGGTTCCCCTAGCACCAGGCTTGAGGGAAGGCTTCCTACTTCCAGAAAAAAAAAGAAGCTAGAAAGAAAAAGCAATTTAAGGAGAACAGATTAGAATGACTGAATGCTTCTTTAAATTCTCAAAGTTTAATGTAGCCCCTGTTATAATTCTAGTCTTACTCTCTGCCTTTGCTAGAGCCAGGAGAAGCATCTTATGATGATGAAGCCACAGGACAAAGGAGCCAACAACTGATCAGGATATACAGTGAATGAGGACAGAGAACAAAAGCTCCTGAACTAAGTTCCCTAGACTCTTGTGTACCTCCTGGTGCTTAACACACAGGGATCCTCCTAGCTCCTTGCACCTTACCTAGGAAGGAAAGCATCCCACCCAAAAGGGTGTATTTTCCCTGCCCCAAACCTTACCCAGGCCTTCTGTTGGGCAGGATCTCTCTGCTTGTGTTCCTGAGGCTTGTTTGCTTCCTAGGTTCAGTGTTTTGCATCTAGTCCTGTCTTCTGGTTAGACACAGCTGCTGCCTCGATATTTTTTTTCAATACTGGGGCTTGAACTCAGGACCTCATGTTTGTGCTCACAAGGCTAGTGCTTTAACACTTGAGCCATCCCTCCATTTCCTAGGGGGCTGAAGTGGGGGGTGGTGTTGCTGGTTAATTGGAGATAAGAGTCTCACAAAGACTATTCTGCCTGGACTGGCTTGGAACTGTCATGGTTAGAGCGCAGCCTCCTGAATAGCTAGGATTACAAGTGTGAGACACCAGTGCCTGGCTTCAATGTGTCTTAAAAGCTGAGGATTCTAGTAGTTTCCTATCATCAAGGTAACCAAACCTCCTGTTTTGCTCAGGAATCATCCCAGTTTAGGGATGATTCTCCCACTGTCAAAAGTGTGTCTAGTTGGAGGACTAATTTTGCCTTTCCCTCCACCCACAACATTATAATTATGCCGTCTCTCCATTTTCTGAAGTCTGCAGTAGGCAGACTGTCCATTTTACAAAAAAACTTAATGTGCCTATGAGAGTATTTTCCCTAATTCTTCGCAAATTCACATTCTCTGACTTCAGTTCCTCTTTATCTTTCTTGCTTTAATCTTGTGCACAGTAACTCTTCTCAAATTTTCAGATTCAGTTTATTTAAACTGATCTAGTATAATTAAAATCCCTTGTGAAAAAAATTAAATATAAAAATCTTAGATCTGATGTCAGGTACAGGTGGCTTACACCTGCAATCCTAGCTACTCAGGAGTCTGAGATCTGAGTATCGTGGATCGAAGCTAGATCAGGAAGAAAAGTCCATTAGACAGATTGGACATTGGCAACTCAAAGAATTCTGTTTATAAATTTTATTTTATTTTTGTCAGTCATGAGACTTGAACTCAGGGCCCCGAGTGCTGTCCATGAGCTCAAGAGTAGCACTCTACCACTTTGAGCCACAGTTCCACTCATGGTTTCTTAATGTTTTGCTTGTAACTTTTATTGTCTTTAAGAAGTTGTACAAAGGGATTACACTGGAGCATGTCGGCTTATATGTACAATGCATCTTAATGTCATTCTACCTGATTCCATTCCATGCAACCTCATCACATGAGTGTGATTCCAGCTATGGTATTGGGAGTTGCTGCTTCAGATCATGGCTGCTCACACCTGTCATTCTAGCTACTCAGGAGGCTGTGATTTGAGGATTGTGGTTCAAAACCAACTGGAGAAGTATGTCCATAAGACTCTTATTTCCAATTAAGCACCAAAAAATCTGGAAGTAGAGCTGTGTGGCTCAAGCTTTAGAGCCACTAGCCTTGAGCCAAAAAGTTCAAGGACAATGTTCAAGCCCTGAGTTCAAGACTAGCATCAAAAAGATTTTTTTTAAGAGAAAGCATTGTCTTCATCTCTAGACATCAACATTTACTTCAGTGCCTGACATGGAGTATAACTACTTTTGGAGCCAACTAATATGACTAGCATATGTACCATTACCTAGTGTTATATTTGCCAATCAATTGAGTGTTGCTAATTTATGACTTTGGAATTTAACTTGACAGATTTGAAAAACTCTATATTTCTCAAGATGCCCTGTTAACTTGCAATAGTTACATTCTGATAAACTAACATTAATGTGAAAATATCATAAGCAGAAAGTACATTCAATGCACCTAATCTACCAAGTATCACAGCTCAGCGCTAGCCTACATTAACCATCATGAGAATACAGTTGGGTCAAGTTCATCTAACTCAAAGCCTGTTTTACAAAGTGTTTGATATCTTATGCATTTTATTGAACACTGCACAGAAACTGAAAGGCAGAATGTTGCCTGGCAACACTCCCACATCATCATAAAGTCAAAGTATTGAAAGTTGAACCATCATAAGTTGCAGATGAACGGTATTTTTTATTTCTATAGCATTGTGGTAACACTGTTCTGGGCTAATCAGAGCTGTAAGTCTAAATGTCACTAATAGTAATGTAATTTCTAGGGAAAAAATGTGGAATTGGTCTGGGTTGGGAAAATGGTTCTCCATTGGATCATTCAACTGGGTGAGATTAAATGCAAAACAGTTCAAAATAACCCACAAAAAATTTAACATCATTGAGAGAAGATTTTCAGGATAAATCTTCAGAGCTCAACTCCTGCCATACTTCAGATGGAGTTTCAGGACCAAGTCAAAAGTAACATTTATCTTCTCCATTTGGATTGTAGTACTGAAGGAAATAGATACCCATGACTGAAGTTTTATGAAAAGTGAATGGTAGTTTATAATAAAAATTATAGTTATTAAGAACAGACAGCTTATTGTACAGTACAGTCATTGGCATTTAAATGCATACATACACACACCCACATAAAAGTTTTCAATACATAAGCTAAATAATTGGTAGACTTGCCATAGCTGAAGAAAAAAAGTCAGTGAAATCAATGGAATAGAACTGAAAACCCAGAAATGAACCCACAGACCTATAGCCACCTAATCTTCTATAAGGGAGCTAAAAATAGAATGGCAAAATTGGTTAATCACCTGTAGAAAACTAAGGCTAGATCCTTATATATCACCCTGCACTAAAATCAGCTCCAAATGGATCAAAGACCTCAGCGTCAAAACAGACACCCTGAAAACATTAAAGGAAGGAATGAATAAGAGAAACCCAAGTCTCCTTAGCACAGGCTGAAATTTTCTTAATAGAGACCCAGAAACACAACAGATCAAAGAATGGTTGGACAAATGGGATTGCATGAAGCTGCAGAGCTTCTGCATGCCAAAGGACATAGCTAGCAAGATTGATAGAAAGCCCACGGTTGGGAGAAGATCTTCACTAGCCAAACAATGGACAAGGGTCTCATATCTAAAATATACTTGGAACTCAAAAAATTAAATCCCCCAACAACAAATACTCAAACAACTGCCTGATAAAAAGTGGGTTAAAGACTTAAAGAGAAACTTCTCTGAAGAGGAAATAAGAATGGCCAATAGACACATGAAGAAATGCTCAACCTCTCTAGCCATAAAAGAAATGCAAATCAAACAACATTGAGATACCACCTCACCCCAGTTAGAATGGCTATAACCAAGAATTCTAATAACAACAGATGCTAGAGGGGATGTGGCAGAAGGAAACCCTACTGCATTGTTGGTGGGAGTGTAAACTTGTTCAACCACTTTGGAAAGCAGTATGGAGGTTCCTCAAAAGACTCCACATAGAGCTCCCCTATGACCTAGCAATCCCACTTTTAGGCATTTACCCAAATGATCACAAGCAAGACCATACTAAAGCCACCAGCTCAACTATGTTTACTGCAGCATTATGTACCATAGCTAAGATATGGAAACAATCCAGATGCCCCTCAATAGATGAATGGATCAAAAAAATGTGATGTGTGTGTGTGTGTGTGTGTGTGTGTGTGTGTGTGTGTGTGTGTGTGTATACACAATGGAATTCTATGCCTCCATCCATTTGTTAGGAAATTGAAATGGAAAGACTTGGAAAAAAATTATATTAAGTGAAGTAAGCTAGGCCCAAAGAAACATAGGTCCCATGGTTTCCCTTATTTGCAATAACTAGTACATGTCTAGGACAAGCAGAAAAGGTCAAAAGATATATACGTATGACCATATAAGATGATATTAAGTGAAATGATCACCAAGATAGGGGCACAAATATTATTTTGTCTTTCTTGCTATTGGTTCTAACGTATTTATAATGTACCACGTGTTTTTTTTTTGTTTCTTTGTATGTTCGTCCCCCAAGGTATAACCCCTGTTTTCACTGTATTTGATATCTGTGCCCTGCATATAGAAAATGTACTCATTATCTTGCTCATGTAACAATAACCCCTCTGTACAGTTTTTTAACAATTATAAAACTTACAAAAATCAGTGAAGTAAAAAAATCAACACAAAGAGATTTTTAAAAAGGGGGGGGGGGAGGATATTAATTCTCCCAATCCAGGAGCATGGTTTTTCTACTTCCTTAGTTCTGCTCTGATTTCCTTTTTCAGGTTTTTAAAGTTTTCATAACAGAGGCCCTTCACATCTTTAGTTAACTCCTAGGAATTTTATTTTTCAGGAGGTTATTATAAAAGGAGTTGCTTTCCTGATTTCAGCTGCGTTCTTCTTATTATTGTCATACAGAAAAGCCATTGATTTTTGAGGGTTACTTTTATACACTGCTACTTTGCCAAAGCTTCAAATCAGCTTGAATAACTTGGGAGTGGAGACCATGGGGTTCTTTAAATACAAGATCATGTCATCTGCAAAAAGGAAGAGTTTTACCTTATCTTTCTGTATTTGGATCCCCTCTATGTTTGCATCTTGTCTTATTGCTCTAGCTAGGCAGAAGCAACCCAGATGCCCCTCAGTAGATGAATGGATCAAGAAAATATGATATAGATATAGATATAGATATCTATATATATATTAATTCTATGCCTCCATCAGAAAGAATGGCACCACCCCCATTTGTTAGGAAATAGAAAACATGGAAAAAATTATATTAAGTGAAGTAAGCCAGACCCAAAGACTCATAGGTCCCATGGTTTCCCTTATTTGCAATAACTAGTATATGTCTAGGATAATCTTGCCAGACAAGCAGAAAAGGTCAAAAACTATGTACAAATGACCATATAAGAAGATGCTAAGTGAAATAAACCCCAAGATAGGGACACAAGAGGTTTTATCTTTGTCACTGTTGTTTTTAATGTATTATGTGATTTTTTTTGTTTCTTTTTTATGTCCTTCTCCCATGGTATAACCCCTGTTTTCACTGTATTTGATTCTGGTGCCCTGCATCTTGTATATACATTTTATTCTAATTTGGGGAGGGGAAGGGAAATAACAAATGCTGAAACAAAGATACAGGTTGACCCATTGTAACAAAGAGATGTACAAGACACTATGTTGAAAACGAACTTTACAACTTGGAGGGGGGGAAGTGGGGAGGAAAGGGAAGTTGGGGGAGAAACAAAGGAGGGGTAATAGTGCTGGATAGGAAATGTACTCATTATCTTACTCATGTAACTGTAACTCCTCTGTACAGCATCTTTACAATAAAAATATATTTAAAAAAATTTTTAAAGGGGAAAGATCTCTAGATGAGCGAAACCTTGGTACATATAAATAAACATCAACAATCCACCCAAAAAACTTCTGTGACTCTTCCCTGCACATCAGGTGAGCAACCGGTTCTATGGCGGACAGTAAGGAGATGTCCTCTAAATTCTGAGGTTATCTACTTGGAGCAGTGCCAGATCCTACAGGTAAGGAGCTCAGTCCCCAAGATTGCCCTCACCACCACTTCAGATGCCAGACTGGAGCCCCAGCTTGTTTTACCTGTGCTTCTGACTGACCAAGTTGTAAGTCAGCATCCCCACAATCTCTTGCTAATTTCAACTACGTTGTTAGAGTGGCTCACAGGACAAGGATGTGTTTACTGTTTTGTTGGTATAAAGCCTATTGTAAATGATACTCACATGCAGCAGAGGGTGCCACACTCTAGAACCTTCATGAGGTCTGCCCTACCATGCACAAGCATTCTGATCCCAGTCCTTTCTTTCTTTCTTTCTTTCTTTCTTTCTTTCTTTCTTTCTTTCTTTCTTTCTTTCTTTCTTTCTTTCTTTCTTTCTTTCTTTCTTTCTTTCTTTTTTTGGAGGGAGGGGTGCTATGGAAGCTCCATAACACAGGTATGACTGATTTAATCATTAGCCATTGGTAATCAAGTTAACTTTCAAACACCCCTATGCCCACGCTCATCCCCGCCCATGACCAAATATTGGGTACTGGAGCTAAAGACCACAATCCTGTTTTCCTGCCTTGGTCTTTCCCTAGTCCTCCACCCCAAAGCTACCCAAGGGCTGGCAGCCATCAATCTACTCAGCATGAAATGGTACTTACTGACTTGAGAGTTCACTTGGAGAGTGAACAATGAAACAGATTTCATGGCATCACATATATAAAGAAGATTCTTTAAAAGTTAACCATCTATTTAGTTTTACCCATTAATCACACCTTTAGAAATCTGTTTTAAAATGCTTTATAGCTCATAAAGTAAGATGTATTTATTTTTATTTTTTTTGTCGGTCGTGGGACCTGAACTTTGGGCCTGGGCACTGTCCCTCAGCTTTTCTGCTCAAGGCTAGCGCTCTGCCACTTGAGCCACAACACGACTTCTGGCTTTATCTGCTTATGTGGTGTTGAGGAATTGAATCCAGGGCCTCATGCATGCATGCTACCACTGAACCACCTTCTCAGCCCCAGATGTACTTTATTTTTAAAGTCTGATAAGTGTTTGAAATAATGTGTTAAAGTTTTTGTCTTTAAAACTTGGTTTACAAAATCTACTCTACGTTACACATGCCTATGTACATCTACACACACACACACACACACACACACACACACACACACACACACACACACACACACACACTTCCAGATTTAGCAAATAAAATACAAGTTGGAAGTTAAATTTTAGTTTCAGGTGAATGATGAATAATTTCTTATTGTAAGTATGTATCAAGCCATGTGTCACTTGGTGCCACATCCCTTTTTGTCTCAGATGTTCAAGAGATCACTCAAACCTTAGAACTCAAGAATGGGGAAAATTTGTGCTTAAAAAAATCATCCAACACAGCCAAGTGCCAATGGTTCGAGCCTGTCATCTTACTCAGGAGGTAGAGATCAGGAGGATTGTGGTTACAGGCCAGCCTGAGCAAAGCAAGACCCCACCTAAACAGAAAAATGGATATGTGGATTGAGTGGTACATTCTATTCCACCTACAGTGTAAAATGCAAATATGAGGATCACAGCATATCCCAGGCAGAAAGAGAGACCTTATCTCAAAGATAATCACAGCCAAAATGACTAAAGGTAGGGTTCAAGCATCTGCCTAGCAAGTGAGAAGTCTTCAGTACCACCAAATAAATGAATAAACAAGCAAGCCTATCCATCAGATAGCTGCAATACAAATTTAATAAGACATCCTCATTTTATTTACATATTAAATGCAACTACACTAGTAGAAAAATGATTTTAAAAGATACACTTAAAATTCATGTAGTGATCATTTCTAGATGGTAGGATTTGTAAGTTTTTTTTTTTCTTATATCTCCTATGTTTCATAAATTTTACCTAACAAACAAATGTCATCATAAAAATGTACAACTAAAAAGCATTTTTTTGATGGTGGGCTCTGAGTCACGTACACAATGAATGCTTTGATCATATAACATACTCAACCAACATTTTACTCTATTAAAAAGAAAAGGCAAATCTCTACTCATCCAAACAGCAGACCTTTGATTTTTCCCAGTCTACCACCAAATTCTGTAACCTTTTTTTTCTTTTACTATTGGGGTTTCTCAGGCTATTGATTATTGTACATCTACCACATGCCTAGACTTCTGCTAGAGACTGGAGTTAAGAGGATCAATGAGAAGATGAACTGTCCATTAGATGAGCTCACAGTCAGTGGCCAGGATTAGCCAATGAACAGACAATTTCAACACATAGGCTGAGTGCTGAGGGAGAGCTCTGACTCAGGGAAGAGGGAATCTACAGAGTCAGATTGCATATGTGAGAAGAGGCAGTCTGGGGAAGTGCTCACAGGATAAGAAGTCGGCCAAATGAACAGAGTGGAGGGAGAGGAAAAGGAAGAGGAGGTATTGTTTCTAGGCAGGGCAAAGAGCTTTTGTGTAGAGGGAAGGCTTGGAAATGCAAACACATATTTTGTGGCTTGACTAAGAACAAGTGACTGCAGGCCTCACATGCTCTGTTATCCATCATTGTTACACTGCCTGCCATCTTGCAGAAAGTTCTGCCAAGCATAATGGAATACTCTTTGCAGTTCATATTGAATTTTTACTGCCTTTCAACTCTGCAAACTAGATACGGGCCAAGTGATAGATTCCTGTATCTACTCCCTTGTAACTATACAGAAAAATCTGTGCTTTAGTATCATTGCATCTGAAAAGTAGTTCCCAGAACTGCAAACCAGAATCCATTTCCCATCTCATATGCCATTAATCTATGGGTGATTTGGAATCTTTACTTACAGCGCTAGATTCAGACCCTTCTGCTATTTGCTTCTGACTCTACCTTTATTTTATGAATGAAGACTGTGTGGTCTTAATAGAAAATGGTTCTGAAAGCTAACTATGTTCAAAATAAAACTGTTTTAGGGCAGCCATTCTCCAGAGCTCAACTGGTTTTTGAAATCATTCTTTCTTCCTTTTCTTGTGCTTATTGTAGGGCTTAAACTCAGAGCCCAAATGCTGTCACTGAGTTTTTGTGCTCAAAGCTAGTGCTCTACCACTTGAGCCACATTTTCACTTCTAGATTTTTGTGGTAGTAATTGGATATAAGAGTCCTGCAGATTTTCCTGCCTGGGCTGGCTTTGAATCATGATCCTCAGATCTCAGCCTCCTGAGTTGCTAGGATTACAGTGTGAGCCACTGGTGCCTGTCTTAAAATCGTTTTTATAGCAGGTGAATTTCTCTTTTTTTAATAATTTTTTTGGTTTATTTTATTTTATTTATTTTTTTTTGTTGTTGGTCGTGGGGCTTGAACTCTGGGTTTGGGCGCTATCCCTCAGCTCTTCAGCTCAAGGCTAGCGCTCTAGCTCTTGAGCCACAGCGCCACTTCTGGCTTTTTTCTTTTTGCTTATGTGGTGCTGAGGAATCGAACCCAGGGCCTCAGGCATGCAAGGCAAGCGCTCTACCACTGAGCCACCTTCCCAGCCCCAGCAGGTGAATTTCTTTAGTCAGGAGACAGGAATGGGTGTTCATTTTGTAATTAGTTCAGTCTAGGCACACATACATGCCAGCTTCTCATAGCTTGTAATGCACACATAATTCTTAATTAATTAATTAGGTTTCTTCTGACAAATAGTAACCAATAACTTCAATCTTTAAAAATACACAGCCAAAACCATCCGAGTTGATGAGGCTTAAGTGTTCCAACGTACTGTGGCCTGCCTTAAACAGCCTCCCTCTCTCTACCAGTCAGTTCTGTGCCCAGCCGCCCGGAGCTCTTCTCTGTAGTCACCCAGGCCAGGCTCCACTTATAGGGTCTAATTCTCATAGTGGAATGCTGGTTGTGTACCTGTTTATCTAGCCCTAAAAATGTAAAGAGGTATCCTCCCCTAATGACAGCAAATGTCCTTGTCAGAAACAACATAATTACAGACTTTCCTTTCTACTTCCCATGAGAAACCAAAAGTTGTACAATTGGGCATTTTTTAAAAAATGAAGGAAGTTCAGATGCCTGCTACAATATGGACGAACCTGGAAAATGTTAGAGTCAACGAAGTAAGTCAGAGACAAAAGTGCAAATACTATATGATTCCATTTACAGTCATGCACTGATATTTCTATCAACAGAGCCCACATACAAATGATGGTGGCCCGTTATGACTCTATGGGCTACTCTAGGTTAATCTTCCTAGTTAGTGTAAGGATATTTTCCCATGGTCACACAATGACAAAGTTGCCTACTAGCTCATTTCTTGGAATGCAAACCTGTTGTACATATATGGGCTCAAACTATCTTGTTACACCAAACTGAGATATGCTCTAAGGAGGAGAAAAGGAGAAGTGAAATACTCCACAGCCGCCTTACAGTAGGATGGGACTACTACTTGAGGAAAGCATCAAGGAACAGGTAAGGAGAGAAAAATCAAGGCAGAAGCCAATCTGTCCCAGATATGGCCTGAGAATAAATGGAACAAGGGCCACTTGGCTTTTGTTAAGATGTGGGAGTAAAGGAAAAGTGTTGTCCTGCAAGAAACCCAGCAGGATAACATTTTGCTTTTCTGTCTCCTGGGATGAATCACATTTTAGCGAATTTTCACAGGATGTTGGAAAGGTGGTTGTTCTGTACTTTGGGCATCTGAATTCTCCACGGGGCCCAGAGGGACAAGCAGAGGCTACACACTCATGCATCCTTCAGCCCTCATGAAAATGCAGCTCCTGATAAGAAATGTACTCATTATCTTGCCCATGTAATTGTAACCCCTCTGTATGGTATTTTCACAATTAAAAAAAAAAAAAAGAAAATGCAGCTCAAGGCCAATCTTTGACTGTTACAACTGAAGTTCTGAGAAATCTTCACCAGAAACTCTGCACTGGCTTACTACCTTGCTTAATGACCCTTCAGATTGATGCACCATGAGGACAGGTTCTCTGGGTTATTCACCAGCATCTAGAACATTTCCTGACTCATAGCATGAATTTGATAAGTATATTGAGGGATGCATAAATAATGTATTCATGAATGGTTACCACAATGTTAATTAAGAGCATTATCCACCATGTCTCCTAAGGTTTCCATGATCAAATACTGAGAGATTTGGGAATTCAAAGTTATGGAGTGGATAAAACCTTCATTTAGGATAAAACCCTAAGTAATATACATAGTTGTTCTTAGATCATGAGAATTGTGAAATGAGTCCAACTTTCTTTTATCTTAACTTCCATCAAGTATAGAGCTAAATCTAAAGTTTGCCATCTATGTGTCAACTGAAGTGACACATTATCTACAAATGCTTTTGTGTGATGTTGACTTTCTATAGATGTTTCTTCTCCCCTGATGTTCTAATTTCTGCTGCTAGTTTAGTATTCTGGAGTGTAGCTTGCTCACTTCAGATTCTTTGTAGGATGAGCTATGAGGAAATACTTGTGCTGGAATATGTGGAGGCTGCAATGCCTATCTATGATGACATGCCTGTAGAAAGACCGTCCTTGTATTCTTTTCCTAAGGCAGGTTGAGAAGTGCAAAAGTAGATAGGACAAACTCAGTGGAGACATTGGATGAAGTAGAATCAATAGTAACTAAGTGAAGAAAAGGAAGAATGGAAGAAAATTTTATATCTGAATTGTTCAGAGGAGTTTTTTTTAATACATTTCTGGTCATCTTTAGCCATGTTTCTCCTAGGAAAAGAGAGACCGAGTCATTCAGAACCCCTTCAGGAGATATCTAGCACAGAGTTCATGCTAAGTCACAGACAGGCATCTCCTGCAGGCCCAGAAGCACAGGATAAAGCAGCCCCTTGCTGTATCCCAAGCTGCACACTCCAAACACTTGTGCTCAAAATGTGTTTTCCAAATGGAAAGGTACTGGTAAAACTGAACAAGGATGTGAGTTCTGATATGGTACAGATTGGTTTTTTTTAAAAAAAAAACAAAAACACCTGGCTCTCCCTTAAGAACTTGGCCTTTCATGAATCCTTATGTGCCTCGGAGCCCCACACTTCTCATCTGTAGAGTGGGGCTTGCTTACCTTCTACATGTAGAAGTAGAAGATGATCAGAAGTGAAGGATAACAGCTGGTTGTCCTTGATGTGTCATGGCTGAGGCACAAGGACAGAAGAATGGGAGAATGTCACAGCTTCTCTGCCCTGACAGACAGAATGAAGAGACCCAGAGCAGGAAGCTCTCACTTTGTCCATTCATAGACTACGTTCTGGGACAACTCCATTTCAAATATGCTATCCTTCTGCAATGTGCATCAGGCCCTGAGTTGGACATTCTAGCATCTAGACATCCAGACCCTGACTCTCAAACTGCAGCTCATGCCCAACACTTACGTAAAAGTCATCAGATTGCTGTTGTTTTGCTTTTAAAATGCCGAAAATCATTTTAAATTCATTTTTACAATCACCTCTTGCCTTGAAGGAGAAGCAGATTGCCACAGGGACTGCATGGGACCCCCACATGCAAGGTCTCTGGGGGCTTGCTATACTAACCCCGGGCTCAACTCCTTTCCAGGTTGTTCTCACGTTCTCCTCCCTCTTAGGCTCAAGGTTTCCTCAGAGTGATTGGATAGCAGATCAGTGGACATCTTAGTGCGTTATGTCTTAAACTTCATTCATGCTTCAATCTGCCTGCTAAAATTAAAACTCCAGAGTATGACACTCTGTACCTCTCTGGACCCCAGCAGTGGCTTGTGAGATCACAGTATCAAGCAAAGAAGGAGAAATAAATCTATTTTTCAAAACTTTCTCTCTGGTTGTATGTTTGGCTAAACTGGTCAACACCTAAGATATATTTCTTACTGCTGTGGATCTCAATCAAAATAGTTTTAAGGACACTTTTCTTAATCAAAATAGTTTTAAGGACACTTTTCCTGCCAAGAACAGATAAAGAAAGCAGGTCCAGGGGCTGTTATCTAGAGAGAGGGAAGGAAGGACTGTCATGATGTCTTGGGACCACAGAACATGGTTCTCATTCTCCCCTATCTATGGAACCAAAAGCATCTCTAAACAGAGCCTATAACCCTAGAAGATTCAAGCTACAAGAAAACCTAGCAGCCCTAAAATCATCTTTGTCATCAGAGGTGGCCTCCAAAGAGAAAGAGGTTGATTCATGGATCTACAACAGACTGGCCATAGGCCTCGGCTCAGAGGCCCAATTCTGGAAGACTTTTCTATAGAGCCCAACACTGACATACTTTTGCCGTTAAAATGGTGATTTTAAACTAGTCCCTTTTGGTATTAAATGCAGACAGTTGAAACCGGTAAGGTTAGGCCAAGTCCTAGAGATTTGATAACAGTCCAATCAGTCATTCAACATTAATGGATGTTGTATGGCCTGCAGGATGCTCCAGGGAGCCAGTCACAAATACAGAGACAAGCCTGCTCTGAATGCCTTCTAGTCTAGCTATCAGGAAAATGCTTGGCAGAAATGGGCAACAAAAGAGCCTCAACTACAGACATGAAAAACACATAAAATGAATTTGAGAAAATGAAAGGAAAAGAAACTGAACGAATTGGGAAGGTTACCACTGGCACCAGGTAATCTGGCAGATAAAGATGGGCTAACTGCATGTCCATTTCCTATGGTGGGGCAGCATCTCCCCACCTTCTGTACTGGCATTACATGTATGTTCAAGAAAACGTTAAGAACATTTATAAGATTATCTCTTTGTTGCTTTGTATGTCCCTCCCCCACAGTATAACCCCTGCTTTCACTGTATTTGATGTCGGTATAATTTGTGGAGGGGAAGGGGAGAAACAAATCGTTTAAATAGGGATACAGGTGGACCCATTGCAACAATGAGAAGTACAAGTCGTTATGTCCAAAACGAACTTTACAACTTTGGTATGGGGTGGGGGGAGGATTGGGTAGAGGGGCAGGGGGAGGATGGGAATGGATGGGAAGGGGAAACAAAGGAGAAGGCTACAATGATAAGAAATGTACTCATTATCTTGCCCATGTAATTGTACCCCCTCTGTACAGTATTTTCACAATAAAGAAAAAGAAAACGTTAAGAGTTACAAAACTCTCTGGAAAGCATAAATGACAAGATGAACACACTAATATTATGCATATATCTGGCTGGAGACCTCAGTGCCCAGCTAAGCTGTCAGACAATTTCCTGCCAGCCCCCAGCTGTTTGTGCCATACCCACCAAGTCAGTAGTGAAGAAAATCTTCCACTTGTTTTGTTGGCCTGGGAGTTAAACACTAAGACACTAGGAATGATCTAGAACATGGGAACATTTCACTTTTTGCTGGGATTTTTCTATGTAATCACGGTATTTTTTTTTAAGTAGCAATAATTTACTGAGAAATTTTTTGTTATCATCCAAATGCCATACAAACATTATCTCATCTATAAAGTCTGGCCACAAGTGACAGATGCAAAATCCCACCAGGCAGCTCTGAGATTCCTCACCGCTCTTCTTTGTATCCTCAGCATGAGAAGTTGTAAGCAAGAATCTGGGGGCTGGGGCTCACACCTACTAGTAGCTACTCAAGAGGCTGAGATCTGAGGATCATGGTTTGAAGCCAACCCAAGTAGGAAAATCCATGAGACTCTTATCTCCAATTAACCACCAAAAAAAGCCAGAAGTAGTAGAGCTATACAGCTCAAGTGGTAGTGTACCAACCTGTTGAGGGAAAAGCTAAGGGCCCTGAGTTCAAGCCCTAATACCAGCCAAATAAATACACAAACAAATAAGCAGGAGAGTAGGCCCCTCCCAGGCCAGGAAAAGTCCTTGAGGACTACTGACCGACCCCTTGCTCATAAGATACCAGATTGATCAAGCTACACATGCCTGAGGTTCTGGGAAGAGCCTCCATGGACCCTGTCCTGCTGCTCTGCCACGCTTACCTTGGTCTCTTTGGACTGGCCAAAGGGCTTTTTGCCTCCCTTGGAGGACTTGGAGGAGGTGGAGGAGGAGCCTTGCGCACGGCCCGGCTTCAGGTCGCTGAGGCTGCTGAGGTATTTTCTGCGCAGGGCCAGCAGCTCTTGCAGATACTGCAGGCAGTCCTGCGTGCGCGAGTACATCCACGCCCGGTCCCCCTCTTGCTGCAGGTAGTACAGGCTGCTGTCCATGCTGCTCGTGCTTTTATATTTCTTTAAGGACTCGCTGAACTTCTCACCGTGGTCCCCAACCACGTACATGGAGGTGCTTCGAAGGAGCCTTACGTTGGGGCCGGCTCCGGGATAGTAGGGGCTCTCGGCGGCTGCCTTCCTCTGGGGACCGGAGCTAAAGATTGAATGGATCTTTCTGAACATGGTGCCGGGTTTCCGTCTGTGGGTCCCTTCCAGCTGCCTGCGCAGCCGCCACCTGATCTAGCTGGTGGTAGAGGAGCCCACATGCAGGCCCTGCGCCATCTGCCCGGCAGGAGGCTCAGGAATCCCAGCGCGCGCCGGCTGGGTCGGGCCAGGGGCCTGCGGGTCTCACCCATGCAGCGCCACGCGAGGATCTGCGGGGTCAGCAGCAAGGGTGCCGGCCGGCCCCGGGCGCCAGGCCGTGCCAGCGCGCTCCATGCGCTTCCACGGATGGAGACAGGAGCTGGAAGCTCGGTCACTCCTTTTCTTCCTTTTCCTTTTCCATCTCTGGGCGTGGTCTCGCTCAATTATTTGACATGATCTCTGCCAAGGATCTCTTTTTACATTGGCACTTTGTTTGAGCTGGCTCTGGGCGCTGAATCGTCCGGCTCCACAAATGAAGTCCTACGTAGCAAGGACAAGTCACAGCCAAGAAGCGGGGCGGGGAGGAAGGGGGAGGTGGCGTATTGCTCAGGGTAAAATCCACTCCCCCTCCCTCTCCCCCTACCAAGATGAACCAGGAAGGACAGGCAAGGCCCTCGGCAGGAGCTGGCAGATGCCCTGATAAGCCGGGTTCTGAGCAGGCACCAAGGAGAGGCCTCGGCCTGCAGTAAGGGGACCGCGTCGGTCACCGGATAGCAGCCCTTTGTGGAGGCGGAGGATTCAAATATCTGGACTGTGACTTCTCGCATAAATACATCAGTGAGCTGAAGAGTAGCCACGTAGACGGAGAAGAATTGTTTCTGCGCCTGAGCACATTTTAATTCAGACAATTAGAATCCGATGTAAACTACTTTTTCCCCCAGAGCATTGCGCATTCATATCCAAGGGCTATTTTCTCCAGGCAGGTGCTAAACACCATTCCTATATTAATTTCCATTCATTTCTCTACATAGTCTATTTTTTTTTCCCTCCAGAATTTCAATCCAGCAGCTGAAGCCTATGCGTGTCTAGGACAAGCATCGTCTTAAGCTGAAATGCATATTAGACAAGCTGAGGAGCCTGGAAATCTTATGTCAAGTATTAGGTGATGTATGTATTGGAATAGTTTGTTTTTGTTACTTGCTAGGTTCGTGTTACATAATTTTATTATGAAAGAGAAAAGACCCCTTTTTATCAGATATAAAGAAAATGTTTATATCCTGCTTTCCAATAACAACTGCATTTTTTCATGAAACCATCAAATGGCATTATAACTGTAATCATATGGAAGGTGTTTTCCATGTACAGCATTCTTGTAGATCCTGTGGGGGCTCAGCTTCTTTTATCTGTAAAAAAAAAATCTCCCTTGCAGCTTCGGCAAAGAGCTGCAAGGGAGAAGATACGAGGCATTTCTTCCTATTATTTAAGTATTCCTAAGTAATATTAGTATTAGCTTCCATGAGAAAACAGAGTTGTCTTTTGTGGTCATCAGTTCCCAGATGAAGAAGGGATTTTCTAGGAAGGTGTTGAGTTTTTCAGGGTTTAACATCCTGATTGCAAGTCGGAAATGCTCCCCCATCAAGATCCAAACTCTCCTGGGAAGTCAGGACCCTTCATTGCTCTGGCTTCACTTGGGCTTCACAATCTACCTAGGGTGGACAGTGACTGATGGGATTTGTTCTCAGAGCTATCCAAAGACTCTATCCAAAGACCCTGCTGTCACAACTTTTCTCATTAGATTGTGCCAGTGGAATTCAGGATTATACTGATTTTACACGGTTTGAGAAGAGGCATAAGGAGATAAAAATTACACTGACTTTCCTACTTGGGATGTCGTGTACAATCTAACCTCTTGATCACAAAGGGAATAAAAGTATCTATCTATCTATCTATCTATCTATCTATCTATCTATCTATCTATCTATCTATCTCTATATCTTCACCTCCTCTCTCTACATTCCAATCCCTATGTTGGATTCTTCCTGAAGGCCAGACTTCTGGAGAGCATTAAGAGAAAATTATACTAATATCCACTTGCACAGACTTTCATGTATATTAATAGACCAGACATTTAGCAGAAGCCACAATCCCACTAGCTGACACTCCTTACCTGCTGTGCCAGCCCCGCCCTCAAAGCCACCTCTCTCTGGGAGCTCCAAGAAGAAAGGGTTTGAGGAGAGAGAATGATGTCTCCTTACAGAACACTTGTCATTGCTGCACAAGGACGGAAATTCAGCCGGAATGGTGACTGCTTCTCCCGTGTTTTATTGGATTTTCTTTTGGTCTCAGCTATTTTCTTTTAAAAGTGGGAAATCACCTTGTGGCTTTCCGAGTGTACATTAAGGATACTGCAAATGCCCTTCAGACTGCCACAGGTTTAACTTTTGCTGCACATCTGAAGAGCTCTGGATACGCATCTGAGCTGTAGGAGTGGAGAGGCTGTGTGATCTCTCAGCCCAGCCCCTGCCCTCCAGCCCTACTGCGGGTCAGACACAGACCGGAACTATACTGAAGGTGGTATCTGAGCCTTGAGGTTTGACCAGGGAATCTGCCTGAAATGATGACACAGTGTGGGAAATCTCACATTATTTCAGACTAATAATAATTTTGCAAAGATAAAAGGTGGACTCCCCAAGCAGTCGCAGGGCAGTCCAGAGGATTTGTTCTGTAATGATGCTGGGCAGAGTCAGCATGACTGAGCATCTGCCTGCTGGTCTTATGTTGATGCTCATAGCCTTGTGGGCAGAGCAGGGTAGTGGGAAGATATGTTGAGTGTGGAGTCACTCCAACCCATTTTGAATCTCAGCTTAGCTACCTACTGACTTAGGGAAGTTAAACTCCTTGGGCTTTGAATCTCTCATATGTAGTAGTTACCACCCATTTCATAGGGTTGCTGAGATAATATAGAATGAGTGCTTAGCATGTTAGATATGCCCTGTCAAAAAGGCACACTACTAAAAAAAAGTAAAAAACACACTACTACCTATTGTCTAGGGTTCTTATAATCATTAAGTGGGATTATTGTGTTAGTTTTTCATTGCCGTAACAAAATACCTAAGGTAAACAGCTTAAGGGAGGAAAGATTTATTTTGGTTCACAGTCTCATATGTTTCAGTGTATAGTCAAGCACCAGTGGCTCACAACTGAATTCTTTTTTAAAATTTTATTTTCTTGTATAGATACTGTACAGAGGGGTTACAGTTACATGAATAAGGTAGTGAGTACATTTCTTGTGTAGCATTGTTACCCCCTTCTTTGTTTTTCTTTTTTTATTGCAAAAAATATTATACAGAGGGGTTACAGTTTCATGAGTAGGGTAATGTATATTTTGTAGCTAGCATTGTTACCTCCTCTCACAAATGTATTCTTAACTATTCAGGAGCCTAAGATAGGTAGTTCAAAGACAACCTGGCAGGAAAGTCTGTGAGGCTCTTATCTCGAATTAACCACCAAAAAGTTGGAAGTAGATCAGTGGCTCAAGTGGTAGAATGCTAACTTTGATCAAATGAACTCAGGGACAGCACTGAATTCAAGCCCCAGGACTGGCACAAAAGCAAAACAAATTGAAAATCTCAGTGTATGATCAGCTGGCTCTATTATTTTGGGCCTGAGAGGAGGTGGAGTATCATGGTGACAGGAACATTTGTAGTGGAGGCTGTTCATCTCTAGCCAGGAAGCAAGGATGAGAAAGAAGAAAGGCTGGAATAAGATACATCCTCCAACACATGCTCTTGGTGAACTAACTTCCTCCAGCAAGCCCTTATGCCTAACACTGCCACCACCTCCTAAAAATACCATCAAATTAGGAATCCATCTTGGGTAATCCTTCATGATCCAATCACCTCCCACAGCCCCACCTCAGAACACCTCACTAGTAACTAAGTCTTCCACACGTGAGCCTTCATAGAGGATACTTACTTCCAAACCATCCAACAACACAGCCCTTGACTCACGTGTCTCCATTCCTCACCCTCCTTCCCGTCATGGTTTTACTCATTATCTCTGTGGACTCAACTTGTTTTGTTTTTAGAGGTCACATGCAAATGTGATCATGTGGAATTTTTTTAGTTTATCTTTCAGGTCCGTCTATGTCATGGCAAGTGGCAGGACTGAATAATATTCCATGGTGTTCACAGACTATGGATTCTTTTCACCCATTCATTGTTCATTAGACACTGTATTTGATTGTAGTGAATACTATGGAAGTGTGCACACATGAAGGATAAATAAGTCTGGAAATCTAATGCACTACATAAGCACTAGACTTGATAATATCATGTTCTATTTGGGATTTTTGCCCAAAAGACTAAGTTTTCAGAACTCTTGTCCTCCCTAAACAGGCTGACCTTGTAAGATTATGAATATTCTAGCAATATATATCAAAACATCATATTGTATACCTTAAATATATATACAATAAAATGGAGGAAGGAAGAAAATGCAGTCATTATAGCTAATATGCATTAAGTAAAAAAATCAACTATGTATCTTGAGGGTAGGAACAGGAGGGAGAAGATGAGGGAGAATGATAGAAGGGGTGACATTGACCAAGAAGCATTGCACTCATAACCTGACATGGAATTGTAACCCTTTTGTACAATTACTTAATAATAATTTTTTAATTAATAAAACAAAATAAAAACCACATGAGATAATATAGAGCACATAACTCATATTTGATCAATCTAAGGTAGCAATGATTATAAAATATGAAATACTATTACTGCTATTTGTATTTTGCAGCTACTGTCATACAATTGCCAAACTATTCTCCTAGGCAAATATTTAGGGCTCAGTCATAATTCTAAAGGCCTCCCACCTTGAGATAAATATAATCCTTATTTGTAAGGATTCATAGACTCAAATGGCCCAGCCTTAGTACCAGTCAGCTTGGAAACTGCTAAATCAACCCACTGTTCTGAATGTGGTGAAGTGGGTCACTTATCAGGAACACCTTACCTGTTCATAGGACACCTGTCCAACCTGGCACACGTTCATAGCATAGATTCACATGAGCACTTCATCACATGCCTTATGGTTAGATGCATTGGCTGCATGGAATTGACTGAAATAGTATCAGTGGAATACTTCTCAAAGTCATGGCAACTTCCATCCCACGGCATGCAACTACATTTCCTCTAAAGTGTCCTGACTCAAAGAAACTAATCAATAGCTTTGTCCCTCAACTGTTCATTGTTGTAGAATTCCCCTTAGCTGTGTCTCTAACAAGAAAGAGTTTGAATCTATTCAGTATTTTCAAGAAGGTGGGAAACAGGGTGGGGTAAGATGGAAGGAAGAGTGCAGAGGAACAAGGGGGAAGCTGAGAAAAGGAAGAGATCAAATAATTGCGTTGCATATTTAATGAAGGATAAGATGACAAAGTCAGACAACCTGTATCCCATGTCATGCTGGTCCATTTGCACAGTGCACTGGAACATCTTTCTTTGGTTGTGCTACAAATGAGGAGGAAAATAATTTTCCCTGTCAACCAGCTTCCTGTATCATTCAGCCTCTTTGACTAAACAAACTAGAGCTGCCCCTTGGTCTGCCAAAACACAGTCTAGGGACAGTGCAGCTCCAAGTCTTCCTGGGCTCAACACTGCACATAAAGCAAGTGGTCTTGCCCTTATGCTTACTTTAACGTGCGCAGAGATCCTGGAAACACATCTGCTATAAGCAAATATTAGTGTCCCTGAGATTTGCAAGACTCAAAAGTCTTGGTGCCATGATCCTCAGATCTCAGCCTCCTGAATAGCTAGGATTATAGGATGAGCCACTGACACCTGGTAAGTCCAACCTTGGCTTTACTTCCTTCAGGTCTTTATTCAATAAGAAAACTCACAAGGCATTTTTCATTCAATTCAGAAAAAAGTGGCCTCTGCAGGTGAAAGTCAGGCAAGCAATCTGGCTTCCTGAAAAGAGGTTCTTCAGTCACCAGTCCCCACAACCACACATAGCAACCGTGACTGCTCAGAAACCTAATGCAGAAGATATGGCCAATGGAATTATAACAAAATTCCACTTTTGAAGGTTCAGTAAAAACACCATAGATTTGAGAACGCTTGATTTCGTCATTTCTCTGTCACTATGTGTAAGCCACAGCAAGCCTTGTTGGCTTAAACCAACAAGGACTGTGCTGGTTCACAAGTCAGCAATGTAGACTTCCAGGCTTTGTCTGGGTGTCAGCAGCCATCCTGTAGCCACATTCAGTGGCTGGTTGACTGGGTCTCAGACAAGAGTGAAACTGGGGCAGCAGTCTGTCCTTTCTGCAACTGCTCTCTCCATCAGTGTGACATGCTATTTTTTGTTTGTTTGTTTGTTTCTTGCTTCTATTTTTGTTTTTGTTTTGTACTGGGGATGGAACCCAGGGCTTTTCTACTTCTTGAGTCATGCTCCCAGCCCTTTCATTTTTTTAGTTTGTTTATCAGATAATCTCCCTCTAATATCAGAGAAGCTGGGCTTACCCAACTGGGCCTGGCATACTTACATAGATGCTCAGGGCTCCCACAGGGGGGAAAAATCCGAGAACAATCAGCCTATTTGCTCCATTTCCTTCTGCCACATTTTATTCTTCTAGTCAAATCACATGTCCAACTCAGTCAGATTGAAGGGAGGGGAGTACACAGAGATGCCCATTGCAGCCACCAGCCAATAGTGTCCTTACTAGTCCATTAGGGAGCTAATAGTCTACCTGTTCATTAGTTTTCTTTTTCTAGGTGCATTCTGCTAAGATTAATGGCAAATCAGATTAAATTACTCGAAATCAAGTTTAATAAATCACTGAAGAAATACATGTCATATTCCCAAAATGTAAGAAGAATGTGGATAATGAGAAGCAAAATGTGTCACACTTAGAAAGACAAACTGAAGGGCCCAACCTTTTTCTTAATTGTTTTCCAATATTACAGCATTGTATCAGAACTTTCAGAAACAAGCATATATTCTTCTCATGAACACTTATATTTCTTTACCAAATATTTACACATCCATCAACAGAAAGATTGGGGAACAGTTTTCCAGACTTCTACAGGAAGCCAGAGCCTGCAGATGTGAAATAAAACAAAGTATCTACTGGCTAAGGTTTTTTTCACATTCACAAACACTAGTCTCCTCCTCCCTACCTCAGTTCCCAGACCCTCTTCTCCTTCATGGGATTAGTTAGACTTCCAGAAGAGAGATAAGATTGTTATTCCTCTCTAATGTCACAGCTGGAGGACGGTAATCCAGGGTAAATGCCTCTGCTACTTGTAAACACCTGGGGCCCAGGAGCTTTCCAGCTTATTGCTCTTGCCCCCATGGTCAATAAAAGAGTCTTGCCTTTAGAAGGCCCATATTTATGCTGAGGAACACAACCAAAGCTTCATCTAGTCAGAGTTGGAGCCCAGAGTCCTCCAACTCACAATGGGAAGTGTAGATTGATTTCAAATGCCATCTATCATAGCCAATCAAAGATATTTAAATTCAGATGACACTATTTGTGGGATAAGATCCTTTCTTTTCCAATTCTGGGGCTTGAACCCAGCACCTCATGCTTGATTAGCTAGCCCTCTACCATGCCTCTAATTGGTTTTTTAGATGATGTCTCATGCTAGTTCAGGCCAGCCTCTAACTTAGATCTTCCTAGTTCACCTCCTGAGTAGCTGGGGTTACAGATGTGAACTACCATGTCCATCTATGTTTTGAGGATAGGAAAAGTTGAGAAGAAAGGTGGGGGGTGGGGCTTCAAACATACTAGAATAACTTTTGGTAGAGGTAGTTTGTTTAAAAAAAAAATCCAAATCCTCAAAATTGCGCAATAAGTTTGACCTAGCTATTTGACTTCTAGAACTCCAGCCTACAAAAGCAGTCATGGTTATGTGTAAATATTTGGCTATAAATTTTCTACAGCTGTGAATAAGCTAAATAAATAATACCCACATGAAGCCCTAGAACAATAACACAATAATATGTCTATAATGTCCCAAGTGAACAAAGTCCAGTGGAAATAGTCTGTAACATAATACTCCTTTTGTAGATCCAAATCATAAATATTTCGTGTACTTCTTTGCTATAAATACAACTGAATTATTTTTTTTAATTCATGTGGAAAAGAATATTTGAGTATACAAGAACTATTGATTCGCTATACAACTTGAAGGTGGGGATGGGAGGGACAAACTGGGAGAGAACAAGGGAAAGGGTGACTTTGTCCAAAAAGAAATGTACTCTTTTTTACTGAATTTTTATGGTAAAGGTGATTACAGAGGTGTTATGTAACTGTACCCCTCTGGCTGACACCTTCACGGTGTTCCTCAGCACATTTCTGGGTCTCATCCCCACTTCAGCTACTCAGGTGGTGAAGGCATGAGGATCACAATTTGAGGCCAGCCCAAGCAAAAGTTTAGTGGGGAAATCTTATCTTAAAAACAAGCTAAGAACCCAAAGGGCTGGGGCAGGGAGTGTCACTCAGGTGATTCAGGACAAAGCATGCACAAGGCCCTGGGTTCAACCCTCAATACCAACAGAGTTGTCAGAGTTACAGTTAAAATATTACATTCCCCCAATGCTCTATTTAGAATGAGATGTAAAGCAACAGAAGGCACTAATAATATATTTTCTTAGATAGCTCATATCAAACCTGTCCTATTAAAATATCAGGCAGTTCTGGGTGCTGGTGACTCATGCTTGTTGTCCTAGATACTCAGGAAACTGAGATCTTAGGATTATGGTTCAAAGTCAGCCTGGACAGAAAAATCCATGAGAGTCTTATCTCTAATTAACCACCAAAAAAGCCAGGAATAGAGCTGTGGCTCAAGGGATAAAGCGCTAGCCTTGAGCACAAAAGCTCAGGGGTAGCGCCAAGGCCGAGTTCAAGGTTCAGAACTGGCACACGTACGCGTGTGCATGCGCGCACACACACACACACACACACACACACACACATACATACACATATGTTTACATAAGCAAGAAGGTATGTTCCCACTGAATTAATACATCTGTATGATATAGCCCAAAGAAGCACATGTGTCAATGGCTCTCACCAAAATGTAAATCTGAGTACACATCTCTCCCTACAGATTCCTTTCTGCCCCTTCACTGCCTGTCTAAGGAATAGGTCCTGATTTCATTACTTGGTGGTGATATAGCAATCCTTTGTCCAAGATACATGTTTTCTATTGGTCCTTGCAGATACATGTTAACTAATTGTTTGGCTCTGCTTTTGACTATACACCATCACCTCAGGACATCTATACAGCAGCTTAGATATGAAATAATAAAGTATTTGCCTAATAACTATGAATATTTTACCAAGAATGCACACCAATGCTCATAGTTAGAATTGAAATTTGTCTTCTAGATGTGAAAATACAAGCGATGAGCCCTTCCCCCCCTTCCTCCTCTCCCTCTTTACTATTTGAGCGACTGTGTTCAGTACAGCACTAGCTCCAAGAGGCAGATTTAATAAAGATCACTCTCAGAAGAGAGTTGTTCCTAAAAACTAACAAAAGGACATTAATATGGGGACTATTATTATCTTCTTACTTTGAGCATTAAGAGTCATTCCTTAATACTCAGTGAAACTAACTAAAATATACGTACAGTGCAGTGGCTAGATAGCCTGAATCAACCTGACAGGCACAGAAATACACACACACCCTCCCCATCCACCCTCCCCGCTTCTGCTCCAGTGTATAATTTCTCAGAGCTCTGAGGGTTTGCAGCATGCCTCAACTTTCCATGCAGCAACAGCCTTTCTCTTGGGCAGAGGTGCCCGTCTTATTTGTGACAAGTAAATTAGGAACAGGTGTAGCTAGAGGCAGAAAATCTTTCAAGGTTTGCAGGAAGATTGGCAAACATGCCAGCAACCTGTCCACCCTGACCTGTAATTACATTATCTCCCCCTCTAAGTTCTCAGCTCCCCGGTTTGCCCCTTCCCGCCAAGCTTATTCTTTGCCTCTTCTTGAAAGGCCTGAGTGAAACTGCTACTGCACCTCACATTGAATATTGATGCCCGGCTGAAGGGAGGTTTCCATGGCTGGCCTTGCACCTGTCAAGAATGTATATTTCATCTCTAACCCCTTTAACTCCCTTTGAGTGGAAAATGGCTGACCATCTCAATGCTATAATTCAAAAAGCTGATGGAGAAAAGCCTCACACCTCGTTAACAGTGCTGGGTAGATTAAATGATTACTGAAAGTGAATATTGAAATATTTCAAGACTCAGCAGGATTCCCAGGGCTATGTGGAATTATTCAGGCCACCTCAGTTGCCAGCCTTCAGGCTTCCAGCCCCACCCCCAGCGTCTACAAATCAACATCACCCATGGCCCCTAGGCCTATGCTCTTAATTATACAACAAATATTTACTGGGAGAGACTCTGTGCAGCTCATGAATGTCCTAGGCTCTATGGGGATTTCTCTCCAGGTCCTTTATAGTTCCCTTGTCATCTGCCTGGTGTTAAATAAATAAAAATGCAACACGAGCTAACACTGAGCTCTTGCTGCTTGCTGGTTGATGGCTGATTTCTTTTATTTAGCTAAACATGCAATTTTCCTAGTTTCCACCAGAGGGTTCACCTCACACACTCAGCTCCAGCTCTGGTCCACGTGGATAGCCAAGACACAATCCAGGTAATGGTTGGAGGAAGAGAAGGAAGCCTGTTGGAATCACTAAATGCATCTTCACTTCGTGTCCGTGCCTGCGTGGCTGTGTGGGAGAATGGTGGAACTACTAGTGCGTATTGTTGCCAAAGTCATTGTCACGATGTCATTCAATGTTTATTGAACACCTACCATAGGCCAGAATGTGCACTACTTGGTTTACTTTTGCCTTTAATGAAGAATGATCTGTCATGGGTACTTTATGTGAAGGGTGGCCAAATATAATGCACTGAAATATATTTGTCTTAACAGGTAAAATAAACCTTTCCCTCTAATCTTGTTGATCACCATCTAATTGCCTTATAAAAGCATCTTTCCTGTTTGTAATATCATTATAAAGTAATTACATGCAGAAAAAACTCTGCTTTAATGAGATGGTAGGAGAGATGCTGGAGAAAATGTTAAAATGATTTCCTTGAAGGTAATGTATTGAATATACCTATACATTTCAAAGGCCTTACCTTCTCATTCATTTGTTGAATTGTCCACAAGCACCCAGTGTTGTCTGATGATTTGGGGGGGGGGGAAAGCAGGGGGGCATATATATATATATATATATATATATATATATATATATATATATATATATATATGAGACTAGGTCCAAAATAGAGACTTCTGAGAGTAATGACTACCTAGTCATGGGCTGGAAAGTGACCACCAGGACTAGGGTGTGGGCATGAATTATCAAGGGCCTCCCAGCCCAAGATTGGAGGAGATCACGGTTAGTTTTATTTGATTGACAAAGGCCATTGACAGACCTGATTGCTTTGACAAATGAGCAAATCAGTAATGGTTAATTTGACATCTGATACATTCTTTAAGAGGAAGGAGAGAAGAAGGAAATGGATGAACAGCAAAGAAGTTGCCATGTCTTGAAGAAAAAACAACCAAGAATTACTAGCATCAGTCAGCTCAGGTAATTCACTGACTCATTCATCATTCACTCCTGACAACAGAGATGAGGAGAATTCCTTCTGTTTTATTCTGTTGGAAAGAGTCTCTTCAGCTGCTTGGAAAGCTCTGCATGTGCATAGCTCCATTGCCCCCCATCCTCAGAAACGAAAGAGTACATGTAGAAATTAAGCAAAGCCATGATGTGATTTTTTTAGATGATTGATAAACAATGCTTATACAGGTTAACAACCCCGAATTGTGCACTATGATAGACTTCTACACAATTCTCCATGATTTAACATCTGAAGTTTTGAATACTCAGCTGTGGAGTTGGCTGGAACTGGGTAGCCCCAGAAGCTTGGAAGTCTCTCACAAGCCACTACCTGCATCTATGGGCTCCAGAGTCCTGCCTGCTACATAAGAAACTGACTCGTGCATCCAAGGGTGTCTTACCCCTGCCTTTTACAACCATGCCTTATGCTCCATCTGGAACAAAATGAAGCTCCTGTGTCCCCCTAAATGCAAACAGACTTGTTCTTCGCTGAGCTCTGAGATGACTCAGTGTCTGTCTGGCCTGCACACCTCACCTGACCAGGTTCTTCAACCTACAGCTGCCCGCTTTGACAACGGGGCCCAGGTTAAAGCTTGCAGTATTCCCTGCAACTGCCAAAGGTAGAGGGTGGTCCAGGAAGAGACTGTGTCCTAGAGAAGTTTCAGGCACTACTCATCTGTCTGCATCCCAGATCCTCTTCCTGGATGCAGACCCTTTGCTGGTTCCTGCTCCATAATACCCACCTTGCTCTCAGACCTTGGACTGAGTGTGGTATGGTCCCCCGTCTTATCTTAAATGTAAGAGAACAGCCTATCACCTTTGGTCCTGCTATGGGAGCAATCCTTGCGGGCATCTGGGGCTTGGATCCTTCTGTGCCCTGGAGAAGGCAACAGAGGCTTGAAGGCTACAGACCCAGGAGTTAGGCAGCAGGACTGTTAGCCTCCAGATTTCTGTTCATACATCATAGAAGCAAAGGTTGGATTGGGTTCTAGTCCTCAGCTTTAGGTGCTCATAAGAATCACCTGGAAAGTTCCTGAAAGTCCTTATACCTGGACCCATACAGACCACTTCAATCAGAACCTCTGGGGGTGGGGCCTGAATCTGTGGCTAAAACTGTTCCTGCTAAGCCCCAGAAACCCTGGCCTGGAAGATCTGTAAGGCTCCCACCTCGAATGTTTGCCATTCTGTGCCAGGGCCCCAGAGGACGGTGGGCCCTCCTCTATCTCCTATCGCTTCCCTCTAATAAGGGGATCCAGGAAAGCAGATGCACTTACAGTAAATGGAATCAAGCACATGAAAAAGATTCAGCCCTTGAGAAAGTTGTGCATCCACATGATGTTTTGTACCCAAGCGATTTACTTAACAACCAATACTGAACTGCACCCCTATGACAGCTCCCATTAAAGAGAGGAGACCTACAAGGGCCTGCATATCAAGGACCTTCCCAGGCCTTGCCCAGCCCTCCCCACCTCACTTCTCCATCCTGGGCTCTGGCCTCTGCATTCTTTAAACCAATAAGGGGACACGGGACACTGCAGCAGACAGCACCCAGGCATTTCCAGGGAGATAATGATGAACGTGAAAGCATGAAATGATGGCAAGTTGTGACAAGTACCGTGAAAGAAGCCCACATTTCACTTGAGATGTGTGCTAAGAAGGAAGTTGTCGGTGTAGAGCCAGGGGCTCACAAATGGACAACTGGGAACATGCCTTGGCCCCTGTCCTACCTCTGGGGTCAGATGATACCTGAAGATCAGCTGTGAGCTGTATAAGAGGAAAGGAAGTGTTTTACCTTCACGCCATGGCCAGACTTCAGGTTTATGGACAGGAATGGGCTTCCTATTAGTCTTAGAAAATGGAAGGGCTAAACCCCATAAGCCGATGACAGAACAGGACCTTAGGCTCAAGGGCTCAGTGAAAGCGCTCTCCTCCACGGATGTTCCAGACACCCACGTCTCCAGCGCAGCTGCACAGGCGTCCCCTGGAGGCGGGGTCTCCCCCAGGGCCAGGGGTCCCTGCGTCGGCAGGGGGCCCACGTGGAGCGGTGGAGACTGTTTTCTGTTTCCCTCCACAGAGCATCTTTCTGTCACTCCGGCCAAATGACAGCCACAGCGAAGTACCAGAATTTAGGCTATGCCTGGAAGGAATGGACAGGAATTCCAGCCACCCTCCTGATTTCAGGTTTCATCTGCAGCCGGCAGCCGCCCATTTTCCGCGCTAGGTGGCGTCCTGGATCTCCCGTGGAGCCTGCTCAGGAATTCTAACTCAAAGCCGCCTTTTATAGGCAGTAGCCACGAGCTACACAGGCTGGAAGCAGAACAACTCTGGGAAATCTGCTTTGTGTATCTGCCTGAATCAGCAAATGTGAGAAAGGCAAAAACACATTGTGGGCCGGGCAGCACGTCCAGGACGGCCGAACGCTGCACGAAGGCTGGAGGGCCGAGGAAGGGCCCCGGTCCCCGCCTGGCCACCGGGCCGCAGCAGGCGCCCCTGTCCCGGAAGGTATTCATCCATGGAGACTACAGCAGTAGCGCACGCTGTCCGGTCCAGACCAAGTTTCCCCACAGAGTTGGATAACAGGATTGATAGGCAGCAGTTTGAAGAAAAGAGTTCCAACTCTAAATTATCTTTATGCAGAAGCAGAGAAGCTTGGGGACCGGTCCTAGCTTGGAGGCTGTTTGGCTTGTTTAGCAGCATATACCATCTTCTTGTGCATGGAAACCCATTATGAGAAGGTTCTGAAGAAAGTCTCCCAATACATTCAAGAACAGAATGAGAAGATACCTGCTCCCCACGGCCTCCTCCTGACAGACCCCATTGAGAGAGAACTTGGAGTTATTGAAATGACCATTTATAAAGACAGAGGTTTGAGCAGAGGAAGATAAATCATCGAATTAAAGATCCCACCTCTAGCTGGAACCCTCATCTGCCCATGGGCCGATCGCAGAGTGTTCTTACCTTCCCTCCAGAGCATCATTCCTTTGTATCTGCTGCCAGAGAATGGTGCCATTTATGCCAAGGACTAACGTTCTAAAATTCCACGCCTGGAGTGACTTCTGGTCACTCAGCACCCACTTTGTCTCTCAAAACTGTGTAGGATTCTGTCATCTTTTGATTAGCTTCTGAGAAAATACAATGAAGCATTTCACTTCTTTAATTCAGTCATTTTATAAAATATGCACTTAGAGGGCCTAATGCAAAGTTTCTTACCTGCTACCAGGTAAGAAATTGCCATTGGTTCTCTTCATTCCTTGAGCCAGCTTTAATCTTCAAAAATCTTTGCCAAAAATTCAGATTACTGGAAAGCTTTTCTCTAAGGTAGGTGTATATTAGGTCTGTGGTTTTGCCAATGCCTCTCCCAGATTTCAGAAGACTACTATTTCTGCTGTGATTCAAATCTTAAGATTTATTTCTGTTGTTCAGTTTCTCAAGCGGAAGCTCAATGAAAAAAAGAAAAATGTATAATGTTGTTTGTTTTATTACGGCAATGATTGCTAATTGAATCAGTATTTAATGCAATGTTCATTCTTTTCTTGGGAGATTTAGGTTGATTTGCATTACCTTTAGATGTTGGGAAGATGTGGTATGTAAGCATTGTGCCCACCTTTGGTCCTTAGCTCCACCCACACCAGAGCTCCTCCCAGCCCTGGAGTTCCCAACCTGGACCTGGCCACTCCCTCACTCCTCCCAAACCCACCTGACTCCCACCTACCTCACTTCCTGCGCCCAGACCCTCCTGCTACCTGGATAGTGAAGGGTGCGGTGTGCTCTCTCTTGGGAGAAATATGGTTCCTCTAATAAACCTTACAATAATATTTCTCCTGTGCCTGCCTGCCTCTCTGGGTGGTCCCCTGGGATGGATGCGAAGGATCCTTTCATGGTATGTGTTACTTGTTCATTTACACAAATAAGTAAGTACAATGAAGTGGATGCAAAAATGTCAAACACATAAATGTCCCTGCTCTGTTCCTGAATGTGTAATACACAGTGTAATAAATGCTTTAACTATAGTTTTGTTATAAATATAACTTATGATAGGAATAATACTGTATATTGCTAATTTTTAATCCTACTGACAAACTTTCTGATGCATATTCTCCTCATAAACAGTATTCAATACACAGAAGCTTTAGGTTTGGTTCAAGTACAGAGTTAAGTGACCCAGGTGAAACTCTCTTCAGTCAAGATTTCTAGTTCTTTTGTCTGTACGTTCTTAGTACTGGAGTTTCTTATGTTCTTCTTTTTTTTTTTTTTTTTTAGGATTTGAGAGCACTGTATTTGGGAGAAACTTAAGGAATATATTAGAGAATGAAGCAGTTTAAAAGTTCCAATTTTCAGAGATATTGCAAGTGCTAATATTGGATTTAGTCTTACAAATTTAATTTCCGAGTCTGGTAGTTAAATATATCCCATCTGTGTAATAGTTAATTGTATAAAACTCATTTAGTACTTTGTAGTCTGTAATATGTGTCTGTCTGCCTTTTAAACCTGTTGTAATAACTTTAACTTTGTTGAAATATTAATATTAATAAAATTTTTCTTAAACAAAAGAACAAAAAAACTGCCAAGAAACTTGGCAAAGTGTGGATACAAATAGAGTCAGCTAGAAAATGACTCAAGAACTTTTGTGTATGCGGGGGTGGAGGGCTATGCAAGTAGGACTTGAACTCAGGGCCTGGGCTCTGTACCTTAGATTTTTCACTCTAGACTGGTTGGTGCTCGACCACTTGAGCCACAGTTCTACTTCCAGCTTTTTGGTGGATGATTGAAGATAAGAATCTTGAGAATTTGTCTGACTGGGCTGACTTTGAGCCATAATCTTCTGATTTCAGCTTCCTGAGTAGCTAGGATTACAGGCATGATCCACTAGTGCATGGCAAACAACCATTTTGAAAAATGATTAAATTTTCTCCCTTTAGATGTAGGCTAATCCTGTTAATCCTGGACGATCCGGCTGAAAACACACTTTGCCTAGTCACAGTTATCATTTTGATTGATCAATAAAAGCCAAATTCTCTTTGAACCACCCAGATTGCAGATATACAAATCAAGAGAACATGGAAGGTAAGGATAAAATTCAGCCACTACCAGCAAAAAGGCAACCAGGGTTTTCAAGTGTAAATTCCTTTCACTGTATTATTGTTTCTTTATGTTCATCATCAATAGTAAATACCCACAGAGCACACATCTTGCTCCTTCAGTATATAAAATCCTTTTCTGACATTTTTAAGCAGAGCTGAAATGGTGGTCAGACACCAATTTTAAAAAGAAGGACACTAATTTTATCTTGGTGGGGCTACATTTTAGCCTAAGAAGCACAGCTTTTTCTAGAAAACAGTACAAGACATAATTTTTAACATCACTTGAGGATTTTATATGCATAAATGGAGCCCTTGATAAGTAAACTCATTATACATTTTGAAGTTTGAAATGCTGCAACAGAATTCTACATGCAAGGATACAAGCAGACTTTGGGGATAATTTTGAGACAAGAATACTTAATGAGGGGCTGGGAATGTGACTCAGTGGTAGAGTGCTTGCCTAGCATGCATGAAGCCCTGGGTTCCATTCCTCAGTACCACATACACAGAAAAAGCCAGAAGTGGTGCTGTGGCTCAAGTGGTAAAGCACTAGCTAGCCTTGAGCTGAAGAGCCAAAGGACAGTGCCCAGGCCCAGAGTTCAGGCCCCACAACTGACACACACACAAAAAAAGTGGTAGAGTGCCAGCCTTGAGCAAAAGAAGCTCATTGCTGGGCGCTGGTGGCTCATGCCTGTAATCCTCCCACTCAGGAGGCTGGGATCTGAGGATCATGGTTCAAAGTCAGCCCAGGCAGGAAAGTCTGTGAGACTCTTACTTCCAATAAACCACCAGAAAACCAGAAGTGGCACTGTGGCTCAAGTGGTAGAGCACTAGCTTTGAGCTGAAGAGTTGAGGGACAGTGCCTGGGCCCTGAGTTCAAGCTCCAGGACTAACAACAACAACAAAAAGAATACTTAATGAACGTTTACTATTCACATTTCTACTTACAGTAGAAACCTATTGGCAGGGACCACTTTACACAAGGTTTACTTTGTTAAAATATGATCACAAATATCACCTATCTCTTTATTAGAAAATGTGACTTTAAGCCAGGAATGGTAACACATGCTTTTAATCCCAGCACTGAAGAGGCCAATGTGGGAGAATCACAAGTTGGATAAGCCAGCTTGGGCCACATAGTGAGTTCAGGCCAGACTGGTCTACAATGCAATACCTTACCTCAAAAAAAGTGACTTGAGTCCTAGCAATTATAATAGAAAAAAATTTCCCCTCTAGCTTGATGACTTCAATCCATAAATATTTATCCAAACATCTTAAATCTACAAATTACTGAGCTTCAATTTATTTGTCATGCCATCAATAAAACCTATTAGTGGGACTCCCACAAATCCAAGACCCAGTTCTCAGGAAGTTCTCAAGAAGTTGTCCCTGGAAGTTCCCTCATAGCCCTCCACTGGCTGCACTCTTGTTACCTGGAGTTCTATCTCTGTGTTTTCTGCTACTTTGCATTTCTTGGTGCTGGGAGCTCGGGGCCCTGTACATTCTTGTTACCTGGAGTTCTATCTCTGTGTTGTCTGCTACTTTGCATTTCTTGGTGCTGGGAGCTTGGGGCCCTCTTACTCTACTGGAAGCCCAGAAACATTTTTGCTTCAGGGCAATGCAGGCTGCTAAAGTCCTGTTACATTTCACAACAAGGACTGGTTTCCTGGGCTGAATGCAATGCACTGGCTAGAGTCCCACACTCACAAAACGTGGAGGTATAGTATTCTATGATGGCAGTCTTTTTTTTTTTTTGTCAGTCGTGGGGCTTGAACTCTGGGCCTGGGCGCTGTCCCTCAGCTCTTCAGCTCAAGGCGAGCGCTCTACCACTTGAGCTACAGCGCCACTTCCGGTTTTCTGGTGGTTTATTGGAGATAGGACTCTCACAGTCTCCTGCCCGGGCTGGCTTTGAATGGTGATCCTCAGATCTCAGCCTCCTGAGTAGCTAGAATTACAGGCATGAGCCACCAGCGCCCGGCTTATGATGGCAGTCTTAAGAAGCCCATGGACCTTTTTCTTCCCTAAGTAGAGTCTCATGATTATAGAGGAATGTATGCTGGGGACTTGGATCTCCCAAGTACAGCCAGATTTACACTATCACTACGTGGATGGAGGAGAGCAGTTTTCTCAATCTAGGTGGGAACATGCAACATTCCTCATTCTAGCAGCTTCTCAGTCTCCAAAATAGTCTAGGACCTGCCAGCAAAACTAGAACCACCTTTCCTCATAGGTTACCCTGAGGATACTGGGGATGATCAGAGCCAACGTGACTGAGGACCTCAAACCCACACTTGGCCTGAGACCTGCACAAGAAGGAAAGCAGGCCCACAGGCCTGACAGGTGGTTAGGACATGAGGCTATCTTTACTTGAGGGAGAGAAGGAGAGAGCACACAGGTTTGGGCTTTTCAACTTGGTCTCAGAAAACCATGGGATTCAGCCCTTCCACTTTTGAAAGCAAAATAGTGACTCATATGTTTACAATTCTTACCATGTATCACACGGGATTATGTTCTCATTACTCCCCCAAACTAACTCCCAGTAACTGGGTGATACACAGCTGCCATTATCACTATTCTGAAAATAAGAAAATTAAGATACAAACAGTCAAAGACTCCTACCAATAGTCCATAAAAGGAAATTAGGAGCTGGGACTTAAACCCACACAAGCCATCTTTATGCCCTATGCTCAACCAAAGACACTTGCTTACTAAGATTATAGGAAAGACAGCAGGACAAGCTGTATCGATAAAACACTTAGCATAAATAAGCACTTAACCAAAATGTAGCTATTATTGTTAGGAAATGAGAAGACATTTGAAAGGATGTGGATGGGTATGACCTCCTTTTCCACAGTGGAATTGCCCACCGGGGCCAACTGTCATGTAAGCTGATATGCTGTGTTTGAAGTAGTCAGTATAACTGTAACTCTGTGTCACAGGTGTGAAATACAGCTTGATCAGTCATGGTACCTACCAGCACCTCCTGCTGAAGGACAGCACTGTGGTGCTTGTGTATGGTTGTTTATGTTTCCAATTCTCCCTGTGGAGTTAAAGCACACACACAGGGAGGGACACACTGTGGATGCACAGCTCAGATGTAATATGTGCTTAAGTCCAAACCAATGTCTAGAGCACTTCTGGAACCCCAAGGCTCCTTGTGTCCCTTTCTTATCAGTCTCCACTCCCCCACCCCCACCCCAGAGACAGCCACTGGGCTGACTTCTAATGCCTTGCATAGGTTTTGCCTGCATTTGAACTTCACCGAGGTAAGATTCCCTGCCTGTGGACTGCATTGCTTTAGTGGAAGCTTCCTGCCGTCTGCCAGGCAGGAGAGTGAGTTATGTATGGCTATGCTGAAAACGCCTTCCTCCTCACTGCACCCCCACACCCAGGAGCCTGCAGCTCTAGGCTACCAGCTGCCATCATTAAAATGTTGAATGAATGAAGAAGGGTCAGGAGAAGCCTCAGGGTGGCATGAACTCTGATAAATGATCATCCACATTCAGAACTTGGCAATTGAAGACTGACCCTTGTTGTGGCTCTCACAAAGAGCACTCAGAGAATTTGTAAAAAGGTACCCATGAGAAATGGATCAAGAAAATGTGGTATATATACACAATGGAATTCTATGCCTCCATCAGAAAGAATGACATTGCCCCATTTGTTAGGAAATGGAAAGGCTTGGAAAAAATTATATTAAGTGAAGTAAGCCAAGCCCAAAGAAACATAGGTCCCATGATTTCCCTTATTTGCAATATCTAGTATATGTCTGAGTCAAGCAGAAAAGGTCAGATAAGGTGATGCTAGGGAAACGAACCCTAAGATATGTATTCAAATGTGTTTTTCTTTTATGTGATTGTTTCTAACACATTTATAAGATTATTTCTTTGTTGCTTTGTATGTCCCTCCCCCACAGTATAACCCCTGCTTTCACTGTATTTCATATTGGTATAATTTGTGGAGGGGAAGGGGAAAAACAGTTTAAATAGGGATACAGGTAGACCCATTGCAACAATGAGATGTACAAGTTGTTATGTCGAAAACGAACTTTACAACTTTGGGGGGGGCGGGAAGGATTGGGGGGGCGGGGGGAGGATGGAAATGGATGGGAAGGGGAAACAAAGGAGGAGGCTACAATGCTTGATAAGAAATGTACTCATTATCTTGCCCATGTAATTGTAACCCCTCTGTTCAGTATTTTCACAATAAAAAAAAGGTACCCATGAGGAAGGAGGAACATTGTGAGCCATAATGTGAAATAAGACGTTCACCCTCAATTCATCATCTTTAGTGATATACCTGAGAATAAAGGTTTAAAAAACAAAGACAAAAAAAAAAAAAAACAAAACCCTCCAACAACTTAGGACTCTTCATATTGACAATGAAATCGACTTTGTATCCTTTGTCCTAGTGAATGGGTGTTATGTCTACTTTGAAGATGAGGAAACTGAAATTCAAAGGTAGGAATTGGGGCATCTGTGATTCTGAAACCAAATGCTTTCAGTTACTCCATTATGCATGGATAGGGGACAGAGGGGAGCTCAGAAAAGACTCCAGCTTTGATCATGAGCAGAGGTCATTTCCTACCTGTACTTCTCATATTAAAGCAGAGGAAATAGCTTCTCTTTAGTCCACAAGTAAGAAAAGAACAAGGGTGGGGGGAGCAGCCATTTCTACCTTGCCGGTTTGCTAAAAGGTTAAGTCATCATCACAGCCACAGTGCCCTTCTTGCCAAAGGTGCTCAGCCGAGATCACTGTCAGCAGTGCCTACTGCTGGCAGCTTCCAGCCAAGACAATGGCTGCACCCCACAGCAAGCCCTTCCCCAGCCAGAGCTGTAGCTCTGTCCATGGTAAGCCTGCATTTGAGGCTTTCCAGCAGGGTCTGTCACTGTCACGGCAGCAACTGAACACACAAGTCGAGCCATAGATCTGAATGACTTGCAGTAACCCATCAATTCAGTGAAACAACTGTTATTGATTTCTGGGGTTTTTCCTCCCCACTGGTTGTTTAACTGAATTGATGGTATTCTGTGACATTGATTGCACCCACCAGTTCTGTTAGTGTGATAGAGACAAATACTAGTGTGGTCCCCTGGGGGAGGGGGGAAATGAATGAAGCTGCTCATTAAAGAGAAGGTTCTAGCAAATAATTTTTTAGCAAATATTTTTTTTTCTCTGATGACAGTGGTTTTCCTTCTCTACTTCTTCTGCACATGGAATTGGAAAGCATTTAAGAGGCCTGTCATTGCATGCCAATATGCTGATAAGCTGATTCCCTTTCCATTTTTCTAGTCAATGCCAAAATGCATTTACAAGTTTCTCTCCCCCTCCCCCTGCCCCTGCATAGACTTTTGTCAGTTATGAGTCATTGAAACCACTGTGTTCAATATGCTTCCACCACCACCAATCATGCGAATCACAGCTGATTTTCTGCATTAAATGAAAATTCAAGCTCCCAGGCAAGTCAACAGCACATCAACTTTAGAGGTGATGGCACACATACTTAGGATTTATGAGATCTTCTCTGGAGGTTGCTTTCTGTGGATTTCAGCACAGCAGCACACTTGCCTTCACTGACAGTGATTTTAAAAACAGATGTCAGAACAGAACTCGGTGAAAGGATGGGAGGGCAAGAAGGTAAAGATCTGATTTGACTGAATTCTGGAACCTTTCTTTGAGTCACTGAGTTCTTACGCTTTCCTCAGCCATGAAGAGACATAAGCTTGCTGACCCACCACTTAGGAAATGGATTATAATCAAATTTATATTAACTTCCCCCAAAAATCAGTCTCTAAGTCTTAGTGGCTGTCATCAAAGTCCCACTGCTGTGCTGAGATCACAGGGTTATAGAAATGCATGTGCAACTGAAATTCTCCATATAATGAGAGAGAAAACAGAAACTTGGGCTGGGAAGGTGGCTCAGTGGTAGAGTGCTTGCCTTGCATACATGAGGCCCTGGGTTCGATTCCTCAGCACCACATAAGCAGAAAAAGCCAGAAGTGGCACTGTGGCTCAAGTGGTAGAGCGCTAGCCTTGAGCTCAAGAGCTAAGGGATAGCGCCAGACCCAGAGTTCAGGCCCCACAACCGACCCCCCCCCCCAAAAAAAAACAAAAAAGAAAGAACCAGGAACTCAGGATGTGGAGCTTTACTCACCATAAAGCTCCATAAGTTTGTTTACTTGGAATATAAAATGTACACTTCATATTTTTATTCATTATACCCAGTATTACATGAGTTCCTGCCAATTCATGTAACACAGTGTTGGGTGGACATGTCAATTTTTAAATTTTTGATTTGTTCCCCTACATTGCTATGCTTTATGGTGCCCAAAAGATAACCTAGCCCACACATTTCTTTGCTTAAAATGAATGGATGATGGTGAATTTGACTATGAAGCATTAGAAAGTTGATCATTCTCAGTGATGTTAGAAGAACAAACTACATATGGCAGAAATAAAATTGTGGGAATGCCCATAAATGATTAAAATCTCCTGTCAAATGAGAAATAGAAAAAAATTCTTATCTGATTTTTTTAAGCAGCTATAAAAATTTCCATTGCAAGTACAAGTCTCTATGACCAACACAGCATTCTCTCTTAAAATAAGGAACAAGGTGTTCGTGTTGTTCAATGTCACATTGGAGACTTCACCCGGTAAATAAGAAAAAGAAATCAAACCTGCAAGGGTTGGAAACAAAAGACCAAATTGTCATTTCTCACAGTTGATATTTTGACATAAAGAAATCTTGAGATATAAGGTTTCAATATTATAAGATGTATGTGTATGTTATAATGCAAATGTATGCATAAAAAACCTTGTAAGAACTTAGAATTATTAATTCTAAATAAAAGAATTCCAAACTGATGGTCAATAAAATTCAATCTAGTAAGATCAATGAGTTTCCTATATTCAATTCATTGAACCAACAGATATTTATTGAGCACTTTCTATGTGCCACCATTCCAGGTATTTGGAACTGATAGACAATATAGGCAATTGATTGGTTTTACCATGAAAAGTCAATTTTAAGGTGTCATTGAAATTAGTAGGATCAGAAAGACTAGACTGTCAATAGATTGTAAAAAGAATTCTAATCCAAGGTGGTTTGCTGTTTGATGTCATTTATCATAATGTGTTTCTGCTGTTGGATCATCAAACATTAAATAGGATAGAAAGAAGTCAGAGCAGCACACTAAGAGCCAAACTGAATGTTTTCAGGTAGATACAATGCTATTATTTTTAAAATTACACCCCCAAGTTTAATATCAATTGATCTATACTATTAAGCAACCCAGGATCCTCAATTAGAAATAATTTTAAAATCTAGGATGCAAGTAGTGCTCACACATTTATTTTTCATATTGTTTCAACCAAGAATAGCCCTCTCACTTATTTTTGCCTTTGGTGCTATTTTTGCCTTTTGCTCCTGGTACTTGAACTCAGGGCCTGAATACTGTCTCTGGGTATTTTTGCCAAAGATATTGCTATACCACTTGAGCCACAACTTCCAGCTGTTGTGGGGTTTTTTTTGGTCTTTTTTTGCCAGTCCTAAGCCTTGAATTCAGAGCCTAAGCTCTGTCCCTAAGCCTCTTTGTGTTCAACATTAGTGCTTTACCACCTGAGTCATGGAGCTACTTCTGGCTTTTTCTGAGTAGTTTATTGGAGATAAGAGTCTCATGGACTCTTCTGCCCAGGCTGGCTTCAAACCATGATCCTCAGATCTCAACCTCCTGAGTAGCTATGGTTATAGACATGAGCCACTAGCTACCTCCTACATTTTTTTTAAAGATTTCATGGAAATGACATATCTTTTAAAAATCTAGGTAATAGTTCTGTGGGATACCCAACAATCTGTATTTGCCTCATTGTTTACTTGTAATTAGATTCAATCCTAATATTACTGACAAGATTAACGTCATAAGATTGATGTGTGCTTCTCACAGGATTACTTAGGAGTTATATGATGTCATAATGACACCTGTTGTAGTTTGGACCTTGAAATGTGTTCCCAGGGCTTATATGTTAAGGTGTGGCCCTAGCTAATGGGAGATGATGGAACCTTTAAGAAGTGGAGCCTAGTGAAAGAAAATAAAGGTCATTGAGGGCAGACCCATGAAGAAGATATTGAAATCCTAATCCTTTCTTTCTTCTTTTTGCTTCCTGGCTGCCATGAGGTGAGAAGCTCCTCTACCATGTGTTCCCATTATGATGTGCAGCCTCATCACAGGCCCAGAGCAACAGCACAAAGCAACTATGCACTGAAACCTCTGAAGCCATAGGCTAAAATACAGCTTTCCTCCTCTAATAAGTTAATTTATCTCAGGTATTGTTTTTAACAGCAATGGAAATCTGACTTACACCATGTCATTGGTGATGTCTCTTCAAATTGTCTGACCAGTTACATGATAGAGCTCCATGGACTGGATCCTAGGAAGAAGAACAAGAATTTTTGAAAGGGACTAAAAAAGGATCCACCAAGCATTTATGACTCATGCTTAAAATGCTACTCAAGAAGCTGAGATCTAAATATAAGAGTTTGGAGCCAGCTGAACCCCAAAAGTAAATTAGACTTCATCTCCAAATAACCAGCAAAATGGTGATGTGGCTCAAATAGTATGCATCAAAAAGTCAAAGAAGAACTCAAGGCTCTGAGTTCAAAGTCACAATACCAGAAAGAAGAAAGAAAGAAAGAAAAGAAAGAAAAGGAAGAAAGGAAGAAGGAAGGAAGGAAGGAAGGAAGGAAGGAAGGAAGGAAGGAAGGAAGGAAGGAAGGAGGAAAGAGAAGGGAGGGAGGGAGGAAGAGAAAAAAGAAAGAGAAGGCGGGGAAGGAAAGAGAAAGGAAGCAAAGGGAAATGAAGGGAAGGGAAGGGAAGGAAGAAAGGAAAGGAAAGGAAAGGAAAGAAGCCAATAAGTTGATGACTCTTTGGGGCATAGCTATCTCTTTAGTAATGATGAGTATGGAAACCTTGCTAGTAAGTATCCAGGGATCAAGAAATAAAAAAATTAAGCTGGACACCAGTGGCTCATGTCGGTAATCCTAGCTACTCTGGAGGCTGAGATGTGAGGATTGTGGTTCAAAACCAGCCTAAGTAGAAAAGTCTTTGAGATTCTTATTTCTAATTCAATTCCAAAAAGCCAAAAATGGAGTTGTCTCAAGTGGAAAAGCCAAGAGGGAGCTAGAAGCCCCAAGTTCAAGTTCCAGTACCAACACACACACACACACACACACACACACACACACACACACACCACCACCACCACCACCACCACCACCACCACCACCACCACCACCACCACCACCACCACCACACCCAAACAAACAAACAAAAAGCTCAACCTTGTTATCTGAGGGATTTAGTTCTAGTAATTGCTGGTATCAGCAATGTGTCTACTTCGTTCACACATTCACATCAACCTGTCTGTACTCTCACATGAAAGTTAGTATGAACACTATCTCACCTGCCTTTTATTGCACTCCCAGTGACATCCCATCCATCCCACAGTCATACCATGTACAAAAGAGATATTTAGTTAAATATATCTTCAGTTTGCTTGTTAAAGAAAATCAGTAGTCAGCATGTTGCAACATGGTCTAAAATAAGTTGCAGACAAATTGAGATAAGTGTTAAAATGTGAAGAGAAGAAGGAATAGGAGGTAATCATGTTCTTTATGTGGAAGAAAAACATCGTTTTTCTAAGCTGAAAACATTAAGATACAAAGAAAATATGACTCTGGTCTACATAAAAACTCCCCAAACCTAGTAGGAGAGAATGGTAAAATAACCTCAATGATCAACAGCAAGGAAGAAGCATACTGGTAGTTAATATGTCAGACAAAGGACTAATTTTTTTTTTGAGTCTGTTCGTGGGTCCTGGACTCTGGGCCTGGGCGCTGTCCTTCAGCTCTTCAGTTCAAGGCCAGCGCTCTACCACTTAAGCCACAGCACCACTTCCAGTTTTTTCTTTTTGCTTATGTGGTGCTGAGGAATCAAACCCAGGGCCTCAGGCACACAAGGCAAGCGCTCTACCACTGAGCCACCTTCCCAGCTCCAGGACTAATATTTTTAATATATAAATTCTATGAAATAAATCCATATGGACGATACTAACAGCTAGATAGAAAATGAGCATAAAAGGAAGGAACATAATTTGTGGTAATAGAAACTTGTATGAATACATGTACAAGCAATTTACAAGCTCTCTAGCAGGCAAACAGTACAAACTGAAACAACACTATACCATCTAGCTCAAAATTGTCAATGTTATAAAAATCAGCTGATAACTTCTTCTAGCAAGGATACAAGAGAACTGGTGTTTTCAAGGACCGCTATTAAGAAGTGAACTATAATATTTGTAGAAAGCAATTTGGCAATCTATATTAAAAGGTTAAAGATGTTCAAATTCTTTGACCAAGTAATTCCACTATTAAGAATCTATCCTGGGGCTGGGGAGGTGGTTCAGTGGTAGAGCGCTTGCCTTGCATGCCTGAGGCCCTGGGTTCAATTCCTCAGCACCACATAAGCAAAAAGAAAAAAAGCCGGAAGTGGTACTGTGGCTCAAGTGGTAGAGCGCTAGCCTTGAGCTGAAGAGCTGAGGGACAGCACCCAGGCCCAGAGTTCAGGCCCCACGACTGGACTCCTCCCCCCCCCCAAAAAAAAAGAATCTATCCTGGTGTTTTTATTTTGCTGAACTTTGGCTTTACCTTTTTAAGGAATAAAACACAGGAAGCTGGTACTCAGAAGGGGTTGGGAGGGGGGTCAAGGGAAAGGAGTGGACAAATGAAGAGGAAAAGGGGGGGGGAATGCAGTCAAGAATCTAGTGAATACCCTACTAAATTAAGAAGAGTGAGGGAAGGAATAGGGAGGGGAGGAATGGATGAGAATTTTGAAAGGGCTGACACTGATATATATGGTCTTCATAATCTGCTTGGTTAAATGGCAACTTTTGTTCAACTGCTTAAAGATAATTTTAAAAACTCATGAAAAAAATTGATCTATCTTAGTGAGTGTTGGTGACTCTCAAAAAGCAATTTAAGGGGCTGGGAAAGTGGCTCAGTGATAGAGCGCTTGCCTTGCATGTGTGAGGCCCTGGGTTCAATTCCTCAGCACCACATAAGCAAAAAGAAAAAAAAAATGAAAGTGGCGCTGTGGCTCAAGTGGTAGAGCGCTAGCCTTGAGCTGAAGAGCTGAGGGACAGTGCCTAGGCCCAGAGTTCAGGCCCCACGACCAGACACTCCCCCTCCCCCCCAAAAAAGCAACTTAAGCAAAAGAGAAAAAGGCAAACCTTTGCCAGCCAGCCTGGTACAGAAGGTAAAAGATTTATAATAGCATAGCAAACACATCCTCACTGATGCTGGGGTGAGGGACATGAAATTGTCTTAAGAGACAGATGACTTAGAGACAAATCTGTTATCTAGGAAGAAAAAGTAACCCTAAGATTTTCTATCTCTAAATTCCCAAAGCTTTTCCTTTCTTCTGGCTAAACGAGTGGCCATCTTGAAGATCAGTGTGGATACAGGAAACCCATTACAAGTTGGATATATATTTGGGGAAAAAGTTGTTCTCATAGAGAAAATGCAGGTCACACTGAAGAGAGGAGCTGAGAGTGATTACAATTTGGAATCTGCTGCCTGAACTCCAGGAAGAAGTCAGAGGCTGTGTATCTACACACAGCTAAGATGGAGACCTTCTAACCAGAGCACTCAGAATCACTCAGCATCCAGTACCATGTCTCACCAGAGCAGACTGTTCTGGTTCAACTGTGTTCTACCTCCACTCTCCCTGTTTCAATCCCCAAATCACTAAGGATTATAGGCAGGAGCTACCAGTGCCCAGCTGGGTTTATTTTTTTGTATTTAAAACATTTAATTGGCATAATAATTGCACATATTCATGTAGTATAATGTGATGTTTCAATACATGTATAGCTATACAATGATCAAACTGCTTCAAATATTTATCATTCCTTGGTGTTGGGAATATTCAAAATCCTCTCCTAGCTTTTTTGAAGTGTGCAGTAAATTGTTGTTAAGGATAGTCATCCAGCTTCACAGTGTGTGTGTGTGTGTGTGTGTGTGTGTGTGTGTGTGTGTGTGTGTGCGTGCGTGCGCGCAAGAGAGAGGGGGGGTTGAAGAAGGGAAGGAGGGAGAAAGAGAGAGAGAGAGAAAGACCTGGGTGCTGTCCCTGAATTTTTTTGATAAAGGCTGGTGGTGCTCTACCACTTGAGCCACAGCTCTACTCTCAGCTTTGGTAGTAAATTAGGAATCTTTCAGACTTTCCTTCCCAAGCTAGTTTTGGACCCTAATCCTCAGCCTCTTGAGTAGTTAGGATTATAGATATAAACCACCAGTACCCAGCCTAACTTCATATATTTTTGGTTTTTGTTTATGGTTTGTTTGTGTGACAAAGCTTGTACTCAAGGACTTGAACCCTCACTCAGCTTTTTTCATTCATTCCTGGTGCTCTACCACTTAAACCATGCCTCCTATCCAGCTTTTTGGTGGTTAATTGGAGATACAAGTCTCAAGGATTTTTTTCTGCCAGGGCTAACTCTGAACCGAGATCCTCAAATACCAGCCTCCTGAGTAGCTAGGATTTAAAATGTGAGCCACCAGGACCCAGCCAGTTTTATCATTTTTAAGGTCGATTTGGTATATTGTAGTGGATTTTGTCCATGTCCTGAACACCACCTCTCCTATATTTCATGCCCTTTGCTACCTCTTATAGGTTTTACTTCCCAGGTTTGTTTGTTTTCAATCTTAGCTGTGGCATTGTCACTCACCTGGCACCTTACTTTTTCTAGTCTCTTCCTGTGACATACTTTCCTAGGCTCTTGTCTACTTTTCATCTCCATTTTGGAGATTATAGACGCTCCATTCTCTATAGTCTTTCAGGTTAGGTACAATTATCTACCCTATCTTTTAAATTTAATGTCTAGTAAATTGTCTGCCAATATCCACTTGCTAGTTATTCTTACCTGACTTCCAAGTGTGCAACTGAAAAGGAGAAATTAGAAATTCATCCATCATTTTGACATTTTATCTTCCCACTGCTGAAATGCTTGGTGGTTCTCAAAATCACCTCCATAGAGACCCTCAATTTCTTCTCATTTTCTATTTGGGTATTTTATGTTACAGACACAGCATGTTGAAAACACTCGCAAAAGCAGTGATTGGCTTGTTGTAATGACACAGTAATGAGTAAAGAATCATAATCAGAGCATGAAGATTGTTAAGAACCCATTCTGAGCCAGGTGTCTGTTATTTAGAATAGTGATTCAAACCCAGCCTGGACAGAAAGGTCTACAATACTCTCTTCTCCAAAAATAACCAGCTGGGCTGGAAATATAGATCAACAGGTAGAGGGCCAAATAAGCAAATGTGAGACCCTGAATTCAAACACCAGAATGAAAGAAGAAAGAAGGAGGAATTCTACCCAGTTTTCTTCACTTCCTGCCATTACTGACTGCCATTCTCTTTCAATTACTTCTCTCATGACTAGTCCTGAATCCAATGATCAACAGGAATTGTGTACCACTGATCTCCTAGATGCTGTTATCCTATTATCTTTTATTTACCAAACTCATATTTTTTCATGCACCCTGTTGACCCTGAATCATCCAGATCATAACCTCCAGTGTTAAGCAGTATCCATAGGGAACAATATTACCTGAGAATGCCAGCCAGCATGTCTGGGGTCTTTACATATTAATGGAAATACAGAAAAAGGTTAGATTGCATACAGCAGGGTCAGACTTCCCACAGTAGTTTCCTCCCCTCTGTTACTTGAGCCATGCCTCCCATTCAGATTTTATTTTTTCTGGTTTATTGAAGATAGAGAACTTTGATAACTGGGCTGGCTTGAGTTAATTGCATTTGGACATCATGCTGTGTCAGAAGGCCAAGATGTACTGACAGACGAGTGGGAACAAGTCAAAGAAGTAGAGGAGGCACTTGGAGAGGTTTCCACTTGCTGAAATTCAAGACATGCTGAACATTGAGAATAGTAACAATGGTCATTAGCTGAAAGGGATTTAATAAATAATGTTCTCTATAAGTAGAGTGTATATGTGTGAGGGAAGACAGGGATAGAGGCCATAGAAGAATTTAAATAGTGTTAGATGTGACCTTTGAGCAGATGCATCCACAAGTCTCATGTGCTCCTTTTCTCATATGCTCCTGAATGTGCTTCACACTTTTCCATCTGGGTGATTTCAGACTTGTTTCCTGTTCCTTCATTTGTCATCTCAAATGCCATTTCTTCAGAAGAGCTGTCACTGACCCTTCCATCTAACAATGGAATCCTGTCAATCACACCCCTCCACATACTATTGGTTTTCTTGTAAATGCCTGTGGTGAGCTGTCAATGTTTTCCTAACTTATTTGTTACTTTGTCGGTTTACCAAGAATGCACAAACACACCTGTCTATCATAGCACTCAGCACCCAGCGCAGTGTCAGGCACACAGTAGGTATGTGACAAACTTTGTGGAATGAATCAATCAATGAATGAATGCTGTTATTCTATCTTCCTAAGCTAATAGGGCCCTCTCACAGCGTTTTCTGGTGATGTCGGCCTAGAGTCTAAAAACCCCAGAGAAAACAGTTGCCAGAGCTCTTAGACATTTCTGAAGGTTCAAAAGCCTAGATGCAAGCTTGGAGAAGGGCTGAACTAGGAACTACTTCCCAGCCTACTTCTCTAGGGACCTCCCTACATGTCAATACCAACACATTTGTTTCCCAAAGCTGAGTACAAAATACCTTCCTGTCAACATACCCTTTTTACAATTGTGACTTTGACACTGTCACTGATAGGTAGAGTCTATACTGCCCTTCAACCCAATCCTTGAATTTGGCCATGCTTATGCCTTTAATAGAAATGATACAGGATCCTCCAAGTCCTTCCTTAAAGAGCAAACAGAAATGAGGTTACATCAAAAATATGCCTTCCCAGTGGTTCTCTTGGGTTGCTTATTCTTCAAATCTAGCTACCATTCTATGAAAATGCCAGAGTAGCTACACATAGAGGTCATAGTTACATGTTCCTGCCAATAGTCTCAGCCATGGCCCAGATGAAAGCCAACAGCACAACCAGATGTATAAGTGAAGGAATCTTCTAGATGAATCCAGTCTTCTGTTGCCAAGTACCCCCCAGCATTTCTGTTGTCCTACTTGATGTCCTTATCAGGTACCAGAGATCTCTTCTGTCCACATTCTCGACCCACAAAATCCATAAGCACAATAAACAAATTTTTGAAGACATTATAGCCGGGGATTTGTAATAATCAATAGTGACTGAAACACAAATATTCTTTGTTAGTTATAAAAGATTTATGACCTCTCAGTATCAACTGGACAAGTGACAGCATGGCACAATTAAAAATCTGTCAAGGCCTCTGTTTGGTCATGTGCTCTGTTGCTCTCAGGTCAGCTCAGATTGGCCCAGGAGAGGAACTCTGAATCCCCCAAATGCCATGGTAGGAATATTTACACCTTGGAAATTGGCAAACAATTCAAATCAGGAAATCTCCTCCCTCCCCTTCCCAGGAATTGGTTTACCCATATACCCATGGAAATGTATAGTTTCACATCTTTTGTATGTATGTATGCCAGTTCTGGGGTTTGAACTAAGGGTTTGAACTAAGGGTCTGGGTGCTCTCCCTTAGCTATTTCCACTCAAGGCTAGTTCTCTACCATTTGAACCACAGCTCTACTTCCAGCCTTTTGGTGATTAATTGGAGATAAGAGTCTCACAGACTTTTCTGACTGGGCTAACTTTGAACTGTGATCTTCAGATCTGTCTCCTGAATAGCTAGGATTTTAGTTGTGAAACACCAACACCCATCTTAGTTTCACATCTTAGTATTATTTGCTTTATTGTCAAAGAAAAAAAAAAGAACAACAGAGAAAGAGGAAAGTTGATTTTATTAGCTATTTTTTTCTCCAGGTTGCTTTAGAAATTGATGGAAGTGCTATTCATGAGCCAAAGACTTGTACTTTGTCTCCCCCTACTCTTATTCTCTGTGAAGATTTCATGTGAGATATCCCATTCCTTCTATGTTCCTGACAGAAAGATACAGGCAGAGAGGTGAAGCATATCTAGATATTTGGGAGGATCAAATGTCCCATGATTCCCTGGGAGATAGAAAGACTTTATACTGTCCACAAAAAGCTCCCTGCTGGCACAAATGGGCTAGTGAAACCTGGCCAGGGGGCTGAGCCTTACTACCATTTCAGATTGAGAGGCATGGCAGGCATCCCATATGCCTCTCTGTAGCGAAGGACCACACAGGTGACGGAGATGTGCACAAAAGGAAGAAATCAGGCCCATGAATTGAGCCTTTCATAAAGACTTGGAGAATTGAATTATGAAGCCAATCTCCTGGTGTGTAAGTGGTACTTTGTGCTGCCACTTTAATAAATTACATCTCCAGTGTGTTATTTGCATAGCTATTAAATATATTTGTTATTAGGAAAGGAAATTAGGCAGCAAGGGATGAAGTCTCAAGCCCTATGTTAGTCTGGCACAGTGGGAAGGCTAGAAGTAAAATCAAATTTGTATTCATTTAAAGTTTGAGGAAAAACAATACTTTGCCAGGGGTGGGGAAGGTCCAGCTGGAGAGCCATATAAGGCCCATGAAATCATTTGGTGCCTGATGGGGCAGACACACACGGTGCCTTGTAGGCTCTCATCTCATTCACAGCTGGTCTGCCTGTACTGACAATGTGTATGGCCCTCAAACTATGTTATAAAGACTCAAACGTCCCTGGCAGCAAATATGTTTCCCACTATGTAACCAATAACAGCAATTCTGCTTCTAACCATCAATCCTACAACTTATGTACTCCTGGACAAATCAAGACAAGGATGTTCACCAAGACACTGCTTGAGCACATCAACAAGTTACTAGTGTGTAAAATACAGCAATATTAGAATTTTGAAACATTAAAAAGGAGTCTCCTTTAAAAGAATATGGAAGAAATTTTAATGCTACCATCACACAAACATAAGTATTTGACATCATGTCAATTAGCTTGATTTAATCATCCCACATTCTATACATATATCATAACCTTGCTTTGTACCCCACAAATGCATTCAGTTACTATTTGTCAATATAATAACTGAAAAAACAGGCAAATGTATAGGTGCCCCTGTAGAAACAGCTCTTTAAAACGCACTTAGAAGCTGAGTGCTGATGACTCACACCTGTAATCCTAGCTCCTGAGAAGGCTGAGATTTGAAGATCATAGTTCAAAGCCAGCCTAGGCAGGAAAGTCTGTGAGACTCTTATCTCCAATTAACCACACATACACACAGACACACGCGCACACACACACACATATAGAGACAGAGACAGAGAGACACAGAGAGAGACAGAGAGAGAGAGAGAGAGAGGCAGAAGTGGAGCTGTGACTCAAGTGGTAGAACTCCAGCTTTGAGCAAAAAAGCTAAGGGACAGCACCTGGTATTGGTAAATAACTAAAAAAAGCATGCAGAAAAAAAATTGTTGGAAGGAGTTTGGTAAATGAATCAAGAAATCTGGAGTGGAAAAAGAATTTCACTTTTCATTATAAAATGAAAATTGTTATTGTATCATTTGAAATGTCCAGTCATCTGCATATGTCATAAACTCAGAAAAAAACACATCATTAACTCAGTAACAAAGCAAACAATGTATTACAACATACTAAAATAACTTAATATCTGTAAAGATTAAGTCCTGTCAAACCATTTTGTTCTTTTCATTTCCTGGTTTTTATTTTTTTATTAGTATGCATTGCCCAAAGGCTTTCATTGTGATATCGCCATATGTGCATGTAATGAATTTTGGTCATATTCACCATCCCCCATGTTGTCTTCAGTTCTACTGTGCCTGAGAAAACCTCTGGTTGTCATCTTCTGCCACTTGATCACATCCTTGAAGATTCACTCTTATCCTAACCAGCTCAAAGAGATAAAGAAGGAAGGGGCTCGGAATGTGGCTTAGCGGTAGAGTGCTTGCCTAGTATGCATGAAGCCCTGGATCCTATTCTTCAGCACCACATCAAAAAAACCAGAAGAGGTGCTGTTGCTCAAGTGGTAGAGTGCTAGCCTTGAGCAAAAGAAGGTCAGGGACAGTGCTCAGGCCCTGAGTTCAAGCCCTACTACTGGAAAAAAGGAGGAGGAGGAGGAGGAGGAGGAGGAGGAGGAGGAGGGGGAAGGGGAGGGGGAGGGGGAGGAGGAGAAGGAGGAGGAGGAGGAGGAGGAGGAGGAGGAGGAGGGGGAGGAGGAGGAGGAGGGGGAGGGGTGGGGAGAAGGAGGAAATAAAACAGTATCCCAGACACCCGTAACTCATGCCTATAATCCTATCTACTCAGGAGGCAGAGACTAGAATTGTGGTTCAAAGTGAGCCTCAAAGAAAAGTCTGTGAGGTTCTTATCTCCAACTAACCAACAAAAAACTAGGATGGAGGCATGGGTCAAGTGACAGAGCATCGGTGAAGCCTTGAGTTCAAATCCTGAAACCAGAAAAAAAATAAAAATAAACAGATTAATTTTAAGTCTGTTTTGCTTATTCCTATACCTCTAGTATGCAGAAGAGGACCTGGTGCACAATGCTAATTAAAACATTGTGACAGATGGCTGCTAGTGCTAGGAAGAAACTAAAGCAAATGGGGAAATGGGGGTAGGGTGTGGGACAGTTAAGTCTAATTTTTAAGAGGGTGCTATGGGAAAGTTTTACTGATAGTTGATGCTTGAGTAAAGACTAAAAGGATTTTGGTAAATCAGGGTGTGATGCTTTTGGGTGGAAGAGATTTCCAGGCAAGTGAATACCAAGTGCAAAACGGAATGTGCTCAATCAAACAAGATGCAGAGTTGGGTTTTTTTTTTTAATCCTTCAAATATACAAAGATTATTCCCAAACGTAACACAAGGCATTGATCCACTTCCTCATTTCTTTCATTCCTAGGCATTAACCAAGTGTGTTACATGTTCTTCTCAGGTTCTCCTTTGGTTTGGATAGGCCATAGAAAGATGCCAGGCAAGGTAGGGACAAAGGTTGTGTTTATTCAAAGCTTTATCCATAGTTTCATCATTGTAACAACATTAGCATCCCAGAGCACAATAGCATACTGTCCAGCAGTGGTCTCACCCCATTACACCCTGTCCTTCGGTGGCCTTTCTTTGTACCCTCTCTGGACAAAAGTGGCATTTGGCCAAAAATGGCCACACAAGGCCTTGCATGTACACCCAGTGTCAAGGCTACATGCAGGATTACCTAAGGTAGTGCATGTGTACATGACTCAAGGCTACAAAGATACGCTGAACCAGCTGAATCCCAGACTTTGGGAAGTTCAGGCCCAAAGCCTTCCACAATTAGGGTGAGAGAATCCTGACTTATTTCATTTACTCTATTCTGTTACGCTCTCAACAAATGGGAACTGGAACAGGCTGAAATTAGTAGCCCAAGAGAATTGGAGTGACTGGCCTAAGAATGTCAAGGTCATTCCTCTGAGAATGGATGATGTTTATTAACTAGTTGCAGATACTCAGGTTCGTTTTGCCAATGATCCTGAGGCAAGGAGTTGAGCTTCTCCCCTTACAGACGTTATCCCAATAAGGATGCCAAAACCATGCCTCTTTTCAGTCTATAAACTTGAATTGTCAGGTCTAAGTTGAATCTTCTGCCCCCTGGGCTTGAAGCAGCAAACCTCTTTACTACTTGATTCTCTTTTCTTCTCACTCTGCTCCAGCTTCTTCCACCACTGTGTGGACACCTTGTTGTACTTTTCTAGCAAGACTTCTTTGTTGGTTTTACCTATCTAACCCCATCCCCTTGCAATATCTGTGATTGACCAATTGACTCTCACCTTATTTTGGCTTTCCCATGAATCTTCTATTTCCCTCCTTTTTCTTCTCATCCTTTAAATGGTCATATTCCCAGGATCTGTTTTGTCTCTTTTTCTCCCCCTGTCCCTCCCTGCATTGGTTCTGACTAAGATGCCTCTGACATGGTCCCAGTATTAACCCATAAGAAGTGAAGCTATTTCCCCCCACTTAATGGCCATTGCAGCTCGTAAATAAGTTCTGCTAAGTGCTAAGCAGAAAATCAACAACTTAAAGAGTAACATTAAACACATATAGAAAGAAAAAGCAAAAAGATGGCATGTGCATATAAAATGGATATACTCTCTTTGCCTAAGCCTAGTCAGGAGAGCTTGGGAGTAATTTCTCAGAGATGCACAACTGTGGTGAGATTTTTTTTATTAAGAAAGCTAGGATCTAAAAAGTAAGAATTTGCTCCCTTTAAAAAGAGTTTTGAATGGAAGGATGGCTTAGCCTGTAGCCTAGAGAAAAAGCCATCTGCTATGCTATTTGTCCAATACACAGATTAGAAGTAAAGGATCCCAGGTGAACTGACCAAAGTTCCTACAGCCCTCTACTGATTACCTGAGGTAAGCAGCCTGAAGCTAGAGTATTTACAAATTCTAGATCAGGTACAGTGACTCATGCCTGTAATCTCAGTAACTCAGGAAGCAGAGATCAGGAGGGTTTCATTTGAAGCCAGCCCAGCCAAATAATAAAATAAATTGGATGTGTGTGTGTGTGTGCGTGTGCGTGTGTGTGTGGGTGCGTGTGTGTGCGTGTGTGTGTGTGCGTGTGTGCGTGCGTGTGTGTGCGTGTGTGCGTGTGTGTGTGTGCGTGTGTGTGTGTGCGTGTGCGTGCGTGTGTGTGTGTGTGTGTATGTGTATACTCACTATCCTACCTATGGGGAAGTATAAAAAGAAGGATCACAATCCAGGACATCTTTTGAGCTAAAACTGTATAAAAAAAATAACTAAAGCAAAAAAGGTTGAAGGACTTGGTTCAAGTCAGAGTATCTGCCTAGCAGGAAGAGGTTCTGAGTTCACACCCTACTACTGCCAAAAAGAATTCCATTTTTTGGTATGTAAGAAAGAAAAAGTTAAAGATGCACCAACATCACAGATCCTATATGATCCCCGTCCCCGGCCAGTTCCTGGGCAGGATCCCTCCATGGAGACAAACATCCTCAAGTGGCTGAGACTGACGGCACACATGGTGTTACTGGCTTCCCCTGGGACCATGGGTCTTAAGCTTTGGACACATTTTCCCCATCAGGGAGAGCATACACACACACACACACACACACACACACACACACACACACACACACACACACACACACACACACACACACACACACACACTATCAAATAGAAGGAAGGAAGGCAGGGAGATTTCACAAATCTCAGCATGTTCAAACTCCAACTTTCTGTTCATCAAAGCAGACATTACTTCTCACTGATTCTTTTCCCCCAAGGCAATCACAAGAGAAGCACAGTGCTTATCTCACTGTGGTTAATTTTTTTTCCCCTAAGACCTAAGCAGAAGAGAGGAATCAAATGACTATTTGCTAAACTGCTGTATCTTCCTCAGGGCAAAAGGTTTAATAAATGAGAGTATTCTTCCAGAGCATTTTGTCCTGTTGACAGTAAAAAGTTACTTTTTAGATCCTGATGTATTTTGGCTAACACATTTCTGTCTCCTTTCCATTGCCTGGTATTTTTCTTTTGTTGTTTGTTTGTGATTTTGCTTTTATAAGAAGCAAAAAGCCATTTGTAGAAACGTAGAAAATTCTCTTGAAATAGTAGAAACTGATTAACTATGTTTATCCCAACTTCAAGTTTAGCTAAGAGCATTGAACTGTAAGAGGTAGTCTTGATGGGGCCAAGAAGCTATGGGCATGAGCAATTTCTGGACCAACAGTTTAATAGAAATCAATTGTGCACCAGGAAGCCTTCTGTTATAATTTGTCTCACAATAACTTGTCTTTAGGTTGAAAATGCCTTAAGTGATTAAATTAAGTCTTTGGGAAATTTTTATGATTATTTTTCTTAAAAAAATGAATGAACTTTTTTTTTTTTTGTTGGTCATGGGGTTTGAACTCTGGGCTTGGGCGCTGTCCCTGCACTCTTCAGCTCAAGGCAAGCACTCTACCGTTTGAGCCACAGCACCACTTCTGATTTTCTAGTGGTTTATTGGAGATAAGAGTCTCATAGACTTTCCTGCCCCGGCTGGCTTTGAACCATGATCCTCAGATCTCAACCTCCTGAGTAGCTAGGATTAAAGGCGTGAGCCACAAGTGCCTGGCAAAAAAAAAAGAAAAGAAAAGAACTGACATCTTGATTGTACATTGACCTTTAGTAGGTTAAGAACATAAAACAGGTTTGATTTAGATCTCTAATTGAGAGAGAGTGCTCAGTTCTCTTAAATCTAGTGGTCTCACTCAGGTATGATTGCAAATGTGAGACTTCCTGTGGGACTTCCTCTACAGCATCTCCATGTTGTTCTTAATCACTGCAGAGTTGATACTGCATGGAGGTATATTATGGTATGGAAGCAGTAGAAATGAGACAGAACCACATAGTTGAACAGGACAGGCAAAGATCCTTTACTGGAACTGCAACTTATGGACAAATTAGAGCTAACAATGATCCAAGAGGTGATCAGGCTGCTTGCATAGCAATGGAATCAGCAGGTTCTTATTGATTTTATGAGGAAGGCTAGTTTGGCAACTTTCCAGTAGTCATAGGCATGGTTTCAAAAGGTCTTTTTTGTAAGTAAACATCCTGGTCTTGTACTTGGTGGACTAATGGATACTCAACTTACCTCAAGAACTCCTGAGTTATTTACTCACTGTCCTGCATGTCTTGGTCTCCTGGTTTGATTTGAGTTTTATGACAAGACTAAGGATTGTAGGTGCTACAGCTGTTGAAACAGAAGAAGGACAGGGCAGAAGAAACGCAAACCAACACCACAGGACAATAGGCCAAATGATCTTTTCGAATGATCAACATGTTTATATGCAGAGCTGAGGGAATTTGGCACAAGGGTTAAGACAGCAAGGAGAGACACAATATGCAGAGGTTTTAAGCTCTTTATCTCATATGAGTTATCCATGGAACATCAATGGGTTCCAAGTGAAGTCAGTCATTTTAGCCTTCAAGATTCTTCAAAGCAACCTAGGCAAACATTATCATAACCCACATACCAGAAGTGTAATCCCCAGCAAACCAGCAGGAAGATAATAACATATTAATCAGCTGTGTGACCCTCAAAATCAGTCAACTAAGAGTAAATGCTGTAATTTTGCTCTGACAGATTGTTTGATAGCTGGATTGATTCTAGGGGTATGCTGAGGATATTTTGTGGTACCAGATTTTTCCTCAGTAAAAATGTTCTCTTTGCCTTCTTTTTCATTTGTATAGCCATTTCAAACCCCACTAGTTTCATCTTGGTTTAGACATAGGGATTTCTAGTCTGAAAACATTCTGGTCTTAAGCTCTAATCTGGTGTTTGATGACAAAGCTATTAAAATGATGCTTATAACAGGCAATAGGGAAAGGGTCCAAAGTTTATTTGCCTTTGACCCTTTGTGATAATTTCTGAATCAGTTACCATCTTTACATCTCTGTTATGGACAGAACATTTATGTGTCTTCCACATATGTTGAAATCTGAATCTGTGATGGTATTTGGAGACAGGCTTTCGAGAGGTAATTAAATGATAAGAAAGGAGCCTTCATGATAGGATCAGTACCCTTAAAGAAAGTAGGTTACTCTGTCTTTTCTCCTGCCATTGATGATATAAGAAGTAGTTAAGCCGGGCGCTGGTGGCTCACATCTGTAGTCCTAGCTACTCAGGAGGCTGAGATCTGAGGATTGAAGTTCAATGACAGCCCAGGCAGGAAAGTCTGTGAGACTCTTATTTCTAATAAACCACCAGAAAACCAGAAGTGGCTCTGTGGCTCAAGTGGTAGAGCACTAGCTTTGAGCTAAAGAGCTCAGGGACAGTGCCAAGGCCCAGAGTTTAAACCCAGTGACCGACAAAAAAAAATAAAAGTCCATTTGTAACCTGGAAGAGAGCCTTCATCAAGATCTGACTATGCTGCCACTTTGATCCAGAATTTTTAGTGCCATCCCCAAAAATCTATGAGAAATAAATCTCTGTTACTTATAAGCCATTCAGTCTGTGGCTGTTACAGCAGCCCAAACTAAGACAATTCCCTGCTGGGACTTCTACAACTGCCAATTTACCCCCACAGGCACTTAAACTCAGGACTGCTAACACATAATTTATAGTGTAGGCCTGCATGCCCATTCTTTCTGCTACTCCTAGAGGTGTTGATTGATTAGAAGACTAAGCCGAGTAGAAACAGGATCTGGTTTGCATTTCTGCAAGAGCTGTACCCCTGGTATGAAGAGCTTGTGAGGGCCTTTATGCCAGTTAAGAAATCAGCAGCAACAATTGCTTGGACTGGGGAAGGGGGAAAATTGGAGACAGAAGGGGATAGCTGAACAGGTAGATTGAAGAGGCAGAAGAGATGAAGGAATCAAACATGAGCCCTTGGTTTCTGGTGGATAGTGAGGTCATTTCTCAGAAATAGGGGGGTGGGTGGGGCGGGAATGGGAATGAAGATCCTAATTATTATGTGAAAAAATGTTGAATGTGGTACATCTCTGAGACAACAAAGTGAAATGTCTTGTGAGGAATTAGACTTAGTACTGAAGGTTAGCTGAAGGACATGGTTCAAAGATAAATGTAGAAGTCATCAACATTTGAATAATACTTGTATTCTTGAGAATTCATGGGGTCACCAAAACATAAGAAAAGGATGAGAAGGGGTACTGGAACAGAGATGCTCATGCTGGAAGTCACACTAATCTAAAGGACCCAGCGAAAGAATCTGAGAAGCAGAGGATTCTCTGCAGAGGTGACATTAAGCAGGTCATGGTCAGAGAGCGCTCTAGGGAGGAGGGTGCACGGAATGCTGCCACAGTATCGGTAAAAATCTCTACCATTTTTCTCTCGGAAAAAAATTAAAATACGGTTAGTTTATAAAAAACCTCTGTGTCAAGCACCAGTGGCTCACATCTGGAATCCTAGCTATTCAGGAGGCTGAGATCTGAGGATCACAGTTCAAAGCCAGCCCGGGCAGGAAAGTCTGTGAGGCTCTTATTGCCAATTAATTACCAAAAAGCCAGAAGTAGAGCTGTGACTCAAGTGGTAGAGTACTAGCCTTGGGCCATAAAGCTAAGGGACAAAGCTCAGGCTCTAAGTCCAACACATGTGCACACGGATATGCAATGTAAATTCCAATTACATGAGATACATTAGTTACAAAGCAACTTTGGCAAAAAATTATTGCACAGCCCCAAAATGTAGATTTAAAAAAACAAAAACAGAAACAATTGTTCATCTAGAAATTTGTGACTCCACTTCCAGACATTTGAAATTTGTTCAAATATCTAAACGTTTGGCATCATGTAAACCAAAAGGGCAGATGTTTGGCATTCCCTCTCCCCGCCCCCATGAATCACGCTGATATTTAGCATCAAGTACAAAACAACATAGAACTTTCCACAACTCACTCACATCGCCTCTTTTTTACTTCAAGCCAGAATAGGCACCTTGATCTTTTTGGTTTCTGTACTGTTGGTTTCTTAAATCTCTTAGAACCCCACATGTCAGTGTTCTGAGACTCACAGATAAAATCCCACATGTATTTCCTCCCACCAGGAAGCCAAATTGAGATATATTTTGAGTTAGTACCCTTAACCCTCTAAGTCCCCATATTGAGTGTTGCCTGAAGTCCCCATATTGAGTGTTGCCTGTTTCCAAGGTGACAAAACCCTGCAGCTAGTTACCATTCCAAAGCACATAGCCAGTTTCCCATTACCATGATTTATTCCATTTTCTATTCAATTTCAGCCCTGGGAGAAAATTCAGGGGTTAGATGGAGTTGCACTCTTAGACTTGCCCTTCTGCAAAACAGTAATCTGATCATGGTATCATAATGCAGAAGATGATGTGGGGAACTTGCAAGATCAATCTGCTCCCCTTTGGCAGGAGAAAATTTAGCCTAACCCCAAGGAACTGAGGAAGCTCCAGATTTTAAAAGCCAGCTTCATTGGGGGACTGTCAGTCATAAATGGACTGGGAAGAAAGTGACCTAATTCACCTAAAGATGACTCAGATAAAATACTTTGAATTCTGGAAAATACTATGAAAAAGAGAAAACATTAAAAAGTACAGCCAGTTCAGAACATAATGTTTTCTGGATTAGATTACTCGTGTTGGGGAAATCACAAATCACCCAATGTCCATTAGTCCGTTCTTGTCACTCAGTATAAACTTTCTTCATGTCTCTTCCAGCTCATCTCCCAGAGGGAGGAAGCTTCATGATCTGAACTGTGTGGGCTCTGCTTCATGATGAGAACTTCAATGAATTCTAAGCCTTCTTTTAAAAGATGGTGAGCGTGGAACAATACACAAACCATGTCTGGTCTGCCAAAAAGACTTTTCCCCCAAATCCTAGACTGCTCTATCCCACTCCCAGGAGGAAGTATCCCAAAGCAGTCATCTTGTTCCCTCATTGTAGTTTGGGTTCCATCTGAGCTTGGAAACAGTTAGGTAGATAGAGATTTTTTTTAATGGTGAACATAATATTTGACCAATAACATGTGGCCCATCATGATGCCCTTGTGCTTGTGTGTGTGTGTGTGTGTGTGTGTGTGTGTGTGTTTGTATGTGCATATGTGTTTTGGCAGTGTGTGTGTGAGAGAGAGAGAGAGAGACAGACAGACAGACAGAGAGACAGAGACAGAGAGAGACAGAGACAGAGACAGAGACAGAGACAGAGACAGAGACAGAGAGAGAATGTGCGTGCTGGTCCTTGAGCTTGAACTCAGGGCATAGGCTCTGTCCCTAAGCTTTTGTGCTCAAGGCTAGTGCTCTTTCACTTGAGCTATCACTCCACTTCTGGCCTTTTGGGTGGTCATATGGATCTGTATTGACTTGTAACTCCAGTCCTCAGACCTAAGCCTACTGCCTGGGTATGAACCACCCAGGTCTGGAAACCAGGTAAAAAACAGTGAGAAGGTGTCACTGCAAGTCGAGGAGAGAGGCCTCAGAAGAAACTGACTCTGCCCATACCCGATTTCAGATGTCTGGCCTCTAGAACTGGGAGACAATGGAGGTCCGTTTAAGCTGTAGGCTGTGAAAGTTGGCTCTGGTGGCCCTCGCAAAGCAATTGTGTCATGAGCTCTGGAATCCTGGGTCACTAAAGGGAAAAGTGAGCATCAAGTAAGAACAATCTAGGTCCTCATTATCATGGTGAGCAGGTGATGTGGCCATGGTTTCCAGAAGCCTGGTATATCCTCACAGGAGCTTGGAGGCCAGTTTCAGGAGTCTAGGGTTTCCTGCACATTCTTAAATTTCCACAGCACTTTTCCAGACATTGTACACATTTCAGCTCATTTTACACTCACTATCCTGCCTATTGAAGAGCCATCATGGGTGGGTGGGTCGTTAGGTAGGTGTCTGGCTTAGTCCCTATCTCTGGTCCCCTTAATCTGTAGGCTGAGTCCTTGGTGGTCCAGATGGGACCACTATCTCTGCTCTCCTGGATCAAAGTGGAGTCATTTATATTTTAATGGGATGATTTTCCAACTCAACAGTTTATCTTTCCTTTCATTTATCCCTTTGCCATCTGGTCCCTTATGCTCGCTTGCAGGCTAGTGGCTTTCTTTGTGCGAGTAGATTTGTCAATAGTTTATAATTTTTCTTGTCATGATCATAATATTTATTTTTCACATTAGACAAACTCTTCTGGAGACTTGGAAGAAAGTAATGTTTTTTTCATGTCTCTATTATTTTTTTAATGTCTCTATAACCTGAAAACTTTTGTTGTGGGAAAATGTGGGATTTTTAATAAATTAATTACTGTAAATGAGTGAAGAAAACTTCCCAAATCAGCATATTTCCCAGCTTTATTTGCTGCCAAATAGCTGAAACATGTATTTTATTTAAAGGTCTATTTAAAGAATCTGATTAGTCTTCATGAAAATGGCCTAAATTCATGCAGTGGAAGTGATTCTACCTTTCCTCTAACTTCAAACCCAAATCCAGACAAAATCACAAATCCTGGAGATTTATTTCTTCCTTTCTCTTCTCTTCTCTTCTTTGCTTGCTTGCTTTTTCTGTGCTTGTACTGGGGCTTGAATTCAGAGCCTGGCTACTGTCCCTTAGCTTTTTCAGACAAGGCTAGATGCTCTATCACTTGAGCCGCAGCTCCACTTCCAGCTTTTTTGTAGATAATTAGAAATAAGAATTTCATGGACTTTGCCAGGCTGGCTTTGAACTCAGCTTCCTGAGTAGCTAGGATTGTAGGCATGAGCCACTGGTACCTAGCTGATACTGGAGATTTTTATGTCAGTTTCAGTCTCTTGATTTAAAGTTATCTTAAAGCTATGTATTACCTTATGTTATTTTTTTTTGGGGGGGGGGTGTCCAGTCATGGGCCTGAACTCTGGGCCTCGGCGCTGTCCCTCAGCTCTTCAGCTCAAGGCTAGTGCTCTACCACTTGAGCCACAGTGCCACTTCCGGCTTTTTTCCTGCTTATGTGGTGCTGAGGAATCGAACCCAGGGCCTCAGGCATGCAAGGCAAGTGCTCTACCACTGAGCCACCTTCCCAGCTACCTTATGTTATTTAAAACTTTAGCCCCTCCCAGTTACTCCTGGGCCATTTTGATTACTCATCTCTTATATGCATCAGCAAAAGTGACTTGCTTTATTTACCCCCAGATTCTTTTCATCTTCCTGGAGTAGAGGGCCTTTATATTCTTGTCCACTGTGGACCTCTCAGGTGTACAAGGGCTTCAAGGAGTTGTGTAAGGAAGACTGGGCTTGATAGAAAGGATGGCTAGCTTTGCTCGCAGACCACAGACCATGATAAATGCCTTCTCCTGACCACAGAAACCTCATTATGCCTGGACCCACCTTTGGTTGCTGCATAGTAAATTCCTGGCACCAGTCATTGCCTGGTACTCAAAATACACAAATGAAGGATCTTGTTTTCTAAAGCGGAGTAGGTAAATGCAACATGAGAGCAATGCTCACAGGATTCTGAAAAAAGTCAAATAAAAACCCAGTGACATTTTGTATATTGCCAGGCTTCACACATAGCTCTGTGTGTGTGTGTGTGTGTGTGTGTGTGTGTGTGTGTGTGTGTGTGTGTGTGTGTGTGTGTGTTACTTGGAGGGCTTATTTGTTTTTTCAGATAACATGTCTCTGTATAACCCTAGCCTAGCCTGTCTTCTACCTTATCTTTCCAGGTGCTGGGATTACAGATGTGTGCCATCACACTCAGATTAAAGCTTTGTAGTTTTTAGTGTTTGGAGTTTCCTGTGAGATTTAGATCAACAGCCCTCCACCCCTTTTAAAGGCAATGGAAGCCTCACAAGGATTTTGTAAGAATTAAAGACATGAAAAATCCCTAGCACAGTCCTTACATTTAAACATAAAGGTCAAGCTCTAGAATTCATGAGTCATATTTATATGCCTGTCATATTTCCTGCCATACATCAGTGCTCTGCTAACACTATCCTCAGATGCTAATGCAACTATAAAATTGAGAGTAAGTCCACTTTACAGGACTTTGCCAAGGATTAAATGAGGTACATATAGGAAGAATAGGACAGACAAAGAATAATGGAAGGAAGGCTTCCCCATGGCTGAGAGGACAATAAGACAGAGTGCTCATTATATTTAACTTTTGACCATTTTTCCCATTTGTTTAATCTGCATTAATTGGTGTTGCATTTGTCTTTCTATTTTCCAATTAACCTATGATCTCCTGAGGGCTTCCTGGAGAGCTCACATTTGTGTCAAATGCTTAGCTTGTCACCCAGATTGCTTCTTTCACCTCTAACTGAATGATCAGTGCCCAGCACAACCGTACACCTGACCATCTCTCTACCTAGAGTGCCCTCCTCCTTCCCAGCCCCACTCTCACACAGGGGCTGCTTTCCATTCACTTCCTGCCATCTGAAGGCTGCTCTAGGTGCTGAGGGTACAGCAGTGAACACAGCACTCGTGCTTTTGGAGCCAGGATAGAGGTAAGAAGGAAAGAACAGACCATTAGGAAATAAAACTAACATCCACCAGGCGCTAATGAAACCAAAATAAAAAGTAGATCTGAATGCTATTACATGGGATTCATTGGGAAAGTCTCTCTGATGATGAGTTATCTGAACAGCATCTTGAAGAAAATATGAAGGAAATCTAGCAAATCTTGAAGAAAATGTTTCAGGGAGAAGAAACAGAGTACAAAAGCTCTGAAGTAAAAGACACAAGTATCCTTTTCCCTGACATTTCAATTCAAATACTTAAATTCTTTCTTTCTCAAAATATACTAGTCTTAAGTCTCTCCTTCTGGATTATAGGCTCTCAGAGGACAGGGATCCTGTCTGTTACTATTTTCCCTCATTTGTATATGCTGAGATCATCACCTGCTTAGTAAACAGTTTTCCAGTGAATTACATAAAACTGTATTAATGACACTTTACCACCACTCAACCACAATGTTTCTTGACCATTTGAGTTTTCTTCTAGGAATCAACGTACGTTAGTTATCTTCTCACTGTGACAAAATACTTGAGGCAAACAAATTAAGAGAGGAAGGATTTATCTCAACAAACTCATCACTTGTAAAACTCAACTTCTCACAAAGTCTCAGATCATGGACAAAATGTAGATTGTTTTTTTTTCTAAGAATGTAACACAATATGGCTTCTAGTAAAATTCCCAACAGAGACCTCAAGAGCCTGGTCTTCACTGTCCACATTCCAATTGGTAGTTTGGTCATCTGTGCTCCCAATTGAATCACCTCTGAAGTTCCATATACAGCATTTGAAGCTTTTTTCTAGCCTGCTTCTCCAAACTCTTCCAAATTCTCACATCAAATTAGTTCCAAAGACTAGGCACTGGTGATTCACGCCTATTACACTAACTACTAGCTAGATCTCAGGAGGTTGAGATCTGAGGATCACGGTTCAAAAATCAACTCCTATCCCCAGGAGTAAAGTCTATGAGACTCTTATCTCCAGATAATCAGCAAAAATGACACAGAGATATGACAGGTGGTAGGGCACCAGCTTTCAACATAAAAGCATGAGGCCTCAGTACCAGCACAATAAAACAAATTAGTTTCAAAGGCTTCTGCATCTCATGGTCAGCTATTGTCATAACAATGGCCCCTCTTGTTGGTACCAGTTTTCTGTATTAATCAATTTGCATCATTGTAACAACATACCTGGCAAAACCCATTTAAAAGGAAGAGAGTTGTTTGGGATTCATAATTTCAGATGTACATTTGCTTGGCTCCATATTTTTAGACCTGCAGTGAGGCAGAACATCATAGTGGAGAGGATCTGGTGGAGCAACTCTACTCATCTCATGGCAGACAGGAGGTAGAGACAGAGAGGAAGGGTGTGGGGGCAAGATGTATTTTTTTCAAAGACAAGCCTCCAGTACTTATTTCCTCAACCAAGACCTACTTCTAATCATCCATTCAGTTAGAGATTAGTGCCCTGATCAGGTTAGAGACCTCAAAATCCAATCACCTCTCAAAAGCCAACCAACTTGTAAGTAACCAAACCTAATGAGGGACATTCTAAAAATCAAAGCACAAGCCGGACGCCAGTGGCTTATACCTGTAATCCTAGCTATTCATGAGGCTGAGATCTGAGGATCTCGGTTCAAAGCCAGCCCGGGCAGGAAAGTCCGTGAGACTCTTATCTCCAATAAACCACTAGAAAACTGGAAGTGCCGCTGTGGCTCAAGACGTAGCGTGCTCACCTTGAGCTGAAGAGCACATGGACAGTGCCCAAGCCCAGAGTTCAAGCCCCACAACTGACCAAAACCAAAACAAAACAAAAACAAAGCATATAATATGGGGAAGCATGTCTACTTTCTGCTTATGAGCACCAATCATATATACTCGTTTGGGTGCAAGGAATTTAGGGCTCTGCAAATTCTGTTTAGATTTGAAGTTGTACATTTACCAGTGGGTTTTTTTTCCCCTAATGATGGATTGCATTTTCTGTCTGTTTTGTTAACTAGATTTCCCTTTTGTGTAATGTATTGGAGATGAGTCCAAAAGGAGTGATATTGGGGCAGACAAGTAAAAAAAGAAGAGCAGGAGGGAAGGAGAAAAGAGAGAGAGGAATGAAACAATTCCACTTCATGGTCTCACTAGTCACCTAGAGGGTGGCACTTTTGCAAGCTGACAAGGAGAATACAGGTAGCTGAGGCTTCGTTTGTAATGGCAGGTGTCCATGATGAGTGCTTAGAGTATATCAGGACCCATGCTAAATATTTTACAGAACAAGATCATACTTAACTCTCCACAGAGATACCAAGTAGATCGCAATAGCCCTATCTTATAGACGAGGAAATCAAGACCGAAAGATGTTAAATAACTTGCCTTATAAAGTGGCTGGGATGGAGCTCAGTAGTAGAGTGCTTGCCTAGCATACCTGAAGCCCTGGATTCCATCCCCCAAAACAGTGTCCCCCTAGAAATAAAGTGAGAAGGAACTAAAAACAAGTGATTTCCAATCATTTGGACTGCCAGAATTCAACGCAAGGTGTTCAGATCCCCTCCTCCCCTCTCTGATTGGCCCCTGCCACTCTGCCACTCTACTAGGAGACCCTCCCCAATAATGAGCACTAACCCACCCTGAGGCTACTTCATTTTTAAAGGTATTTTTTAAAAATAACAGAACAATGCAGAACACCTAGTGCAGGCTGGCAGGAGCAGTGCAAACGCCTCCCAGTGTGGTAATGTATTCAGCGCTGGCAATTCTGAGGAAACTACCAGAAAACACCTAGGTGTTCCCACCGGTCCGCCCTCGCCCCCAGCAAAATTGTCCCACTCCGCTTGCTGGTGTGTGAGTGGGGTTTTTCCTAGGACTGGAAACCCCTCAGGGTGATCCCTGCTGTGGGGTCCTGGGAAAAGGGGCAACTTTTGCATGCGAACGCACACACGCGTGTGTGCAAATGAAAATCCACCACCGAAGTGCATATATATACTTGCGTCCTCCCACGTGTACAATCCGGCGAACTACGAGGGCGCGCGCATGCGTTCGTGCACACAAGCTCCAGCCCATGCGCCCCCCCTCCGCCGTGCACTCCGCCGGCGCTGTGCTTGCCGACAGCCGCGTGCACACGCACACCCCGTGCACACGCGCACTCCAGGAGCGGCAAGGGGCGCGGCCAGGAGAGGGCGCGGCGCGGCGCGGCTCAGCGAAGGGGGCGGGCCGCGAGCGCCCGAGTTGTTTGCGGGATCCGCGGCTGCGAGGCGCGCCGGGGCCGGAGCCCGGCGGGCTGGAGCTCGAGCCAGGCAGGGCCGGGCAGGGCCGGGCCAGGCGGTCCGGAGCGAGCGGAGCGCGGCCGGGACGCGCGTCATGGACCCGAAGGCGGGTGGCGGCGGCGGCGGCGAGGAGGACGACTGCGTGGACTCGGGCGCCGAGACCGGAGGGTGAGGCGCGGGGCCCGGCAGTGCGGGGCTGGGCGACGGGCGGGGACTCCCTCCGAGTCCTAGAGCGGAGCCGCCGTGCTGGGGTCGGGGCGCCGGGGGGCTCCCCGATGCTGGGCAGCGGCTCCCTCCCTCCCAGCCTCGGAGCACATCCCCGTGTTCCGGGGCTAAAGATGGGAGGGATGCCCGCCTCGCGAGGAGGGGGGCTGGCACCCGGGATTGCGCGTGGTCCCAGCGGCTCCTGTTGTCCTCCGTCCTCGTGCGAGTGCCGGGCCCAGGCGGTGCCCCTCGGTACCACTCTGAGACTAGAGATGCGCTTGCACCTGCCCCGGCCTCCCCCGGGTCTCTCCGGGAGCCCTGCCCGGGAGGTGAGAGCGGGCCCGTCCCACACCCGGGAGTCTCTGGAAGTCGGAGAAGAGTCGGCTCCGGGCACGTCCCGGCTTCGTGGTGGGACTTGATCCACGCTGCCGAGCCGTCTTGGCTCCCGGGCCAGCTCCCGCCCAACTTCCCGTCCTCTGGCGCTCGCCTGTCCCGCCCCCCACCCGCCTCGCTTGGGCACCTGCGGGGTGTGATCTGGCCCTGTGTATGCAAAGAGGGTGCCATGCCCGGTGCGCTTCGGTACACTTAAACAATTAGCTCAAACCTATGGAGACTAATTAGTCCTTCGCCAACAACATGGTTTTCCTGAGTGGGACAAAAGACCGGGTGTCCTGACAGAGATGAATGTCCTTGCACACGCTTCCACCCAGCCCCTATCGCTAACGGATTTTCCGGTGCAGAATCAGCACCTCGGCCGGGATGCCGGCTGCGCCGGAGGAAGGGGTGGCTTTTCCTGTCCACCCTGCAGGAGAAGCAGGAGCTGCCCAGGATACAGAAAACCCCACGCCTGGGAGGCCTCGGAGGTTTGAAGCTAATCTCTGGGTTTGGGCTCCCTTGTAAAGGGGCAGAAAAACAGTCCAGGCCCAGAATAGATCCAGGGTTCTGACCTGACCTGCAGAAAGGCGGCAGCTCGCCTTGCCTTCCAAACTGGCCCTTCCTGGCAGCCATCACAACCACCCCGTATGTGACACTTCAGTTCACCCCTCAGTGGTTTTCTCTGGTCTCCAAATTTTGGCGTATTCATGATGCGGTTACCTCTCGTACTATGGGTTTATTTTTCTTTCTTTTGCTTTTTCATGCACTTTATATATGTGACACTTATCAATTTATTTTTTTAATGCTACTGAGGATAGAACCCGAGGTGCCACGCATGCCAGACAAACACCCTGGCAATTGAGCTACACACACCTCCAGCATTTGTTAACTTTAATGGAAGAACTTTGCTTTTTCCTCTCCCACCCCCCACTCGGATCAGCTGGGCTATGAACAATGAACAGAAGCAACAAAGCCAAATTAACCATTTAAAAAAAATAGTTGGTTAAATAGAGGGCTCACTAGTCCATTCATCTTCAACTTGAAGAGCTCCCCTAAAACTGGGGTTCTCAAGGGCTCTGCCTTGGAGAAGGGAGGGGCCGCCCTGACCTCCAGGATGACATCATCCCCAGGCAACCAGGCATCAGGGCGACAGTTGCCATTGCTGGGGGGGGGTGTGTGTCACTGAGCAAGCTGCCCCACAGCTTGTCTGCTGCATGTCCCTACACTGTGTAGCTTTGATAAGAGTTGTGTGAAGACTTATTACATCACTAGCACTCATAAGCTAAAAATAGAGGTTAAACATGGCATGCCTTTAAATAAAATAATTACACTGTATGCTCATTACATCCTTCAAGTTTTAATTTTCAGAAAAGCTGTTCATCATTTGTTTACTCCTCGAGAGTTCTCTCTGCCCCTCCTTCCTCTATTCCACTTAGTGGAGTTTGAACTCAGGGCCTCAGGCTCTTGCTACGTTTTTCTTTGCTAATGGCTGGCACTCTACCATTTGAACCTCGACGTCCTGCTTTTTGCTGGACAATTGGGGATAAAAGTCTCATGGATTTGTCTTCCTGAGCTGGCTCTGAACCTCAATCCTCAGATCTTAGCCTCCTGAGTAATTAGAATGAAAAGTGTGAGCCACCGGTGCTCAGCTTCTGTTCCACATTTCTTATGTCATCTCGTAGAGGTTGAGTATAAATCATGTAGAAAACACTCTAAATGTTTGTTACTGTTGTTAATATTTCGTGCAGGTCCTAGGGCTTGAACTCAGGGCCTAGGCACTGTCATTGAGCTTTGTGCTCAAGGCCAACACTCTACCAGATGAGCTCTAATTCTGGCATTTTGGGAAGCTAATTGGAGGTAAGAATCTCACAGAATTTCCTGACCATGCTGGCTTTGAATCATGATCTTCAGATCTCAACCCCTTGAGTAGCTAGGATTATAAGCGTGAGCCACTGGTGCCAGGTGTTACTATTTTTAAAGCATAAATCTGATCATGTCTCTCACCCATGCACACTTTTATGACTGTCATCTATCTAGCACCACAAGTTAATGTGACTTGTGGACTCCTTCTTTCTCTCTCTTGCTATTTCTCCACAAGTGCTTCTTTGCCTCCTACAACTGGATATATCTGGCAGGTTTTGCTGCTGCTCTCTGCCAGCTCTGCACCTTTCCACCTGGCATGCCTGTCCACCAGGTGAAGCTAACCTTCTTCCAAGGTCCAGCTCAATGATACATCCATCCACTGAGACAGTGATATTTACTTTAGGGTCCATGGAATCATTTTTTGTGGATTTTTGTGAGTAGAGAGTTTATTTCCTGTTGGAATCTCAAAGTAGGAACCTATAGTGCCTTCCCAATCAGAGTATACGATGTTAAGTTTTGAGCAGGTATCTGAGGTCTGGAGAGATACCCAAGGGAAGTCAGTGAGTCAGCAAATGGTGGGGCTTTGTCTGGAACTCAGTGAGGAAGGAGGTCTGCATGACCTCATTGCCTTTGGAACTAGCTACCTAACCAAGGCACCTGAAGCCCTGGGAGAGATGAAATCAATAGAGCCTCCTAGTGAACACTTTACATTTAGGATGTGCTATGCTATCTACTGTTTCCTTGGCTGATTGACACACTCAGCCTTAAGAAAGCATCACATTTAAATGTCAGGTCAAGGAGGATGGTTAAGAAGCCTAAGAAAGAGGAGATGTGGGAAGAAAGGAAAGATAGGCTGTGCAACTGAGAAACTAAGATGAGGAATAGGAAATGTCTTTTCTTTTTTGCTTGTTTTGTACTGGACTTTGAATTCAAGTACCTTTCATTGGTTACACAAGCACTCTATCTATCCTTTGGGCCACACTACCAGTCCTTGAATTTGCATTTGTAGTTTATTTTTCAGGTAGAGTTTCTCACTTTTTCACAGGCAAGCTTTGTACTATAATCTTCCTAGTCTTCTTCTTGTATAGCCGGGGTTACCGGAGTATACCATCACATTCAGATTGGTTTTTTGTTCTTGTTTGTTTTGTTTTTTGTTTTTGAGATAAGGTCCTGCTGTGAACTGCCATTTTATTACTGGAGACAATGGAATATCTGTCAGTGGGATGGGGGAGGCAGAAGGGTTAGAATGGCCTCAGAAGGGCGTAGAAGATGAGGAAGAAGTAACAGAATTATTTGTCTGGAAAAGAAAGGAGCCCAAAAAGGCATTAGTTAGAGGATAGAATGAAGTGGGGGGAAATTTGGACAATTGTTGCTAATAGAAAAGATTCTATAGAAGGGAATAGAGGCCATGTGCTGGTGGCCCACATGCACCTGTAATTAATCATAGCTACTTGGGAGGCAGAGATCAGGCGGATTGTAATTTGAGATCAGGACAGGCAAAAACATTCATGAGACCTCCTCTGGACCCATAGCTGGACATAGTGTCACTCATTTGTAATCCCACTACAGTGAGAAGCTGGAATCCTAGTATAAACAGAAGAATCATGGCTTTAGGAGCAAGACCCTATCTCAAAAATATGTCTCAAGCATTTGAACAACTGCCTAGCAAGTATAAAGCCCTGTGTTTAAACCTCAGCATACCTACACCAAGAAAAAAGCAAAAGGGGGGCTGGGAAGGTGGCTCAGTGGTAGAGCGCTTGCCTTGCATGCCTGAGGCCCTGGGTTCGATTCCTCAGAACCACATAAGCAAAAAGAAAAAAGCCAGAAGTGGCGCTGTGGCTCAAGTGGTAGAGCACTAGCCTTGAGCTGAAGAGCTGAGGGACAGCACCCAGGCCCAAAGTTCAGGCCCCACGACCGGACCCCCCCCCAAAAAAAAGAAAAGAGAAAGAAAAAAGAAAAAGGAGAAAGAGGCAAGCTAGATGACCTGGTGTGGTGTCAGCTTTTGGAAGAGATGGAACCATTGATTATCTGTGCATTATGGAGGCAGGAATCAGTCTACCTTGCTAATTATTTTCCTACAGTAGTGTTCAACATCTCAAATCAGGCAGAGAAAACCAGAGAGAGGGGGTTGGCACTGAGGATCATGAAGGACGGGTAGAGGGGACCATTGTGAACAAAATAGCAGCATAAGCTGATTGCCAATCCTATTATCTGCCAGATGCAAGGGGCAGTTCTGAAAAAGTTCATGTCTCTCACTATCAGTGGGCAGGCTATGCTGGTCACCTAGAAAGTTACATTATAAAGCCAGCCTGCCTGCCTGCCTGCATTCAAATTGCAGTTCCTCTGCTAAGGAATTGTGAGCTGGTTACTGCACCTCTCTCTGGCCTCAGTTTCCCCCTCTGGTGGAGATGTTGATAGTACCGCTCTCACAGAGTCATTGTGAGGATTTGGTGTGTGTTTACAGCTCCTAGAATAGTGTCTGGCATAATGAACTTTCTGTCTTTTATTATTTCTTATCAGACCTTTAGTCTTGTTAGAAAGAGCACTGGACTTGATAAACAGAGTTTTATGTAGTACAAATAGGGACCTCAACTTCATGTGTTCATTATATTCATCCTGGTAGATGCCTTAAATAATTGGCTCAGCATTCAGATTACACAGCATACCACAGAGCAAACCTTTATTATACTCATTACTATGTTATGGATAGGAAAAACATGCACATGGCTCCTTAGTAGCCTGAATTGAAGGCTGAGGCTCCAGCGTGTATCCTACCCAGTGGCTTTCCCACCAACCCCATGCCCAAGACAAAGCTGTTTGCTCTGTACTAATTACCTTTTGTTGTTTTTCTATGCCGTACTGGGGCTTGAACTCAAATCTTTGGCCTCTTGGTTTTTTGTTTGTTTGTTGGTTGGTTTTGTTTTGTTTTTGCTCAAGGGATGCTCTACCACTGACCCTTGGAGCTACACCTCCATTTCTGGCCTTTTGCTAGTTAATTGGAGATAAGAGTCTCTTGGATTTGTCATCCCAGGCAGACAATGAGCTGTGATCCTCAGAACTCAGTCTGCTGAGTTGCTAGTTACAGTTGTGAGCCAGCTCTCAGCTTACTTGCCTTTTGTTTTCTGTTTAGGCATTTATTTTGCTTGAAACACTGTCTTTGCTGCCTGGCCTAGGCTAAGAATCAGGGAGTGTTGTATGATGACAGTGAGTGTTATTTTGAAACTACCATTTTCCCAATCTACTGAAGGCAAGCTTCCTGCTTTTCTGTGCTTTCAGATGGAAGAAGCTGGCAAGTCAGCAGCTGCCAGTGGTGACCTAGCTTAAGAAACAGAACCCCTTAATAGAAGGCTGGCAAGTCCTTGTCAATCTGAACAAAAGTCAAGACCTTGCCATGCCTGTTTCATTAGTGACTCTCCAAGATTTGGCCTCTCAGCTGCATTTTCCCACATGACCAGACCTGACAGAATGACTTCATCAGTGTCTCAGCCCTCATTCATGGACTGCTTCCTGTGTCAACTGCCACAGAGCTCCCAACTCATACCGGGGGTCAGGCCATTTCTTGTGACCTTGGGTAGCCTTAAACCAGTACTTCTCTGTGACTTCAAAGATGGAAAAAAAAATTATGGGCTGAGAGTTTAAGCTAGGGGATGAGAGAGAAAAGGAGGAATAAATTTTAAAGGGACAGTTTTGTAAAGTTGAAAAAGAAAGTGGGATCCAGTCGTTACTCAGGAGACTGAGAGCTAAGGATGGCAATTCAAAGCCAGCCTGGGCAGAATAGTCCGTGAGACTCTTCTCTCCAACTAACCACCAGAAAACCTGAAGTGGCACTGTGGCTCAAAGTGGTAGAGCACCAGGACAACCAACAAGAAAAAGAAACAAAAAGAAGGGCAGGGGGTGGGGAGGCTAGGGGGTGTGGTGCAGGGATCGGGAAGTCTTAGAAGTTAAGATGTTCTACTGTCACTGTATTTAACTCATTCTCAATGTGGAGCCAGTGCACCCTGAATTCCCGGAGTTGACAGATCAGGGCTGATGCAGAAACATTAACATCAATTTGACATAAATGCGACAGTTCCCAGAAAAGAGAATTTCAAAAGACTTTCAGTTTATATAATGAGTGTATGTATAAATTGGCAAGACAGTAACCACTAAAAGGGGTTAACAGTTCTATTTACAGAATGACTTTATATATAATATAAAAAATATAATCAAAGGGCTACATCTAACTTTTGACTATTGACATAAATATAAATAAATACAATATCTGCAAATGTGTCTTTGTGTGTGCCAGATGAGTGAGAATAGAAAATCCTTATACTGCTCATCTGCATGCTTAATTAAAAGGTTCTTGCATTTAAAAAATTAATAAATTTACCTTTCCATTTATGCTTTATTTTGGCAGGCTTGAATGTCATATGAAGAGCCCACCAGGTAAATTTGTATGAGACAAGGCCAATAAGTAGAAATCATGAGGCAGGTACCCAGCTGCCATTTCTTGTGACCCTAAAAAGGCTATGAATACAAACTCCCTCAGAAAACCCTGATCAATATCTGATTGTTCTCTGAAATAGCTAATGGTTCTTAAAGGTATTTGTGCAGACACAATTGTTTAAAACTTCACAGTTTGTCTATCACTGGTAACGTTTTCAGTAGATAATCTTTGGTGATTGTTTAGAATATACATGTGTGTGTGTGTGTGTGTGTGTGTGTGTATATATATATGTGTATATATATGTGTATATAGACTATATATGTGTATATAGACTTGGGGCTTGAACTCAGGGCCTAGACACTGTCCTTGAACTTCTTTTGCAGCTAGTACTCTACCACTATGAACCATAGAACCACTTCTGGATTTTCCTGGGTAGGTCTTTTTGTTGTTGTTTTGGGGTTTTTTTGTTTTGTTTTGAATTTTTAGGGAAGGAAAGAGTTACATCATAATTATAAGAATTACTTACAGAATTGACAGATTTATATTGTGTATACGTCTAAATGTAGAGAATAGGGAATTAGCTACACACTGTATAAAATAAAATTAAAAACAAAAATAAATTCAAGCTTGAAAGATGAGGTCATTTAGCTAGTTTTAAAGTGTGAACACAAAGACCTCTGAACTACACTGAGCTACACTGTGATGGAGAATACAAAGAACGTGGCATTTCCAAGGAACCACAAACCATTTTACCTTAATTGAGTAGTTTTTTTGTGTTTTTAAATTATTATTATTGGAGATAATGTCATGGAATTTCCTTCCAGGCTGGCTTCAAACTACAATCCTCAGCCTCCTGAGTAGCTAAGAGCAAGCTCACTACCAGCTTGTTTGGAGTATTTTTAAGAAGTATAAAAGTGGCATATTTCTCTTCATCCTGTATTATCACTCCTGGTAATTTTTCTAAGGACAAGAAAGCAGATGTAAAACTGTATGTGCAACTATCTCATTCCCATGCACTTTGTAACAGTGAGCAATCAGGAACACATACAGTGCACACAATGGAAGTGGTTGAATGAATCGTGGCACATCACTTCATATAATTACCAATTTCTGGAGCCATACATTGAGATGGTGTACCATGAAAAGAACAGTTAGGAATTAGATCTCTTGTCATTATGGCAACTGTGTGCAAATTACATAAACTCAGGACCAGATGCTGGGGACAATGTGCAGGTGACTCATCTTCCTGTTGGAGTTCTGTCTCTGTGTCAAACAAGGCTGGAGGCTGGGCTGCAGAGCAGGCCATAGATATCAGTCATCAAGAGAGGAGTTTGTATTTTAGCTAGCAAGCTTGAATTTCATCCAGAGGGACACATAATCAGATTTGTGTGTTGTCAAGATTGGATGCTGAATGGAAAAGGAATTCAGAGGAGACTGGAGTGACTTTTGTAGACTGATCATTTGGAAGGACCAAGCAGGCAGTGCCTTTAATCTCAAGAGGTTTAGGGGATTTGGATTGGGGGGTGGGGAGAGAAAAGCATTAATTATGTTAGCACCTACCCTAAAATACTACATTGCACTTCAGGATTTTTAAACTATGTTTCCAGTGTACATTTCATTCTGCGTACATCTCCATCTTATGTGGAGCTTTCAAATGCCTGCATGTGTGAATCCCATCTGCTTCTGGAGGATTTGGAAAGTCCTAGCTGAAAAGACTTACACATTTTTAACCTAAGAGAAATAGTAACATTACACATTCTTATTATATGTTTTATTTGGATGGTTGGGTAATCTCTTGAAAGTCTGGCCATTTCAAGATGATCATATTGTAATGGAATCGTGTTGCTGTTACATTCACCACAGTGGATGTTTGTTGGGCATTTATATAGTTACATTTCTAAGTGTTGAACCAAAGTTTAGTTATCCTTGGTCTGGTTCCAGAAAGAATTTTATGTGCCAGGGTTGGGTGCTGAAATCCTGGGCTTCAGAATGTTACTGATGCTTGAGGCTTTCTTCTCTGCCAGCTGGCGGGGGTACCACTCCCTGGCCAGCCCATCCTACTTTCTAGCTCCTTCCTGGATGCCCATCCTGTGTACTGAGTGAGAACCCTTACCATTCCTCACCTCCTGGTCCTTTCCAATGATATCACTTTTGCTTCTCAACTAGTAAAAATAAAAATTCAGTTAGATGGATGCAAATGAAGCTTCTAATCTATAAAGGGATATGCAAAGGGATATGGTGATTGTTTCTCTTCCCAGTTTTAAAATTAAGGAGTTCTAAGGCTACTAACATATTTCATTTGAGAAAGAGAAAACCACCTGCTGGTTTTCTTCCATTTTGTTCCTCTACTAGTGCATCAAAGTATCATTTGCTCTGTGTGCTATAGATTGTTTTAGCTAGTATGAGACACTTGTGGGGTTTTTTGTTGTTGTTGTTTGTTTTGTTTTGTTCTGAATGTACTTTTTAATGTGGTAAGGAGCTCAATGGAGTGAAAATTGGATGATTCAAGAAAGGCAACTTGAGTCTAAGGAGTGTATATCTATAAAAATTAAACATAATTAAGCAGTTTATTTGCATAACTGCATTCCCTAACTACCAGAGCGGAATAAATCCCTACATGCCTAAGTGATTAATTTCCTGCCGAGAATGACTTTGGAGACCCAGGGGGAGAAAATAAATCACTTCTACACCAAACTCTGCCAGAAGGGGAAGTCTTAATGGCCAGGCTCAGAGGGCAGGAACTTAGCAGAGATTATGCTGGGCAGGTCCTTGGCCCGGAGTATCAGAGCAGTTGAGTGCCAACAGCTGACTTCAGCCTAAAATCCACATGGGGTCATGTCACGGGAGCCCTCTCCATGTTGCCCATCACAGCCCATATCTTGTTACTCTTAATCCCAGCAGGATTTCTTCATAGTAGAACTGAAGGCAAGGGAAGAGGTTAGTGCCTTTAGGTCCCACTGGTCAGCTGTACCTGACATGGGGATGCACTAAAGGACCCAGGGTCTCCCCCACCCCCCACAGGCTGGGATCTTCAGCTGTATCAGCAGGAAACTTTCCCCAAGTGCCCTGTGAAACTTGAAGGATTCTCATTGGCATGGGCTTAAACCTTCTAGGGAGTCGAGATGTCATTGAATTCTTGGCCCTTTCTCCTCAGAAAAGTGAATAATCATTGGACACTTTACCAGCATATTTAGAAGGTTTTCCAGATTCCCAGCAGGATTCACAGTCCCATGTGAAGGATGCCCATTCTACAATGCCTTGGAAATTTTTGTTGTTGCAATTCAAACAAAAAACATAAACAAACAAACATAAAACAAGCCTTCACACTATAATTTTTAGTTGGTACTATTTCTTTGTGCTTTAAATTCAACTCACTACTCACTAAACTTATAGCTTGACTGAATCATTTGAATAAAGAAAAATTGATGTATAATCCTTCTGACACTACCATCTTTTATTTCAGGTCTGACTACAGCCACTTGTCCTCAACCAGCAGTAAGTACCTTTCAAATATCCTTCCACATTGGCTTCAGTCAGTTCTGGGAGGCCATCTTTGTAGCACATGCTTTAGTAGTCAGTAGAAATCACCAGAGGGGTTCTGGCCAAAGAGTGTGATACAGGAAGCTCTACAGGGTAGAAGTTGATTGTACTTTGATTTCTATGCCAGATATATCACTCTTTTCCTGGTAAGATTTAGCCTGAAGGATGTGCCCTGAGCTTTATCAGCTGCTTCCAGATGCTTCCAGAAACACCTTCAGGAATCCCACTAACTCATTTGCAGAACAATGCCTGTCCAATGCTGTCTGCAGACTAACAGAAAGCTTGGTGCCCAGTTCTTGCTATGATGGGGTTGCTCCAACTTAACTCATGGCAAATTTCTTCCCTCAACTGTTGCCTTTACAGGCAAATAGAAGGACTAGCCATTTCCAACCAAACCCCTCAAAAATGTATATTTAACAGTCCACGCTAAGTTGTAATTGGGCAGTTTATCTATCATCTCTCTACCTAAAGGTAGTTAAAAGGAATGGTAGGCATTTTTATCAGTCCATTTTTCGGTAGTTCAATTTCTGGCTTCTAGGTGATCATTCCATATGGTAAAAAGATGACTAGGATTTTGGGGGGGCGTTGTTTGTTTGTTTTTCAAATTCTTTATTCTGATTAAGTGATTACATAATTTCCCAAATTTCACAGTATTTTGGGATAGTGATGCTTAGTTAAAGTCACAAATACATTCTAACTTTCATGGGGCAAATTGTCTATCGCAGTCTCTAACATTTATGGGTTCTATGAGCTTTGCAATACAGTTATTTCTTCCACATTGGGTGATATGTACATTTCTTCTGTTTTGCATAGCATCAGCTGTTCCTTCTTTCCCACTTGTTCCCTCCCTCCCATTGCTGCCATTGAGTTGCTTAGTTCATTTTGATCAATGTCTAGTGCAGCTGATGGGTCCTGTTGTTGTATGTTTTTCCCTGATTCCCTCTAGTTCTGTGTCATCCTCCTGGTTTCCCTCCGGTGTGCACATATATACCATACACGTGATCAGCTGCATGGGGTTATTTAGTAGTGGTTCAACCAGATGAGTGGAAGTTCTTTGTTTCTTAAGTCTTGTTAATTTGTCATATCACCTTATCAGGGAGACCATGTGCCGTTTATCTCTTTGCTCTTGGCTTACCTTGCTCAACATGATTTCTTCTAGCTCCATCCATTTCCCTGCAAATGCCATTATTTTGTCCTTTCTAATGGCTGCATAATATTCCATTGTGTATAGATACCACAATTTTTGGATCCATTCATCTGTGGTAGGACATCTGGGTTGTTTCCATATCCTAGCTATTATGAACAGTGTTGCAATAAACATGGAGGTGCAAGTGTTGTTCAGGATAGATGCCTAGAAGTGGTATGACTGGGTCATATGGGAGGTCTGTATTTAGCTTTCTGAGGACCCTCCAGACTGCTTTCCAAAGTGGTTGTATAAGTGTACATTCCCACCAGCAGTGTAATAGGGTTCCTCTTTCTCCTCATCCCCTCCATCATTTGTCATTGGCTGACTTGAGGATGTGGGCCATTCTGACTAGGGTAAGGTGGTATTTCAGGGTTGTCTTTATTTGCATTTCCTTCACAACTGGGGATGGTGAACATTTCCTCATGTGTTTCTTTGTCATTTTTATCTCTTCTTCTGAGAAGTCTCTCTTTAGTTCCCTTGCCCATTTAGTAATTGGTTTGTTAGGTTTGAGAGGGATTAGTTTCTTGAGTTCCCTGTATATACTGAATGTTAACCCCTTGTCTGATATATTGCTGGTAAATATTTTTTCCCAATTAGTTGGTTGTCTTTCTAGCTTGGTTGCTATAGCTTTAGCTGTGCACAACGTTTTTATTTTAAGGCAGTCCCATTTGTCGAGTCTCTCTCCAATTTGTTGTAACCCTGGGACTCTGTTCAGGAAGTTCCTGCCTGTGCCTATTAGTTCAAGTGTCTCTCCTACTCTGTCCTGAAGTAGTTTCAGAGATTCAGATTTGATGTTAAGGTCTTTAATCCATTTTGAGTTGATGTTGGTGCATGGTGATAGGCTGGAGTCCACTTTTAGTTTTCTGCATGTGGCCGCCCAGTTTTCCCAGCAGTTGAAGAGGCTGTGTTTCTTCCACTGTATGTCTTTGGCTCCTTTGTCAAATATTGGCTGACTGTAGGCATGTGGTTTTATTTCTGGATCTTCTATTCTATTCCATTGGTCTTTGGGTTTGTTTTTGAAGACATTTTGAACACAAAAGGTGCTTATATTTAGTTTAAAATACAAGTAAAAGAATTTGTGAGCAATGATAGCACATGTAGAAGAAAAATTTATGGTGGTTCAAATCATGACATCAAGACTCAGCCATTTAGATAGATTGAACACATTTAACAATAAAAAAAAGTCTTACAATAAGAGCCTTAATTTTCTTGAGTTAGTTAATACTGGTCTCTTCTGCCCTATCTCACTATCCTGTTAAACCCTCGATTCTAAATAGTTCCCAATAGGAGAGATACTTAATTGGATTATTCTATTTATTGAAGTTCCAGCTTGATTTTCCTTGGCAATTAGAGGCTGTGGGGGAGGCTGTGTATCTAGCATTGTAATTTAGTGTCCAATTATATTAAGTTATTAGTTTGACTGCACTGAGCAATTTCTGATCCTCTCAGCCAACTAGAGGCCCAATATTGCCCTCTTCATTATTAGGAACCATTAGTGATAGTGAGGAAAGAGCTCCCATGGCTTGCTCTTCTTCCCTGAGGCCCATGAGATTGGAAAACAGAGTGAGCCTCTTGAACTTTCCCACTCTGGGCCTCCATTTTCATTCCACTCAGTATGGCCCGGAGGCTACGTTCCTTCAAGAATGATTTTTTTCCTAAAATACTCTTTGCTCAATTTGTATAGCTCTCAAATCAGTCCTCTGGGTCACAACAAAACACCTCTCCAGGCAACAAAACTCGTAATTTGGTTTGGGATGTTGTCTTTTCTGTTCTTTTAATTGCAGCCTCTAAGTTGGAATTTGTCTCAGTGCAGCTGGATTGATGCTGTGTTACTGCTCTGTTTTCCACTTGAAGTATTCTGTGGTTACAACTCCTGAAATTTATTCTTACTCCTCAATGATGGGCCCTCTGGGTGACCATGTAGAGTGAGTGAGTGAGTGTGTGTGTGTGTGTGTGTTTGCAGTTAGGAAATATGTTTAACTACAAATAGTGATTAAACAAGCAGACTTTTTTTTAATGGTAGAAGTAAAAAAGGAAAAAGACTCAAGGAAGGAGTTTGAATCTTTATGTACAAATTCCTCCAGTTATTCTACTGTTCCAGTCTCAGTTTGGGACTTCTATATCAGTAAGCAAGAAAAAGGGAGGTCAGAAGGAAACTTTTATTTGTTTGTTTATTTGGGTGACACAGGGGACTTGAACTCAGGGCTTTATACTTGCTAAACTATCACAATACTACTGAGCCACACCTCTAGCCTTACTTTTCACTAATTATTTTTTGGACAGGGTCTTGCTTCTCATTCAGTATGTACCTGAGATACAGTCTACCTACTTTAGGTTTCCTGTTGTCTGTTACTAGGCTCACAGGTGCTTGACACCATGACCAACTTCCCTCTGTGAACACAGAATCTTGGGGACTCTTCTCTTCTCAGCCTCCCACATAGCTTGGGATGACAGGGGCATTATTGCACCCAGCTACGGTTTGAGGAGTCTCACTAACTGTTCTGTCCAGTCTCTTCTTGAGCTATGATACTCCCATTCTCAGCCTCTCAAGTAGCTCGGATTACAAGCTGATTACAAGTGCCCAACTGAAACAATCACTTTTTAAAGATTTTCTCAAAGATGTTATCCAGTTTTTTCTTTCATCCCTTTGGGCCAGATCTTGGTCCTGTTTCTCTATAGAGGTCCAGACAATGTTGCTTTCTTTGACTACCTATACCACAAATCCATTTTTGGTGATAAGGTTGATGAAGAGAGTGGATGCTAATGGGCTTGAACTATTCCTGCCTCCTCATGATGCCTGGTCAGCCTCTGCTCCCAATTCTTGGCCCGACCCTCAGGCAAAAAGAAATCCCATCTGCTGTAGAGGTCCTCTGAGCAGGCAGGAAAAGATAATAGAGTATATTTTCTGAAAAGGAAAAAAAAATCCGAGAGTCTGAAGATATGCGTATTTGTATGTGTGGGGGGTGGTGGGGGGATGCATGCATGCACGCTTGTGCTGTTACTAAGGCTTGAACTCAGGGCCTCACACTCTGTCTTGGCTTTTTGCTCAAAGCTGACACTCTACCACTCCTCTACTTTAGGTTTTTTCTGGTTAATTAGAGGCAAAAGTCTCAAGACTTTTCTGCCCATGCTGGCTTCGATCCACAGATCTTAGCCTCCTGAATAGCTAGGATTACAGGTGTGAGTCACCAGTGCCCAGTTTGAAGCATTTGAAACATAGTTTTGATCACACTGTGACAAGTAAAAGTATACTCCAACTTGTTTATTAAAATTGCATTCCCCACAAATTAGCAAGTGGTACCAAGAAGCTGAGTAGAGAGAAGGAGGTAGGAGAGTTATTTGTTCTGATGGGTTTAGTGGCCAAATTGCTTTCCTTGTCTCATGGACTGGGTAGTATCCTCTGTGGAGCCAGCATGGTGGAGGGCCTCAGCTGTGGGGGTCCACACCCCACAGATCTCTCACATATGAACCCTGTAGTTTGTTCCTCAAGAGACAGCCATAACACTCTCCATGAGCCTCAGTTTTCTCCCCTAAGGATGAGGCACTTCAACAGGCTAGCCTTTAACAACCTTTGATGTGAATGTTTTAGAAGTTCTTCTAAAAGGAAAATGAAGACGGGAGGAAGGAGGATCCTGTGCCTTTCTCTTTGTTCCTCTTAGACCAGAATGAAAGGCTAGAGAACTGGGTGTCCTCTTTGTGGCTCTAGTGTTAATCCCTAAGCAAGAACTGTTCAGAATCCACTTGAGTTTCTACACTGGGAGCTACATGACAGGTGGAGCTGGTGAGAGGCTGGAATGAGAGGAAATGTCTGCTTTTATACCCCTCCACTCAAAGAAACACCTCCCTGGTGCTGGGGAGAATGTGAAGATGGTCGGGTGGTAACCTTTGGGTTTTGACCTCAAATATCTTGGAGTTGTATTTCCACGGACTGTTCTGTGTCTTTATCCAACTCCAGTGGTGTTGGTAGCTGAGGGACATCTTTGATGGATAGTTTGGTTTGGCATGGGTGGATTTTTCCCATTGCACCTGGCTCACTGTCTTTTGGAAATGGCCAGGGAAGGCAAGATTTGCCTTTACACTTTCTAAAGGGCTCAGCACATTGTAGCCCTTCGGATATCACTCAAGAAGTCACTGATGTTTCCTAGGGAAAACGAATTTCATTCATACTCTCAAATTTTCAAGTTGTCTTTCCAGAAATCTAGTGAGAAGATCATCACGCCAGTATGCATAGTTTCCTATCTTAAGTGATTTCAAGAGAAAGGGACAATTTTATAAACAGTGAAAAGAGAAAAACAATAATTATGCCAGAGGAGGGGGGGGGGAATCAAGTGTGCCACGTAATACTAATGAAATTCCCAGCCTGTGTGATTGAGTATTTCTATTTAAATAAAGATTATAATCACACTTGGAGTTACTTTTTAGAAGACGTTGGAAGCATAACAGTTCTATTTTTAGGAATGTGTGACACATCTTAAAGATATTTAGCCCCAGAATAATGCCAGTAGGGAGTCGCCAAAAGAGTTCTCTCCACCACGGCAGTTCACATGACCCTTCTAATTTCCATCCTAAAACTGTTCCACCTCGAAACTCAGGATTGTGATAAACTCTTTCTTGACATTTTGCAGCAGGATGTCTGGCAGTTTTGTGTCCCTTCCCTTCTTGCTTCTCCAAGCACAAGTGACCAGAGATGGTAGAAGTGACCCACAGGGTATCTCCCAACTCTGGGCAGTGCCCTGACACCTTGTTCTGTATCTGCAGACATTAGGGAGGAATGGCCCTTGCCCATCTCATTCTGAATAGAACATTTGGCACAGAGTCTAAAAAAATGTCTCTGCATTTGTTCTTCAGCCTACCTGGGCTTCAGATTCTTTTTTGCCTTTGTGTTTTCCTCAGTTTCTCCCCCCCCCCCCAACTTCTTGCTTTGTTTGTCCTTCTAAAGACTCAGGTAGCTTTGCTATTCACAGTGTTTCCACAGACCATAGGTCTAATGGAGTTCTGTTCCTCAGATTTTGTGTGACTATGTCTGTGACTTTCCCTGAGGTCAACCCTCAGTAGGCTTATGTGTCTGAGAAAATGTCTGGACCTATGCACACATTCTCATTGGAAGCAAAGGGCCAAGAAAACCTAGGTATCCTAACTGATTATAAGGCTGTGTCTCAGGTCTAATGCCACCCTAGGGCTTTCCAAGCTCTGTTGCTATGCCTAGAAAGACACTTCATCCCTTCCTAAGGATGTCTTTTCTTCAGTCTTTCAACCTAAATTCTATTCTCTTTCTTTAGTTTCTCAGTGGTTTCAACTCTTCGTTGCAATTGCAGGACACCAAAGCATCATGTTTTGTTTTTAGAATTGGCCACATTTGTGTAACCCCTCAGCACATTGAAGAAAAAGATGAGTTCACTGTGATTTAATTCTGAGCAAGTGAGGGCAATTGGAAAGCAGAACGCCAAGAAGACATGAGTACATTCTGTAGTGGAGAATATTTCAACACATGTGTTCTGTGTCTCCACATCATCTAAGTGCTGTACACACAGACTTGTTATAATGAAGTATTTATTATTTCTTTCTGTTTTTTATTAGGGAAGAGGCTAACATATTGTCAGATTTTGATCCTTTTAGAGCTTTTATTTTCAATCATGTTTCCCCAAAAAGGAAGATTACTATTTTGGAAGATGTGGTAGAAGGCCATTATAGTAGATTCAGTCTATCTCCAAGTATTACAGACTTTATTTTCTTCTTATGTATACAACATTCTACACCATGATTCTCAGAGCAAATATTCTTTTAGACTGGGATCTAGGCAAAACTCGAACCTAGTCACTAATCCTTGTGGAGAACAGTTTTAGCCATTAAATTTGCTGCATTCTATGATTAGCTTAGAGTGGCCATGGCACAAGCTTGCAGAAGGACTCAAATGTCACCTGTTCAGACCCCTTGCTACTCATCCCTACTGCAGTAAAAGCATCAGAAAAAAAGTTATCAATGTTTTCTAAATAAGACACAGCCATTTAGATAAAGTTGATGGTGAAACCTGAATATCTTCTTTCAGGCACACACTGATTTAATTAATTTCCAATGTCCTCAGTTTCCAAAGGGCTTAATAACATTCCTAATGATGCTGTCTGATATACTGTCATAACCCACAGCTGATATAAGACAAATCAAAGCATTGTGGAGATGATATATTTATTTCTAAATAGAGTAAACTCATAATGTTGTATGTTTTGTTTTTATTGTCAAGGTGATGTACAGAGAGGTTACAGTTACATAAGTAATTAGTTACCCCTTCCCTCATTTTTCTCCTACTTTCCCTCCCCCCTTCTCCTCACCCCCAAGTTGTACAGATCATTTCCAACATATTATCTTGTGTATATCGCTGTTGCATTGGTTCCCCCTTGTCCTTTGTCTCACCATTCTATTGTTCCCCTTCACTTCCCTAATTCTAATAAATGAATATACAATACCAGGTACCAAAATCAAATTCTACTCTACCATTCTACAGTCCTCCTGCCATCTTCCAGCAGATGATGCCTAAATAAGAACTGTTTCCATTTTTATGACATGTCACCCCACGTTCTTGCACTATATTAATGTTTATAGGCAGAAATGTTCTCAGAGGAGGGTGGAGGGGAGCTGATACAACGCTGGAAGGGCTTTGCAGCCTTGGGCAGGGCTCTTCCTGAGTGGCTGGGTGCTGGGCAAACATGTCAGCATCCATTCTGGCTTTTGTATTTTATTTTATTTTGGGGTCATTGGGCTTAAACTCAGGATCTGAGTGCTGTCCCTGAGCTCTTTTGCTCAAGGACCTGACACTCTACTACTCTGAGCCACAGCTTCACTTCTAGTTTTCCAGAGGTTCATTGGAGTAAGTGTCTCATGAACTTTCTTGTGAGGGCTAGTTTGAACTGTGGTCCTCAGATCTCAGCCTCCTAAGTTGCTAGGTTTATAGGTGTGAGCCACCAGTGCCTGGCCCACCCTATTACTTTAAACATGAAATATGTCTTAGGTTTTTTTGACAAGCAGGGGACAGCATTATTTGTAGGGTCAAGGGGGTCGCAAATGAAACCTCTGAGATGAACAAAGCAACTGAGCTGAAAGTATTGGTGCACTTAACCTGTTATTTGATGGTATGGTATCTATGTATTCTCTTCATGGGAGCCTGAAAGGCTAGATAATATTACTGTTTGACAGTTGATAGAAAGAACAAACAATAACCAAAGATACACATCAAGAAATCAGAGGATGAGGACAATATGCCACACTGACCGTTCCCGTGATGTTTGCTACACTGACATCCATTTCCAAACAAAAAAAAATATGCTATAGTCATTCTGGTTCAAAGATTAGTTTCAATTGAATATACAGAGGGTATTCATTTCTACCCAGGATATGTAGGAAAGATAGAATCAGATTTTCTTAACTATATTTTCCCTGAGAAGGTGAAGTACCACCTCAGAAACATCTGGTCTACCAGGGTCTACCTAAGAGAGGCAACAGAAGTGAGAATCCGCCAGCACCATTTGCTACTCTTCATTTCCCTGGTGTTTTCCTCAACTTTACAGTACTTTATTACACAAATAATACATGGTCATTATAGTCAGCAACTACGAATTTTCAAACAGATACAGTAAAAACCTAGAATCCTTCCAGCCAGAAAGAACTATTATTTATGCTTATGTGTCTCCCTGTGTAGATTTTCTCCTGAATATCTATATTTCTATAGATATATTTACTAGTCCCAAAAACGGCATCACATACATTTTAGAGTTAAGTTTCTCATTAACTATATTATAAACACCTTTTTTTATGAATCAAGAGACATACTTCTACAGCAATTTGAGTATCTACATTTTGTATTTCTACACCATACTTTTTTTTTCAGTGCCTTGAAGTAGGTCCTATAGTTTTTAATTCAAGCTTTCAGTATTATAAACACTATTACCAAGAACATCCTGGCTGTAAGTCGTTGTGTACATCTTACCTTATTAGAATGAATACCTTCCAGTGAGATTGCTGGGCCAAAAAAAGTCTTGTGAAGCTACTGATCCCAGTGGCCATGCTATAGAAGGTTCCATGTCACTCTTCTTTTTTTTTTTTTTTTTTGGGTCAGGTCGTGGGGCCTGAACTCTGGTCCTGGGCGCTGTCCCTCAGCTCTTCAGCTCAAGGCTAGAGCTCTACCACTTGAGCCACAGCGCCACTTCCAGCTATTTTCATTTTGCTTATGTGGTGCTGAGGAATCGAACCCAGGGCCTCAGGCATGCAAGGCAAGGGCTCTACCACTGAGCCATCTTCCCAGCCCCCATGTCACTCTTTCACCAAAGTGGATAAACATACAAGGGTCTCATAAAACTACAATCTCATGTAAAGAAAAGGATTTATACATATCCTTTTATCCATTTTTAAAGGCATATATAAGGAATATATAGGATATATGTGTGTATGTATATATCTACAATGAACAAAATTGTTCCTGTTGTGAACAGTGGTATTGACTTCTCTCCCTTCCAATCTAAGGCAGCAGTAATGGCCATAACAAAGCTTTCAGTGCTATACACAGGCTTTATGGAAAGTATTTTTCACCCCAATAGGCAAGTTCCTATCTATTCAGTATCCATACAGCAGGCTTTATTGTCTGATAGGATAATGGATTGGAAGTATTGGGGAGAGTGTTGTACAAAAAGCCAGGTTGTCATCTCTCAGGGCTGCCCAAAATTCAGAATTGACCTACCCTTTCTTCTTCCTAAACATGTATTAAATCACTGCTATGTACAACACACCAGTTATGGAAAAGATGGAATGTTCCATCTGTTCTCACTCCCTCTTTTATTTTTATCTCATCCTAACATCATCTGACATTATTATTGGCTTGTAAAGGTAGTGAGATTGAGCTGCTCAACCTGTGTTCGGAAGACTAGTTTTCTTTTTTTATGACAAGAATAGTTGTAAGAAGTCTTTCTTACTGGGTGAGAGAAATGAGCTTTTTCTGTGATTTTATAATTAATTGGTTATTGCCTGAAGCTTGAGGGTATTGAGGGTCACAGATATTACCTAGAGGGAGAAGCCAGAGCTTTCCTAGTGAGCCGTCATGCTTTGGGGAATGCCATTGGCTTATGCCTCCACAAGTACCCATTTCTACAATAAAGCACAAATGTAATTACTGGACTGTTGTCACTGAAGCAATGAACAACTGGGACTCTGTAGGTGGATGAGAAACACAAGGCAGTAGGAAAAGTATGGGAAAGAAACCTAGTGAATGGCTCTGCATTCCAGCCTACATGTCATTTGGAACTTATCACTTCCCTTTGGTGTTTTTCTTATCTGCTATGGTGTGAACATCTCCCTTTCTCAATAGATGTGAAGTTCCCAAAGGACAAGACAACTGTATATCTTCTTTACTCTTCAGGGACACTAGCAAGACTGGGTACTTTAGGGCGATGAGCCCCCAAGTATAAAGGTCAGAGCACTGAAATGCGAGTTAGGAGATGTTATTTATGGCTCCATATCATCTAAGAGGCCTTGGACAAAATACCTGTCTCTAATTTGAGCTTGCAGCAAGAGCTTTCTCTGCAAATAGACTCAAAGCACATATTTTCTAAGGATACTTGGAAACAAGGTCAGGGAATGTGTCCACGTCATTATTCAACTAGACAAAGTGTTTGAATAGAATATTCAGTGGAACATTGAATTTTAGGCAAAAAAAAAAAAAATCCCAAAGCTCCATTTCCCACATCTCTAGTGCAGCTGTGGCCAATGCCAGTGCAGGATTTTATCTCACTGATTCCCCTGCTGTGGTCTGGATGCATTTTATTAGCATATACTTAGTGTATCTTCTCAGAAAATATATAATAGCTCATCACTCTTCATCATATTCCTGAACATCCTGCCAAAATAATTTATCTTTTAAAATCTTCACTGCTGTAACAGTGAGAGTCCTCGTCCTAGCTCTAGTGTCAGACTTCAGCCTGAAGGTCTCCAATTAATGAGTCCATGGGATTGGTTTTAGCTAACATCTTCCTCTGTTGTCTTTTTTTTTTTTTTTTGCTTGGGGTAGTTTTATCTTTTTTCTCTTAAACAAGAGGAATATTAATTTTAGGCCTGTTGTTTCTAATCTCTACCATGGTGTCTCCAAATCCACAAGGTTTTATTGAGATCTTAACTTACTGAGGATGCCTTTGCTACCAATGAAAATTACAATAAGCGCATAATGTGGTTTAGAAAGCACTAAGCAGAAAGAAGGATTTGGTGTGAAGTTAGTCTTTTCAAACACTGGATGGATAAACTGATTGATTGATTGGGTTTTGGTTATTGAGGAATGAAGTCAGGGCCTTGAGGTTACGAGGCAAGCATCATACCACTTGAACTAAACTCCTAGCTCTTTAGTTTTATTTTGTTTTTGAGATAGCATCTTGCTATTTCAAGAATAGCAAGAATGGCCCTGGAGATCTGTTTTTGCCTCCTGAATAGTTGGGATTACAAGTCCATACCACTACACTTAGCTCAGCTCTGGAATTTTTATACAAAAGGCATCTCAGAAAATATCATTAAGCATACATGCTAATGTGCCTCTCACCTGTGTTATCTGCTCATAAGCTTCCACAATTGTTGTAGTTCTTAGACTTACACAACTATGCTAAGTATATTTACACATATTTAGCTACACTTAGACCTCTTCAGACAGCTTACCAATCTCCTGGTTCTATCTCAGGATAGGTGTCGAGCTGTGTCAGAATTTCAAGTGTCTTGTCACAGCTTTCAGGTTGGTGTCTGGCTTGTTTCCTTTCTTCTTTCTTCCCACCACAGGGCAAGTTTCAGGATGATGAATCTGCATGAAGCTGAGAAATACATTTAAAGTGAAATGAATGACCTATTTCTAAGCAGAAAAAAATACATTATATCTAAAATATCTGCCTTACTTTCTATATTATTTCTTTCTTAACAATGACCTGGTTTGGTAATGAGCTCAGAAATGGGGGCAAATATCAGGCTCCTGATACTGTTTCTGCAATAGGAGATAAAAAATTGAGAGTATAAAAGTAATTGCAGTGATAACAAAAGCATCTTTCTCACAAAAGCTTGAAAGGGCTTAGGGATCAGAATGATTCTTTATTGTTCTCCTCTGTCAATGAAAAGAGAGCTGCAGCTTAACTATTTCAGCCAATGTCAAATCTTCCATTATAGCAAAGTTCTGTGCATTCTGGCTGGGGAGGCAAACTCTTTTATCTGTATTGTGAATACAGCCTACAGTATATATATATGATATATATAGATATAGATATATCACATATATATATATATATGTACAGAGAGAGATATGAAGGACCTGGTGGAGATTATGAAGTTACAAACAAAGCTAAGATAAATGAAGGGTTTTTTTTTGGGGGGGGGGGGAAATCTGGTCGTGGGGCCTGAACTCTGGGCCTGGGCACTGTCCCTCAGCTCTTCAGCTCAAGGCTAGCGCTCTACCACTTGAGCCACAGCACCACTTCCAGCTTTTTTCTTTTTGCTTATGTGGTGCTGAGGAATCAAACCCAGGGCCTCAGGCATGCAAGGCAAGTGCTCTACCACTGAGCCAACTTCCCAGCCCCATGAAGGGTTTTTTTTAATGGTAAGGAGAGTGCCTACAATTTTCTCATTAGTTCAGAGGTTCAAATAACTGGTTTTAAAATAACAAAACAATATGTTGAAAATTATCTTTACAACTGGGTGGGGGCTGCAGGGGAAGGAAAGTGGGAAAAAAATGAGGGAGAGGGTACCAAGTTCCACAAAAAATGTACTCACTACCTTACGAAAGTAACTGTAGCCCTTTGTACAGCATCTCAACAATAAAATTTAAAAAGTTAAGTAAAATAGTGAAAAAATGCAAGGAAGGTGGGTTAGTCATCACATTCTGGATGAAGAAACTCTCCCAGGAAGGAAGGAGCGGGAAGCTTGCCGGGGCATTTATTTCTGGCATTCTGAGAAGACCCCACTGCTTAATGGCCCTCCCTGCAGAGTTTGTGTTCTGTTTTTTCCTGGCCTGAGCCTCTTCTCTCCTGTCTGCTCACCTGATCTTGATTCCCAGGGTTAGCTTTTGCCCTGGGCAAGTCTTGGTTATGTGTCTAAAACCCCCCTACACACACCCCACTTACGTTTTCTGCCAGCCTATCTCTGTGGGTCTAGTTGGCAGACCAGTATCCAAGTCAGAGTGCCAAGCTATTCAGTACCACTGAATGAGGCTTTGGACATGCAAATAGAGTTTATTCACCTCAGGCCTATGAGGTGACCGGGCCTCAAGCCAGGCCCCTAAACCAAACAGCTCTGAGGAGCAACAGGTGCCCTTGTTCTGAGTTGTTAGCTTCCTGGGGGCTACTGGGAGACTGAGGTGGGGCACTGGAAGGGAGCATGGTGATTTGCCCATGGTAAGTCTTTCTGGCTGCTGCCTTGGAAACCTCTTATGCCTACACTGAACACATGTTTTCCCAAATATCTTTCACTTCCCAAGTTCATCTCATAACTTTATATATTGTCTACCCTACCTGAGTATAAACCGTATGAAGGCAGAGACTGTCCATTCAGCTTTGTATAGGAGAGTTTGCACATGTTATCAATAAACACTCCTTGATCATATAAATCATCACAACTGAATTGCAAAGTGTCACATAAAAGAAGTGATATGAGTTGTTGCTCAAAAATTCTAGAACAAATCAGGTTGCTTGCTCAGGGAAACAAATAGCACCTGTTTTCTCTCATCTATGCGGAAGCTAAATCTAAAAACAACGATGCATGATAACATATTCAGGGATTCATGCATTTACACAAAAAACAAGTTGGCTAAAGGGGAGGGGGTACACTTAGGGGAGGAATCCTAAGGTGTAATTCCCCTAAACAACTAAAGTACTATCTATCCAACCAAATATCAGGAAGTGAAAACATGTTTCTTTTGCAGGGGGAGGACAGAGGGGGTACAAGAATGGAGGGAGAAAGGGTGAGAAAATGTTATTATATTCAATGGACATTATATAAACACAGAACTATATAACTTGAGGGTAGCGTCAGGAAGAAGAAAATAAAAGAGGACAAAAGAAGAGGTGACATCGTCTAAGAAGCATTGTACTCATAACCTGACTTATGGAATTGTACAACTACTTAACAACAACAACACAATAATAATAATAATAATAATAATAATAATAATAATAATAATAATAAAAGTTCTAGAAAGGGGAATTTGAGCTTGCTATATCATGAAACTAGTCCAGTCAGTCTGTTTGGCCTTTAGCTGGTTATGCTCACAACCAAGAAGTAGATGCTTTGAAGACACATGAGTCTGACAGGAACATCATGGTGAGAAACAGTCCAGGCAGGGATGGCATGGAGCTCTGGGCTGCAGAGATTGGTCTCTTGTGCTGGCAACATTCAGATTCCTAAAAGGCTGTTTGGCATCTGTCAATCTTATCAACAAGCAGAGGATTTGGGTCCCCTGACCACTTGTCCATAGTACTCCTGACAATATATATTCTTTGAAAAATAGTCCATTCTCAGCAGGGTCTCCCATCCAAGTAGGTTGCAGGAACTGAGCCATAGGTTCAGAGCCCCAACCAAGCAAGCTAAGGTTTGGGGCAAAATAAACCAACAAGCTGACTGTAAGAACAGTAGGCTTAGGGGGTGGGGGTGTGACATCACACACTGGTAGGGAGACTTGGGATTCAGACAGATTTGGGCCCAGAGAGTTCTTGTCCTTTGCTAGGCAAATGGCTTTGAGCAAGTCAGCTGACACTTCAGCTGCGAAGTGGAGAGTATACCTGTATCATAGCATTCTGTCAACAATTAAATGAGATAGATGTATCAAATGTTTATACATCTATGTAATAGATAATAAGCAAATAATTGTGCACTTTCTTTTCTATAGAAGGTCTGAATGTACCCCGCTTTTCTAAAACTCTGTGCTGTTTTGTGTCATTAAAGGAGACTCTAATCCATAAACACATGAGAAAAAAAATCTTCCTTCTTTTCTTGGGATGCACAAGCCATGTGACCAGCTCCCACCCTGTAAGCAGCCCAGGATAGGTCTCGCCTACGGCCTGGGTTATGTTTGGCCTAGGTTTCATCCTAGCTGAACAGGTGCTTGCTGAGGCCCTTGGAGAAGACGGGTAATAGATATGATAAAGGCAGAGCACACCCTATGGACACATCATCTCCAGGGAGGCCTACAGGCTTTTTGTGACAATTAATTATTCACATTTTCTCTCCTTCCCCTCAAATGCTTGCTTTCCTGTGCGGCACCAGAGGCAGATTCCCTGGGGTGCATGTAACCCTAGCAGCTGATGACAGTTTGGAGCTGAGATCTATGGTTCTTGGAGTCTGTGTGTTTCATGCCACATCACAGGCTAACAATGGCTGAAGCATACTGTCCATTCTCTTTAGCTCTGCCTGGGCAGGATTTTAACCACTTTCAGCTCCCTCAATTCATGCAGTGAAAAGGGCATCCTGAGAGCTAGGCTTTTCCTTCCTTGCCTGTTCGCTCCTGGCTACATCCCAAACTACCAAGCATGCTGACGTCTGGTGGGATGCCTTTCAGCCCAGCCCCTGCTTCCAGGTTGCGCAGCCTGCTCTGGCAGAGTTGTTGATACTCATTCATCCATACACTCTTCAATAGGCTTTTGTTCTGCTCTCTGGGAAACTTTTGTGTGATCGCTCTAGGTGACACAAGGCTGAGTGTCCTGACAACTCTGTTCGGGAGAGTTGGATGCTATGTCCCCCACTTCACGCCCAGGCAGGGCTCTCCCTGTCCAGCCACCAGTTTTCTAAGGGTCACTGCTTTTCTTTCCCCATTGCACCCACCTGTGACCTCAGCCTGTCTGAGTTGCCCTCTAGGCAAGGACTGAGATGGAAAAACTTGGGCATATGCCAACAGGAGTGGTCTCTGGCAGATTCTTCCTGGGACACTCAGGGCCATAGAAAAGGAATGTAAAAGGGTGTCAAATCATAGAACTGTTCACTAGTGTGAACAGGCAAGACAGCCAGCAGACAGAAGGAAGGGAGCTGTAGAGATAAATGGACATAGTGGTAGGAACGTGGCCAAACATGGAGGAGAGTGGCAGCTGATCCTTCTGCTGAGAAATGGATGCAGCAGAGAGTTGGGCGGTGGGGCCGCTGATGCTGGAAGGAGTGCTCAGCCTCTCGATCTGTGTGCCCTTGACAGGTAACTTGGCCTGTCTGTGCCTGATGCTCTGTTTTGTTAAGTAAAGACAAAACTCTTCCAGAGTTTTACAAGGATTAAATAGGCTCATCCAGATACAAGCCTGAGAAGGATGCTGGCTGGCTGGCATTGCCCCTCAGGGTGCCTGGTTGTGTGTGCATGCTCTGGGTGGAACCTGTAGAGCCTGGATCTTATTTGTTTCCTTGTTAGTGTTGGGACTTGAATTCAGACTCTCACATTTGCTCAGCTTGCTTGCTCCTCTGGTACTTTATCACTTGTCACATGTCACTGCTCACATTCTACTGGCCAAACCTAAGTGTGTAGTCTAATCCAGGTCAAAGGATAGGGGGATACACCTCATTTTAGGGAGAAAAGTCACAAAATTACATACAGAGAGCAGGGACAGAGGTAGGTACTGATGCTAGAGTCGGTAGAGGAAATGGTGTCAGGGCCTTGTCATACCTTGTCTAGACTCTTCACTAATCCTTTAGATCATTACATTGCTTACAGTCAGCCTCTTGCATCCCCTGATCCTATCAACCTACACAGTTGAGCTGAAGAACTGGGCTTTGGTCCTGTTTCCCAGTCTCATCCATTTCTGTGCTTCAGGGCTACTCACCACTACCTCTAAATGGACTTCCTCTGTCCCCTGCTCCCATCTCCTTCCCCAGGGCTTGAACTCAGAGCATAGGTGCTGTCTCTGAGCTCTTTTGCTCAAGGCTAGCACTCTACCACTTGAGCCATAGCACCACTTCCTGCTTTTTTGGTGATTAATTGGAGATAAGAATTTCATGAACTTCCCTGCCTGGGCTGGCTTCCAACCCCAATCCTCAGATCTCAACCTCCTGAGTAGCTAGGATTACAGATGTGAGACACTGGTGCCTGGCTTAAATGGACTTCTTTTTGCACAGTACTATGCTTTATCAACAGTCTGCTGCTTCCTACAGTGACCTTCCCCCTTTGAGGCTATTCTAAGTCAGTTACCATTTACCTTCAGGGACAAGGTCATATGGTGTCTCCTTCATGCAGCCTTGTTAGCGGTGCCTAGGGAAAAGAGTTCATTTGGTCCAATAAAGTCAGTCAAAATTGCATGATGCTCATGTGACTGCAGGAATATGTGTTTAACCAGAGGGAGAAAAAGAGAGTGGTGAAAGATGAAATCATTCTACCTGCTCTTGAGCCATGTCTCTGGTCTAGCTTTTTGCTGGATAATTAAGAGATAAGAGTCTCTCAGACTTGTCTTTCCAGGTTGGCTCAAAACTGATATTCTTAGATCTCAGCCTGCTGATTAGTTAGGATTATAGACACTGGTAATCTGTGTCACCTCATGAGAAAGTCAGCTTCATACTTGGCATTAGAAGTTTCTGGATGTCCTACCAGAGGGTTCTGGGAGGTAACCAGGCCATTAGGATGCATGATTGTGGGTAGATGGGGACTAACAAGAGGCACCAAAGGCAGATTTATCTAGGCAGTATAGGTAGAGCCTCATCAGATTTTTCTCACCCCCTAATCACACCCCAGTAAGAATTCTGCATTTGTTCCTGAAGTATTCTTCCCTGTGTTGCTAGCAGCAAAGCCAAGGACCTCACACTATGCAAGAGCCCTGGGCAGGACCACTCACTTGTCAATTAGCGTGAATTTCAGAAGGCCAACACATGTCTCCCTTGTCTTCCACTGTATACACATGCCTTGCCCAGTGGAGAACACATAGGAAGAACCCTAAGAATCTGTTAAGTGGATGAACTAAATAAGCCAGTGAAATGAAAGGACCAGAAAAGATACAGCAATATAGGGGAGGTTTGAAGGGTAAGGCAGTACAGTGATTTCTGAAAATGGCCTGCAGGCACCCGCAGTGGCTTCTTTCATTGGCTGGTTGTCCCTTCCCTGTCTGTACACTTGACTTCGTGTTGTCTGATCAGAAGTACACTCAGCCTGATAAAGTATAGGGCCAAAATCTCCTTTCTAGAATGGAAACACTGCTAGCAATAGCTCTTTTCTCTCTGGATGCTAGGACATTGCTCTAGAAGTTTTTGCAAGTGTATTTGGGAAGCAGAAAAAAAAAATCACAGATCATGAGTTCACTTCCGTTAGAATTTGGCTTCTTTTCCTGCCAAGATACTATACTACATGCCTCCACTGTTCTACTAAGTAGAATAATCATTCTATCCACCCATCCATCCATCATCCACCCATCCACTCATCCATCCATCCATCCAGAATAATGATCCATTCCTCCGTTCTTGTGTGCCCCCAGGTGAGCTTTCCGTGGAAGAGGCGCAAGACCCTTTCCTAGTGAGCATCCACATCATCTCAGACCCAGGGGAGTCCCAGCCGCTGCAGGAGGCCATCGACAAGGTGTTGGCCTGGATCCACCCAGACCTCCCTCTGTTCCGGGTGTCAGAACGGCGGGCTGGCCGGCATAGGCGGCGGAAGCCCCCCAAGGATTCACAGCCCTCACTGGCCGTGGTGCTGTTCTTGCAGGAGGAATATGGTGAGGAGCAGATCCTGCAGTTGTACCGTATGCTGCAGCGGCCACCCTGGCGCCACCATCACACAGAGCAGGTGCATGGCCGGTTCCTGCCCTATCTGCCCTGTAGCCAGGATTACTTCACACTGGCCCCCGGAACCCCACTGTGGGCCATCAGGCCTGTGCACTACGGCAAGGAGATTGTGCGCTTCACCATCTACTGTCGCCACGACAACTATGCAGACAGCCTCCGGCTCTATGAGCTCATCCTGCGCCGGAGCCCCAGCCAGAAGAGAGCGGACTTCTGCATCTTCCCTATTTTCTCCAATCTGGATGTGGATATTCAGTTCTCCCTCAAAAGGCTGCCCTGTGACCAGAACCCGGTGCCCACCGACTCCTCTTTGCTAGAGTTCCGGGTGAAGGACATTGGTGAGTTGGTGCCACTCTTGCCCAACCCCTGCAGCCCCATCAGTGAGGGGCGCTGGCAGACCGAGGACCATGATGGCAACAAGATCCTTCTGCAGGTATCAGGAAAATGTCTGCCTGCGTGCCTGTCTGTCTGTCTGCCTGCCTGCCTGTCTCCCTGTATGTCTGTCTGAAGGGCAAAGCCAATCAGTTCTACTAGAGACCTCTTACCTGTTCTGGAAATCCTAAATGGCCTGCAGGCATCCCGCAGTGGCTTCTTTCATTGGCTGGTTGTCCCTTCCCTGTCTGTACACTTGACTTCGTGTTGTCTGATCAGAAGTACACTCAGCCTGATAAAGTATAGGGCCAAAATCTCCTTTCTAGAATGGAAACACTGCTAGTAATAGCCCTTTTCTCTCTGAATGCTAGGACATTGCTCTAGAAGGGCGGGGAGGGGAGAGGGGAATCAGTTGCCCTAATCTGAGACATCTCTGTTAGAGTCCTTAGTCAAAAGTTTTTTACCCACACACTGTTCACTCCTGCAAACAAACTTCAGGGAAGCCCATGTATATGAAAGTTATAAACAACATTGGCATTCCATAGAGAAAGATGATCTGTTGGTTCCCTTCCCTCTGGCACGTCCACTGCCTCCTATCTGTCCACTCTTACCACAAGAGAAGGTTATAAGAATCTGTAAGCACTTGCAAGGTGACTCCCTCCTGAACATGTGAAGGACTAAAGGATGTATCTGGACTCCCTCAGCTGGGAGAATGAGCACATTTTAATGACAGTGGACTGGCCCCATCCTTCCTAGCTAACACCTTGTAGCATTGCTGGCCCATTTCTCCTTTCATGGTGTATCCTAAACTCATCAGAGGCATTTAACTACACTCAAGTCAAAATTGGGGCTGGAGTTGAAAGAACCCCCTGCTCTGTCATTCACAACCTGTTAGGAAAGAGTTGCTTTCCCGCCAGACCTTCTTGAATTGACAAGCACATTGGGTCTAGGTAGATAGGGCTTTATATTATATTTGAAAAAGCCTCAACTTCTGGCATTCTAGTTTTCATGTTTGGCTACCCAACAAGAGATATACACTAGCCAGTTAGGGGACGTTTTTTATAAAGTTGATGTTTGCAGTAGATCGAATCAAGAGGTGAATTTTCAGTGTTTGTTCATGTGAGCTTTAACATGAGAATTATAATCCCCATGCCATGAGATGAAGTGAGAATTTAGCACACGTCACACATTGGTCTTAGGTACAGCTAAGCTGTGTTGCTCAAGTAAGCAGGGTCACCTAGAGATGCCTATTCCTAGGAACTAGATAATTTTCAGACTTCTTTTTGAAGAAGCTAAGTAATGCCCCTTTTTTATTGAATGAACTGAATGATTGTGTTTGCTTCACAGTCCCCTTTGAAATGTCAGGAAAACTTTCTTCTGCATTCAAGAGTGCCAGTTCTCTACGCAAAATATAACAGAGTGGCACCAAGTAAAAGTTATTGAAATGCAAGGGATTATGTTTATAGTAAAAAACAAATATATATGATTATTTTTTAACTGATTTCTTCTATTTTATAGTAATGAGAGGAATTTTTTCCCTCTCTTAATCTTTCTAATAACCCAAATGAAAGAAGAAAATGTGAAGATTTGTCCTGGGCTCTGATCAAAGAAAACACTGAAAGAGCATTTCAACAAAAGACCCACATGTAAATGGTTATTAAGTCTATACAGGTGCTGACTTTTAGTTTGAAGGATCCATGAAAGAATAAGAAAAATGATTTGCATTTTAGGACTCAAGAATACAGATCTTTGTTTAAAGCAAAGGTGTGCACAGAAGTAACAAATAGTCCCTCATTCTTCATTAAGTTCATTTAAACATCTTTGCCTCTCTGCTGGGAGCAGTTTCTGTTCTTTTGTGAGTTAGACCTCATCTACCTACCACAGGTCCTTGTCAAAGTAAAAATCTGTATTTAAGCTTCCAGCAAAATGAACATATTCAGATCACGGGGGCAGGGCACTGGAGAGACTGCCTTGTGGCCACATTTTCTTTAACACTATATGTATCCTAGATCCACTTTCAGCTCACATTCTTAAAGCAAGTTCTTTGTTCTTGTAAGATGCGCTCCTACACTGAAGGAAAGCTTGGCTGGGGAGTTTTGTCATGGCCTTGTTAAAATACATTTTATTTTCTTACCCGGACCCCATCCCGCTGACTTAACATTCCATATATGAGAGAATTACTCCTCCTCCTTTTAATTCCTCTGGAGGAGAAAGGCTCAGATTTATTTTTTTTTTCTGGAAGGTACTTATCCCAGCAGAAGAATTAGGAGAAGTCCTTTGCTAAGATCTAATAAGGTGGGAAGAAAGCTATCTCTCTCTCTCTGGAAAAGGGTAAAGGGTAGTGAGGAGTTGCCTGAGAACTCTCCGAAAAATGCATCTTAGAGATTTGCATTGATGCATAATTGATGTTGAACTACAGCTTTGTGGAGTCCCAGACTCTGTTTCATGAGGCTTCCCACATCCCACAAAACTAAACTGATGCCATGCTTGGAACACAGTGTGTTTTCTTTATATGTGTTTGTTTACTCTTAGTGGGGGAAACTATAAATAGTATATGTACAGAAAAGTACATGAGTCATAAACATACAGCTCAACGAATTTTCACAATATGAACACATGTGGAAGAGCACTCAGCTAAAGAAACAGAACAGAGACCTCTTCCTTCACCCCAGCCTCCTTTCCCTAGCTTCCGCTCACCCCAACCCACATCTTACTCTGTTTTGGTTTTTATCTTGGGTCTGGTTGTGGGCCTGAACTCTGAGCCTGGGCGCTGCCCCTCAGCTCTTCAGCTCAAGGCTAGCGCTCTACCACTTGAGCCACAGCACCACTTCCGGCTTGTGTTTTTGCTTATGAGTGCTGAGGAATCGAACCCAGGGCCTCAAGCATGCAAGGCAAGCGCTTTACCACTGAGCCACCTTCCCAGCCCCCACATCTTACTCTGTATGGTATGAGATAGAAACAGGGAAATATGCAGTCAAAACAAAAAAAGATTGGAAAAACGGCTGTTATCATCTCTCATTTTAGTATTTATAAGTAGATCTCATATTTAAGAAATTTAAGATGGCTGACAAAGATGGAGACTTTACAAGAAGAGTGATAGAAGCAATTAGATACTGACAGTTTGGAGCAGAAAGCAAATATTACTAGAAAAATGATTTCAGCCAAGAGTGATACCCAGAATCCATCTCAGTGATAGGTAGTTTCTAGAATATGTGGATCAAAGGTAGCCACTTGCCACATATGGCCATTGAAACTGAAATTATAAGTTAAATTTTAAATGTCATTCCTGAAGCTGGGTGCCTGTGGCTCACACATGTAATCCTATTTATTCAGGAGCTGAGATCTAAGGATTGTAGTTCAAAGCCATCTCAGGCAGGAAAGTCTAGGAGACTCTTATCTCCAATTAATAGAATAATAAAGCTCGAATGATAAAGCTCAGGATCTCAGGACAGAGCCCAGGCCCTGAGTTCAAGCCCCAGGACTGACACACAAATACACACACACACACACACACACACACACACACACACACACACACACAGAGTGCTATTCCTTAGTCATCCTAGACATCGTCAGCCATCATTGCACACTGTGGTAGCTGATAGCTGCCATATTGAATAGTCAAGATGCAGGAAATTGGGCTGGGAAGGTGGCTCAGTGGTAGAGTGCTTGCCTTGCATGCATGAGGCCCTGGGTTCGATTCCTCAGCACCACATAAGCAAAAAAAAGAAAGAAAGCCGGAAGTGGCGCTGTGGCTCAAGTGGTAGAGCTCTAGCTTTGAGCTGAAGAGCTGAGGGACAGTGCCCAGGCCCAGAGTTCAGTCCCCACGACCGGACCCAAAAAAAAAAAAAAAAAAAGATGCAGGAAATTCCCATCCCTCCAGAAAGTTCTATTAGACATCCCTGTTCCCCAAAATAGGCCCAGAGTTCACTTGGTGTTTCCTAGCAGCAGCAAAATGAAGAGTCATCAGTGATATGAGGCAAAATCCATGTTTTTCAGTTCACAAGTATCCCTGGTTCTGGTTCCTGGAAGAAAAGTTGCCCTTCTTCCCCATCAGCAGTGGTGTCAACCACACCTATGCACTCACCACACCTGGAGCTCACAAGGTTCATTCTCATGTGGAACTTGCAAGTGCAAGCCAGGCATACCAGTCAGGTATAATCCAAGAAAAGCCACTGCACTGAGGACCTGGGCAGAGCAATGCAGGCCTCGCCTGCAGCTCCTGAGGCTTTGCAAAGAATCCCCCAAAGACTGTTTGCAGGCTTTGAGTAGCTAGCCAATGACAATGAGTTTGCCTTCTTACTCTGAGCCAACTACCTGAAGAACACTTGTCTCCTGTGGAGGATAGATACATGTGCTGAAGCTCAGCCAAGCAGGAGCAGCTCAGGGATCTGCTAAGGACAGAGTCCTGGATAGAGAGCCCCTTGCTACCATGGGAGTACATGCCAAGGGCAGAGGACTTCTTAAGAGGAAACTTGGATCCATTTAGAGACAGAAGTGGGGCTGGCTGAAGTGGAAAAAATGCATAGCAAACACAAGGCCCTCAGATCAAACCTCAGTACTGCAAAGGAAAAAGAAAGAGAGACAGAAATGTAGGGAAGACCCAAAGTCAAGTCCACAATGAGATTGAGGCTGCTGTTTTAGGCTGGAACTGTGGGAAGCAGGTTGCTCAGTGTCTTTGGAGATGCCAGGTATTGACAATGGTGCTGAGGCTTATAGAAGAGTTTTCCTCCCCTAGAAGGTTGTCACCAGCTGCTCCTTGTGTCCTCCTAAGGCAGTGGGAGAGAAGAACTTCCACAGAAGTAACAGTTTAAAAATAACATTTCAAAAGAAAAATATCCCTGACAACAAAATATAGTTATTACCACTTGAAATGAACTGCTAGTCAGAATCCCAGGACTGTGCTCACTCAGGATCCTCTACAGTCTCAACCACACAGCTAGTTCTCTTCACTTCTTCATTCACAAGGTGATTGACTGGACATTGATCTTGGAATGCCAGAACATGGACTAGAGGAGGAGAGACAGACAGGTACCACGGAGGATTTAATAAGAGACTCCTGTGGACTCCAGGAATCTTTTTTTTCATTTTTAACTATAAAAAATATAATATTCAAATGTCATCAAATAAATTCATGTTGTATGTGACCATCACCTCCATTTATTTCCAGAGCTTTCTCATCTTGTAAGACTGAAAGCTATACCCAGACTGATGCAGTAGGTAATCCTAGCTACTTTTCCAAGTAGGTGAGATCAGGAGGATCACAGTTTAAGACCAACCCACACAAAATATCAACAAGATCCTGTTTAACCAACACCTGAATACAAGGACTCATGCCTGCCATCCCACCTGCGCCACAAAAGCATGCGCAGGAGGATCACGGACCAGGTCAGCCTCAGGCAAAAGCATGTGCAGGAGGATCACGGACCAGGTCAGCCTCAGGCAAAAGCAAAACCCTATCTCTAAAGTAACTAGAGCAAAGAGGGCTGGAGCTGTGGCTTGAGCGGTAGAGGACCTTGCTAGACAGATTGCTCACAACCTTGAATTAATACCATAGTTTGAACTTATAACCCCAAGACCAACACAGACAGAGACAGAGACAGAGACATAGAGACTCTACTAATTAGCTATTGCCCATTTCCCCAGCCTTGGAAACAAGCATTCTGTTTCCTGTCTTTCTAATATCGCAAGCTCTAGGTATCTCATACAAACAGGATCTATTTACTATTTTTGTGACTGGCTCCTTCTACTTAGCATAATGACCTCAAGGTATCGTTTACATTACTGACAAGGAACCTGTCTCTCCAACCCTAAAGCCAGTTCAGTGTACCAACCAAATCTCAGAAGGTGATGAAACTCATTATAAGCCACACAGACCAGCAGCTTCCTGGTAACAATGCGGCAAGTTGCAAAAATGTCAGGAAGTAGTGAATAAGTGGCAAGAGTGAAAAGCTCGAGTGTTGTCATTCTAAAAGATAAGGCCACTTACTTGAGACAGACAGACTGCCTGCAGTGTCGCTGTGTTCCTTGGTCCTTGCTCCCATGGGGCCCTGGCTGCTACTATGCACATGGCCATCACACTGATACTTAGCAAAAAGCCACATCCTAACACAGTGTCTGCTACTGTAACCAATCATTATGGTCATTGCTGGCATCACACATACATGTAATCTTTTACACCATGAGAAATTAACATCGTGTCTAACTAGTTATTCATGCAGCTAACTATAGAAAGTCTGTGTTTCTAGGCAGAAGTCCCTGCCCGAGTGAAATTATCTTCTAGCAGGGAGAGGCAGATAATAAACAAGAACCAAGAAATATCATTTAGGAGGTTGGGAATGTGATTTAGTAGTAGAGTGCTTGCCTAGCATGCATGAGGCCCTGGGTTCGATTCCTCAATACCACATAAACAGAAGTGGTCATGTGGCTCAAGTGGTAGAGTGCTAGCCTTGAGCAAAAGAAGCTCAGGGACAATGCCCAGGCCCTGAGCTCAAGCCCCAGGACTGGCAAAAAAAAAATCATTTAGGATATTGAGGAGCAATAGGAGAAAATGGATTCAACCTGCCCTCTAAAACTTATAATGTGAAGTTGGTTCTGTTTATCAAAACCCCACTAATAAACCATCAAATCTGAAGGATATGTATAGGGTGAAAGATTTATACAATCTGGAGAGAAACCAGAGTATAAACTGAAGGATATATGTAGTTACTTTAGTCAGCAAGAAATGTCCTTATCCTTCAAGATCTCTTGATAATATAAGTCAACCCCTCTGGAAACATCTAGACCTCCTTTGGAAGAAATGATCATGTGTGTTGTTATTCATGTTGTTGTTGTTGTTGTTGTTGTTGTTTTGAGGGGGTGTTTGGTTTAGTTGGCTTGGTGTGCCAGTACTGGGACTTAACACTGGGCCTGAGTGCCATCCCTTAGCTTTCCCACTCAAGGCTGGTACTTTACCACTTGAGCCACGACTTCATTTCTGACTTTCTGATAGTTAATTGGAAGTAAGAGTCTCGTGGACTTTTCTACTCAGATGGATTTTGAACAATAATCCTCAGATTTCAGCCTCTGAGTAGCTAGGATTACAAGTGTGAATTACCAGTGGCACCCAGATCATTCTTCTCCTTTTGCATAGTTATATTATTCATTTGAATATGTTAATGTATACTATTTTATATTTTTGTATTTTCAACATCCCAAATCTAGGTACTTTTTCTCTGATTCCAGTGTATTGCTTATCTGATATAACTTATCTGATAGTTATATTATTCATTTGAATATGTTAATGTATACTATTTTATATTTTTGTATTTTCAACATCCCAAATCTAGGTACTTTTTCTCTGATTCCAGTGTATTGCTTATCTGATACATTGGTTATAGATATTACAAGTAGATTTTTATCCCTTGGACTTTGTAAACAAACAAACAAACCAACAAACAAAATACCTCAGACTTCAAGGCCAAAGCCACAGCTAAGTCATAAAGCTATTGACTTGTTCATTTTCTATAAATTGGGTTTCACAGGCTTCTTCTCACATGGCTTTTTTCCTCTCCCTCTCTCTTTTTTCCTCTCTCTTTTTCCTTTTCTTTCTTTTCTCTCTTGAGTCTGGTCCTTTTCTGATCTAAAAGACATTTAGACAAATATAAGTGCTAAAAATAATTTAGTTGGTAATGACAAGCAGGGTTTTTTTGACCCATTTAAGACTTGGTCTGAGTGAGGCTGGGAAGGTGGCTCAGTGGTAGAGTGCTTGCCTTGCATGCCTGAGGCCCTGGGTTCGATTCCTCAGCACCACATAAGCAAAAAGAAAAAAAAAAGCCAGAAGTGGCCCTGTGACTCAAGTGGTAGAGCGCTAGCCTTGAGCTGAAGAGCTGAGGGACAGCACCCAGGCCCAGAGTTCAGGCCCCATGACCAGACCCCCCCCCCAAAAAAAAAGACTTGGTCTGAGTGTCAGTGTAATATTCAGCACTGGTCAGCTGTGGCCAGCTAAGGTGTTTCCTTCCCAGCAGTTCTTGGTTGAGAGTCCCCTTCCTTACTCACAAAGGTACTACCAGAGCACTACACTAGGGTGGCCCAATGTGGCCTCCCTAGCTGTAGTTCTGGGTACCAGATGTCACACTGGCATCCAGAAACTGGAATTGAGAAAAAAAAGAAAAAAGTTGCTTCTTTAGTGCTGTTCTTGAGTGGAATAGTTCAAACAGTCTGGCCTTCCAGTGGTCTCTGCCCTCTCTTCCAAGAGTCCAAGAGCACCAGGCTGTCAGAGGGATGCCGAAGCAGCAGTCTTGGGAGAGATGTAGAATCCCACTGATTGCATAAATATCAGAAGAAAAAAAAAGCCAAAGAAGTAGTCATAGAAAGTGAGTGGAGTTGCAGAAATCTGTCAGCAGAGTGGGATTAGGTACTGGTTTAGATGCAGAGAGATGGGCCAATGAACCACCCTTGAAGTTCTGGAGTACCCATTAAAGCAGCCAGGAACAATCAGGCTACTTTTTCTTTGTTGGATGCCTCTCAGCTACCTCAAGTCATTCAGAAGAAAAAAAAAAACAAAAAACCCAAACCTCTGTAGGATGACATTACTGTCCCTGCGGTGGACACTAAGCCCAGAAATATTTAGAATTAAAGCTAAAATGACTATCGTAAAAAAAAAAAAAACCCATAATATTAACATTCTTGTGTCAGTTTCAGAAACAATTTGTTCATGTTTAGTAGTTTAAGTCTCTGTTGTGTCTTGGAAACTTTGGCCTTTTAAAACTAGAGGTCTTGTTATTACAGTTTTAAATGTGGTTTAGGCTTAATTTAGATTTGTACTTTTTTTTTCTTTCTGCTTTGTTTCTCTGATAAGGTTTCTCTAGTTTTGCCTAGGTAGTTGATCCTTTTACCTTTACCTCCTGAGTAGCTTGGATTATCAGTGAGTAACTCTACTCCCAGCCCTTAGATTTGAACTTTAGAGGGCTAAAGGAGTAAAGTTTTAGTAATATGCAATGTAGAGTTTTAAGAGGGTTTAATGTTCACTTGTTTATTTGTTTAATTGATTAGATTTAAATGAATAGTTTTATCTCAAAAGCTTTAGGTGGGAAGGGAAGGTAGAAGAAAAATGAGGGAAGGGGTAATAAATTTGACGATATATACTTATCACCTTATTTATGTAACTGTTACCCCTCTGTACATCACCTTGACAATTTGAAAATTATCATCCTATAAAAAAAAGTTTTAGGGGGGCAGGGCAGGGGGAGATGGGAAGGGAAAGGAAGGGGAAACAAAAGAGGAGGCAACAATGCTTGATAAGAAATGTACTCATTATTTTGCCCATGTAATTGTAACTCCTCTGTACAGTATTTTCACAATAAAAAATCATTTAAAAAAAGTTTTAGGTAGAAGAATGTCTCAAGTAGTAGACTGCATGCCTAGCAAGTTCAAGGCCCTGAGTTCAAACCCCAATGCTTATCATGAGACCACTGATCTATTTTAAAGATAACCAAGGAGCTGAGGATGTGGCTTAGCAGTGGAGCACTTGCCTAATCTTTGTAAGGCCCTAAGTTACATCCCTAGCACCGTTCCCCCCCCCCAAAAAAAAACAGGAAGACTAGAAGAAAGGAAGGGGAGAGGAGAGAAGGGAGCAGAGAGGAAGAAGAAGGAAAGGTAAGGGAAAGAGAGGAGGAAGGCAAAGCAAGGCATGTATAAAAACATTTGGGTACTGCTTTTATTCAGGGAATTGAACCCAGGGCCTCATACTTGCTAGGCACGCATTCTACCACTTAAGCCATGCCCCAAGTGCTCTTGCTTTTAGTTCTTGCTTTTTCAGATATGTTTTCTCGCTTTTGCTCAGGTAGATCACTGACTGCAGTCCTAACTCTACCACATGCATAGCTAGAATTATAGTTATTTGCCATCACACATAGTTCTTTTAAAAACTGTTTAACATATTAAAGAGAATGAGTTATGCTACTAAATCCCCTTTAAAATAATTGTTTATATTGTCTAGATTTATTAACAGAAAATAAAATTTGTGAGTTGCACACAAGTCAGTGTTTAAGACAAATGTGCTTGAAAGTGATAATAATAATTGACTTGTTACTGAACAGGGAGAGTTAAGGGTTAGTGGCCATTCTAATTCACTGAGTTCCCAAGGTGGCCTTTCTTACTCGAGGCTCTGGCATTCCCACGGGAATGGGGACGCGATTCACCCTCTTGAAGGGCTTCTGTAACTTCTGGTGAGCCCAACTCAAACCAGAGAAGCCAGACCCAGATCTATCCTCCAGCCTTTACATAGCTAGCAAGTCGAAATAACTGGTACCTCTTCGTAGACAGGAAACTGTCAGGCTGTTGCCATCTCTTGCAAGTGTAAAACTGAGATAATTCATTGCTCACAGCATGAAGAGACTCATTTCCCACCACGTCTTGGTGAAGTTGCTAATTAGTTAATTGACATCCTGACATCACTGAACATCCGTCCAGGTCTCCTATCTTTAGGTCCTTCTGTTATTGTGTGTCTGTCTTGACTAGTGTTATTCTATGCTGGGATTTTTGGTCGTGGGGCTTAAACTCTGGGTCTGGGTGCTGTCCCTCGGCTCTTCAGCTCAAGGCTAGTGCTCTACCACTTGAGCCACAGCGCCATTTCTGGCTTTTTCTGCTTATGTGATACTGAGGAATCAAACCCAGGGCTTCATGCATGTAAAGCAAACACTCTACCACTGAGCCACCTTAAGATGGGACTTTAAAGTTATTGTTACTTAAAGTTTTCAATTTCATTTTACTACTCAAAAAAGCCCACCCAGATTTCCAGCCAGGAGGGCACCTTCGGCTGTAATGATAACTGCTTGGTGGATTGTAGTGAAAGTGAGTTCTGACATGTTCCCTGAGTACTAAGATACGGGGATGCTGGCCTTCACTGTCTCTGCTGAGTACAGCATTGTGATTTTAAGACCAATCTCAGCAATCAACACCTTCCCCACTTGGGCAGCTTCATGAAAAAAAAAAAAAAAATAGACCTGTCTTTACTTTTTAGAACCTACAATGGCAATGACGTCTCTATGGTCTGAGCTGGGCTAGATGGGGCTTTTGTTCCACACAGACCTGTGTTCTGGGTCAGCCAATCTCCAGTGATGTAAGCAGCCTTGTGTTTCTGGCATTCCTGTTACAAATGCATTCAGTCGTCTCAGTTCTAAGTGATTTAACAGATACTCCTGCAAGAGCACACTTTTGAGAGGCATAGACAGGTTAGAGCTGATGAGGTTCAAGAACAAAAAGTAAGTTTTGTTACGAAAGGACAAAGTATGATGAGAACAAAGTAAAAAATCATGAAGAGGTGAACATGGCAATGGAAACTCTATGCACAGAATTTCCATTATCTGTGTGATTTCCCACACAGGTTAAATCAAGAAACAAGTTCAGTGTGCCTTATACAAAATACCTATGTAAAAAGAAGCAAGTCTGGGCTGGGAAGGTGGCTCAGTGGTAGAGTGTTTGCCTTGCATGCATGAGTCCCTGGGTTCGATTCCTCAGCACCACATAAGCAGTGGCACTTGATCTGAAGAGCTCAGGGACAGCACCCAGGCCCAGAGTTCAGGCCCCAAGACTGACAAAAAAAAAAAGGAATCATAAATAAAAGAGGGAGGTAAGACAAAGAGAAAAATTCTATTTTTACATGCTGGCAATCACCTCTTCCTCTAGCTTTTTAAGTGCAGATGGTCCGAGGTAAGCAGAGCTTGGTGATTCATGCCTGTAGCAGCTATGTGGGTTTCTGAGATCAGGGGTCATAGCTTGAGGATAACCCAAATGTAAAAGTTCACAAGAGCCAGACGTTGGTGGCTCATGTCTGTTATCCTAACTACTCAGGAGGCTGAAATCTGAGGGTCGGGTCACAGTTCAAAGCCAGCCTCCACATGTTTCTTCTCAGCATGCTTCCTGTGTCCTGCTTGAGGTCATTTAGTAATATCTGCACAAGATAGCACTTCCCAGAAGAGAACTGTCCAGTCTCAGCTCAGTTGTGTTGTGTGTGAGGAACCTTAGGTTAAACTGAATCTTTCAGATTCCCCTAGACTCCTTATAATTCAAGGAATGAGAGGCTTTGCCTGTGGGCAGCATCCTTAATAAGTACTTACTTGAAAACATTGCGGAGCAGAGTGAAGGAAGAGACAACTTGTAATGTTTTGTATCAGAACAAGCATGTGACTTTTCATGTGAACCTACTACTGCTCAGTTTCCTGAGATGCCCCTTGCTTTTCTTAACCCATGGGTTGAAGGTTCATTGCTGGCTCAGTGAACAGCAGACAGTGCCATGCAGGTCTTCTTCAGGCTACGGACAGAGTAAAAGGAAATAGCCTTACTCAGAAATCAGGTGAGGCTGGAGGAGAACACCTTGACCTGAACAAACCAGGAAGACTGCTGGAGCTCCTGGAGAAGGAGTGGAGTCATCCTTTACTAGTGATTTCAGATGAAGAGATCCTCCCATGTACCCAGGAATGAGCCTCTTAACACCCAGGCCCTTGCGAAAGATCCTTAGCCTGATGGTACTGCAGAGCATTCCAATCTCCTAGGCACAGTGCCTGATGTTTACAGTTGCAGGAAGAGTTCCCAAGTCCACTGCTAAATTCCAATGTTTCTAATGACTCAAGGACCATCACCAGATCCTGGCCAGTTTCCCTAGGCAGATTAATTTATGCAAATGCTACCCTGTTCCTTTGCAGAAGTTCCTTAAATAGCAGCAAAGGGAACTTCTGGATTCCAGGGGGACGCCAGGTCTGGACTGCTTCACAGGGAAGAAAAGAAAGCTGGTTTTGTGCCACTGCTGCTGTCATTGGAGGCCCCTGGGAGCTGAAAGCAATGGGAGGAAGGCATAGGCTCTTATTTCACTCTGGGAAGATCTGCTGGGGGAGAGTCCCTGGAAACATTCGCCATGATTCATCCTTAGCCTCTAGCATTCCCAGTCCAGCAAACAAGAGAGGCAGGAAACAGAGCCACCCTCAGGGGAACGGACATCAACTCCATCCTTTGCCTATGTGAGTTATCTCAGGTTAGATAAAACCCTGCTTTTAGGGACCCCTCTGTCACTGGGCTGTCAGAAGATAGCACCAGGTTAGCTCCAAGCAGATCCTGAATGTGCATTGGCCCTGGGCCCAGATGGAGGCCATGATGGGGAGGCTGTCCAGTCACCCTCCCTCCATCTCCTGCCCCCAGAACATCCAACAATTAATCCAGAGAACTGTGCCAGCTCTGAATCCACGCACCCGGCAGGCACCTCCACTGTGCATATGGACACTGCCAGTGAAAAAGACTGAGGGTAGCAGAATACAGCATTTCTCTGGCCTCCTGCCTTCACCATGCAGTAAAAAACAGAGTCCAGGTAAGTGTTCAACAATTAGTAATGAAAATCTCGGCTAAACCACAAAATAGTCACCTTCTGCCAGTCATGCCTGATATTTAAGTCCGATTCAACACCTTCCTTCTCCTTGACAATGGAAAGGCTAAGGCATCCCCTAGCTGTTCCTTCCATAGAAACCTTGACACCTTGGGCATCACATGCTGCTGTGGCTTCCCCACTGGCTTCCTGTTCCATGCAGATTCAGCCATAAATATCCTCATTGAGAACACGTTCTCTAATAAGAGATGGAAATAACAAGGTGGCATGTCCTTCTTAACAAGCAGATGGGACGAGAACACCCAGGAGAATTGTCACCTTCCCAGCCAGAAGCAGCCTCCTTCCCCAACAGGCTCATGACTTGTTTTTTCTCTTATTCATCCAAGCTCAAATGATTGTAGAAATTGTTGGTCTCTCCAACAAGCACCCAGCTGTGACAGCTATGCATTCTGGGACTGCCCCTTACCCTGTCACAAAGGAGTGGCTTTCCATTGGTGCCTGAACTACAGTTGCAGGCCAGACACTAGGCAAAGTGTGTGCTGAGCTGGTCCTCCCTACTTGGCACAGAGCTTTGCAGAGCATACATTAATGGGAACAGGACATGTCAGTCACAGGGCAGAGCTGAGAGTTCAGGGGACAATGGAACAGAGCAGCAAGACCTAAAGGAACCTAACCACACCCTTATCTAATAAGACCCCTGTGAAGTCTAGAGCTGTTGTAGCCAGTTCTGTGGTGACAGCTGGCTGTGGATTGTGAGAAGAACCACACCTTGCCCATTTACCACCTGCACTGAACACAGTTCACTTTATACCCCTTAAAGATCCATAACTTAGGTGCTCAGAGATCTTACTCGCTGCTCCTCACATTTAGTCATTAAGCTACCCTAACTGGAACTTGGAATTTTCATTATGTGAGAATCCTGAAAAATCTAAAAGAGACAAGTCACGCCATGCCCTGATTCATATGCAAATAGAGGATGCTGGCATTTCAAAACCTGCAGACAGAGAACAGTAAGACATGAGAACAACCAACAAACAGAATACAGAGGCTAAGGGTGCTAAGGGTGCGGAGAGGAAGGCCAGCCAGAGGATTCACAGAAAATGCTGGCCACCTGAATCCATGATGGAGAAGACCCTCATGTGACCGATTGCAAATGCAGCTTCTTTGTCCTGAATCTTAATAAATGAAGACAATTGCCGTATCTTCTGAACAGCATCCCTGCCTGCATCTAACTTGTTCTTCGCCCCATTGCCTGCTGCCAATTTGCTCTAAGTCTTCAAGATTTGCAGTGGTGGTGTCCTGTATTTGTATGTGGTTCAGGATCCAGGTTAGAATCTTCAGGATCCCCCCTTACTCTGATTCATGTCCCCAGCCCTACTCTTACGGCTGCTCCTATGCCTCAATGGCCTTCCTGGTCTGTACACCTGGCCCTCCAGCTAACTCACACCATACCAGCTTCCAAGATACTATCCAACCATGACTTACTAAAGCAAGCTTTTTAACTCCCCGGTAAAGTTGACTACAGTCTTCTCTGCCCTGTGGACTGCAGTCATAGCTCTCCTAATTATGTTTGAATGCTGTGTTGTTAATTCTTGGAGTCTAAGGCCTTGTCTAATCAAAGTTAACTGTGCCTGCTCTCTGGGTCTTTTTCATATGATCGTGGTACACAAGGATGCCGGTAAAGAAAATCAGTATCCTGGAACATATTTAATCCTCCCCAAGGCCTAATCACATCTGAGATGCTCTGCATAAAAGGCCCTCTGTATTTGAAAGAGTAAGTCAATAACTATCCATAAGATTAAGAGATTTTTGGAAGAAGGCAAAAAAAAAATTACCTTGGAAATCAATGAAAGGAACAGTCAGAGAAGAAACATAAGACTCTGACACTAGCAGAAAAATAAGTTCATGGATTGTTTGCCCACATGGTCAAGACCTCTTTGACCAACATGGCCCCAGTCTCAGTTCTCAACTTGGCTTTCCATCACTGCTTTCCACCTCTCTGGCCAGCAGCCAGGCCAGACTCTGCCCACGGCTTGTGCTTGTGCTGGCTTTTCTCCCCACCATTCACCTTCTCCACTCATGCCAACCTCCAGGAGCACAGTTGCCCCTTCTCCAAGACGAGTGGTCAGACTTCCTCCACTGCGCCCTGAGCAACCATGGTCTTTCCTCAGTGTTCCTGAAAGGGCCTGTCTTCACACCATCTAGGCTCTTACTTGCTGTCTCTCCCACCCTTTCAATGGAGTATAAATTCCATGTGGTAAAAAAATAAACAAACAGATTCTTCCTCCTCATGGTTCCCTCTTTATAACCCAGATCCTCCATGAGTATGTGTCACATTGAGCTGAAGTCCTCCATGGCTATGGGAAAACCCATTTGACAGAGGAGGCAGAAGTGTTTGTTGTGAAGCCCAGTGACTCTGCCTGCTGTATACTGACTAGATAGAAATGTCCCCTTGAACACCCCAGGGAAAATCCTTTCAGTATTTCACAGCTCATACATCAGATGATCCGATCCTCTCTAAAGCTAGATCTACTATCCTCTACCCATCGCTGAATTGAAACGTTGTACTGTGAGGTTGGCCTATAGGCTTGGACATAGGTCACTGAGAAAATCAGAGAGAAACAAATAAGTAGATTGGTGTGTGGGAAGGGAAAGGCCCAGTTCTGTACGGCAGAAGCAAGGGCCTGGAGAGCTTCAGTGTGGGCTATGTGTGGAGGGCCCTTGTGAGCAATGAGGGCACTGTGTTAAGGGTGAAACTGCTCACGCACCAGCATCCTCAGGACCTGTCTGTGCTCAGAACTTCCCTTTCATGTATCTTAATTTCGGAAAGGGCAGAATACAGAGAGGAATCAGTAGTGCCTAAGAGCAAGTGAACAAATGCTGACCTCCTGAGAGCCCCCTCACCCTGAACCATAGGCTACCAGGAGGACTCTGTCCTGGGACCTCACGTGCTGTAATCCAGCCCCTGGCAAAATTCCTCTTCCTGCCAGTACTGTCCAAACAATGTCTACAGGGGGAAGATCATGGCAATGTGGTTGAGGAAAAGCATAAACCCTGCACATATTCCTTTTGCATTCCCCCAAGAGTTCTTTATCTTCATTAGCGTGCTCAGCCAAGCACTTGCCCATTTTTGCTAACCTGTTGGACACATTCTCATGTTCAATACTTCAAGACTGCAGTATTGGTCCCTATTGTAAGGAAGACCTGCCTGCATCTCCCCCCACCTCAAAGGTGGCTCGTCCTCAGACTGTCTGCCACAGACTCCTCCTCATTGCTTTGTCTGCTTCTGTCTTTGGAGAACAAAATTACTGGTAGTGCTTTATTGCTGAGACATTGCTGGAAGTTTCCACTGATTGGCAGTGTTTTCATGCAGCATTGAACAGCAAATTTCCTGACTAACGAGGTCTACCTTCTCCTCTCATAGGCCCAGAAGAAGCACAGGAAGTTCACCAAACCCAACAGAGCACACCACTCCTATGAGAAGAAGCCTCATTATGCTCCTTCACCCACTACCACTGTACCTAGCCGTACACCGGGCATCAGAGAGCCAACCCCATTCACAGTGCCCAGCCGGAGAAGTTTGCCTCCTGAGCAACAGCAGGAATGTGCCAGACTAGCCAGTAGCATCCCTTGCCCTCCCTGGTCTTTCCAGAGAAGCAAGTCCTTGTTTTGTTTGCCCACCCAAGGCCCCTCCCCAGTCTCTTCAGCTGAACCACAGTGGTTTTCTAACATCGATGCCCCAAGCCACAGGGCATCAGAGAGGAAGCCTGGTCACCTCTTCTCCATTGATGATTTGGAGGGGGCCCAGGAGACAGATGTAGACACAGGCCTGCGGCTGTCCTCCTCCGACCTATCAGTGGTCTCAGCATATTCTGCCCCAAGTACATTCTGCAGTTCTGTGGAAACTTCCCTGTCTTCTGAAAGATACAACAGCCACAAGCCAGCGCACAAGGATCCCAGAGAAGAAAGACTTCTACCTACAGCCAGTGGGATGACCCCAGAATCCTCATGGACTCCCCTCCCCTTCCTCACCAAAGGGTCTGCCAGCTCCTCAGAGACCGCCATCACTGCTCCCCCAGCTTTCAGTGCCTCGTCACTCAGAGAATCATCCACACAGCTCCCTTCTGATGGCCCTAAGACTACAAGGGCTGACCAAAATATACCACCAGCAGCAGCAGCAGCAGTGGCTGACATGGAGGAGTTCTACATCTGATCATGGCTTGTCTTCCAAACACAAACTCAGACCCACAGGCTCAGGTCCCCCAGTGTTCTCAGCCTGGATTTCCAGGTCTGTCTGGAACCTGTTAATCCGTTTCCCGGGGTTTATTAGCACAGAGGCCCTGCCACGCCTCCTTAGCTGAGACAATGTATTTCTAGGGACTGTGGTGGAAAAAAAATACTGACATTTCTATGCAAATAAGTTCTCCACAAACTTAAGTCCTAAAATATATTTTGAATATTCCATTATACAATTTAAATGCTTTGTATAATTATTTAAGATGAAGAGAAAACCCAGTCAGCCAGAGCTGATTTGGCAAATGTTTCATGCTGTGAAAGTGAAACAATTAAAGCCAACATGTTGAATATGGGAGAGAAAGCAAGTGACTTCTAAGAGCTATCCAAGCACAATGACAGAAAGTACAGCTTATTGGAGTCCCCCCTCCCCCATAGATTTATATTTCCACAGGACAATGGCCCTAGAAATTTGCAAGTCTTGCTTAAGCTGACAGGCAGCCTAAGATGGCTGTCAGCTTACATCAGACTGCAAAATGCCTCCCTTCAAAACCCCTGCAACATACGAAAATCTGGATTTGGACCAAAGTGGCTAATATGCTTTGAGGAATTTAACATGAGTCACAGATTCCCTGTGCAGTTAAATAATTTCAGTTCTCAAACCTAGATTTGCAAATACTTTTTCAACAACACATTGACTGTCATGAATGATGGGCTGAAGATCAGTCCACCATCTAGGCTGATTTGGATCACCCAGACAGACATGGTCTTTGGAGATAAAGTATAATAGGATGTGAAACATAATGGTTAGACGGGCTTCATAAGACTCTTTCACTTTCAAAAGCACAATTCAAGGGCCACATCCACGGCTCTGTAAGTGACAGGAGCCACATTTTACACTTTTTTTTTCTCAAGAAATATACATCAATCTCCTATGTTCTTCATTTTTTTAAATAACTTGGAATGTTTCAGCCAGTGTTTTCTGATTGCACAGATGAGCAAGTGTCACCCTTCCCCCAAAGTGGGAAGCCACCCAAAATACTCTTTCTGAGCGAACACTGGTACCCTGCTAGCCTTCATGAGGACATGGGAGCCTTAATTAAAGCTGATACTTTAACCCAACATTGGCTTTTCCGGTCTATTGTCCTATTCTGCCACCCTGTGAATGGCATTTAAGTCTCCCTGTAAGGATATGTTTACAACTGCAACGTCAGCAATGCCAAGTGCTAGCATCAGGGGCAATGCCAAGCTGTCCCTGATGCTATTTAATATTTACAGAGAAACAACATGGACCTGCGTTGTTCATTTACCAGCCTGGTGCTCCTTGCCTGAATTACTCATGAGCCACATTTCTTCTCTGGAAGTGTTCACACCAGCTGTCACATGGCCTCCAGGCTGCTGTTCTCAGTCATCAGACTTGAGCTGCAACCTAAGGTTGGCCACCCCGTAGCAAGGGCTTTAGATCCTTCCTCAAACACCCTGGACTTCCCAGGACTTGGGATTGTAATATTCTGCTCCAATGTAAATAAATTTTTTTAAAGAAAATACATGGTCTCTTCTAAATTCTAGGCAATGAGTGAGCAGACTTTTTCTGAAAAGGGCTAGATAATAAATGTTTTAAACTTTGTCAGTAATATATTAATCTTTGTCAGTCTCCACTTCCATTGTTGCATGATAAATAAAATGTAAATGAATGGGAGTGGTTGAGTTGCAATAAAACTTAATTCAGGGGCTGGGAAGGTAGCCCAGCGGTAGAGTGCATGCCTTGCAAGCATGAGGCCCTGGGTTTGATTCCTCAGCACCACATAAACAGAAAAAGCTGGAAGTGGCACTGTGGCTCCAGTGGTAGAGCGCTAGCCTTGAGCTGCAGAGCTGAGGGACAGTACCCAGACCCAGAGTTCAGGCCCATGACCGGCAAAAAAAAAAAAAAACTTAATTCACCAGTGCAAGTGGTAGACCAGAGTTGACCTAAGAAGTAGTTGACCAGTCCAGATTCTAGTCCACAACAAAAATTTAAGTTCTGCTCCCCATTCTGCTGTTCTGTGTAATAATACCAAGAAAATGGGTCTTCTGGGCCAAGCCAGTGACCACAGACCCTTGAAGTGCTCAGAACAGAAAGGAGAGGCTTTCTCCAGAGCTGGTTCCTAGAAAGCAGCCAGCAGCCCACCTCCTCCCTAGAAATGTGACTCCAAGTCAACAGCATATGAATGTTATAAGGAAAAATAAAAATTTAGAGATGATGACATACAGTCTAGAGAACAGGGAAGCAAGCTCATGTAGCAAAAGGCAATGAAGTGGATCAAATGCCTAGTGATGATTCCCATCTTCATCCTTAATGGCACTCCTATTTTAGCATATTTGCATACCTTGTTAGGATTGTTGTAGAGCCCAACCCAGTGGATCAGTGGGGACCTGAGATGATGATGAAACTTTTATGACCCTGAGAGGGTTGGCACATGGTAAAACAAATGGGGTTTTACTTGAGCCCCAAGCTATTAAAGTCAGTGGGTGAGGTGGCCTTCACAGTGGCATACTGGATCACGCCATCGAGGGTATCTCGGAGACCAGATACTTACTTTTAGCAGAAAGACCCTGGGATATATGGCTGATGTCTTTAGCCTCCAAAGAAATCAGAAGACATGCATGTGTTTTCCTGGCCCTGTACTTTCTATAGCTGAATTCTCCAACTGTCAGTCCTTCTCTATTAGTAAACTCAGAAGTCTAGGAGCTTAAGAGCAAGTACAACAACCACTGGAGACCTGGGGAGGAAGAGGGAAAGGGAAGGGAGAAAGGAGGCCACACTGAGGGGAGAATAGGAGTGAGAGATAATCAGCATAATGAAACCACCAGTGCTGTTTGAAAAGAGGTTGTTGAAGACAGGTGAGCAACGTGAATACAATAAAAGGGGTGAATTCGTAAAATATGCACTGTGTGCATGTATGGAAATGTCACAGTGAAACCCCCTCACAACTGTATCTTAACTCAAAAATAAAATGACTTTTTTAATGTAAAGAGAACAAATCTTGCCTAGAACTTAAACAAGCTTTTGAGAGCTCCCATTTGGTTCTGTATATTCACAAGAGAAATAAAGCATCCTTTTGTCAGAAAAAAAGAGAGAAGAAGAAAGAGAAAAGGAAGGAAGGAAAGAAAGAAAAAAGAAAAGAAGGAAGGAAAGGAAGGAAGGAAAAGAAAGAGAAAGGAAAGAAAAAGGAAAGGAAGAAAGGAAGGAAGGAAGGAAGGGAAAGAAAGAAATAGAAAGAAAAAGAAAGATAGACTGGGGCTGGGAAGGTGGCTCGGTGGTAGAATTCTTGCCTAGCATGCATAAGGCCCTGGGTTCGATTCCTCAGCACCACATAAGGAGAAAAAGCTGGAAGTGGTGCTATGGCTGAAGTGGTTCAGCATCGAGCTGAATTGCTCAGAGACAGTTCCCAGGCCCAGAGTTCAGGCCCCACGACTGAAAAAAGAGAAAGAAAAGAAGAAGGAAGGAAGGAAAGAAGGAAGGAAGGAAGGAAGGAAGGAAGGTCACTCAGTGGTAGAGTACCTGCTTATCACACAAAGTCCTGGGTTTGATCTCAGCATAAGACGGGGAGAGAGAGAGAGAGAGAGAGAGAGAGAGAGAGAGAGAGAGAGAGAGAGAGAGAGAGAGAGAGAGAGAGAGAGAACCTCAATTTCTACTTTGGATGGTAACAACTATTGTCCAAAGATGTGCCACAATTAGGAACAATATACTCCTTGCAGGCAGAAGTCACTAGACTAATATGTGACAGAATGTTCCTGCATGATTGATGACATCCTTCCCATCCATTTGGTACAAAGTCCTCACCTCCAGGTGCCTGGAGCCCCCATCAGCCCTATTCTAGATGGTAGAAGCCCTGTCCAATTGGGGACATTGCTGATCTTGAGTGTGTGAAAGTCACGCTCACCCCTTAATTCAGTTCTACTAATCTCTAGATTCAAAGCACCCCAAATGTGTGTGGTACTATCCTAGAAATGGCCGCTGAACAGAAACACTTCCAGGCCATAGTGGGTCACTGGAGATGGCTATGAGAAGACTTTGGTGCCACCTGGTGGCCGCTGTGTCCAGGAGGGTCAGTAACAGCCTTTTTCCATCAAAAAGATTCCATTTGACTTCCTTTCCTTATCCCAAGTTTCATTTTTCTATTTTGTTTACTTCTAAAGAGCACTGAGATGACTTAAATTACAGTGAGATAAAATAATGTGAACAGAAGTAGAAAAGTCAGATTAAAGAATAGAATGGGGTTAAATGCTGCAGTTGACTGTCCAGGAAGCCAGGGGGAAAAGGGAAAGGTGATTGTCTTTATAGATTTCATTCAGGTCCAGAGAATCCTATTTCATTGTGAATTAAGTTGCCTCAATGCTATTTTTCCAAAAGCTGATTTCTAAAAGTATCTTCTCATCAGGAAAGATTCATTGGGGATTTTCTCTGGTCCAAGTTGATGGCTTTTCAACTTGGAGTGTGGAAAGGAGAATATTCAGAGGGCAGGGTATCCACCCCAAGTGCTCTGGACAGGGTCCTGAGATCTCCACCCATCCATCATCCTGTGGAGAGAGGAGGTAACTCCTGGTGTGTGGGAAGGGTGAGGCTGGCTTTCCACATTCTGTAGCTGCATGGCCAACTTGGATTTCTTCCCCACCCCAAGAAAAGGCTTCCAGTGTAGTGAAGGCTTTCAGGTAAGATGAGTCTCCTCATCTTCCCCAATCTTCAATGACATGCCTGAAAAGACATAAGAATTCCAGTGTCAGAAACTCTTCCTTAGCCAGGCACAGCTACTCAGGGGGCTGAGATCTGAGGATGGTGGTTCGAAGCCAGATGGGGCAGAAAAGTCTGTGAGACTCTTATCTCCTATAAAGTACTCAGAAAAAAGCTGGAAGTGATGCTGTGGCTCAAGTGGTAGAGGACTCAGAGACAGTGCCCAGGCCCTGAGTTCAAGCTCCAGGACTGGCAAAATAAAAGAAAGGAGGAGGGGGAGGAGAAGGAAGAGGAAGAAGAAGGTAACTCTTCCCTCTTCCTTCATTGCTTTGAATAGATTTGCATATTGTCCTTCATGCAAATTCAGCCAGTCGTTATTATGTCCCAGTGTGCATCAGGCAGCCAGCCAGGTATTGAAAGGAACAGACATACCACCCTTGAGGAATTACTCTTCTTCTGCCAACATTATTATTTACTATTTTTCCAACCATTTTAGCATCTTCCTGATAGAGCGAATGGAATTTACCTCAGAGTCACAGCCTCACATTTGGACACTAAATGGACTTGATTCCTAGTTCTGACTCTCACTTGCATTATGGCTGAGTTATTTCGTTTCACCATCCATAACAAATGGACAGAGCTCTTTATTTTGGAGAGTCATTTTGAAATTTTAATTAAGTAATTTGTGCAAAAGACCCAAGACTACCTCTCAGTGCTTCATAAATGTCGATGTTCTTTTCTTTCTTTTCTGGTGTTCTAATCTTTCCCTAAAGAATAACCGTACCTTCTATCCAGCAGGTGCCACGCTATGCCATTCCAGACTCCTGTGAAGAGTCAGGGAAAGTTTTGCTTCAGCCAGTTCTCTTCCCACTTCCTCTCTACCATCTCCAGGTAGAATTCACCCACCAGGAAATCATATGTGCTGATCACCTCACCATCCACTAACCTCCCACACCTCCCTGATTTTCTCCTCCATTTCCAGCTACCACCCACAAAGCCAGGCCCTGAGATGTGTTACCATTCTAAACATCTTGCTTGCAAATCTCCAGTTCTGAGCTCCCCCTCCCTAATCCCTTTCCTCTTGCTTCCTGACCCTTAAGTTCATCAGCCTGTGAAACCTGCTTTACTGCTGGTCTATTTCTCTGCCTACTCTAGAGTCCAAGGTTGTCCATTTCCCTGTTGCTACCTGTAATAACCTGAGACATTTGCCCCTCTGGCCATCTGGGGGCCTGACCTAGCCCAAGCCCTCCCATCCCATCACTTCCAAGCATTACTGTACTGAGTTGCTTCCATCCTGTGCTGTTTGGCCAACTTTTATCTACCTCTTATTTCTGGTCTCAACGATCCAGACTCATCCTGACTTCCCAGATGCTTCCAAACCCTTTGGCTTTGGATTATTCCCCTCTCAAAATTTAGCCATATTTATTACAGCACTATTCACCATCGCTAAGGTATAGAATCAACCCAGATACCTCTCAATGGATGAACGAATCAAGAAAATGGGGTATACATGGAATTTTACCTATCCATCAGAAAGAATGATATTGTACCATTTGTAAAGCAATGGAGAGACCGGGAAAAATTGTGTTAAGTATAGTCAGTCAGGCCCGAGAGACAAAGGATGTATGTTCTTCCTTATATGTGGAAGCTGGATTTAGCTTATAAACTTATAAGTAAATATGTTGGGCAATATGTAAATGTATACAAGTATATTAACTGAAATACAGTGGATTTAAAGGAGATCTCAAATAGTATAATTCCTTAGAAAGGCAAAGTCAAAGTTCAGCAAAATAAAGAACCAGAAAGCGGGTTCTTGAAAAGTGTGGGGTGGGGTCAAAGAGTAAGGGGTGGACAAATGAAGAGGAGAAGAGTGGGAGAATGCAACCAAGAATCCAATATATATCCTACAAAATTAAGAAAGCAAGGGAAGGGGTGCGTAAGGGAGGGATGGGTAAGAAGATTGAAAGGAGTGACTGATCAAGACGCATTGTATTCATAAACTTCTTTGTTACATTGCAACTCCTTTGTACAACTACTTAAAGATACTAAAAAATAGAATAAAATAAAAATCTTAACAATTTTTTTAAAAAGTTAACCTGGTCCCCCAGTCAGCCAGAGCTAGAATTATCCATTCCCTCTTCAAGATCCCTTTTTATTGCATGAGTCTGAGTCTAATGAGCCAGCTGTGAAAAAGATAGTAAAGGGTAGAATGGGTCTAGTAGGGGCTTTTGTCCTTTGCATTGGTCACAAGATGGAAAATGCTACCTGACAGAGCAGAGGAAATTGACTTGGGCAACAGAAGGCTCCTCCTAGTTCTGCTCCAAGATTTGTGTTCCATTTGCTACAAAAATGGTCCTCCTATACAAGCTAGCTCACCTGTGCCAGGAGCTCTGGAATTTTCCTTTGCCCTGAACCTCAGTGGCCTTGTGGAGCTGAGTCCATCATCTGAGCTGTTTCTGTGGACCGGTGTGGATCTACTGGCTTCTTTGTTTACTTTCCGAGTCCATAGTTCCACTCTGGCTTCTCACGACTATTTCCTCTGTCCAGCATTGCCCTTGCTGGACACCACATCCTGGCTGTACTCCCAGGCATCTGGTTGGGATTGTGACCTAATCACATGTGACCTTCCAAGGAGGTCATGTTCTGTTCTAGGTCTAACCTTGCCATTGCTCTCAGATTTGATAAACACTAGTGCCTTCCATATGGGTGTCTTTCCTTCCTGTCCTGTCCTACAGCTTACCTGGCCTCTCCTACATTGGGTCACACTTTGCTGGTGGGCTAGAACTGAATTTTCAGCTGCCTACTGAATAACCATGATTTAGGATTATCCTGTGCCCAAAACTAACCCACACCAAAGCATCACACACAATTATGTGCCACAGAGAACTCTCCCTTTTCCTCTTCTTTTCTTCCTCCTCCTGTATTTCTCAGTTCTGTTCATGGTTTTTCTTTTTCTCTCTCTCTTAGTTGTTCACATTCTAAAACCCAGAATTATGTCCCAAGACAGTATAGTAGAAAGAAATAGAGTTCTGCAGTTACAAATACCTGAATTTGAATCTCACTGCTGAGACTTCCTAGCCATGTATCCTTCATTAAGTGTGTTTCTGAGCCTTGTTTTCCTCATTTGTAGGAGAATAAGGCCAAGACTAGATAAGGTGCCAGAAGATTCAACCTTCAAGGTTGATAGTAGGCAAAAGACCAATACCTTCTTTATAGAGTTGTTGTGAGAAATAAACCGTATCAAGAAGCAAAGCCAAGGGCTGGGAAGGTGACTCAATGGTAGAGCGCTTGCCTTGCATACATGAGGCCCTGGGGTCGATTCCTCAGCACCACATAAGCAAAAAAGAAAAAAGCTGGAAGTGGCACTGTGGCTTAAGTGGTAGAGCGCTAGCCTTGAGCTGAAGAACTGAGGGACAACGCCCAGGCCCAGAGTTCAGGCCCCACAACCGGACCCCCCCCCCCCCAAAAAAAGCAAAGACAGCCAGGTGCTGGTGACTCACGCCTGTAATCCTAGCTTCTCAGGAGGCTGAGATCTGAGGATCATGGTTCAAAGCCAGCCTGGGCAGGAAAGTCCAGGAAGTGGCACAGTGGCTCAAGTGGTAGAGTACTCACCTTGAGCTGAAGAGCTGAGGGACAGAGCCCAGGCCCAGAGTTCAAGCCCCACAACCAACCAAAAAAAAAAAAAAAGCAAAGCGAGACACAATGAGATATCATGTCCATCTTTCAATTTAGCAAATGTTTTAAAAATAACACTCAACTTATGTCTATTTTGTGACTCTTATTCTACTGGGGTTTGAACTCACAACCTTCTGCTTACTAAGTGCCTTACCACTGAGCCACTTCTAACCCTTTGTTGTGCTGATTGTGTGTGTGGGGGGGGGGTGTATGTGTGCCCGAGTGTGCTACTCCTGGGATGTGATCTCATGGCCTAGGTACTGTCTATGAGCTTTTTTGTACAAGGCTAGCATTCTAAAACTTGAACCACATCTCCACTTCCAGCTTGTTGGTGTTTAGAGATAAGAGTCTCATGGACTTGGCTGCCCAAGCTGTCTTTACACCACAATTCTCAGACCTCAGCCTTAGGTAACTAGGATTACAGGCATGAGCCACCTGGGCCCACTTGAAAAAGAATCTCACTTACTGCTCAGACATGTACCTGGCTCTTGATCCTCCAATATTTGCTTCCAGTAATAGTTATGATGACAGGCACTGGCTACCATGCCAAGATTCTTAAAATTTTGATGACTTTTTTCCTCTGGTTTGCAATCAGACCAGAGGAAAATCAGCCCAAAGGAAAATTTAGCCTCCTGAGTAAGTAGAATTACAGACATAAACCAGCAGTGTCTGTTTTTTTATTTTATTTTATTTTATTTTATTTTATTTTGTCGGTTGTAGGGCCTGAACTCTGGGCTTGGGCATTGTCCCTTAGCTCTTCAGCTCAAGGCCAGCTGGTACTCTACCACTTGAGCCACAGCACCACTTCTGGCTTTTTCTGCTTATGTGGTGCTGAGGAATCGAACCCAGGGCCTCATGCATGCAAGGCAAGCACTCTACCACTGAGCCACCTTTCCAGCCCCCAGTGTCTGTCTCATAGATGACTTTTACCAGTAATTGACACAACTGTTTTTAGAAATAGTAACCTTAAAAATGCTTTTATCAAGCCAGGCACCAGTGGCTCATGCCTGTAATCCTAGCTACTCAGGAGGATCTGAGGATCACAGTTCAAAGCCAGCCTGGGCAGGAAAGTCCTTGAGACTCTTATCTCCAATAAACCACCAGGAAACTGGAAGTGGTGCTGTGGCTCAAGTGGTAGAGTGCTAGCCTTGAGCTGAAGGGCTGAGGGACAGTGCCCAGGCCCAGAGTTCAAGGCCCACAACTGACAACAACAACAAACAAAATGTTTTTAGCATCCAGGCACTGGTGGCTCATCCCTGTAATCCTAGTACCCAGGAGGCCAAGATCTGAGGATCATGGTTTGAAGTAAGCCCAGGCAGAAAAGTTCATGAGACACTTATCTTCAATAAACTAAAATATAAAAAAGAAAAAAGAAAAAGCCAGAAGCAGAGCTATGGCTCAACTGGTAGAGTGCTAGCCTTGAGCAAAAAAAGCTCAGGGACAGCACTAGTTCAAACCCCAGGAATGGCAAAAAAAATAAAATGTTTATATCTCATTATAGTGAAGGATGAATGTTACTAAAGTACTTTATGTATAAGTATAAAAGTAATGAAACACTAAAATTATAAACAAAGTTGAAGTATAAGAAAGAATAATAGTGAGAATGATTTGATTGAAGCACATTATGTGAATATATGAAAATATCACAATGAAATCCTTTTGTACTATTAATATATGGTTAAACAAGGGAAAAAAATCAAACCTTACCTTTAGATAGTAATAGACCAATTAAACAGAGCGACATATTTCAAGTTATCTGAATTCATACTTTATCCAAAAGTCATAATCATTTTTCCACTTGGCAATTTTGTCTTACCTCTCTTATTTTTAAAAATTCGATTAGTATATCCTGCCCATGTAATTGTAACTCCTCTGTACAGTATGTTCACAAATAAAATTAAATTAAATTAAATTTAAAAAAAAATTCGATTAGTAGATTAGCTCATCGCTGATTAATGAAAGTGAAATACTTATGCCTCATTTTATTTCCAGAACTCTTTCCCAAAGAAATTGTTCAGGGCTAGGAAGGTGGCTCAGTGGTAGAGTGCTTGCCTTGGCATGCATGAGGCCCTGGGTTCGATTCCTCAGCACCACATAAGCAGAAAAAAAGCCGGAAGTGGTGCTATGGCTCAAGTGGTAGAGCACTAGCCTTGAGCTGAAGAGCTGAGGGACAGCGCCCAGGCCCAAAGTTCAGGCCCCATGACCGACAAAAAAAAAAAAAAAAAAAAAAAGAAATTGTCCAAAGTAGAGCTAAAGCCTGATAAAATCTTTGTCACAGTACAATCAATAATAACACTGCTGGAGAGCCAAATGGCTGTGCAGTACACAAGGGAAGAACAGTAAATTAGGCCTGATACCTGTTGCTCACTTCTGTAATCCTAGCTACTCAGGAGACTGAGACTTGAGGATTGTAGTTCAAAGTCAACCCAGGCAGTAAAGTCCATGAGACTCTTATCTCTAACTACCAAAAAGCTGGAAGTGGAGATGTGTCTCAAGTATATAATATTAGCCTTGAGTTGAAAAAGCTAGGAGAGAATACCCAGGTTCTGGGTTCAAGCCCTAGTACCAGCACAAACACACACCCAAACACACACACATACACGCACACACACCCCATAATAAATTATGAGCCTATATTGTAAACTATGGCTAATGTGTCCAAGAATGTGTAATTAAAATGGAAAAAGCTAAAATAAGAGGATGAAATGTTGACAACATAAAATGCACACAGCCATGTAAAACTAAGCAGAGAAAAACAGACTGTAAAGAAGCATGCCAAAGCTCAGTCACTTCTGCTTCTGGGTGGTAGAGTCATAGAACCACTCTTTCCACTCATATTCTCTATGGTAAGTACTTGTTAAATAATTTTAAATAACATTAAAAAGTTAAATTTTCGATTTTGATTGGATTTTAAATAATTTCACAATTTAAAATGAGCATGGTAAAATGGAGAATTCCAGCTCCCTTCACATCTAACCCACTGCTGCTCGTTCCTTCCTTCCTACCCTGGTTACATGATAGTATTGACCAGGGTGGAGCACGGAGCTGCTGATCTTTCATCATAACCAGCTCCTTAACCTTTATGACACACTTACCTCACCTGTGAATGGAGGCATGCTAATACCTCATCTCTCCATATGTTCATGGTACAGAAACCTCCTTGGTGGACCACAACTGGCTGAACAGCTAGGGCATCAGCAGGAGGAATACAAAGAGACCAGAGGCCACATAAGCCTCCTACACTCTGGTATGGCCCCTATTGGAGAACAGAGATCCAATGATGACTTCAGTGGAGTTTCTCAGCTACCCAGGATGATGGCTTTGAGTCAGAATGAGTTTGAGCTAAAAGAAATGAAGAACATTTTTCATTCTCTGATTTTGTTGCCAGAGAATCAGGCTACCATCCAGTATCATTATGAATGGTGTTCTAGCTCTCCTGGGTGTAATCATAGATTCTCAAATCTCCACTGTACTGGCATCAATCTCCTTCCATTCATCCATGTGTAATGGCTAATTGTTTTTAAAGTTCTTTACCCACCCTCCTGCCCAAGACCCTCCCACTGGTGCCTCTTACCAATCAAGTAGAATTAGCTTCTCCTCAGATGCAGTCTCCAGACTTCCACCATACTACCTTGTTGCCTACTCCACCCTAGCCTTTAGCCTTTATCATTCTGTGCTGCAGCCAGCTGTGCCCTTCACTCCATTAAAGACACTTCACGCTTCTCATCTGCAGGCCAAAGCCTGGGTTGTTACTCCAACACATCCCATTGGCCTGTCAAACTCCTGTCATCTCACAGTCCTTTACAAAGACCACCTCCTTCAAGAAGCTTTCCTGTATATCCACCCAAGCGTGATTCTTACTGCAGAAGCACCCTAGTATGTAATGCCTCTGACTCAGGTCAAGTTGCTTATCTACCCAGGCAAATTACCAAAGAGCCCTTTGTTCAAAATAGTGCCTCAATAAACAAGATCCAAGTGAATGCATGCATGCATGGATTATTTATGTGTGACTCAATCTCTGCAGTCCCTAATAGTGGGCTTTTCATGAAAAATGACATTTTCACAATCCCAGGTCAAAGCCCCTGGCCCTGATCGACTGCTCATTTCAAGGTGATAAACTGCCCATTTCCTGATACTCAATCCGGGTGTTCTAGAGGGCCTCCAGAAAGAAATTGAATGTAGGGAGGAAAACATGTGAGGGCATTACTGGTATCTGTAGTTACCTTCTTGGTTGGGTTCCAATCCTATCTGCTTTTATTCTTCTGGTCTGAAAAGTCCTGACTTCCTTTTTTCAAATGTATGTTTATTGTGGAAGTGAGGGATTACAGTTACATAGGTCAGGAAATGAGTACATTTCTTTCTGGACAGTGTCACCTCTTCCCACATTTTCTTCCAGTTTTTCCCTCCTGAATCCCCTTTCCCCCAAATTGTATAGTTTATTGTCAACATTAGTGTCTAGTAACACTGCTAAATTAGTTCACCTTTTGTCCCACCATATCTATGTTCCCCCTCCACAAAACAGATAAACTTACATACAAGACAAAAGGTACAGAAAACAAAAGAGCAACGAAGAAAAAAACACCAACATCTTGTTTCCATTTCTTGGTAAATAACATTTTATATGATCATATACACATAGTTATTGAGCCCTGGTGATCTTCTGAGAATATGCTCCTTTGGTCTCACTGTGTGAATATTTAGAGTCCTGTTTAATTTATCATGTCCAAGTATAATGGTTGTCTTTTGCCAGCCATTGTGTTTACTTACAGATTTATAGGCACACTCTAATTATTACAAATGAGGGAAACCATGCACCCTATGTTTCTTTGGCTTACTTGGCTTATAACCCATCCATATGGCATTTTTTTCTCTCTCCCTCTTCCCTTGCTCCACTCTCACACACACACATTTTCTATTATTTCTAACAACTAATGGAATTCTTATTTTTTTTTTTTCTAGACCTTTCATTCCTTCCATGATGTATTTCTGAGTCATTCTACTTACCCCTATGTATGGATCCAGAACATCTGGTTTGGACCACGAGTAAGATAAAAGTTGTTACTTTGCTCTCTAAAATTTTTCGTGCCTTTGCTAAAATTGGAGCCAAACATGAAGAGCACTTGCTCCCAGAACCTTTTCCCAACCTACAATTTACACAGGTTCCCTATGTGTATATAGCTATTTTAAACTTTTCACCTGCAAAACTCCTGGGTGGGAAAATCACCTCACAAATTAAATGGATTCCAGTCCAGCTGGCTCCAGTCCACGTGTTTGAAATGGATCAAATATAATTCTTTTCTCTTTAATGTTTGCCAGGTCAGAATTATAGTATTTCTAGATAGGCCTGGGAGTTCAAATATTTGACATATGCCTTTGCGTCACAGTGGAAATTATTTCCATTGTCACTTTCTACCTATTTCCTCAGGTTGACCTTCTGTACCTCTAGAGCTATATGTATGACATAAAACACCAAATGGAATCTTCTTGGCTGTGGGATGAGGCCAAGTGCTAAGACTCTCTCCCAGAACAGTAGCAGCTACCTGGGGCTTCAGTCCTCAAACTCTGACAGTAAGTGGTCTTGTATTTCACCATCTCAATGAAATGGCTGTGCAATGACTTTGCTTTTTTTTTTTTCCTCCAAATCAGATGAAAAAGAAGCAACAGTCTCTCCATCCCTAGGCCTCCTGGGAAGAATGGTGAAAGACCCAGGACGGGGGAGGCCAAAGGTCAATGGAGGAGGAGTTAGCCACCTGCATGGCTAAGGGTGACAGCTGCCACTCTAGGCTCAGTGCTCTGACCAGTCCTCTTGGTATATCCAGGATTTGTAACCACCTTCCTCAGAGAATGATGAGACTTCAGAAGGCTACCTGAAGGCACAAGGTGACTGTGCTCCTTACAAGAAAAATGCTATGGGAGCCCAAGATGGAATCACAGCCCATTGGAAAGAAGTTAAAATAAAAAGGGAATGGGGAAGATGGTTACCTGTGCACTGGGTCATGTCACTACCCTGCTTAAAGTTCTTCAGTGGCTTCCTATTGCCCTTGGACTAAAACTCTATCTGCATGATCTGGACCCTCCATTTGACCTAGCCTCCACTCTTAGCCCCTTGGCCTTGCTCTCTGGATCTCCTGCCCCACCCCACTCCCTTCAGTTTATCTTGTTGTAAGGAAAATAAAATGGAGAAGCCACATTTTGAAAGGATCAGATCTTGGAGTCTTTATTAAAAGCTGGCAACTAGTGCCTGGCACTAGTGAGTCATGCCTATAATCCTAGCTACTTAGGAGGCTGAGATCGTAGGATTGTAGTTCAAAGCCAGCAAGAAAGTCCATGAGACTCTGATCGCCAATAAACCACCAGAAAACCGGAAGTGGCACTGTGGCTCAACTGGTAGAGCACTAGCCTTGAGCTGAAGAGCTGAGGGACAGAGCCCAGGCCCAGAGTGCAAGCCCCATGACCGATAAAAATAAATAAATAAATGCTGGAGACTGCATGCTAGACTCCTGTGTCAAAGACCAGTCAGCAAATACACTTAACACTGTTAGGAAACTGAGCCATGAAGGCCAGAGAAGAAAGAAAGAACAAAAACAATACCAACAAACCAATTCAGCTCCAATAGTCCCTGGTGACTGTAGAAGAGCCAGGACACAGGAGACAGGACAGAAACACTGGAGACATGTGACATGGCATAATGGCTCCTGAACTGGTCCAGGCCTAAATAGGGTCAGGTCAGGGGCAGGGTCACAAGAAATTCCCAGTCCCGCACTGGACTGACAGGTTTAGTAACCTATCAGCCACGTGCCTGCCCACTGCCTCCAGGGATTCAGACACACCCATCACCTGGGGGGCTTCACCTTCCCCTAACATGAAGACAAGATGCTATATCCTACCATCCATCATGTGGCCAAGATGGCACTGGCCAGACTCAAACTCTCGGTTTCAATCTAACAAGTGCTCAGCAAGATTTTTGCACAAGAAATTCCCTCTGCCAGTGCTGCTCTTTTCTTGCATTCTATTCCCACATCTTCTTCTTCTGTTGGTCTCGGTTGAAACACCATCCTTTCCTTGTCTGCATCTGTGTATCTACCCATCTATGCTGCTCCACCCCATTCCTCTCCTTTCATTATCCAGTTTGCCCTGCAGGTTTTTATTTTCCTTTGTGCTATTGAGCAAGTTCATATATGATTTTTCAATCTGACACCCTGGATGTACATTCTTTGAGACAGAGGAATTTTGAAACTGGGAAAAATGCAAAACTTGAAGGGGTGATGCTGGGTTCAGATCTTACTTTGTTTTTAAAAAAAATCTCCAGTGGTTGAAAAAATAGCCTCTACGTGATTATAAATAGATATTGAGCAAACCTGCTTTGGATGTTGACCTAGGTCATAAAAGGACTGCAACACACACACACACACACACACACACACACACACACACACACAAATACAATAAACATGATATTGAATGTATGCTTGAGAATATATCAGAGCCTTCTGTAAACTGCCCATTATTGGTCATAGAAGTTAAAGCATTATTTTGCCAGTTGAAATTATTCCAGCTTTTTGTTCTTACTTTGCTGTTATGGGCTATTGTTGATTATATCTAGCTTTCATTTACCTCTGCACCCTTGGTCAGCTAAGAAACTACTCCGCCTTAATGGACTTACAGGAAAGGACATTCCATGGGCTGGGAAGGTGGCTCAGTGGTAGAGTGCTTGTCTCACATGCATGAAGCCCTGGGTTCGATTCCTCAGCACACATAAGCAGAAAAAAGCTGAAGTGGCACTGTGGTTCAAGTGTAGAGTGCTAGCCTTGAACTGAAGAGCAGGGACAGCACCCAGGCCCAGAGTTCAGGCCCCGTGACCAACAAAAAAAAAAAAAAAAGAAAGAAAGAAAGAAAGAAAAGAGAAAAGGAAAGGACATTCCAGGTTAGTGCTAAAATAAATGGATGATATTTATTAAGAACTCAATGTGTCAAGCCCATGACCTATCCTAAACACTTTATATGCATGATCTCATTTAATCTTATGGCTATTTTTATATAATAATGAGAGAGAAAATGGGAGATTCCTAAAATCATATAACTAGTCAATAGTATAGTAGTCTGCTTTATAACATGTGAAGTTATGTATAACCCAAATTATGCTAAGGAATTTATGATACGATAAGCAAATTCAAAGGACCCACAGATATCTAGAAGGAAGAATAAAGTGTGTTGTGAGCAAAATAAGCACTTTATTCTTAGAGCAGAATAAAATGTAAAAGTCCTTTGAAACAGAAACCTTTCCCGTCAAACTCTTTTGTCTTACTCGATTTTGTGTTGCTGTAATACAACATCACAAACTAAGAAATTTATAATGAACAGACATTTATCAGTTCATAGTTCTAGAGTCTGGGAAGTCAAAGATCAAAGGTTGGCTTGCTGTATCATCCCAAGATGGAAATGAAGAGAGAAAAAAATACAGGAAGCTCAGTGTGTGCTTTTATAGAGAGCTCACACTGATGAGCAGATACCCATTCCCATAGTGAGGGCATTAATCCATTTATGAGGGTAAAACCCTCATGGCCTAAGCACCTTTTTTATGTATATGTGTGTGTGTGTGTGCTTGAACTCAGGGCCTAACATTCTTCCTTGCCTTTTTCACTCAAGGCTGGCTTTCTACCACTTGATCCACAGCTCCATTTTCAACTTTTACTTAGTTAATTGGAGATAAGAGTCTCATAGACTTTTCTGCCCCAGTTGACTTCACAACTTGATCCTCAAATCTTATCTCCTGAGTAGCTAGGATTACAAGCCGAGTAATTAGTGCCTAAGTATCTCTTTTTCTTATTTATTGTGAAAATACTGTACCAAGGGGTTACAATTACATGGGCAAGGGGCTGGGAAGGTGGCTCAGTGGTAGAGCGCTTGCCTTGCATGCCTGAGGCCCTGGGTTCAATTCCTCAGCACCATATAAGCAAAAAGAAAAAAGCTAGAGTTCCGGGAAGATGGCGGAGGAGAAGCTGGAATCTGAACAAGCTCTCGCATAGGAGTTCCAGTCAACAGTCCTAAGCCAGAGAATCACACCAAGTGTGCCATCACAGGACAGAGAGTTAGACAAGAGAGGGGAAGCCAAGGAAACACATCAGCTGCCGCTCCGGCGGCGCCGCGGAGTCATACCTGAGACACAGAGAGTCGGGGACGAAGGAGCCAGACGCAGCGGACGAGCGGATTCTACTCAACACCAACAAGAACCGACAAGGAGCGAACATCTTCATCCTGCTGTTTGCAGACCAGAGACGACCCAGGATCCAAGACTCGGCTGTAACCCCCGCTTTCACTATATTTGATGTCAGTATAACATGTGGAGGAGATGGGGACAAACAAGTTGTTTAAGGATTCAGGTGGACCTGTTGCAACAATGAGAAGTACAAAATGTCATGTCAAAACCAGCTTTACAATGTCGGTGTGGGGGGGGGGAGGGGGGTATAATTGGGTGGGGGGAGGGGGGTAAAATTGGGTGGGGGGAGGGGGGAGGCGGGGAAGGGAAGTGAAGGGTAAACAAAGCAGGAGGCTGCAATGCTTGGTAAGAAATGTATGCATTATCCTGCCCATGTAATTGTAGCCCCTCTGTACAGTATGTTCTCAAATAAAATAAAAAAAAAAAAAAAAGAAAAGAAAAAAGCTAGAAGTGGCGCTGTGGCTCAAGTGGTAGAGCGCTAACCTTGAGCTGAAGAGCTGAGGGACAGCGCCCAGGCCTAGAGTTCAGGCCCCACGACCGGACCCAAAACAAACAAACAAACAAAAATTACATGGGCAAGATAATGAGTACATTTCTTATCAAGCATTGTAGCCGCCTTTGTTTCCCCTTCCCATCCCATCCCCCCTCTGCCCTCCCACCCTCCTCCCCCCTCCCTACCAAAGTTATAAAGTTCGTTTTCAACATAACGACTTGTACGTCTCATTGTTGCAATGGGTCCACCTGTATCCCTATTTAAACGATTTGTTTTTTCCCTTCTCCTCCACAAATTATACCAACATCAAATACAGTGAAAGCAAGGGTTATAAGTGGGGGAAGGACATACAAAGCAACAAAGAAATAATCTTATAAATGTGTTAGAAACAATCACATGAAAGAAAAAAACATTTGAATATATATCTTAGGGTTCATTTCCCTAACATCAACTTATCTGACCTTTTCTGCTTGACTCAGACATATACTAGTTATTGCAAATAAGGGAAACCATGGGACCTATGTTTTACCTATGGCTTACTTCACTTAATATAATTTTTTCCAAGTCTTTCCATTTCCTAACAAATGGGGCAATGTCATTCTTTCTGATGGAGGCATAGAATTCCATTGTGTATATATACCACATTTTCTTGATCCATTCATCTGCTGAGGGGCATCTGGGTTGGTTCCATATCTTAGCTATGGTAAATAAGGCTGCAATAAACATAGTTGTGCTGGTAGCTTTAGTGTGGTCTTGTTTGTGAATGTTTGGGTAAATGCCCAAAAGTGGGATTGCTGGGACATAGGGAAGCTCTATGTGGAGTCTTTTGAGAAACCTCCATACTACGTTCCAAAGTGGTTGAACAAGTTTACACTCCCACCAACAATGCAGTAAGGTTCCCTTCTGTCCACATCTCCTCCAGCATCTGTTGTTATTAGAGTTCTTGATTATAGCCATTCTAACTGGGGTGAGGTGGTATCTCAACTATACCTCTTAAAGTTCCCACTTCTCAATATTGTTCCAATGAGGAAGAAGTTTCTAATAAATGCATTAAACCACAACATCTCCAAAAACAAGAATAATAACACAAGCATATCCAGAAATGACCTATTTTATTATTTATTATTCTTCTAGCAAAATACTAAGTGCATTTGTTTTCTCACATATGTAATTATGTGCAAAATCCACAACCCTGTTGTTCTCAGAGTCACACTTAAATGAATCTGGTAGTGAAAATTTGGTAGAAGTAGCCTGTATTTATGTAGGATTGAATTCAGGTTTCAAAAGTTCTAAGCAAATCCTATAGAAAAAAAAAAAGAAAAACTCTATGTATATATCATATATCATATTTATGGTTACTACCTAGACTAATTATTTTTTTTTTGGTCATGGGGCTCAAGCTATGGCCCTCAGCTCTTCAGCAGAAGGCCAGTGCTCTACCACTTGAGCCACAGTGCCACTTCCCATTTTCTGGTGGTTTATTGGAGTTAAGAGTCTCACGGACTTTCCTGCCTGGGCTGGCTTTGAACCACGATCCTCAGATCTCAGCCTCCTAAGTAGCTAAGATTGCAGGTATGAGCCACTGGCGACCAGCTAAAACTAATTTTTTTATTGTCAAGGAATGTACAGAGGGTTTACAGTTACATAAGTGAGATAAGAAGTACATTTCTTGTCAAACTTGTTACCCCTTCCCTCGTTTTTTTCCCATTTTCCCTCCCAATACCCTCCCCCAAATTGAACAGCTTATTTTCAACATATTGTCTTGTGAATATCGCTATTGCATTGGTTCTCCTTTATTGCATTGGTTCTCCCTTGTCCTTTGTCTCACCATTCTGTTGTTTCCCTTCCCTTCCCTAATTCAACTAAATGTATATACAATACCAGGTACCAAAATCAAATACAGTGACAACAGGGGATATACCATAGGGGGAACAACATACAAATGAGACAAGAAATCTCATAGTACCTTCAAATCAACAACAATAGCTGGGTACCAGTGGCTCACACCTGTCATCCTAGCTACTCAGGAGGCTGAGATCTGAGGATTGTGGGTCAAAGCCAGCCAGGGAAGAAAAGTCCATAAGACTCTTATCTCCAATGAACCACCAGAAAACTGGAAGTGGCTCAAGTGGTAGAACGCTTGCCTTGAGCTGAGGGACAGCGCCCAGACCCAGAGTTGAAGCCCCACAACTGACAAGACAGAAAGAAAGAAGAGAGAGAGAGAGAGAGAGAGAGAGAGAGAGAGAGAGAGAGAGAGAGAGAGAGAGGGGGGGGGGCTGGGAAGGTGGCTCAGTGGCAGAGCGCTTGCCTTGCATGCCTGAGGCCCTGGGTTCGATTCCTCAGCACCACATAAGCAAAAAGAAAAAAGCCGGAAGTGGCGCTGTGGCTCCAGTGGTAGAGCGCTAGCCTTGAGCTGAAGAGCTGAGGGATAGCACCCAGGCAGGCCCAGAGTTCAGGTCCCACGACCGGACCCCAAAAAAAAAAGAGAGAGAAAGAAAGAAAGAAAGAAAGAAAGAAAGAAAGAAAGAAAGAAAGAAAGAAAGAAAGAAGGAAGGAAAAAGGAAGGAAGGAAGGAAGAAAGAAAGAAGGAAAGAAAGAAAGAGAGAGAAAGACCTCTTGCATCCATGTCTTGGAGTTCATTTCACTTAGCATCATCTTACATGGTCAGAAAGACTTGGAAAAAATCATATTAAGTGAAGTAAGCCAGACCCAAAGAAACATAAGTGTAATGGTTTCCCTTATTTCAATAAATAGTAGACATCTAGGATAATCTTAGCAGATGAGCAGAATAGCTCAATAGCTATGGACATATGACCATATAGGATGACTTTATTTTTTTGGTCTTAGGGCTTGAACTCTGGGCCTGGGCACTGTCCCTTAGTTCTTCAGCTCAAGACAAGTGCTTTACCACTTGAGCCACAGTGCCACTTCCAATTTTCTGAATGGTTTTTTGGATATAAGCGTCTCACAGACTTTCCTGCCTGGGCTGGCTTTGAACTGCGATCCTCAGATCTCAGCCTCCTTAGTAATTAGGATTACAGGCGTGAGCCACAGCACCCAGCTAAGACTAATTTTTTAATAGGAAATTTCTACTTATGTTAGGAAGTTTATGGAAGCAGGAGTTTGCCTAGTTTAAGAGTCTGACTCTGCCTTTGGAAGGTAGTCATGAATATTCATGTATGACCTATGAAAGATCTGTGTGTGTGTGTGTGTGTGTGTGTGTGTGTGTGTGTGTGTGTGTGTGTGTGTGTGTGTGTGTGTGTGTGTACTGGAGACTCAGGGTCTTACCTCTTGCTCAGCTTTCTTGCTCACATCTCATGTTCTACCATTTGAGCCAAGACTCCAGTTTATGATTTTGCTGGTAAATTAGAAATGGAGTCTCACAAACTTTTCTGTTTTAACTAGCTGAAAACCATGATCCTCTTGATCTGAGCCTCCTGAGTAGCAGGATGACAGGCATGAGCACATGCGCCTGGCCTGACAGGCTTTTATGGAGGTCAAACACATTAAATTTCAGGCTCATCCATGGTCATTCAGTGGACCATACTGTCCCATTGCAAGTATCCTTGTATTACACCCATGGTGTGATAACCAGGAACACTTTGACAGGAGACAGGGGGAAATCCTCACCTTTCTAGTTGCGGGTAACAACATCCCTTGTTCTTTTCCCCAACCAAGAGACAAATTCTTCCACCAACTCAATGTTTGGCCTAGGATAAAGGACAGAGACAGAAGGTCAAAAGGACAACACAAAGGATGGAAGAAATTGAAAACTCCCACAGAGGCTCCAGAAAACACATCTGTCTCTACTCCTCACTCAGTGCACTTGGTGAGGAGGCAGGCAGGGAGGGCTCACCCCTTATACTCCTCATCCTCTTAGACTTATAGAAGAGATTTATATCTTCACCTTTTCCAGGGGTACATGAAGGACAAATCTTTAAAAAAACAAACCTTTGCTGTAAATAAGGACAGTCAGATGTGGAAAGGAATAAGAAAGCAGTCAAGACCAGACAGTATATAAAAATCAGACTTGTGACATTTCAACTAGGTCAAAGCATATCTTAAATTCTCAAAACAAAAGTAATATTAAGTACACTATGTGGGAACTTGTAGGATTCACTTGGAATTAGGGAGAGGTAAAAGGTAGGGATGGAGTAGAAGCGTAGAAGGATGGGGTGAGTCTATCAAAAGAATAAGCAAGCATTCTGGGAAGTTGGCTCAGTGGTAGAGTGCTTATCTCACATGCATGAGGCCCTGGGTTCAATTCCTCAGCACCACATAAGCAGAAAAAAGCCAGAAGTGGCACTGTGGCTCAAGTAGTAGGGCGCTAGCCTTGCTGAAGAGCTGAGGGACAGCGCCCAGGCCCAGAGTTCAGGCCCACAACCGACAAAAAAAAAAAAAAAAAGAACAAGCAAGGCAATGAGATGCATGCAGATAAGGAGGCACCCCTAATCTTTACATGGTCTTCATCCTGAAATGGAGACCATTTGCCAGGTCCAAGAGTGTCACATGCTGGGTGCCAGTGGCTCACACCTGTAAGCCTAGCTACTCAGGAGGCTGAGGTCTGAGGATCATGGTTCAAAGCCAGCCTGGGCAAGAAAGACCATGAAACAATGAGTCAATCATAGAAAAAGCTGGAAGTGGCACTGTGGCTCAAATGGTAAAGTGCTAGCCTTGAGCAAAAGAATTCAAGGATAGTGCCAGGCCCAGAGTTCAAGCCCCATGACTAGAAACAACAACAACAACAAAAAAAAAAAAAAAAAAAAAAGAGTGTCACAGACTTTTCTGAAGTCTCCAGAGTTTGCTAAGCTAAGGGAAATCAATGTATTTCATTTTCTATAATCAACATGGGGTCTTCAAAGCCACTGCCCTGCCTGTCTGGATTTATGTCTGTTCACTTAATTACACTGTCTGTGAGTCCCTCTAGACAACACAGTTAAGACTATTCTGCTGAATTGCAAAGGTCTTCCATTGCACTTGGCAGTTCATTCCCCTACCACATCTCCCCAGCAAATCATTATAAATCAACATCTTCCAAACAGCTGAACCAGAAATTACCAAGAGGATATATGGACCAAATGCATAGGGAGGCCAGGATGAGATGTAAACACTCAGGAAAAGTGTCTGATGAAGGAACAAAGAGATATGAGTGAATAGAGGTTGTTCTTCTATTATATGGAATGAAATGATATAGGCAAAAATGTTTCTGTCAGGCTACTGGAGGGCAGAGGCAGCCGAGAAGAGCCATTTCCTTATACACCACCTATCCCAGTCATTCTTCAGGGGCACTAGCCTGAAACCGCTCAAACTTGCAAAACAAGTTATGTGCTAAAAGTTCCTGCTGACCCCGGCCATATAAACCCTGTTACAACCAGACTCTGGGTGGCCTCTCTGATCCTGACCAGGGAGTTCGCCTGGGAGCATACCCCAATAAACTTTTCTTTCTTCACCTTTATCTCCTCCTGTGTGTTCTTTCCTCACCTAAAACCTTACAGGTTCCTTTCTGAGGTCATCTGTGAGACTAATGTTTATACTTTCCACTCTCATCTCTCCTAACTACCATCTTTAGGATCCATAGCATCAGCCTAAGTAGAGCCAATGAGGAAGCCAATGTCCAGTACAGAAAGGACACGCTGTCTACTAGAGAGACTGCTGACTTCTGAAAGATTCCAATGTTCCATGGAACAGGACTTCTCTACAGGAGATAGAATTGGTAGCTTTGAGCTCCAGCAATTTCCAACATTTCATCTTGAGGGTCAAAGAGGGGGCAGATACCCTGGACATCTACTCTTTCCTTCACTGAGTGACAATGACATTATGCTAAATGCTTTACAAATATTCTTTTAGAGCAGTCTATGCATGGACTCACAATTATCAACACTTCCATCAGAGTGGTAATTGTTCTAATCAAGGAACCTACATCACTACATCATTAGTACCCAGAGTCCATAGTTTACTCCAGGGTTCACCCTCAGTGGTGTGATGGCATGTCCACCCCTGTAGTAACCTGTAGAAAAGTCTCTGCCCTTAAAATGCTTCAGGGCTCCTCCTGTCCATCCCTCCCTCCTCCAACCCCTTACCATCACAGTCTCCTTAGTTTTGTCTTTTCCAGAATGCCATATAGTTGGAATCATAAAGGAGATAGCCTTTCCAGATTAGGTTCATTCTCTTAATAATAAGCATTTAAGATTCCTTCTTATCGAGCTGGGAAGGTGGCTCAGTGGTAGACCGCTTGCCTTGCATGCATGAGGCTCTGGGTTCGATTCCTCAGCACCACATAAGCAAAAAGAAAAAAGCCGGAAGTGCCACTGTGGCTCAAGTGGTAGAGCGCTAGCCTTGAGCTGAAGAGCTGAGGGACAGTGCCCAGGCCCAGAGTTCAGGCCCCATTACCGGAACCCAAAAAAAACACACACACACAAAAGATTCCTTCTTATCTTCTTTTTATGACTCCATAGCTCATTTCTTTTTAGTGCTGAATAATATTCTATTGTCTGGATATACCACAGATTATACTTTTATCTCTTGAAAGATCTGAATGTTTCCAGGTTTTGAAGAATTATAAAAAAGAGTAATATCAATGTCTGAGGGTAGGTTTTTTTTGTGTGCTTTTGCTTCATTTGGTAAATACTTAGGAGGTCACTGCTAGACCTGATGCGTTACCTTTACACTTTGCCTGTTGCTCTCACGCCTGCCTGTACTGCCTGGAGGAGAAGCCCTTTCGCCACTGTGGCAGAGGCAGTCTGTGCTAAGGAAGGAGGATGGAGAAGCCAGGGAGTCCCTGGAATAGCCATATCAGTCCTGGACTGCAAGCATCAGACTTTTTAATTACATGAAAAAGATCCCTTTTTGGTTGAGCCATTGTGGACTGCTTGCTGTGTCAGTCAAACTTAGTCCTAACTATTGTAGAAACCTTCTCCATGACTTAAGATCATTTGGAATTAGCATGTGTGGGCAGTAGGCTTGGGTCCTAAGGATTGTCATTCTAGGGGGATAGTTGTACAGGTCCCTTTTCAATATTTATTCTTGATTTAAGTTCCACCTAAATCTTAAAATCTTTTACCTTTTCTTTTCTTTTTTTTTTTTTTTTTTGCGGGGGTGGGGGGTCTGGTTGTGGGGCCTGAACTCTGGGCCTGGGCGCTGTCCCTCAGCTCTTCAGCTCAAGGCTAGCGCTCTACCACTTGAGCCACAGCGCCACTTCGGGCTTTTTTCTTTTTGCTTATGTGGTGCTGAGGAATCGAACCCATAGCCTCATGCATGCAAGGCAAGCACTCTACCACTGGGCCACCTTCCCAGCCTCTTTTACCTTTTCTTTACAGTTGAGATTACCTCCTCCCAAAAGGAAGCTGGAAGAAAAAAGGCAATCCTCACTGGCAGTGCTGGTGGCAGGGGAGAAAAGGACTGACCCCCTCCTTCCTCATTAAATACCCAGCTGGGAATGTGAAAACACCATCTGCATTTTGGTACCTGCTGGGCAGAAGATGTGCATTCTGAGCACAGAGAGAATCCATTTGCTTTTATGAGAGTGGTTTTTTCCCCTTCCTGTGAAAGTCCTATTATAAAAACAATTAGTCTCATTGAAGGATTCTGTTCTGCAAAAGAACTAATTCTCTGCACAGCTGCTCATCCTTAGAAACAGCCCAAGTACCAAAGGGAGGGTGATCCTGATGCTTCTGCAGAATCTGCTTCTAGAGCCTGGGCCAAGACTGAAGCTGGCCTTACCCCGAACCTCCAGAAGAGTGGAAGCCGTTGGCCCACCCCTGACCTACAATCCCAGCCAGCCAGTAACCCAGAGACAGGGCCTAGCAGTGCTGTTCTGTGGTCAAGAGGTTGCAGTGCCACAAGTCAAAGAGGAGAAAGGAGCTAAAAGTTAACTGGATCATGTTGGGGGCAGACGGGAAACTCAGATCCCCAAACCCTATTCAGCAGATCTCTGCTACAATGGGCTCTTTTCTACGTCTTTAATTTTGTTGCATGCCTCTACAAAATATTTGGCATATACTGTTGTAAGGGAACTCAGTCACGAGAAACAAAGAAGCTATTTTGAGAGGCGGAGTCGGGAGTCTTTGTTAGAAAGCTGATGACTGCAGATGGACTCCTGTCACAAAGAACTACAGCCTCTCAAACACACTTAAAACTGTCAGAAAACTAAGCCATGAGAGCAGGGAAGAAAAGAAAGAGCAGAGAAAAAATACCAACAAACCAGATCCACACCAATGGAGGGCTGAAGTGGGACACCATGGTGACCAATGGAGAGTCAGAAGACAGGAAACATGAGAACAGGAGGCCTGGCAAAATGGCACCTAAGTTGGTCCAGGCCTAAATAGGCTCAATGTCAGGGGGCACACTCACAGGAAACGAGCCTCTCTATTTCCAACCACAGGACTGACAGATTCAGTAACCTGTCGTTCAAGTCTCTTCCCCTGCAGCTAGGAATTCAGGCACCCTCAACACCGGGGATGGAACTTCACCACCTCTACAATGAAGACAAGATGGCACCAGTTAAACCCAACTGCCTATCATTCACCACGAGGCCAAGATGGTGCTGCTTAGACTCAGCATCTTTTTGTTGTTGTTGTTGTTGTTTAGACTCAGCATCTTTATTTCAGTACAAGGCCTTGATTTAATCCCCGGAAGACCCTTTCAAAGTACCTATATGTATATACAAAAGTAAGTAGATAGAGAGAGAGAGGAATCAGATTACTAAACAGATTTTTATTGAAATATATCATATTTTGTCAAAATCAACTTTTCTACTGGTTGTAGACACCCCAGAGATATTTTCTATCCTTTCCATATTGTTTTTACAAATCATCTTCTATTAAAATGGTCTCTTTTGAGTTAGTGAGCTTTTACCTACTTTTAAATAACCTACTTTGAATCCCATCCCTGCCCCCGAAACTCATGTCTGGTATGTGGTCACAGGGGCCTGAAGTCAGTAAGCTACTGGCAGGTGCTGAATATCCTAATGTGTCTCCATGTAGATGTGCCAGGTAAGAGTGTAGCTGCCAGACAGATGCTTAAAGGGCAGTCACCTATGTTGGGAGTATGATCTTGCAAAGTTGTTTTGTTGTTATATTGTTAGTTTGCTTTTGTTTCAGATAAGACTCCAGAGGAATCAGCTGTTGCTGCAGCAGCAACAGAAGCACCCTAGTTCCAGCAGCATCCCTAGTTCCAGGCCTACCAGTCCCAGCTACGCAGGCCACAGCTAGGTAGAGACAGGTCTGTCTCCAAGCCTTGGCCTTCCTTCTCTTGGGTCCCATATAGCACATGAGCAGGCCAATCTGGGACCGTGTATGTGCATTCATGTAAGTGTGTATATAAATATGCACAACCCCTCATGTGGGATTCAGTTTTCACCACGTGGCAGTAAGAAAAAACTTACCTCAGTATGGGGGCATCTGGAATGGCATCCACCCCTGGGCCCACACATACCAGAAAGACAAAGTTGCTTGAGGTGAACAAGAAGAGGCCCTTGGGCACAAACACACTGTAGCACATGAAGGACTATTTAGGGAGGGTGGCAACAGCCCCAGCACTAATCCAGGGACACACAGGCATTAGCCATATAGGGACGGTGCAGTCCCCAGGCCCTGTCGTTCCTTCCCTTAGGTCCAATATAGAATAAGATCAGGCCAGTGCTGGGTGCCAGTGGCTCACACCTGTAATCCTAGCTACTGCAATCCTTCATTATTCTGACACCCTTTTAGGGTGACGTAGAATTAACTTCACTCACCATAACACTAAATTCTTCCCCAGAAGCATTTGCCTCTACTAATCTTTTTAATGTGCTATATGGTTTTATGCTCAGGAGTATGCCCCTTTATAATATATATGTCTTTCTTATATGGAAAATGTGTAAGTTTCCCCAGTAAAAAGTCCCTTGCTTTCTTTGTTCAGGAATGTTTTGCTTTGAGAGTTATTTCCAGTATAATCCTTAACTTCCTACAAATAATAGAACTTTCTTCATTCCTTTTACCTGGTTGTGCAGACTGACTTTCATGCACCCCACAGGAAAACCCTTTGCTTTAGATTACAGAGTAACCCTGGTTTGTGCTTCTGCTGATTCTAGTGGTTAAATAAACCCACTATGGTGGATCTCCAGCAGCCAAGATGATGTCTGTCACTCAATACAGAGTTAGGAAGAGATGGACACAATCAGCTCTAGAAGTCTGGGAAGAGCAGGAAAGCATTGCATGGAACAGATGGGGGTGCGTGGTCCCTTCTCCTATCCCTTCCCTGAGCCTGCTGCTCTAGTGTTAGGCAAGGAGGTAGACCAGAAGGCCAAAACTTTGTCCATATCCATCAGTCACATGTAGTAAGATGAAGTTGATTTCTTTCATTGGCCATTATCAGCAATTGATAGTCCCCATGCTCTGCTGCTGTCAGGGGCCATAGCCCAGGTAGCGCCTTCACCTGCTGGCAGGTACTCTGTGGCATGGCTGTCCCTAGTTGGTGGCTTTGCATTAGAGGAAAAGACATCCAGCCAGGGCTCCGTGGCTCCCTCTCCCATGAATCTGCCCCAATTTAATCCTCCTCAAAATGTGATCGCCCACTCATTCCTCCAACCTTTCTTCATATGTCATGGAAGAAAGGAGTGTTAGCCAGCCTGGCTTGCCTGAGGGCAGTCAATTTTCAGGACTTCATTCTACTCTGTGGGCTACACTTAGGATTTTGAAAGAAAAAAAATAGAAAAACATAATAGGGAATTTGATTTTTGTCAGTAACTTTGTCATATGCTTTATAGCAAAAAAAAAGCTTTCATGTTACTTCATTTACTTAAAGAGGAAGAGAAGAGAGGAAGCTGAAGAGGAAGAAGAAAGAGGGAAAGAAGAAAATGCTAGATATGGATGAAGTCAAAGGTATCCATTTTCAGCCCTAAACTTTCCTCTATCCTCTTGCTATAACCACTGAAAATCTCTTGGTCTGAAAAGGCTATCTCTTTACAAGAGACTAGCGTGCCTCCTACTTGCTGCATACCATAGACTAATGCTTAGTATCAGCTACCACACGCACCTGCTGAAAGGAGTCCAAGGAACTGTCAGCCTTGCTATTAGAGAATATCTGTGATTCCCATTGGCGTGTTCTCCTGATCAACATTTATGCCCACAGATAGGAAAATTAGAATGCAAATGTTTCTTACCCCATTCCATTCCAACAATAAATTCTTCACTGAACATGTTCCAGAAGCATTAAAACATATTTCTAACAAAATCAAATTTATCTACTTATTTCACTATTTAAATTTTTGGTCAGTTGTGCATTGATTTTTTTAAAACAATCATCACCACACAACTGTAATGAGCCTGATGACAGCAGGGAATATTTTATATTTAGGACTTACAGTCATATTTGTTTGGGGGAAATAAGTGAGATTCTTGGTACACTCAGCTTCTGCCCTAAGCCATGTATGCTTCACTGTGTGTCATGAAGGATTACCCCCCCCCCATTGTCCCAGGCCCATACAGACTCCAGGCAAAATCCCAGGTATGTGTGAACTCCTTTGAAGTGAAGGCAGAACAATCCACCCAGGCCCAGCTGTAAACATCCCATAGTGGGTTCAAGTAAAAGGCCCCTGCTTTCCTTGACCTAGTGGCTTTTTCATTAACCTCTGCCTCCTTGCTCTGACCGCCTATGAAACCCAGCTCCGGTCCCAACTTAAGGCACAACCTCCAAACTGGGGGAAAGGTCTGTGCCCTTCCCTGTTCCTCAATAAACAGTCCTCGCCTGTTGATGATCCAGTCCGGCCTATTCCTTTTCCGTTCTCCTCCGTTTTCCTAACATGTCACAGGCCAACTTACAACCATGGCATAAACAGTGATCTACATTTGGTCAAAAGGGCCTAAATAAAGTCTGCCAGGATTTCTGGGAACGATTTTCCTTCCTGGTCTAATAAAAAAAAAGAAGAAAGATCTTATTTCCCCTTTCTAAATTTGAATAGATGAAACAATTTGAGGGGAACTATTGCAGCCACTTTATAAACGTGAGAAAGAAACATGAAGCAAGGATATTGAAGAATCTTGACATTATTGAGCTGTTTAACCCAGGAAACACCTCCCTCAAGAATTCTTAGGAGATGGGGTAACCAAAGCTTTAATGTTTAACTAGTTATGAGACATTAAGTGTGTGGTTTTCTGCCAAAACAAATTCCAATATAACCTCACGGTGTGTATTGTGGCAGATTTTAAGCAACAGACATCTTGTTTGCTATCCATTGAGAATGGATTGGGGAAAAGAGAGAATGAAAGCGAAGGACCAGTTATAATTACTAAGCATCATAATCCCATGTACTAGTCACTTGTATATTGCTGTGACAAAATACCTGACAGAAACTTCCGTGGCTAAAGATGTATTTTTTACTCATGGTTTCAAAGGGTTCAGTCCATGGTCAGGTGGCCCCAATTCTTGGGCAATGCATTGTGGTGGTAGAAGCTTATAGCAAAGAAGGTCATTCACCTCACTCCCAACAAGAAGCAGTCTAAAGGAGTGCTAAAAGAACTGGGCACCACATATAACCTTCATAGTCACATATCTCCAGGGAGTAACTTCCTTTTGGAGGCCACACCCCCTAAAGTTCCCAGAACCTCCTCTAAGTGCCACCACCTGGGAACCAAGTGTTTTATACATAAGTCTGTAGAAAACTTTTTTTTTTTTGTCGTGGGGTTTGAACTCTGGGCCTGGGCGCTGTCCCTTAGCTCTTCAGCTCAAGGCTAGCGCTCTACCACTTGAACCACAACTCCACTTCCAGTTTTCTGGTGGTTTATTAGAGATAAGAGTTTCACAGTCTTTGCTGCCCAGGCTGGCTATGAACCATGATCCTCAGATCTCAGCCTTCTGAGTACCTAGGATCACAGGTGTGAGCCACCAGCACTTGATTTCTATTTCTATTTTCATAGCCTGTCACGACCGCCTGGACCAGCAAGGAAGACGCGACACCGAACTCTTCTCTCTGCAGTTTATTCAGGACCTTTTAGCAATCTTCTGACCCCAACCCCGGGGAGAATTCCCCACAGCCTTAAGTACCCACTGGGTAGCCAACCCTGATACGCCACGTGGGAACCACCAATAGGTTCAGGTGCGTGGAAGCAAGCCAGATTCTTTGCCTTAGCCATATAAGGAGTTGTTTACCACAGAGAGCACTCGCCATCGGGAAGGCAGAGGGCGAAAGCCGGTGCCATCTTCCAGGTGCGGCTGCACGTAGCTCTCTACAATAGCCTCTTTCATATCTTCATATATACAGCACTATTGTCTTCAACAATAAAAGGTGTATACTTTAAAATTTTTTTTATCAGTCGTGAGGCTTGAACTCAGGGTCTGGGCTCTGGGCTCTGTCCCTGAGCTCTTTTGCTCAAGACAGCATTCTACTTCTTTGAGCAACAGCTCTGTTTCCAGTTTTCTGGTGGTTAACTGGAGAGAAGAGTGGCACAGACTTTCCTGCCTGAGCGACTTTGAACCACTATCCTCAGATCTCAGCCCACTGAGTCACTAGGATTACAGGCATGAGCCACTAGTGCCTGGCTTAGTTTTAATATTTTGATAACCTGCCATACAAGTTAAAGAACAGACCAAGTAGTCCATTCTATTGGTGTATGGTATGGAGTAAAAGGGGTAGAGTTTGCAAGGCTGCTCTAATCTTTTGCCTTTTCCCAGGTGGAGAGAAAAATGAAAGAAATAATCTGGGACAAACCTCTTTAACTACAAACTTTAAGTAGAAATATCTATTCACATCCCATTGGCTCAAACTGAGTCACATGACTATACATTTCTGCAAGGGAGGCTCGGAACTGTAACTTGGAACTAGAGGACACATGCTTAGTTAAAACTCAAAGAGCTCTATTACTGAAAGGAAGAAAGCGAAAATGGATATGAGAAGCATTTTGTTTTAAAACTAACCATAAGTTAAGGTGTTTCCTGAGCTTGACCATCAGATCAGGTTTCCTTAGTTCTTTGAGGTGTAAAGTAGATAATATACAGCTCTGAGGAGTATACTTTAAAACATTTCTCGCTTCATTTCTTCATTAATATCACCACTGATTCCATGACACACAGATTGAATTGGCTTCTGAATATAGGGCAGGTGTCAAGAAGAAATAGCTCAGTTGCAGAATCAGGAAAACCTATTAAGGGAGGCTGAAGAATGAGAGTAAATCTGGCATATGATGGTGCTTTCAATCTCTATCAAATCATAATGACATACATGAGAAATTGCTGAGCAAAGATATGTTAGTACACAGGAAGATTGAGCTACCATAATGTAATTGGGTTCAGAAATGATGCCTGTGGGTATGAGACTGGAGTAGGCATAGGCCTTTAGCAGACTTTCTGATGCATCCAGCACTCACTGGTATCTGTAGCGAGTGGACACTTACCAATGCCTTGAAAAATACAAACAAGAAAGGTAAGAAACTTGGGTGGGAAATCCAGGCAGAGAAATGACAGTTTCAGAGGAAGGTTTTCCTTTAAGTTTTGTGCTCCCAGCTATAAGAAACCATGACACCTCCAGGGACAACTCAGAAAGAGCTGATAAGATAGCTTGTAATGGCAGAACCATCTCATCCTTCCCAATTCCCAATCAGTGATCCTCAGTGAAAACTATGAGTCCGCTGGTAACCAAGTTTTTTTAAATTATGGTGTCCAAGTTTTTAAGTAAAAGATTTAATTTAACAGAAGAAGCAACCCTGCTGCTATGAAGCCCAATTTAATATGTATTTACCCCCAAAGGAGCAGAGGTACTAAGTAGTTTCCTGTCCTTGAGTGGATATGTTTGTTAGAGTGTTTTGCAAATGATAAATCATCATGCAGATGCTATTGAAATGTAGACTCACATCCCACATGCTTATTAATAAGCATCAATACTCCCCAGGAGCACCAATCAGTTTCCTTCACTTGAACGGCTTCTATGAGGTATTACATTATAATGGTAAATACTTGGTAAATACAAAGCCCAATACACATATAACAAGCAGGACTGTTTTGTTCCTCTTCATAAAAATTTTTTTTAATTAAGAAAGGCAGGCTGGGTGCTGGTGGTTCATGCCTATTATCCTCCTAACTACTCAGGAGGTTGAAATCTGAAGATAATGGTTTGAATTCAGCCTTATCATCAATTAACCACCACAAAGCCAGACATGGAGCTGTGGCTCAAGTTGTAGAACACTAGCATTGAGTGAAAAAACCTCAAGGACAGTGTGTAAGCCCTGAGTTCAAGACCCACTTCCAGCAGCAGGGAGGGGAAAAGCAGCATATCTTACATCAGGTCTCTGCTTTAGAGATTCTGTAAAAGGCCACCAAAAGCACCAAAAACACCAATAAAATGCAATACCCACAATGAAATGGCTCTGATCTAGATGGAAATGAGGCCTTTCATCATTTCTATAAATAAGGCTCTCAACCCAAGGAGCAATGGTTTACAAAAGCAAAGACAAGTAAAAGGAAAGGATAGCAAAGTTTCCCTTCTCTGTATAGTAAGGTCCTATATGCCCCCCCCGCCCCGCATACACCACTCAAATGAACAATTAGTAAAGATGTTAGCATTTAGTAGACTGCAGGAGATGCAAGGCAAATAGAGCAATACAAAACAATCAGTATCAACTCTTATTGTTTCTTCTCACATATAACCCTGAGACTCTTCTGTCAACATTGTGAAATGAAAGAAAAAGAGAAGGAAAGGAAGTTTAGAAGAAAAGTAAGATAGCACACTGCACTGTGCTGTCTCAGAAGTGACAGAAATACTGAGATGGAAAAAAAAAAAAAAGAAACACATTCAAAGCAAACCTGTAATGTCTTCTCCACAAGCACATACAATAAAAAGAAAGCAAGCAAGAAAAACATCTCCAGCCAGGTGTTAGGTGGCTCATGCCTATGATCCTAGATTCTTGGGAGGTTGAGATTGGGAGGATCATGGTTTGAGGCAAGCCCCCGCAAATAAATTGGCAAGATTCATTCTCTAGCAAGAGCTGGGTGTAGTGGTGTCCACTTGTCATCCAAGCTATGATGGAAGCCTCAAATAGAATGTGGCCCTAGGCATGTACCCCGACAAGAAGTAAGATCCTATCCAATAATAACTAGCAACAAAAAGAGCTTAAAGTGTGGCTCAGTGGTACAGCACCTGACTAGTAAATGGGAGACCCTGAGTTCAAAGCCCAGTGCCACCACCCCCAAAATAAAAATCAACCCCAGCCAACAATCTATTTATGTCAAGCAGTATTAAACACAATAAAACGGGAGTGTAACTAAGAAAATGAATCTGGCAACTTATTCATGTAGGCAGATTTTTTGGCAAACTTACAAAAGTAAGCTATTTTAATCACAAGTTGTTAACATTTTTATTCTATTTTTTAATTTGCATGTCAGTTGTACAAAGGAGTTTCACTGGAGTATTTCCATATACTCATACAATGTATGTAATATCCATCTATGGAAATTGCCAATGTCACTTCCTCTACCACTTCCTCCATTCCCCTTCCCTTCTTAAGACTATTTTAATAAGTTTCAATGTTCTATTTTCATACCTGTGTATTATGGTACTTGGACCATGTCCACCTCCCCCTGCTCTCTCTTTTTGTTCCCTCCTGCTGATACCCATGCCTATTCCTGTTTCTCATCTTCAAGGTCTAGATTCCACATAGGAGAGAAAACATGATACTTGTGTTTCTGGCTTATTTCACGTAACATAATGATCACTAGAGTTCCATCTATTCCTGCAAATAACATAATTTCATTCCTTCTTTGGTTGGGTAGAACTCCGTTGTGAATATCTACCACAATTGTTTATTTTGACTCCAATTTCCCCTAATTGAGATGTAGAGTACTTACAGGCACTTAGGTATCCCACGAAAGGTCAGTTTAGCTGAAGATGCAATTAAGTTAGGTCTGGAGGATATGTACTCCTTGGAAGCCTCTTCCAGATAAAGTTATGGCTAGTGTCACAGGTCTAAGAATGGTTTTCATAAAGGCTCCTATCAGCCCATGCCGATGGACTCAGCCTTTGGCATGAACATATGGGGCAGGGTTGCTGTCCTCTGAAGGTGCCTTTGAAACAGCATCGCAAAATACTTGCATGGTAGAACAGAAAGGAGATCTGAGATGTTTTGAGGCCAGAAGCTAGTGTGGGGAAAACCCAGTCCCCAAACATGTAAAAATGTGAACAGAGAAATAAAACTGGAGGCCACAATTTAGATACACTTAAGGCCAACTTCACATAACAATAAACCAAAACTGAAGTCTTCTTGATTTCTTTGAAACATGCTATTTTTAAAATCATAAATATGAAACCTAAGCTTTGCTTCCCTGTTCAGTTATATTAAACCAACCAAGGAAGGGGGGGGGGACAAATCAGTTTAAACAACACTGTTTACAAAACAAGTTAATATAGAAACATCAATCATAAGAAAAAGTCACAACAACTTCCCTCTTTCTGCTTTATAAGCTAGCTGCTCTAGGCTCTCTGCTGTCAGGAAAGCTTCTTACCACCCAGATGGAGGTCTGTAGGTCCAAGATCTGTCCTTTTAGTATGACAATCAGCTTCCAATTTTTCCTAACTTGACCTAGTTTTAATTTTGACAGTTCTCATAGATGCCAAGTCAAAAATAGAAGTTTGTACTTGTCAAGAATATACCCAGTAATAATAATTATTTAATAATATATCATAATAATATAATATATAACATGATAAATATTTAATAATTAGTATTATTATGTGTATGAGTTACCTCATACACATATCATGTGTGATTCTTTTCTAATGGGAATTGCATAAAATGGAGTTTATAAGCATTCCTGTGTCTGTATATACAAAGCTACAGGTAATAATGTGTAATTATAGAGTCTATACTTCAGGATCTAAAATCACATGTTGTACACATCCCGACTATCAATTTAAACAGCTATATTTGTTGTCAACAAGTCCAGAGAAGAGTCTGAATTCCCTGACTAGTCTCTCTACAGAAATGATACTACAAAATTATTGCTATAAGAACAGGTAGTCAGGGGCTAGGAAGGTGGCTCAGTGGTAGAGCGCTTGCCTTGCATGCATGAGGCCCCCGGTTCGATTCCTCAGCACCACATAAGCAAAAAGAAAAAAGCCGGAAGTGGCTAGTGGTAGAGCACTAGCTAGCCTTGAGCTGAAGAGCTGAGGGACTGCGCCCAGGCCCAGAGTTCAGGCCCCATGACCGGACCCCCCCCCCAAAAAAAGAACAGGTGGTCAGGAGATGGGGGTGTATAGCTCAATGGTAAAACATGTGCTTAACATTTTCACGATTCACTCCTCAGAGCCCCCCCCAAAAAAAAAAGAAAAGGAAAGTTAAATAAAGGAAATAGAGTGTGGTTTAAATGGCAGAGTGTCAGCCTTGAGCAAAAAAGCCAAGCAAGAGCACAAAGCCCTGATTTTAAGCCTCAGAAAATACATTTTTTAAGTTAAAAATTTTTTTAAAAATGAATAAAAAGATGCTCAACCAAAATTCAGCTAAAAAATTTAAGGAGAATCTTATTGATATATATCAAGTAGTTAATTTACTAAAAATTACATTTTGTTCTGAATTTGTGCTGCTTGTCAGATGTTTCCAATCTATAATTTGTTGCGAGTAGTTTTAATATTACCTATTCTTTTTCTAAAAGCTTCCTCCACCAAATTATGTAAACTTCAGGCTCCCAGAACTTGGACCTATACTCACTAGCAATTTAAAATCTGAACATAACCTGGAGCTAGTGGCTCATGCCTGTAACCCTAGCTATTCAGAAAGCTGAGATCTAAGGATCATGGTTCAAAGCCAGCCTAACCAGAAAAGTCCATGAGTCTCTTATCTCCAGTTTATTGCCAAAAATCCAGAAATGGAGTTGTAGATCAAGTGGTAGAGGACTAGCTTTGTGCATAAAAGCAGAGGGACAACACCCAGGCCCTGAGTTCAAGCCCCAGAACCAGCACATACACACACACAAAATATGTCTGAACATGCAGATCTACCAGGTGAAGGTTAGAACTAGAAGCACAGGGCCATTCCACTTTTTATTCTAAAGACTCTGACATCAAGATCAATATAGTATGTTGAGCCAAATAAAATGTTGGAAACAAAGCCCCAGCTCTCTAAATCCTTCCATTAACTCTTCCTTAAGTCCTTGTCTCTTTGGGCATGAAAAACAAAAATAGGTTTCCCCCAAAAATCTCCTTAAGCTTCAATCCACTAATCCCCAAGTCCTATCAAACTCTGTGTGTACTCAGGGCCTCCACAAACTTCTCATTCCATGCCTTTAAAGCAGAGAATTAATTATCAGGCTTAATTGACTCAGTGATAGAAACTTCTCTGTTTGACACCCTTTACAGTCTCATCGGAAGTATTTGGAATTAACCCTGAGTATGCCATGCAGACCTCAATGCTCAGCTCATAGCTTCTGGGAGGTTTAGCCCACCTACTGGCTACGTTGAAAAAAAAATCCAGTCTGTCCATCAGGGCTTAGCATAGGGTTGTTTTGCTCAGCTATTGAAGGTTTGATTTTAGCTACAATGTGAAATCTATGAAAAATCATTTCAGTCAATAATGAGTTGTTATTATAAGAGATTTTTCTGTACATTTGGGGGGAAACCTCCTCCATCCCTAGTGACTGCTGAAAATACATAGCTGAATTCTCTCTTCCACAGGGAACCTGATGCAGGCAATGTAATTGGCAGTCAACCACTGCTTCTTGATACAAAGTAGCTCTTGAAAAGCTAGGCTCTCTGTTCTCTCTGAGATGCAGAAATTAGATCTAAAATACACCAGGGTATAATAAATTAAACAAGATTCTAGTAACACAAAGCATGACCAAAAGAGGATACTCTTAGGAGATACTCAGGAAATAAACACAAAGGCACAATGTCTCAGTACCTCTTCATATTTGTATAAAATAATATACATATTGAGGTAAACCTCCAAGATATGGAAACAAGAGACCTTTTTTTTCGTTGTTCCTTTATGATGATTCTGTCCTCTTCACCTTATGTATGGTGTATTCAAGTAGACATCTTCAGAAAGGCTTGGGGGAGGGTACAGAACTTGAGGGGGAAAGGTTGAAAAAGTGCAGCAGTAGAGCTCACTGGACATGGATGAAAGTGAACTACGCAACTCATGGGTGGAGATGGGAGGGAGAGACTGGGAAAGAGCGAAGGAATAGAAGACACTGTATGAAAGGAAATGTACTCATTACCTGACTCATGTAATTTTAATATTTCCATATATCACCTCTATAATAACAATAAATTCAATAAATAATAAAAAAAGATAAAGAAAAAGAAAAGCCATGTTCTCTTTGGGCTGAACTCAGACCATGTCCGGACACAGTAGGATTTTAAAGCCCGAGCACTTCTACCCAGGGAAGGATCCTTTAATGGGAAGTTTTTATTCCCCATTTCCCAGCCAAGACTTAAAAACAACTGTATTTGTTAGTATTATGCTCTCCTCAGCTCCACCCACACCTTATAGCCCCCCTCCCTCCTGCAGTTCCCTCCATCCAGCTGGCCCCTCCCTCTCCTCCCAGACCTACCTGAACTCCCATCAACCTCACTTCCTAGCCCCCAGACCCTCCTGCTACCTGGACAGTGATGGAGGCCATGTGCTCCCTCTTGGGGGAAATATGGCTCCTCTAATAAACCTTATAATAATCTTTCTCCTGTGCCTGCCTGCCTCTGTGTGGTCCCCTGGGATGGATGTGTCTGATCCTCTTACATTGGTGGCCTGTACGGGGATAGACTCCCCAGTAGATTTGCTTCCCGCTCTACTTTGGAAGGGGATTCGACCACCTGTCCTGAGACCTATCCTGAGATCCTACACTCGGGTCACCAGAGTACTACCAAGGTAACTTTCTCCTGACCAAGTTCTCTACCAGCCCATCCAACACCACTAATTAAGTCCCACTCCAGGGTAAGTGACCAGTTTATCTGAGGTCCAGGTTTCAGATTCCGATATCTCAGTGGTAAGGCCACCTAGGCCTTTGTAGGCTAACCAAGCCCCTGTCTGAGCAAAATCTTGGTCAAGTGCCTGGACATAGCCACATGGGGCCTACAGTGGCCCAAGGACCCCCCCCCACCCCGCCCTGTGGGCAAACGTGATGTTCTCCACTGGTGGGGCCACTCCCTCTTTAGGAGCCAACCCACACTGTAGAGAACGCTCTACAGTAGCTTCAGGTCACTTACCATGGGAAGGACACTAAATTTCTTTACATTAAGGCCACCTGGGCCATGGAGGGCTGCTGAGTCCCCATCAGAGTCAAATTTGGCCCACTTCTGTAAGTGCTTGGGCAGGTAGCGCTCTCTCTCTCTCTCTCTCTCTCTCTCTCTCTCTCTCGCTCGCTCGCTCGCTCACTCTCTCCCCCCCCACTTAAACTCTGCTGCTTGTTGTTCCAAAATTAGCTCCTGGATGGTGAGCAGACTCCACCCTCCTCGCAGCAAAGTCTCCACCCAGTATCTGCATTACCTAGGCAACTGCCACACCTGGAAGAGGTCACATCTGCATCTGCTGAAGTCATATCTGGAATGGATGTGGCCACACCTTTCCCCAACCCTACCCTAGATAAGGCCTAGCCCAGGGCCAGACGCCCTCTTTCCCAGGTCTTTTCCCAGCCTCATGGAGTGCTAACATGGCCTGGTGCCAGCCAGAATGATGAATAAACGTACCCCTTACCTGAGTACCACGTGCATGGTGTGGTTCTTACTCAGCCTCTCTTTTAAAACCTAAGATAAATGGTGCTGTTTAAATGTGGGAAGGGTTTAAAGTCAGAATAGGTGGGATTCCTCTCCGTTTTTTTGTTTTTGTTTTTCTTGTTTTGTTTTTTTTTTGTTTTTTTTTTTCCCCCTTTTGCTCTGAGGAATACCCACAGTTCTGATGGCCTTTTTGCAAACTGCTCTGTCTGCTGCAGACACAGTGCATCAATACCATTGCTGGCCTCTACGTCTTCCTCATGCTTCTACATTTTGGTGAATGAACTACCCCACATTTTGGTGAGTGAACTACTACTCTCTAAGGGTTCTCTGTTGCTCAATCTCTCTGACGTGGTACCACGCCAGAGAACCTACTAGGCCTTTAACTGAAAGGCCAGTCACCTCTGGAGCAGAAGATGCTTGACTCTAGTTGCTTAGCCACTCCTCCCTGGAGGACTCGATGGTAAGGCGGGACACCGTTTCCATCCAATAAGCCCTCCTTCACTTATTAATTTTTTTCTCTCCTACACCTTTAATGGGGTGCTGTATGTCACTACAATGCCATGAAACCCCTCTGAAATGCCTCCTGAGCTTCCTGGAAAGCCAGAGAGCCTAATTTTTTATGCTGTTCTCAGATTTAGACAATTTTTGCCTCTGCAATGGTAAATGGTCAGAAATCTGTTTACTTTCAGTCTCTCCTTGCTTTCTGCTAATCATGTCCAACTTTCTCTATCTCTCCCTTTCTCTTTTCTACAAATTTTTGGCTTGTGCTCTGAAGAGTGTGACACAGGCTGGGTCCCGGGGACCCCCCTTTAGGATCCCTATCAAAGGCTAGCCAATCTAGGCTTGATCTATTTGTTCAGGCTTTCTTTGTATCTTTTCAGAAATTTCCCATCTTGAGTTTGCCATCTTGGCCACAAATTGGGTGAAGGGTTTGGCCCCATCTGACCAATACCCTTCCACCAAGCTTACTACTCCATCCATCTATTCTAATGTGCCTTGCTAACAAGTTGCTCTTTTCACAGATCCTGGTAACTGAGGCTCAACCATCTGATGTGCTTTCTTAGCAAATATGTCTAAACATTGTTGTCAAAAATTTTAGGGTTTGAGTTTTTTGTGTTATGTATTCTAGTGTATTCTAGTACTGACTACGTGGTTCTAAAATATTGGGGATATCTGTGCAAAGATTCTCACCACATCTAATGAGTTTTTTCATTGCAGACTATTTGTTGGTCAATTCTTGATAAGGAGCAGGTAAGCTCTACTTATTCTATTTGATCTCTTTGTTGCTTATTTGGAAATAACAAAGGGTTTTGTGGCAAAGATTGCAGTTCAAAGCCAGCCCGGGCTGAAAAATCCCTAAGACTCCATCTCCCAACTAACCTGCAAAAGCCAGGCTAGAAGCATTACTCAAGATGCTTATCTTTAACCAGCCAAACACTTGAAGTGGTACTGGAACTCAAGATGGTAGAGCACTAGCCTTGAGCAGGTGTGTCAGGGACAGTGCCCAGGCCTTGAGTTCAAACCTCAATGAATACTAACTGGGACAAGCCATCTCAGCAATGAACACCTAGACTTAGCCAGTCTGGGGAACAAGGAACATGGAGAGGAGTAAGAGGAGATGATGTCACATCAGCCACTTTGTGCCTGCCTTTTCAAAATTAACCAAGAGGTCAATAGAAGTAAGAAGCCTGTCCATCTAATGTCCATATCTGTCTACCTTTCAACTGGTCAGGAATTTACATTCTTGCCTTTGTTTCCTGACATCTCCTCTACCTACTCGCCAGATGTCAGAAGTAGCTAGGGACATTTCTACCAACCTTTTCAGCCCCAAGTCCTTCCTCTTGCCATTTATTTGCTCTTTAGTATTTTTTTTCCCAAGCCCCTCAATGCCTCAGGAGACTTGCTCCAGACTTCATCCAAAAGACTTGCCTCCTCCAGACTTCATCTAAGGACTCACGCCTACCAAGGGACAGCTGCTGCTGGCTGCCTTCTCTGGGAGGGAATCACATTCTGACCTTTTACCCCTAATGTCTATGCCCCTTGTCAGCAGGAAGTAGCCAGAGAGAATCTATGCCCTATTTCATGATTATTAAAAGGCTGGAATGTGAGGTCCACTCCCGGATGCTGAGCAGACTCCACCCTCCTCACAGCAAATCTCCACCCAGTACCTGTGTTACCTAGTCAACTGGCACAACTGGAAGAGGTCACATCTGCATCTGCTGAAGTCACATCTGGATTCTATATGGCCATACCTTTCCCTGTCCCTGCCCTAGATAAGGCCTAGCCCAGGGCCAGACCCTCTCTTTCCCAGGCCTTTCCCAGCGTGGAGTGCTAACATGGCCTGGTGCCAGCAAGAATGATGAATAAACCTATCCCTTACCTGAATACCATGTGTGTGGTGTGGTTCTTACTCGGCCACCTCTTCTTTAAAACCTAACAACTAAAGTTATCTACAAGTTGATGAAACACCCCCGACTTCGGGTGTCCCCCAAATCAGGACCTCCCTGCCCCAAGCACCAGTCAGACGACACCAGATGCAAAAGCATGCCCAGGTTCCCAGGTGCACGTGACCTCGAGATCCCCAAGGTTCAGGTCAGTGGCTGGGAGCCCCGAGCAGTCCCGGGGATGGTCCTTTTATGGGACCCCTCAGTCCATTACAGTAGAGCCCGCGCTTTTTCAGCCAGTAAATTTAAAGTGCTACAACCTGGTCTGCACGCAGGCAGCCAATCCTTTTAAAACAAATCATATGTTTTGGCCAATCACTGTTCGAGGGGGTCCCTCGGTGTACGTGCCCAGTTGTGTGTCTCCGGCCCTTGGTATGAGGAAGTGACCTTTGTCCGAGTCAGCACCTGTCGTTTGCTCACACCAGGGGGCTGACTGCGGGGTGGGATTAGTTAGTAGGGTGTGGACTTATTGATTAACTGGTAAGGTTAGTTATCAAAGGGGGAGTGTGGGGGTAATATAATTTTCTTAGCAAAGCATGTTACAGAAGCCAGAAATAGCTTGGTTAGATACAAAACTCTGTTTCCCTACAAAGAGGCTCAGGGCCTGGTTGGTTGGGGAGGGGGTCTTTCATTCCCCCATTTCTTTTGTTAGTGCCTCTAACCTTAGAGGCAGGTGTTGTCCTTTTTCATATTAACTACCAGTTTCCTGTTGCCTGAGGGCTTGATATTGTTGAGTCAAAACTAGGGTCTGTACTACTGATAGGCGGTCTTTTACAAATTGTATCAAGCGGTTCACAATGCAAGGGCCTAAGGTAAGGATTAGCATCAGTAGTATAAGTGGTCCCATCAAGGAGGATAATAGGGTAGTGAACCACGGAGACGTGCTCTGTTGGGACTCAAATTCCCGCTTTCTTTTATTTAGCCTCTCTTTGAGTTTGTCTAGGGTCTCGATTATTACTCCTGTTTTGTTAGCGTAAAAACAACACTCTTCTTTTAAGGCTGCACATAGGCCCCCTTCCTTTAGAAAAAGCAAGTCTAACCCCTTCGATTTTGGAGGACTACCTCAGCTAAGGAGCTTACGGAGTCTGTCAACGCCCAGACACTTTTCTAGGGTCTTTAAGTCTTTATTTACAGCCTGATGTAGGAGCATGTATTGATCTGCCTTCATCAGGGCTGTGGTTCCTGTGGCGATTCCGGCTGTTATTCCTCCAAGGCCCAAAAGAACAGCTAGGGAGAGAGTTACAGGTTCTCTTTTGTCCCTGTATACAGGGTTCTTGAAATACTGGAGGACAAATTCATTGGGATGGTAGGTGATGCAGGGCCAAATTTGCACTAGTACACAATAATCCCTAGTTGGGTTAAAAACGACTGCTGACACACACGGGGTAATTCCAGTGTTACAAGCCCAATTTTCCTTTGGCTTGCAGAACCTTTATCTTAGAACAGCCTTGAGGCACCACTGTGATGCAGAACCTTGCTAGATTTTAAGGCTAAGAGTATTACCTCCATTGATAACACACTCAGGTTATTACCATACCAGAGCCAAACTAGGCTGTGACCATAGAGTGGATTTCCAGTCACTATGAACTGAAGTGCCTAAGACAAGCAAGCCAGTGATATCCTTGTCCCCAATATCCACTGTGGGAAGAGAGGGTTTCTGGATATCACCCAAAAGAATGTCCCACAAGATCTTAGATTTAGCAACAGTCAACCAGGAAGCAGACTCAGGTGACGGAATCAAGCAGGAGTTCCTCCAAGTGACTGTCAGGCCGTCGTTGAACTTTATCCATTAGGGTATGCAGCAGCAGCAGCAGCAACTGCAACAGCAGGGTCTCTCAGTGGCTCCAAGGGACTGTTGTCACACCTCATGCTGGGCTGTAAATTCCTACACAGACTGGTTAAAGATACATTGCATAGGCTTGGCAGGCCGTGACTCCGTTGGTTTCTAAGAACATTTAGACAATAGCCCAGGACAATTTACCAAAATAACTTTTTTTTACTAACCAGATATTTTTGTAAATAGACACAGAAGGCTCAGAAGTCTTAGTCTTGTAACCATCTCTGATAAATGCAGTCTCCACACTTTGCACACCTACAAGAGTTAACACTATTTTTTATGCCCTTTTTAAAAATTATTTTATCTATTTTGCCTCATTTTTCCAAAACTTCTCACTCTGGACCCTTGATCTTAAAATGGGGGTAGAAGGGCGAAGGTCCATCTTCTGTAACTTCTTCAAGCTGACTTTAGGGGCGTTGATCTTACCTAGCCAGGAACCTATAACCTTAGCCTATTTTACAAAGAGGCCATCAGAGTTAGATGTCATTAAGAACAATATTTAGTTTCTGACAACTGCACAGACCTTTTCTCCAACTACAGCAGTGTAGCTTGTTTAGCACTCTGGTTTGCAAAAGCATCTTCCTAGATGGCTTAGGAATGTGATCTCTAATGATTCCAAACAATGTCTAAATAACCTTTGCAGGCCTTTAGACAGATATCAATAGAAACACACTCTCAGGTTTACAAACTTTTTTCTGAGCAGATGAACTTCATGTAACTAGTGTCAGCTTAATTAGAGCTCCCAATTAGAGCTTTTTTGGCACATAAAGGGGTTAAGATTTAAACTATCCCCCGCATTTTATAACATTAGTTTTTTACTATCACAGAGGACTGGCAAGTTCTTGTCCCTTACAAGGTAGTCTTGAACATTAGGCATGCTTCCAAACTATCTTCCTATGACCTCCCGGCTCTGACCAGTTTTGAAAGGCCACGCACAAATGACTCTAGGATCTGACATTTTTGTCATCCAAGCAGTGGCTTACTGCCTCTGGATGCTCCTCCATTGCTTTTGTCCCAGGAGTGTCTTCGCTACACTGGATAAATGCCTCATTGGCATTTTCCTTAGCTGGTTGCTGGACTTGAACTCGGGGCCTGAGCACTGTCCCTCAGCTCTACAGCTCAAGGCTAGCACTCTGCCACTTTGAGTCCCAGACTCGGGGCTTGAATGCTGTCCCTTAACTCTTCAGTCCAGGGCTAGTACTCTGCCACTGTGAGTCCCAAAGCATCTCTGCTTGCTCTTTCAGCACTCTGCTGGCTGAGTAGAGGTGACAGTCTCACAGGGACCTTTTTGTGCCCGGGCTGGCTTTGAACCAGTTTGCAGATCAATGAGTCTTATAAAAGGCCACTTTACTCCAATTAAAAGCAACAAGATGGTCAACATAGAAGTAGCTTTTAAGCATGCACTTACCTGACACTTATTAAGAGTCAAAGTTACATCTGATAACTTGTAAGAATCCTCTGTGTTTTGCTCTGGGCTTGCTGGAAACTTAAAAAACCTATAAGAGCAAACTAGAATAGCAATTATTTTGGTAATCCTAATTTTTCCTCTGTACACATTGAAGCCAATGTTAAAAACAACTTTACCTTTAAACTTTATATCCAAAAATCCATTTCTATTTTTTTAAACCTCTTATTAATTACTTTTAATATTTTATACTTTAGTTTTTATTTGCATTTTGAAAAGATCCCTTGAAATCTTGAGGCCAAGTGTCACTCATTGCCTCTTGGCTGCTTGTTTTAAAACAGACATACATTAAGATTTTTAAACTCAGATGACAATTTTTCCTTAATGAGAAAATAACAATCATCATAACTGAACCAAAAAGCTAGACTTAGTGTCTTTATGACTTTTAAAAACATCCTAATTGTAAACATTAAAAGCAAGTCACAGTATACAAATAACTTTTTAATCCTCTTTTTAAGGCCTTCCTAATTTTAATGTTAACACATCCAAGGGGAAGTTTTAGCAATACTAATCAGATCATCATATCACTCATTTTAGCCATCATGTTTTCAGTGGCTACCCGCAGGGAAAAGAGACAGAACAACGATGGGACACTTGGCCCCTCCTATGGAATAGGCAGGCACACACCCAATCCGACTCTTTAGGGTTAGATGAACTGCATTTGTGCCAGCTTGCCTCACCATGGGTGGACTCCTCCCAGGGCCTGTCCCACCATGCATGACCAGCTGAACTGCACTTCTGCTTGTTCACCCCTTACCCCTAAAGATAGGTCTTCTGTTGGCTTCTAAGTTTTCCCCCGTCTCTTCTCTCGGTTCTCGAATGAAATACACAGTTTTAGACAGACAGAACAGGTAACATCTTTGACAGTGTTAAACTAACCTTTACATTTAAATTTCTATTATTTATTCCCAAATTTTAGCCAAGGGAATTAAATCCCAAACTGCCAATGCATTTTTGTTAAGCCAGATAACTTGATTACAGTATAAAGACTTATGCATTTTAAAATATTAGCTTTTAAAATACCAGATTTTCTAATTAGCAAGTTAAAGAATCTTTAAAAAGCCATTTAAAACAATGTGAAGATTCTTTAAAATTTTTGGTAATGACCAAACCTCATAATCTTTTGAATTTTAAATTTAAACTCACCCAATTGTTACAGCATGCTGACAATTCTCATCTTTGAACATGTTCACAAACACACACAAAACATTCACACAGATCTTAAAGTGCGCAAAAATCAAAATCAGTTGTATGTACGCCTTCTAAAGTTTTTAAACAAAAATTTAAGATAGTATTTTTTTTTAAACTAGGTACCTTTGTTGGGCTTTTTTTCCCCAGAGTTTGCTTTTTAGCAAGGCTTTTGAATCTCTTCTGAGTTGGAGGAGGGCTGGGGGAGGGAGTCACCTAAAACTAAACTGGCCTGATTTATTTATCTTTTTACCCAATTTTAGACAGAACTAGCTGAAAAGTCCAAACCAGGCACACAGCCTTCTACGCCCTCGCCTGTCCTCCAGCAGCCTCCACTGGGAGAAGGTGCAGCCTGAGGCTTGAAGGGAACCAAACTAGCCCAGTAACCTTCCATGCCTCGCAGGGAGGGTGGGCGTAGCAGGTCTGTGACCAAGCCTAGTGGGGGGCTGGAACTTCTATTCCCCCAGAGATGTTCAAATAAATAACAAAAACACAGATAAACACAAAAACCAAGGATCCACATTTAAAACTGGTACCAATTCTAAAACAGAACTAGACAAGACAACAACCAAAGGCTGAGCTGGGGACTAATGGGACCCAGTTTATCCCTACCGGAACTCTGTGCTGCTCCCATTCAGTAAGCTGAATCCGGAGTCTGCTGGGTGAGCCTGCCACACTCACCCAGAACTTTCCTACCCCAGAAAACATAAAACAAACACACTAAAGTTAACAAGACAAACATGTGGCCACAAAGACAAAATCAAGTCTCAGTGAATGGGGCGACATCTCACCACCATTCACTTACCAGGGGACTCAACCCCACTACTCACCTCTGGAGGATTTTTCTCTTAGATTCCTGCAGATATTGACCCAGGGGCCTTCCAAGGCAGAGGAGAATTCCCAGTCATCTTGGGGCAAGGGAAAGAAGTCCCTAGCGGCCGTCCCCTCAGACTGACAGGTTCTCCCCCACGCTCAGACCCCCCGAGCCAAGGCCCGAGGCTGAGATCTAACTGGGGCCACTCGCAAGTGGTCAGTGGCAATTTCATAATTGACAAACAAACAAGTTCCCAAAACCTGACAATCTCGGCTCAGGCTGTAACTTCCAGTGATCTATAGTCAGCCTTAAGGGGGTTGTTAGTTGCTGCCCCATCCCTTTAAGGACAACAAAACAGACAACAGAAACAATTAACACTAAACAGAAACAGACAAAAACAGACAGGCGCCAAACAGAAAAAGCAACTTCAGATGGGAGTGGCCGACCACGGCTAAACTCCCCGTGAAGGAGAGAGATTCCACGTTCCCTCCTTTCCCTGAGAAGGAGAGAGCTTCCACGTTCTCTCCTTCCTCCAGGTCACCCTGGAGTAGGACTCCAGGGCGGGGCCAGGAAGAGAGAGATTACTTCTCTAGTGGTCTAGGGTTAAAGACAGGAGTAACAACAGCCTGACCCATGTTAAAAAGAATAAGTTAAATCAACACTGAACACAAAAAGAACCAAAAACGGACGGGTTAAGACAAACGCTGCGCGGCTCTGGTCACAAACCGAAAGCAGATTTTCAGACGGGGAAGCAAATCCCCGGGAAGGAGAGAGATTCCACGTTCCCTCCTTTCCCCGGGAAGGAGAGAGATTCCACGTTCCCTCCTTCCTCCAGACATGAGCTCTGAAAAATCGAGCCCCTCTAATCCCTGAGGCGTCCCCCAGGGTGGCGGGGGAGAAGTCCGAGCTCGTCAGCTCCTTCTCAAGCCGCCCAGATACAGAGCTATTACCGTAATAGTACAGATGCTGCGCGGAGGCAAACACCAGACAGACAGAGACAAAGACAAAGGCCGGCCGGCTTACCTCCTGGTGGGTCCAAGCTGGAGTGGGTCAGGGGGCGATCCCGGACGAGCCCCCAAGATGAAAGACCCCCGACTTCGGGTGTCCCCCAAATCAGGACCTCCCTGCCCCAAGCACCAGTCAGACGACACCAGATGCAAAAGCAAGAGGGTTTTATTTGGGCATGCCCAGGTTCCCAGGTGCACGTGACCTCGAGACCCGCAAGGTTCGGGTCAGTGGCTGGGAGCCCCGAGCAGTCCCGGGGATGGTCCTTTTATGGGACCCCTCAGTCCGTTACAGTAGAGCCCGCGCTTTTTCAGCCAGTAAATTTAAAGTGCTACAACCTGGTCTGCATGCAGGCAGCCAATCCTTTTAAAACAAATCATATGTTTTGGCCAATCACTGTTCGAGGGGGTCCCTCGGTGTACGTGCCCAGTTGTGTGTCTCCGGCCCTTGGTATGAGGAAGTGACCTTTGTCCGAGTCAGCACCTGTCGTTTGCTCACACCAGGGGGCTGACTGCGGGGTGGGATTAGTTAGTAGGGTGTGGACTTATTGATTAACTGGTAAGGTTAGTTATCAAAGGGGGAGTGTGGGGGTAATATAATTTTCTTAGCAAAGCATGTTACAGAAGCCAGAAATAGCTTGGTTAGATACAAAACTCTGTTCCCCTACAAAGAGGCTCAGGGCCTGGTTGGTTGGGGAGAGGGTCTTTCATTGATATGTTAAATGCCTTGCCCTGGAAGAATGTAGCCAACAATAGCTTGTTTTTCATCTCCTTGAGATGAAAGAATGGATGAGTTTCAGTTTAAACTCACCCTCCTTCCCCCCCAAAAAGGTCAACAAGGTTGGATATTACCAAAAGTGCATTAAATTCTGTAAATCTCCTCTTTAGCACTGAGCATGTGGTGAATGCGCCATCTTGGCATCTTGGTAGTCCAGCTGCTGTTTCATGCCCACTTGGTTCTGTGACCTTCCCCCTCAACCTGACCTGCAGTGCCATTATGCTAGGCTATGTGTTTGTTCATGTCTTCTCTCCTGTTTACTAAGTTTCTTGTTGTTGGCAAGGTTTTGTATTTTAAACTGACCTCGTGGTTCCATTATAATTAAGAAAAGTAATAAAACGGCCGATTTTAAAATCTAAGTGTGCTCTACAATCTGTGCACAAACATGTCTGTGTCTATTAGTCTATATGTAAATGGTTATGGTCTCAAGGTTACCAAGTATTATATATGTAAATGGTTATGGTCTCAAGGTTACCAAGTATTCTGCGTACTAAAAGATCTTTGTCAACGAAAGCTGTGATTTCACCTAAATTGCTTTAAAACTTTGTGATTTTGAAAGACCACCTCCCCAACCAACCAGGCCCTGAGCCTCTTTGTAGGGAAACAGAGTTTTGTATCTAACCAAGCTATTTCTGGCTTCTGTAACATGCTTTGCTAAGAAAATTATATTACCCCCACACTCCCCCTTTGATAACTAACCTCACCAGTTAATCAATAAGCCCACACCCTACTAACTAATCCCACCCCGCAGTCAGCCCCCTGGTGTGAGCGAACGACAGGTGCTGACTCGGACAAAGGTCACTTCCTCATACCAAGGGCCGGAGGCACACAACTGGGCACGTACACCGAGGGACCCCCTCGAACAGTGATTGGCCAAAACATATGATTTGTTTTAAAAGGATTGGCTGCCTGCATGCAGACCAGGTTGTAACACTTTAAATTTACTGGCTGAAAAAGCGCGGGCTCTACTGTAACGGACTGAGGGGTCCCATAAAAGGACCATCCCCGGGACTGCTCGGGGCTCCCAGCCACTGACCCGAACCTTGGGGATCTCGAGGTCACGTGCACCTGGGAACCTGGGCATGCCCAAATAAAACCCTCTTGCCTTTGCATCTGGTGTCGTCTGACTGGTGCTTGGGGCAGGGAGGTCCGGATTTGGGGGACACCCGAAGTCAGGGGTCTTTCAATTTGACTATAAACCAAAGGGAGGAAAAAACAGTTTTAAAGGCCTTGGGAAAGGAGTAAAAAAGATGGCTTCCTTTGCAAAGTAATTGAAATTGGTAATTAAGTTCGCTGTGATTTATGTCAGTCCTGTGTTCATCTATGCTAAGAGTTAAATATTGTACCTCTCTGACCATGGCTAGTAAACTAAGGCTAAGGTTTTAATTTGAAGTGGACCCTGAGATGGGGCCCAAGCTGATATGATTCCATTCTGAGCTTTGCCTTTGTTTTAGGAATTTTAGACTTGATGGGCCTAGTTCCAGTAATGAAAAAAATGCATCTGGTCCTCCTCCCCTTAACAACCTAGCCCACCCTTGATTTTTCAGTTAAAGACTGACCCATAAAACAGATGGGTTGTAATCTGGCTCCACTTGGTGACACCACTTGCTTACGGTTAACCTTGCCTTTTGCACATGCTTACAGTAAACTCCGCCTTTTGCCCACCAAAAGGTAGACCTCCTCACCTTACCTACTAAATTTGCTTGCCATTTTAAACCAAGGTGATAGGCTGATTTAAACAGCCATTACAGACCAACTGCAACCTCATTGGCCACCTATGTGTGGTCTGGTATGCTGAACAATCCTTTGTGTATATTACAATCCCATTGGTCACCTGCACATGACCAGGCTGGACCTCATGGATTTTGCCTTTAAAAACCAAAGAATGGGGGCAGGTTGGGGTCACAGTATCAGCTCTGGAGCCTCTGCTGCTGCCCTGACTGGTCACTGTAGGAACCTTCTCAATAAAGTTGCTTCTTTGTTAACAACTTTGTTGTCATGGGCTCTGTCACTCTGGACAATTAGGTGGGCTTGCCTACTTCAAATTCTCTGTTTTCTCCCATGTGCTGGTCAACTCCCTTTAAGATCAAGGGACCAGAGTGAAACCAGTGACACCAGCCTGCAAAAGCCAGTGTAAACCAGGTCTTTAACCAATATATATAGAATTTTGTAGGTAACCAACGGGAGGTGCAACAGTCTATACACGCTGGGAGATGCCACAGCCTTGCCCAGACCTAGCCGGCCTTGGTCCATCACACATGACTGAAAGCCTGCTGATTTGGGGTAAAACACAAGCCACTTCAGATATTGGGTTCTGTAAATGTTAATCCCCACAAGTTAGACCATCAGGGGTGTATGAGCAAAGGATATAAGTTCACTTCTATACTATTTTACAATTGGATGTATTTCTAAAGAGAGAGAGAGAGATGCCACAGTGCTAGTACATTAAAAAAAACTGATAAATTCCTAAAGGTAACTCAGACTGCAGACAAAATGTCACTCTTTCTATTCACTGTGCCATTGCACTGGGCAGCCTAGAGGTAAAGGGTGTAGGCTAGTGTTTCAATGAGAAATTTAAATGCAAATTAAAGTAACTTTACAAAAAGAGATTAAAATGAGGTCTCCTTTGTAAAAATTTGGGAGGGTGTGGGGAGTGGCTGGCCTCCCAGACAAAAGTTTAAAAGATAAAATTGTCCTAAAGGTTTATTTCAAAGTAAAAAAGAATAAATTAGGACTATTCTATCTTGCCCTTCGAATTATTTTGTAATAGTTTCCAGCAGGCCCACAGAAAAGACTGGACAAGTTTGTCAAATGTAACTTAGTAAGTTCCAGGTAGAACAATGCTTATAAAACTACTTTCAATGACCATCTGTTAGACTCGAACTCGAGACCCCCCCCCCCCCCCCGAGCGACCCACAGAGACCACAACCAAAGCAAACAGCAAAAGAGTTGTTTATTTGCAAGCTCGAGCCTGGACTCACAGTCGTCACCGACACAGCGGGTCAGAATTGTGAGCCTGGATCACATGTTCAGTAGGGTTCTTATAGGGTTTCCAGCAAATAGGAAGGGGTTTAAGGTTCGCCAGCTTCTACATAATTGGTCAGCAGTTGGTCAGCAATTCAGGAGCAAATTTCGGGGTAGGCTCATTGGTTAGGGGCATAATCATTTCCAGTAAGGGTAGGGGCTTTCCAACTTAGTAGTTACAGGATTGGTTAAATCATACATAGCAAGCAGATCATTGGTTGGGATACATAAGATTAACCAAGGAATGCAGGCAACAATCTATTTTTTTAACTGTTTATGACCCTACAGCTGCTTTTTCCAGGAACTTGACCAACCTGTCCATTTTCCAGTAACTGGGGTCGTGTTTCTCAACCCTTATCTAACTGGCAGTTGCTAGGGGTATAATTGCATTTTCTATTGTGGGTTTTCCGAGAACTTTTCCAAAAACTGGTTTTTCCAATAACTGTTTTGTCCCTTAAGTTTAACCTGAGGCCAGTTTTACAGGAGATTATGGCTTGCTTTTAGAATGGAGTTAGCTTAGTCCTTCACATCTTTATTGCTTTTTTTGTTTGTTTGTTTTTTGTTTTGTTTTTTGGGGTCCAGTCATGGGGCCTGAACTCTGGGCCTGGGTGCTGTCCCTCAGCCGTTCAGCTCAAGGCTAGCGCTCTACCACTGGAGCCACAGCGCCACTTCCGGCTTTTTTCTTTTTGCTTATGTGGTGCTGAGGAATCGAACCCAGGGTCTCATGCATGCAAGGCAAGCGCTCTACCACTGAGCCACCTTCCCAATCCCCTTTATTGCTTTTAATTGGAGTAAATGTGTCTGTTTGTTAAAAAAAATAATAATAATAATAAAAAATAAAAAAACCTCATTGATCTGGGAACTGCAGTTCGAAGCCAGCCCTGGCAGACTAAAGTCCCTGTGATATTGTCATCTCTCATCTGCCAGCAGAGTGCTCAAAAGTAGAGTTGTTTTGGAGTTCAAAGTGGCCAAGTGCTAGCCTTGAGCTGGAGAGCTGAGGGACAGCACTCAAACCCTGAGTTTAAGTCCAGTGACTGACCAAGGAAAATGCCAAAGGTGCATTTATCCCAACATAAAAAAGGCACTCCAGACACCCCAACAATGTTAAGACATCCAGAGGCAATTACAAGCAACTGCTTGGATGACAAAAAGGGTATCAGATCCTGAGTTACTTGAGCTTCACCCTCCAAAAAAATTGATCAAGCCAGAAGGTCATGGGAAGATAGTTTGTAAACATGCCTATCACCCATGTTGGTCTAACTGGGCAAAACTTGCCAGTCATCTGTGATACTGGGCAGAAAAAGCTAAGGTTGTAAAATGTAAATCCCAAACCCCCTGTATCTGCTCAAAGTCCTAATTAGCAGTAACTTTTGAGCTGATTGAATTCATCTGTTAAAAAGCATGTAGAACTGAGATTATGTCCCTATTGAGATCTGTCTGAAGGCCTGCACAGGTAGGCATTGTTGGGGCCACTAGAAATCAGGTTCCTCTGCCAGCCAGAAAATGCTTTTATAAACCAGGTGTTAAACAGGCTGCTGCTGTAGCCCAAGAAAAGGCCTGTATGTTTATTAAAGGTTAAATGTTGTATATAAGCCATTTTAAACAGGCTGCCCAGAGGCAGTGGGTGGTACGTACAGTGCCAATCAGTCACAGGTTAAAAACATCTACTGCGTTTTATTAAAAAAATCTGACAAGTAATTGCTAGTCAATTGTTAACAAGTTATGGGTAAGCTCTATCTCATTGATCTCCTTGTTGCTTTAATTGGAAATAAAAAGGCTTTTTTTAACAAAGACTCCTTTTGCCACAGTTCAAAGCCATCCCGGGCACAAAAAAAAATTCCTCTAAAACTCCATCTCCCAGCTAATCAGCTCAGATCCAGGTTGGAGGTATGGCTCCAGACTCGCCTCTAAGTATCTAGCCAAAGGCTGAAAGTGGCATTGTGACTCTAAGTGGTAGAGCACTAGCCTCGAGCAGAAGTGCTCAGGGACAGTGCCCAGGCTTTGAGTCCAACCCGTAAATGCCAACTATCCCAGCAATGGACACTGAGACCCCACCAGGACAAAATCAGTCCTGATAATGGAAAACCATGGAGAGGAGTATGAGGAGATGATGTCCTAAATGGAATCACTTTATGCTCGCCCTTTCAAAATTAATCAGAGCTGGGAGACCAAGAGAAATAGTTGCTTATCCACTTAATGTCCATACCTGTCTACCTTCTAACTGGACAGAAAGTTAAGTCTTGCCTTTGTTGCCTGCTATTTGTATCTATAGTAGCTTCTGATGTTCTCCTCTACCAAGTTGCCCAAAAGACCCTAGACACCCCTTTCTACCTTCTTTTCCTGAGTCCAGTTATTTTATCTTCCCTATAATGGGCTACAACTGGGCTTCATACTCCAAATGAAACATTTCTGGCCCATGGCCAATGTGTGTTCTCCTATGTCATTCATGTCAACTGACCTTGTCACCGTGTCAGCTTTTTGCTTGATCTTTTGTTAGCTTTTTGCCTGATCTTTCCCAAAGTCTCTGTCAACAGGATTACATCCCCTGCTCAGGATACCACTTGGAAACAAGTCAAGGCCATCCTGTTCCTACAGGCAACCAGAGACATCACTTACACTGCCCTGCCTTGCCCAGTGCAGACCCGGACCCTAAAGATCTCAATTCGAAGGATTCCTTGATGCCCCGGTCCAGCAGGAAGTAGCCAAAAGAGCCTAAGACACCCATTGGCTGTGGTACTTTTAAATATTTCTGCTACCCCCCTCCTCAGGTTACTGTGATCCTAAAGCAGAAAAGTCTTACTCCCCCTCTTCTAGGATGCTGGGAGTCAGGTGCCATGCTATGTCTCCAATCTGAGACAGAAAAGGCAATTTTAGGTCTTTGATAGTCCCTTCTGGAAATCATTCCCTCCATGGCATATTCCTGTCTTGGGCTACTAACAGCAATTTTTGTGTTAACAGCCATTTTGTCTTTTATTAATTGTGTCTTGTATTTTGGATAAGTATTGGCATGGGAAAAGGAGGACCTTTACCAATCATTCTCCTTGGATGGTACCCAGACAAGTAACAGAGCAGAGACCCCGGACTACTTCACCCCTTGACAGCAGGAAGTAGCTCCAGAAGAAAAGACCTCTGCCCATCACCCCCCCCCAGCCTGGTATCCCCTATTGTTATTAAACAACAAAGCAGAAAATGTTAGTGTTAAGCTCACCTTTGGTCCTCAGCTCCACTCAGACCTGGGCTCCCTTCTTATCCTAGAGTTCCCTCCATACAGTTAGCCCCTCCCTCTCTCTGCCCAGACCCACCTGAACTCCCATCTACCTCATTTCCTAGCCCCCAGACCCTCCTATTAAATGATGGTGAGGGAGGCCATGTGTTTCCTCTTGGGGGAAATATGGCTCCTCTAATAAACCTTATAATAATCTTTTTCCTGTGCCTGCCTGCCTCTGCGTGGTCCCCTGGGATGGATGTGTCCCATCCTCTTTCAGTACTAAACTCTCTAGCTCTTCTTAGCCACCCTTGCCTCCTTCCTGCTCTTTGCTCCCTAGTGTTAGGCTAGCATCACAACCCAAGGGTCTCCATGCCTCCAAATCCCCTGCACATCTAATTTCATTTTAGTCTCTTTCTCCAAAGAGACTATGCTAGAACATTTGAATCATGGGAGCAAAGGGGAGAATAATGAATATAGTTGTTTTTGCAGTGAAAGAAGGAAAATAAGATTTCCTGGGCATATACTAAGTGTCAGCATCACTAAGCATTTTAAATACAATGTCTTATTTAATTCATAAATGTAAGCATTATTTCTCTCAGAAATGCAATTCTGATCATGAAGTGACTATTGATACCCTTGAGATTGGCAGGAATAACCTCAAGGGGACAAATGGCAAATAAACTCTGCGCCCTTGTTAACCATTAAAAACATGCTTTCAAACATCTTTATCATAACACACCATATTAGACCACAAAACAAGAATGTTTACAGAAAAAGAATCCCTTATGACTAAACCTAGCTGAAACCAGTAGGGTTTAACATAGTTAGGGGAAAAAAACACCTAAATAAGCCCTCTAACTTCACTTGCTCTAAATTAATTTAAAGATCAATAACTTTGGAGGTCCTCCGTTATTAGCTTCCCATGAGCTTGCTGGAGATAACACTTCTGACACATGGACTGCGACAAACAGTTGCCTAGGTACTTTGCAGAAACTTGCAGGCCACCTTGTTAAAAAAAAACACTCTTTATTTTTTTTAATTCATTGTAAGGCTTGAACTCAGGACCTGGGTTCTGTTCCTGAGCTCTTTTGCTCAAGACTAGCACTCTACCACTTTAAGCCACAGCTCCACTTCCAGTTAATTGGAGAGAAGAGCTTCCACAGACTCTTCTTCCCTGACTGGCTTTGAACCATGATCCGTAGATGTCAGCCTCCCTGAGTAGCTAGGATTACATGCATGAGCCACCAGCACCTGGCTAAGCACTAACTCTTGAATAAAGCCTACAAATATCCAATGAGTGGCCAAAACATTTTTGTTTTCATTTTGACTGTCCTCTTAGCTGCCTCAATCTGAGTCAAACTATACTTAACTCTGCATGGAGACATGTTGGTCATGTGAGAAAGGTTTTACCCCCAAATTTCTATACAGAGTTAACTGGACTTCAGTATCTTGAAACTGATACGCATTTCTTCTACTCCACATATATATTGGTTTCCTACTAATTAAAAGTGACTTCACAAACATGGGCAAAATTACTTTTATATGCCATCAACAGCTTTAGATAACATAAAAAGCTGAGCATGAAAGTATGTGGTTAAAAACATTCATTTTCAACCATTTTTACAGATGATCAATCCACTAACAGCTTAATGTATTCTTTTTCCCCTTGAGACAGAATCTAGCCCAGGGTAGCATCAAACTCAAGGTCCTGCTGACTTAGCCTCTCAGATGCTGAGATTATAAATGTAAAATATTAAGAATTCATAAAACCATTGACTACCAAGTAAGAGTCATAATCAGTTGAAAGCGAATGAGAAACAAAACACAATAAAGTGATGAAATCTAAAAGTATTTAATAATTGTTAGGTTTTTTAAAAGAGGTAGCTGAGTAAGGACCACACCATGCACATGGTATTCAGGTAAGGGGTAGGTTTATTCATCATTCTGGCTGGCACAAGGCCATGTTGGCACTCCATGTGGCTGGGAAAGAGAGGGTCTGGCCCTGGGTTAGGCCTTATCTAGGGTAGGGGCAGGGAAAGGTGTGGCCACATAGAATCCAGATGTGACTTCAGCAGATGCAGATGTGACCTCTTCCAGGTGTGCCAGTTGCCTGGGTAACACAGGTACTGGGTGGGGATTTGCTATGAGGAGGGTGGAGTCTGTTTACCATCCAGGAACAGACCTTACATTCCAGCCTTTTAATAATCATGAAATAGGGGCTGGGACGGTGGCTCAGTGGTAGAGCACTTGCCTTGCATGCATGAGACCCTGAGTTCGATTCTTCAGCACCACATAAGCAAAAAAAAAGAAAAAAGCTGAAAGTGGCACTGTGGCTCAAGTGGTAAAGTGCTAGCCTTGAGCTAAAGAGCTGAGGGACAGTGCCCAGGCCCAGAGTTCAGGCCCCATGATTGGACCCAAAATAATAATAACAATAATAATAATAATAATCATGAAATAGGGCATGGATTCTCTTTGGCTACTTCCTGCTGACAAGGGGCATCAACATTAGGGGTAAAAGTCTGGAATGTGGTCTCCTCCCAGAGAAGGCAGTGAGCAGCAGCTGTCCCTTGGTAGGTGTGAGTCCTTAGATGAAGTCTGGAGGAGGCAAGTCTCTTGGATAAAGTCTGGAGCAAGTCTCATGAGGCATTGAGGGGCTGGAAAAAAAATACTAAAGAGCAAATAAATGGCAAGAGGAAGATTTGGGGCTGAAAAGGTTGGTAGAAATGTCCCTAGCTACTTCTGACATCTGGCGAGTAGGTAGAGGAGATGTCAGGAAACAAAGACAAGAATGTAAATTCCTGTCCAGCCTTCTTACTTCTATTGACCTCCTGGCTCTGGTTAATTTTGAAAGGGTAGGCACAAAGTGGCTGATATGACATCATCTCCTCTTACTCCTCTCCATGGTCCCTTGTTCCCCAGACAAGCTAAGTTTAGGTGCTCATTGCTGGGATGGCTTGTCCCAATTAGTATTCATGGAGGTTTGAACTCAAGGCCTGGGCACTGTCCCTGAGCATATCTGCTCAAGGCTAGTGCTCTACCACCTTGAGTTACAATACCACTTCCAGTGTTTGGCTGGTTAGAGATAAGAGTCTTGAGCCATGCTTCCAGCCTGGCTCTTTGAAGGTTAGTTGGCAGATAGAGCCTTAGGGATTTTTCAGCCCAGGCTGGCTTTGAACTGCAATCTTTGCCACAAAACCCTTTGTTATTTCCAATTAAAGCAACAAGGAGATCAAATAGAATAAGTAGAGCTTACCTGCTCCTTATCAAGAATTGACCAACAAATAGTCTGCAATGAAAAAGCTTGTTAGATGTGATGAGAATCTTAACACAGATATCCCCAATATTTTAGAACCACATAGTCAGTACTAGAATACACAATACAAAACAAAAATGGTCAAACTCAGAACCTAAAATTTTTGACATCTTTGCTAAGAAAGCACATCAGATGGTTGGGCCTCAGTTACCAGGGCTTGTGAAAAGAGCAACTTGTTAGCAAGGCACATTAGAATAGATGGATGGAGTAGTAAGTTTGGTGGAAGGGTATTGGTCAGATGGGGCCAAACCCTTCACCCAATTTGTGGCCAAGATAGCGAATTCAAGATGGCGAATTTGTGAAAAGATGCAAAGAAAGCCTGAACAAATAGATCAAGCCTAGATTGGCTAGCCTTTGAGAGGGATCCTGGCCGGGGAGGGGAGCAAGGGGTCCCTGGGACCCAGCCTGCACTGTACTCTTCAGGACACAAGCCAAAAATTTGTAGAAAAGAGAAAGGGAGAGATAGAGAAAGTTGGACATGATTAGCAGAGAGCAAAGAGACTGAAAGTAAACAGACTTCTGACCATTTACCATTGCAGAGGCAAAAATTGTCTAAATCTGAGAACAGCATAAAAAAAATTAGGCGCTCTGGCTTTCCAGGGAGCACAGGAAGCATTCCAATGGAGTTTCCTCCTTTGGGCATGACTTCTAACAACCCATTAGAAATGCAAAAGAGAAAAACGTAGGAGGGAAAGTTTAGTAAGTGAAGGAGGGCTTATTGGATGGAAGTGGTGTCCCGACTTAACACCAAGCCCTCTAGGGAGCAGTGGCCAAGCAACCAGAGTCAAGCATCCTCTGCTCCAGAGGTGACCAGCCTTTCAGTTAAAGGCAAGTAGGTTCTCTGGCATGGTACCATGTCTGGAGAGAGGCTGAGTGACAGAGAACCCTTAAAGAGTAGTTCACTCACCAAAATGTAGATTAGTTCACTCGCCAAAATGTAGAAGGGTGAAGGAAGATGTAGATGCCAGCAATGGTATTGATGTACTGTGTCTGCAGCAAACCAGTTCACAAAAAGGCCATCAGAGGATGGTAGGGGGAAAACAATGGAGGGGGTAACAATGTTCAAGAGGACGTGTACTCATTACCTCACTCATGTAACTGTAACCCTCTGTATAGTATCTTTACAATAAAAAAATAATAAAAAAAAAGGCCATCAGAACTGTGGGTATTCCTCAGAGCAAAAAAAAAAGGAAAAAAAAAAAGAAAAAAAGAAAAAAAGCAGAGAGGAATCCCACCTATTCTGACTTTAAGCCCTTCCCGGGTTTAAACGGCACCATTTATGTTAGGATTTTAAAAAAGAGGTAGCCGAGTAAGAACCACACCATGCATGTGGTATTCAGGTAAGGGGTAGGTTTATTCAGTAGACCTGCTGGGACCAGCCCAGGTTGGCACTCCATGCGGCTGGCAAAGAGGGAATCTGGCCCTGGGCTAGGCCTTATCTAGGGTAGGGGCAGGGAAAGGTGTGGCCACATTGAATCCAGCAGATGTGACCTCAGCGGATGCAGATGTGACCTCTTCCAGGTGTCTAGGTAACACAGGTACTGGGTGGAGACTTTGCTGCGAGGAGGGTGAAATCTGCTGGCCATCCAGTAGCAGACCTTACAATAATAAAACACACAACAAAGAATGTTAAATTATCTATGCAAAATAAAATTATCAGTACCTGAATAAAAGTTAAATTCAATAAATAAGCTGTCCTACTATTTTTACCATTTCACCATTGTGGTCAATGTGTTGTTTTAACCACCACATTGCTGACAGTATTTCCACCCTTTTGGTTTATACCACTTCACTTGACCCTGTTCTGGGTTAAACATTCTTCCAAACCAAACTACACAGAGGAGCTTCTGCATCCTTCCTTCATCGGGCTTCTTATCATTTTAACATCTGTATACAGCTTTTCCTCTTGAGACCGGATCCTCTTCCCCTGCCCACATTCTCAAGTCAAAGTGTTTCCCTTGATAGCCTCCGCTTATATTGCCCCTCAGAATCTCTCCTTCTAAAGGACCACCTCATGTAAAGTAAGCAATAAAGTCTCAGAAGAACCACTTGCCATATTTTCTTGTGTTTCCCCCAAACTTTTAAAAAATTATTATTATAAAGATAATATACAGAGGGCTAACAGTTACTTAAGTCATGAGTACATTTCTTTTTGAATAATGTCACTCTGGCTCTCTCTACCAGTTTTTCCTTCCCATCCCTACCTTCAAGTTATATAGTTCATTTTCAACATAGTGTTGTATGAGGATCACTCAGTTGTATTTGTTCACCCTTTGTCCCTCCATTTCTATGCCCCCCTTATCCTCCCCAAAGACATATCAATGAACAAACAAGACAAAAAGAAAACAAAACAAAAACATCACCAAACCTCTTGTTTCCATACCCTGGAGTGCCTTTCTATAAATATTATTTTATATGATCACAGGTGCAATGGCCTTACACCTTTGTGTTCCTCCCCTAAGAGTATCCTCCTTTTGTCTTACTGTATGTGAATGCCTAGAGCCACATGCCATATTTTCCAGAAGGAAATGAGGCTTCATTGATTGCTGTCCGTGTAGTATCAGAATTAATCTCTCTCTCTCCTATCTGCTTCTTCTACATGTTTGTCATGGGCTGCTAGGAACATACAACTTCTCTTTTGCTACTTTCTCCATGACATCTTTTCTTTGTGTGTGTGTGTGTGTGTGTGTGTGTGTGTGTGTGTGTGTGTGTGTGTGTGTGTCTGTCTGTCTGTTTGTCTGTCTATGTTTGTTTGTATGTGTGTGTCTGTGTGTCTGTGTCTGTGTCTGTCTGTCTGTCTGTCGTGTGTGCTGTCCTGGAGCTTTTTTGCCCAAGGCCAACACTGCCACTTGGACCACAGCTCTAATTCCTTCATGAAGTCTTCAAGCATCTCTTGAGGAAATCGGTACTGCACCTTACTCCTCTGATGGACCCCCAAAATGCATTGCATTTTGAAGTTTGACTTGAAATTGTTCAATGGGGAATGGATCCACAAACTAAAGTCTTGTGATAAAGCTGAACTCTCTAGGGAAAGTGAGATAGCTAAAGTATTTGCATTTAAACAATTTGGCAGTTCCTGTGAGAAATGTGAGCTCTAGAGGGCTACACGGACAAATCAATAAATCCTGGCTTGCAGTTTTAGCTCTTGGGAACCATAAAATTTTCATTCTGTCCTCTGCCTTTCTGTTTGCTGAGCACTAACTCCAGCTAAATTTCCTGGGCATTAGGGTTCGTTTGTTGAGGTCGTTGCTGATTTAAAGAAAGCGAACCAGCTTTTCACAGCTGTGAATCACAGCTGTGAATCTCCAGGGTGCTGAAATAACAGTGCTGTGTGCTAATCCAATCTGTGCTTTTCCTGGGGGCTGTCATTACTGCAAAATGAGGTGAACTCGGCAGATGAGAGGCTCTAAGAAGGCTGCAATGCTGTGGAGTTGGCAGAGATGCCAAATCATGTCTAGGGCATAATGACAGCTTGTGATCAGCAAAGAGGGTGGCCCAGAACCCCAGGGACTGTTCTACCACACATGTAGCCACTGCGAGTCCTACTACGTATATGTCCTATTACATGTATACTATGTGCACACAGGTATATACTTATATATATATATAAGTATATATATACTTATTATATATATATTATATATAATATATATATATACTGTACAGAGTATATGTGCATCATACAGATTACAATAACTGCTAAACCCTCTTAAGCATATTAATTTTTGTTGGGGGGGGAGATGAGGAACACAATTCAGCCCATGATAGAGATGCATTGTATCCCAAAGAGTAGTTATCATAACCATACCAGAAGTCATTATGACACTTGGCAATGCCATAGATACAGGTCTCTCCCATTATAAATGCTGGGTGGGCTGAAGGAAAGGGGCCTGTGTATAAACTTTCACTTGGGTACCACTGTGACACACTCAAGAAGCTGAAAGAGACCATATGGTGAAGCCAGGGAGCCCACTGCTGGACAGTGATAGCAGAATAGGTAGTAGCTGTATTAAGTCCTAATTCAAGTTGTGACTTGAATTGGAGACAGAGCCTTTAGAGAGATAATGCAGTTAAAGTGAGGTCATCAGGATGGGCTCAAATCCAATATGACTGGAACCCTTACAAAGGAGACAGCAAAATATCTGTGAGATCACAGGGAGAAGGCAGCCATCTGCAAGCTGAGCAGAGAGGCATCAGAAGACGCTAATCCTACCAATCCCTTCAGTATGGACTGGTCGCCTCCCAGGTGTGAGACAATACATTCCTTGTGTTTAGGCCACACAGCCCTTATGGCAGTGGGAGAGGACTAAGATTCACTCAAGACAACAGAGAACAAAATGCTTTCAAGACCCGTAGCTTGTATAGAACCTTCTACTGTGCTGACCTACAATGAGCTCCTCTCAGCTAAAGGACACTCAGCTGCTCCACCTTGGGCCAGCTAATCTGCCCCGGCAGATAATCCAGACCCGTTAATCTTCCGTACCTGGCAGCCCACTTCTGTGCAGTGACCAAATATTAAGAGGGAGGAGTTGACTGGGGCTCCTTTAATCCATGCTGACTGCCTGTCTCTGTGAATACAGGGCACAGAAGGTTAAAAAGTATTAAGAACCTTAACTATGAACCTGACTCATGTTCACTGTTACTGGCAAAGCAGGGTTACACACTTGATGCCCAACTTTTATCCTCAAGCATAATACTGCTTTCATCTCTGTGACCTGAAGCCAACCTTCTCTTTGAAGGTTCTCAAAGAGAAAAGCTTGTCATAAGACTGGTCAGCTGATGTCAAGGCCTTTTATGGGGATCAATCAACAATTATTTATCAGTTATTCATGGCACTGTGGGAATTTTTAAAAAAATTACACATGGTCCTTTCCCTCAAAACTGCAACTATGGTTGGGACTTCTTCAAAAGTTAAATAAAAATAAAAGAGCTGTGTGCCTAAGTGAAGATCAGAACTGAATCTTCATCCTATCTCTGGTTAGCTCTGTATCTTACCAAATGCTCCAACCTCTGACTCTCAAGGCTTCCTTTGCCACAGAGGGGTAAGAAAGCCTTCCTCACAGAGTCACTGTGAGAATGAAACCAAACAGTGTGCATAATTATGGAGCATTTAACTAAATATCTGGCACCTATAAGTGCTTCACTTTTGTTTGTTTGTTTAAAGAAGAGGACGTCAAACAAGTACAGTATGGTACACACCTGTAATCTAAGCACTTAAAAGGCAGGATGGTTAGTTGGAAGACATCCTCACCTACAGAGTAGAGCCCTATCTCAAAACCAAAACAAAACAAAAAACTAAGCCAAAACAAAATGAAATCTACAGACAATCAACTACAGACAAAGAAAAAAATCCTAGAGAGAGGGAGCCTGTAACAGGAGGGGGGAGGGGAAAGGAGAGGGGGGGAGGGGAGCCTTCTGTCACTACCACAATATACCTGACATAATTAACTTTTAAAGATAAAATGTTCGTTTTATTTCATGGTTTTAGAGGATCTAGACTATGTTCAGCCAAAGCCATTGCTTTTAGATTTCTTTTTTTTCTTTTTTTGGGGGGCGGGGGATCCGGTTGTGGGGACTGAACTCTGGGTCTGGGCGCTGTCCCTCAGCTCTTCAGCTCAAGGCTAGCGCTCTACCACTTGAGCCACAGCGCCACTTCCGGCTTTTTTCTTTTTGCTTAATATGGTGCAAAGGAATCGAACCCAGGACCTCAGGCATGCAAGGCAAGCGCTCTACCACTGAGCCACCTTCCCAGCCCCTGCTTTTAGATTTCTGATAGATTAAGGAACAACAAGAGCAGAAATATATGTTGAAGCAAACTACTCATGGATAGGAAGCACAATCCCTTTCAAGGACACACCTCCAATGACCTAAAAACCTCCCTCCAAGCCCCTTCTCCCCAAAAGTTCTAACATGTCCAATAGCACTTTGATAACTAAACCTTTAACACATGAACCTATAGGGAACATTCAAGATTAAAATCTTGGCAGGAAGTATTAAATATGTTGCTAATGGAGGGATTATTCTAGGCCAAGAGGTTTCAGTCTTCTGAGCCTCACAGCAACCTTTTTTTTTTTTTTTTTTTTTTTTGTCAGTCGTGGGGCCTGAACTCTGGGTCTGGGTGCTGTTCCTCAGCTCTTCAGCTCAAGGCTAGCCCTCTACCACTGGAGCCACAGCACCACTTCTGGCTTTTTCTGTTTATGTGGTGCTGAGGAATCGAACCCAGGGCCTCATGTTTACAAAGCAAGCACTCTACCGCTGAGCCACCTTCCCAGCCCCATCACAGCAACCTTAAAAGGGTTAGTACTCTCATTTTACAAGTGAGAAATTGGAGACTTAAAGAAGTTAGAAAGCAGACCAAGATTTCATAGCCAATGAGAGATATTGGACTGAGCAACCCAGGCCAAATCTGACCCTAAAATTCATCTTTAATCTCTATGTCCCCCTTGACATTCAGCAAACAAGGGCTCATGCCAATGATGCTGTAATGACAGCATTGTGGACACATCTGTCATGCCTGGGAGGGGCTGAATAGCCCAAGGACACGTGGATTGATGACTTCAGCTCTCCAAAACAGTATTAAATAATGGCCTAGTGCCATAAAATAACAGGGGCCTGGGGTGCTGTGCTTTACAACCAAATAAATAAAGACATAAGGATACAATTGCTAGAAACCCCCCCTCCCCCCCGCAAAGAGAGGCCAGGTGCATTTTAGAGCTTGGTGGGGCAAAGAAACAAAAGTTTAAAGTAACTTTGCACATTACAGAGAAGACTATGAGGTTGTCTTACCTTGCTACAAGACAAAACAAAACAGGGAATGATAGCTAAGGCAAGGGAAGTCAGCTAAGCCAAGAAAAAAGCAGTGACAATCTAGACCACTGTGACAAATTACTTAAATATGTCGGGGCCTGATTGTACACTAGTCAAAATAATTTTGCTCTATTTTTTAAATACTGGTGAAATGAAAGCTAAATTAATAGGGACTCAAATTTGAAGAGGAAAAAGGTACCAAAATCCATAATAAACTGACAAGCTGATTAATGTATCTGAACAGAGGAAGGAAACCATAGAAACAGATTGGAAATCATGCAGGTTTCATTCATGGAGATTTTCTTGAACAAACTAATTAAATTTACACTGTGCTCAGACTGCATGTTGTCCTAGCTTCTTGCTTAGTCTCATAGGAGAGAACAGCATTGCCTCCAGACCAGTAAGGCTTTCTAAAATGAATTCTGAAAATGTGGATTAGAAGGAAGAGATGATGGACATGCATTTAGATTCTTGACATTGGGCCTCTTTGGACCTGAGCTGACAGGACACTCAAATTCAGGGCATAGCTGCATGTTGGTAGCTCATACTTGTAATTCTAACTACTCAGGAGGCTAAGACCTAAGGAAACTGGCTGGAAACCATCCCATGCAGGAAAATCCATGCGTCAAGTGGAAGATCACCAGCCTTAGGTAAAAAAAGGCTAAGGAACAGCATCTAGGCCCTGAGTTCAAGCCCCAGGACTGGCATAAAAATAAGTTCAGATTACAGCAAAGTCTAGTAACAACCACTGAAAGCGGGCATGGTGGCAACACCAGGCCCTCCCTGCTTCTTTCTGCCCATGTTCCCATCCCCCACTCCAACCTGGGCATGCTCACATTATGCTCCAGGAAGAGCCAGTACCAATAAAATATAAAGCCAGCATACCCAACCCATGTCTGAGTGGCATATTATGAGTTAATATAATTTTAATTACAAATAATACAACCCTGCTTAGTGGAAAAAGAAAACAAAATGTTTACAAAGACAATCTCAGAGAAGCCTGTGGAGAGTTAAATAATGATGATTCAAATAAAAATAATCATCATAGGTTGAGGCCTATAGCAGGAGATCTAGAAGGTTCCTTCTGGTGCTTGGCCCTAACAGGGGCTCCATGACTGCTCCCTGCCTTTAAGTTTCTCAGTTCTAGCCTCAAGAAAGAGACATTAAAAAGCTGGTGAGACTCAAGTGTTCTCTGGCTTGTCAGCTGGGCTAGTGTTCCTGTCTCCTATGGTACCCATCTGTCTCCCAAGGTTCTGTCCTGCAATGTGTTCAGAAAACAGAGTGGAGTTTGCAAACCTTCCCCCTAATAACTGTCTCTTAACCCGCAGGGGCTGGAAGTCAATGTCACCCATGTCACATATATCTATGCTCTTGATATGCAACTTCATCCCAGATCCCTATCTATCCCTACTGATAGATAAAGCTGAACCCCAACTCCCCCAGTCAGACCCAAACATTACTTCCGAGAGCTTCCCAGGCCTTGTTGGTTTCCCTGTTCTGCAACAAGCTCAGTTCTGCGTCATCCTTCTATGTCATGTGGTCTCCCTTGTGCCTTCAAAGCAACCTCAACATCATTCCCCAGATCTGTCACACTAACAAGGCCACTCCTCTGCTCAGATACTTCTGGAACAGGATGTTCTTCCTCCATAAGAAAACAGGACCCCTCATTAAACCACTCCTTCTCATTTTCTAAATTGCTTCTCCTTCCAGAAACCTCTTCTGCCTGACACTACTGACATACAACTCTGCTCTTTGCTCTGGTAAAGTCCTAGGCATAACTTCCACAGTGTGCTCTGTCTACTAGAAATGAATGACACACATGTGCTGACTCCCTCAGTTCAGACTTAAAAGAATGTATTATATTGATGTGTGTATACATGCATGCACATACATTCATGCACACACACACACACACACACACACACACACACACACACACACACACACACATTGGGGCTCAAACTCAGGGCCTTGAACTCTTGCTCAGCTTTTCTGTTCAAGGCTCACACTCTACTACTTGAGCCCCAACTTCACTTCTGGCTTTTTCCTGGTTAACTGGAGATTAAAGTCTCATAGATTTTTATTTTATTTTATTTTTTTGTCAGTCATGGGGCTTGAACTCTAGGCCTGGGCGCTGTCCCTCAGCTCTTCAGCTCAAGGCTAGCACTCTACCACTTGTGCCACAGTGACACTTCTGGCTCTTTCTGTTTATGTGGTGCTGAAGAATCGAACCTGTGGCCTAATGCATGCTAGGCAAGCACTATACCGCTGAGCCACCTTCCTAGCCCCAGTCTCACAGACTTTTATGCCTGGGGTAGCTTTGAACGTCTCAGATCTCAGCCTTATCACTGGTGTGAACACTGTAATCCACACTGGCTTATATTTAGACTTTGGTTCAATCTTCCAAACCTACCCTAACACCTAAGACCTAAACTCATGCTTAAAAGACATTTTGAGTGAATGATCATATGGATGAATAAGTAATATTTTTGTTATTTTGAACTAATTTCAGGTCTATCTTTTCCATATAAATTCTAAGCTTCACATTATTTACACAAGCATATAATAAAAGATCTCTTAACAAGCAGCCTTTTGCTAATTCTGATCTATACATTAAGGATTATTTGCAAATAACAACAGTTTAGAAGTCCTAAAAATATCATCATCTTCTATTTATATGTGTTGTCCATAAGGTTATTCTTTCCTACTTTGCCTTATTCTTCAAAAGCTAACTCAAAAACCATCTTTTAAAAAACATTAAAAATCCCTTCTTGCTAAAAAAAAAAAAAAAATTCTAAGCTTCAGAGGTAGGGTTATTGCTCTCAACAAGTTCATTTTCTGCTTATATGTGCCAAGGAAGTGTTATGTGCCTTTCTCCCTTTTCCATATCAGTCCCTTTTTAAGTCCTAAAGCCCTGAATCATTCTATAAATATCAGGGTGTTCTTACACCCTTTTCTGAGATTTGGCACTTTTTTTTTTTTTTTTGTCAGTCATGGGGCTTGATCTCTGGGCCTAGGCACTGTCCCTTAGCTCTTCAGTTCAAGGCAAACGCTCTACCACTTGAGCCACAGTGCCACTTCCAGTTTTCTAATGGTTTATTGGAGGTTAGAGTCTCACAGACATTCTTGCCCGGGCTGGCTTTGAACCATGATCCTCAGATCTCAGCCTCCTGAGTAGCTAGGATTGCAGACATGAGCCACCCTTGCCCAGCAAGACACATCTTTAAGAAGTGCAGAATTAGGCCGGGAGCTGGTGGCTCATGCCTGTAATCCTAGCTACTCAGGAGGCTGAGATCTGAGGATCATGGTTCAAAGCCAGCCCGGGCAGGAGAGACTGTGAGACTCTTATCTCCAATTAACCACCAGAAAACCAGAAGTGGTGCTGTGGCTTAAATGGTAGAGCCTACACCTTGAGCTGAAGAGCTGAGGGACAGTGCCCAGGCCCAGAGTTCAAGCCCCACGGCCGACCAAAAAAAAAAAAAAAAAAAAAAAGATGTGTTTCCTGCACTTGATGATGATTGTCAGGGCTAGGACAGAAGTTAGACACACAAGCTACATCTGAGTATTCAAACTCTATCACTATTCAGCTGGAGTCCTAATCCCAATCGATGGTGCAGGACATTATCAGCTCTTCAAGTGCTTTAGTCCAATCTTCCCAGGACAGTGTTCATGTCCTTTGTTCTTTACCATGCAGTACCAGCCAGGCTCAAGGCTTGATTCTCACCAGTGATGTAACCTTGGTTGACACCCCCAGACTAGGGTTGATCCTCCCATAGCCGCACTTATGTTGCTCTTGGAGCTATTGCTGTGTTGCTGACAGTACCTCCACTGGACTGTAAATGTCTAAGAAGACGGAGACGATGTGCATCTTTCCCACTGCTGATTCTCAGCACCTAACACAGTCAGGACCCAACACATGGAATATGCTCCATTGACGAAAGGAAGAACAAAAGGAAAGAAAGGTGCAATGAGGAAGGGAAGAAATAGAAACAAAGGCAGAGAACAGAGACAAACAAACAATAAAGTTTATCTTCCCTCATTTCTAATCCCCCAGGGTTGTTATGATGGTTCTTCCCACAGCCATGGCATATGCTGTATTATAGCACATTATATAGCATATAATATGTAGCATATTATAGAGCCTCACATGGAAATATAGCACCTATGTCTCCTCTGGAAGCTTCTCCACGAAAGATATTTCTATTTTCTTCAGCGTGCTTTCTGTGCCAGTCTGCAGATGCTGTATAAATGGTAAGGGTCAATACTGTGCATGTGCTTCCTGACACTCAGACGTGCTGAGGCCTATCACCCATTTACCCCTTTACACAAAGGGCACCTGGCAGACACAGCAGCTCAGGACCTCACCCCCCTGTATCTTCCAGGCCTCCTATTGGGTTCTGGCAGTCCCAGCTGGGAATCAGAACAGAGTTGCCTTTAGAGTAGAAAGAATCTGCCAGGACTTACTGGGCCACCTGCTACTTTGCATAAATTTGCATTCCGAATGAGATGTCCTCCTTCTCAAGTAAACAATGGTTCACTCGTTAGAAGGCTGGGCTTCCCCCATTCAAGTAGGCATTTCACTCCAGAGAGTCTTACCACTACCACCAGAGCTTGGCTATCTCCACCATAGACCTCCAGTGCTGTGTTAGCAGTATCCCGGAGAGGATTTTTAATGTCTGCACTGGATTAGTCTCCTCCTACTGATGGCACATTTGGCTCTATCCAAACCAGTTACAATGACAAGTTTCCCTAACCATGCTTCATGGCCAGTATAGTATAGATGGTTGTCATGTAAAAAAGTATTAACTCTGTGCCAAGTGCTGTTGGCTCATGCCTGTAATCTACTCAGGTAGCTGAGACTGAGGACCCTGGTTTGAAGCCAGCCTGAGCAGATTAATCTGAGAGATTCTCATCTCCAATTAACTAGCAAAAAGCCACATTTGGAGGTATGGGTCAAGTGGTAGAGCCAAACAAACAAACAAGAATAACAACAACAACAAAAATGCTAAGCAAGGGCTGGGAAGTTGGCTCAGTGGTAGAGTGCTTGCCTCTCATGCATGAAGCCCTGGGTTCAATTCCTCAGCACCACATAAGCAACAACAACAAAAAAACAAAACCATGCAAAAATGTTAAGCAAGACATGAGACTCCAACTCTCTAGTCCTAGGAATATATGTTAGTAAGTACTTGGAAGACAATTACTAAGAACTACATTTTTTTTTTCAAAATGCCTTTTCTTTAAGCTTTAGCAACCTATAACTTAGGGTCAGTTTTGAACTTAATGCCTAAGATTTTAATAAAAATATAGGTAACTGAATTGGCAAATTGATCATAAGAATAGACTTTGGACAGAACATGCCTAAATATTCCAAAAATATGTGTTTATTCATTGATAACAAGGCCTCTTTCTCATATTATGTCAACAGACTTATTCACTATTGTATCTGAGCTTATGTTACACATAAATGAGTACCAGAGTCCGTTCACTTTTATTAGTATAATAAATAAAGATGCCCTGCTCTTAACTGATTGTGCCATTATGTTACAATACTTTATTTCCTGTTTGCAGAATTCCATTTTCTGAACGTTTCTGTTCATGCCCAAAGACTGACTTATTGTTTTCTTTACAGCAGGAGGAGGGAAGCATTAGGTACCTGGTACCCAGTAAAAGCCCTGACACAGAGTTATCAGTGGAATTCCTCAATGTGACAAAACGGCTAGACAAGGAGTTCCTTGCTGGTACAACCAGGTCACAAGCCTAAGAAGGCTTGACGGGTGTGGCTGGCTCAGTCCCCAGGGTCCAGCTCTGTTCCCATCTGGGCTTTTTCTGCCCAGGGGTGGGGCTGCTTCTCCTGGCGCCCTGCAGGACCTCCAGGCTCCAGGAATTTGGACCGAGTGGTAGAGACATCGCCGGCAGAGACGGCAATCGCCAGTTTCCCCTCTGCTCTGTCTTGTGATTCAAAGCAGATTCTGCTCCACTTTTTAAAAAAGGGAGCACATTAATACTGGAGACCCACAGAAACAGAATCAAGCAAGGAGACGCAACAGTGTGATCTGAGTCTGTAAGTAAGCAGCTCATCTGACCGCGTGGAACCACGCATGGCAAGGCTGGACTTGTGGGGAGCCCTGGGCATCGAGGTCTGATTGCACAGGGCTGACAGTGAGCCTGGGGAGTTGATAGGAGTTGCAAGAGCTCCCAAAGTGGGTTTTGAGGCTTTTAGAAATGACCTTGGGCTGGGAGTTACTGTCTCCAATATGCACTGCCTCACACACTCATCCCTACTTCTGTAGTACCAAGGTCGTTGTGTGCAACATTTATACTCAGCTGCAGGTGGAGGACTTGGAAAACAAAAGGATGGCTTTCTCTGTCTTGGGTCTTGATGTAAAGTGAGCAGTATGGAACCCAGACTTTGCATAGAAATGTCTGCAAGAAGTGACTTGGAATGGGCCTCCCTTCCATGAATTGTCTCTGCTTCCAGAGTTAGACCACCTAGCAAAAATTACTGCTGTCTCTCTATGGAGCAAGGTTGTTGAAAATACAATTCATTTTGCCTTTCTCTTCTGGCATGATATTTTAGGCAATGGATTTTCACTTTATTGCAAAGCTATATCTCTGTGATAGGAGCTTTCTCAGTATAAGTCTACTATCTATGCAAATGTGGTTTTTTTATGGAATAATTCACATGGTTAATCTAGCATTCTAAGTACAATTAACTCATGTTTCAATGTTTAATACATATTAAATATTTAATGCAATATTAATTCATAAATATTCTTTTTTTATGTATGCCCTAGCCCTGGGGCTTGAACTCAGTTCCTGGACAATGTCCCTCAGCTAGTGCTCTACCACTTCAAGCCATAGCTCAATTTCTGGCTTTGGTTGTTAATTGGAGATAAGAGTCTCACAGACTTTCCTGCCTAGTCTGGCTTTGAACCATTAACTTCAGATCTCAGACTTCTGAGTAGCTAGGATTACAGGCATGAGCCATTGGCACCCAGCTTAATTCATATGTATTCTTTTTATATGTGTGTGTGCCAGTCCTGGAGCCTGAATTCCAGGTATTTTTTGTTTGTTTTTTTGCTGGTTCATGGGAGATAAGAATATCATGAACTTTCCTGTTCAGGCTGCCTTTGAACTGCAATCCTCAGATCTCAGCCTCCTGAGTAGATAAGATTACAGGTGTGAGCCATCAACGATCAGTTCGATTTATAATCTTGGTTGTTTGTATATACCACTCTGAGGACCAGGATTTGAGTTATGCCCTGTAACTGTCCTCATGTTAGTGAGTCACTGAGCTCTCTACACCTGAACCAACATGTCTATGATTGAGTCGTAGTAACAGCTATCTAGTAAGATTGTTGGAAGGGTTAACTGAGAATGTACAGTTCTTTTTAGTATATAAGGTAACAATTGATTGTTAATTTTATTATTATTCATAAATAGGACATTCATAATAAAGAAGATATATTTCTCCCATTTCTTCACTCGATATAATAGTTTGCCTCTGATCTTACCAGGGTCTTACCAAGTCCACACAGCTAGTAAGTGACCCAAGCTGACTCAGAGTTGGGTTTTCAATTGTGTTGTCTTGTTTTGGAAATACTGGGATATGCTCAGGCACTTGCCAGGCAGGTCCTCCACTTCCTGAGCCACATCCCCAGCCCCTTTTGCCGTAGTTATTTTTCAGATAAGGTCTCACATTCATGCTTATGTAGACTGAACAACGTCTTCTGATTTATGCCTCCTTCATACCTGGGAGAATGAGTGTTCCACCATGCTGAGCTTTTTTTTTTTTTTTTTTTTTTTGGTTGACATAGGGTCTTGTGAACTTTTTCCTGAGGTTGGGTTCAAGTCCCTATCCTCCTGGTCACAGTCTCTCAGAGTAGCTAGGTTGACTAGCATAAGCCATTGCACCACACCTCAGAAGCCTGGCAGGTAAAACTGTCAGTGGGTAAGCAGCATGGAACACCAAGCCAATGCCACCTTTCTCAGCCTATTTCCAGTGGCAGAACACAGAGCTGGGTTTCCTGGTTCTCATGGGATGACAGCCCTCTCACGGCTGGCCAGCCCTCCTGATCCTGCTCCTCTTCCTTCTGATTTTCAGGTGCCTGCAGTCGCCATGCCTCCTCTCCTACAGGTTATCCTCTTCCTCTCTCCTTGTGTGGCTGGAACAAGAGCCAGTCACCTCCTTGAAGGCCTGCGATTGCTGAAGACTGAGTTTGCGCTTCGCCTGTACCGCAGCGTGGCAGCAGGGAGAAATGGAACAAATTTTGTCATCTCACCCACCAGCGTGGCCCTCTCACTAGAGATCCTGCAGTTTGGAGCCCAGGGGAACACGGGCAGGCAGCTGACAAGTGCCCTGGGCTACACTGTGCATGGTAAGAGGCCTGTAAGGCACTGGCTCCTGGCTACCCTTCTTCTCTTCCTCACACTGCAGCTAGCTGCCCACCCAATTCAGGCATCTTAAGACATGGGAGCTCAGCTCCCAGCAGTGCATACAGACAGGACACTCACTAAGTAACAATGGAACAGACTGCCACTGTGGTTACTCTTGATTTTTAAGGCTTCAGGCTCACATTGCATGGCAGTATTTGTTTCATTTCACAGCTCTTTGTAGTCTTTACTGGGCACTAGGCAATGTGGGAAAGGCCTTGCAAACATTTATTCATTACTTCAACAACATCATTAAGATTGATGACTTGGGGGCTGGAAAGTTGGCTCAGTGGTAGAGTGCTTGCCTTGAATGCCTGAGGCCCTGGGCTCGATTCCTTAGCACCACATAAGCAAAAAGAAAAAACCCGGAAGTGGCGCTGTAGCTCAATTGGTAAAGCGCTAGCCTTGAGCTGAAGAGCTATGGGACAGTGCCCAGGCCCAGAGTTCAGGCCCCACGACTGGACCCAAAAAATAAAAAATAAAAAAAGATTGATGACTTGACCTGGTGTCAGTGGCTCATGCCTGTTAGTCCTATCAGGAGGCTGAAATCTGGGAATCAAAGTTCAAAGCCAGCCCAGGCAGGAAAGTCTGTGAGACTCTTATCTCCAACTTACTACCACCAAAAAGAAAAAAAAAAAAGTTTGATGTTTTGCCCCTACTATAGAGATGAGCAAACAGGCCCAGAGAATGAAAGCAGCTTGCTGGAGGTCACACAGACATTAAAGAGCAGAGTTGGAATCAAGTTCAGACTGCTGACACCAAAACCCATGCTTTTGAGTGACTTCTGGCCAGTGCCCAATTCTGTATCTTAGAATAGGTATGCCAGCAGCAGCTTGAACCTCCTGAGGACACCTTGACCTCAGCTGGCCTACACTCAGAGCCCGGCTCCATGCCCAGCCCCAATATCCATCTACCACTCCACAGTGAGGCAGGCTCTTACACACATGATTTTTTTCTTTTTCTCCACGTTATAATAAGATATTAAGCAATAAAAAACAGCATAAATAAATATTTTCAGAAAGCACAGAAATAATTCCAATACAAGCTGGCCAAATCCTCCTTCGGGATGGACTCTTAAGTTGCCAAATAAAGGTTAGCATTCAACAAGTCAGGCTACCAGGGGCCAGCTGAGCACCCATTTTTCTCCATCTATACCCCAACCCCTGCTAAAACAATTCTCATGATCCTCCTGGCTAACAGGCAAATGTGTGCTCTCTCTGGGGACAACTGAAATCAAAAGTTATTTAATAAACTTAAGTTTTGTCAGCAAGTACATCACAACAGTGATAGAATATCAGAATTATTCTCCACTCCCATCAGATTCAGAGCAACACAGAACTCAACGGGGCTCCTGCCGCATGGGCCAGTGTTGGCCAGGAAAGTGGCATCCAGACACATTAGGAAAAATGCACTCCGACATCTCAGCCTTAGAGGAGCCCTGCCCACAGAAACACTCTCCAGCTCAGTGCTGTAAGTGTGTTTATGAGATAGTACAGGAGAGAGAATGATTGGTTCTACTGCAGAATAGAAGGCTCCCCAGAAGTCATGACATCTGAGCTGGGGTGTGAAGAAACAAGAACATGAGAGAAAGGGTCATCATTTCTACCTCAGAACAGTCTGACAGATGTCATGATTGGGGTGAAATTAAATGCCTGTGTCACTACCCAGCAGAAATAGGGTAATAAATTCTGGCTTGTCACAAAGTCATGGTACCTGGCTACCCAGCCATAATAATGAGCAGAGTTTCCATAGAGCCAGTGAGAGAAATGCCAAATGTCAAGAATGCATGATAATCACGGTCTGTGGAACAATAATCCCTCTAATTTTCTTAATCATAAACTGCTTTATTAACTTATGCAGGCATCATTATTATTCACCACTCATATTCATTATTATGAACAGGACTGTGCCATTTTCAGAGTTCTAGGCATTTGAATAATTTTGTGCTTTGGTTTGCTCCACACTAGCTCAGAGAAGCATGTCTACTCTGCTTGAAACTTTCCAGGACCTGCCACCTGCCCTGGCCGTGTCCTTTCTTTGCAAAGTTGATACAAGTCACACTGGTATTAAACCAGCAACAAAGTACATCCAAGGTCTTAGGGCTCTGTGTCCATTTAGTCTATAGGAAGATCCATCCAAGCTTGCAGTGTGACACATCAGCATTGTCAGTATGTGAAAACCAACTTTGCCAGGGTCCTTACCTGTACTCCTGAGGCACAATGTGAGATTCAGGACACACGGAAACAGCCCTTCCTGTCTAAACCACAAGAAACACACGATTTCTCAGTTCCCCTACTTCTTGGGGTTGCGGATGTCTTTACAGATAAATTAACACAGAACACTCACACTTTCTATTAAGCATAAGAACAATTCTAGGAATAGTCATCAGAGACAAAAGCAGTCTGGCCCTGGGGAAAGAATTCTGTCTCACAGAAACCATACACAATCACTAGGCCTCTCTTAATATTCCCAATTTGTAAATAAGAGGTGAACAATTGGCAAAACTCACAGTACTCCGTGGGTTGAGCTGGGACTCAGATTCCAGTTTTCTGACTCCAAATCCTCTATTCTTTCCAGAGTTCCTCAGCCTCACTCCAAGCCATAGAGCAATTATCTGAATGTATGAGCACTGTTCACTCTCTAGCGCTCACCAGAGGCAGCTTTAGTCTCCCCTGTATTATTCAGCCGAAACTGCTGGAGAGCATCCTCCACGTAGTCCTCTTCTAGCTCTCTGGAAATGAAAGTATCAGCATAAAAAAGATGGTTCATACAAGTTGAGAACATACTATACACCACCCTTACAAAGTCAAGAACACCAGGCTCAGAATCTTAGCCAAGGTTAATCCACCAGATTTATTGAAAAGGAAGATGCTGGCCATAACCATCTCTCAAAAAGACTGGTTTTCAAGCAGGACCCAGGAAATTCTTCTGATAATTTCCTTAGAGGTCTATTTGCCCCTCCTGCAGGATGTCAGAATGGACAGATGCTAGCTGAATGAAAGACATCCCCATGGGCATGTCGCCAGAGCCAGAGAAGCAGGTGGTGCAGTAAGAGGGACCCTGGTTGTGTGTGGAATGGGAAGAGGGACCTTCTGCCTGTGCCTGGCCTGAAGCAGATGTGTGGAGATGTACAGCTGGTGACCCGGGCAATCTGTACACCACAGGTTTAACAGCTAGGATACCCACTTGGATGGTCAGGTGTGGGAAGCCTGCAGGACCCAACTGTGTTCAGAATCACCTGTGGGCAGAAAGCCTCATTCCAGCTACAGGATGCCTAGGGAGGCCAGAAGCTGCAGCTTATAAGAATAGCATGAAAATGGAATCTACCATTGACTAAACAGAGAAGAAAGCAATCCCTTGGGTAAATAGTAAATCAGAAGTCCAAACTCTGCCATCGAAGAAGGTGGAAGCAGATCATTTTCCACAATGCTGCTTATTTCTTCAATGTTCTTGTGGCTTCTCACTGACATGCATAAACATGAGCTGTGTGCTGTCTAAAGGGAGATGGGTGTGGGAGAGTTCTTACCCTGCCCTTGTACTTCTCCAAGGGAAAGCATAGTCCTAACCAAGACTGCATTCCAATGGCATTGACAGTCATGGCATGCAGGCTTTGCGGTGGATCTGGGGCCCTAATACACTGATTGAAAGAGCTACATCCAAGCCACCGCCCATCACCATGACTCATGGCATGGCTTCTAATTCACTTTGAATTGGTTGAGTGTTTGAATCCCATCACCTGAGCAGTAGGTCTGCCGTTTTCCTAACTTCAGAATCAACTCCAGCATTTGGCAGTGTTCCTGAATCAGGAAGTTAGAGACAAACAAACAAAAACAAAAAAAAACTCTCAATCACTTAAAGGCTGTTAGTAGACATAGATTTTAAAAACAAAACTTCCATCACCTAAAAGCTGTTAGTAGACTTAGTACATTATTTTTGTGTGAAAAAACTGTACAAAGGGATTACAATTACATGGGCAAAAGTACATTTCTTATCAAGCATTGTAGCCTCCTCCTTTGTTTCCCCTTCCCATCCCTTCCCATCCCCCCCCTCACCCAAACCTCCCCCCTAGAATTAGTAGATTTTATGACAGCTGAGTTTCTTCCTGATCTAGTATAATTTCTTCTGACCCTTTTGTGTTGTTGTTTAAATTCAAGACCTACTTGCTAGGCAGGTGCTTTCCAACTTTAGCTATGCCTCCAGCCCTTTTTGTTTTATGTTATTTTTCAGATAGGGTCTCAAGTGTTTTCCCAGGCAGGTCTTAGCCCATGCCCCTCCTACCTATGACTCTGATGTAACTGCATGGATAGGTGTGACCACCACTTCTGGGTCAGTCTTTGAGATGAGAGTCTCCTTTTATTTCTAGGCTGATGTTGAAATGCAATTCTCCCATCTCAGCCTTGAGAGGCTAAAGCAGAAACCTCTGTGCCTGACTCTACCTTCTAATCTGTGAAGCCAGGCCAGTTCCCACGTGGATTAGTTATGCCATTTCCAACTGAGGTGCATTCTCATATATAAGACTAGGGCAGTATTGCTGAGGCTTGCTTTAATGCACCATGTAGACGAAGGTTGTGCTAACTCCTTCCTTTCATTCACCATTGTTGACTTACTCCGATTTCCCCCCCCAGATCTCAGGGTGAGAGATTGCCTGTATACAGCTTATGCCACACTACGCAACTCCAGCCATGGCACTGTGATGGAGCTGGCCTGCAACCTTTTTGTGCAAGAAGGAACTCCACTCTCCCCTTGCTTTGTGGAGCAGATCTCCTGGTGGGCTAACAGTAGCTTTCAGCCAGCAGACCTAAGAGATCCCAACAGCACCACCATCCAGGCGAACGAAGGGCTATCCAGACAGACGACAGGTAAAACTTAAAGGTCTGAGGGCTACAAGATAGAATGTTACTCCATCACAGGTCAGAAGCCAAAGTGGTGGGTGCTCAGGATCCCCTTGATTGCAGCAGAAGTTTGTCTTTATGGGAGACATACCTGGAGTGACAGCTCTGTGAAGCAATCAAAGCTGACCTGTGCCCCTCTGCCCCTCCCTCTTCCCACCCTCCATAATGACAATATGCACACACACACACATACACACCGATATATACTGTGAATGATATACTTGCAATATTCCCTGCATGATAGCTTTGCCCTCCAAGTACATGACCATGGGACAATTTTGCTGAGCCTCCCGCTGTGAAATGAAGAATAATAATAGGGGAGAGTCGGTGAGAATTTGTTCAAGCATTTAGCACAGAGCATTGTTTGTTAGCCAAACAAAGACCTGGAGCAAAAGCTGACCCTGTACGGTGGTCTGCCTGTCCCTTTCTGGTAACAGATGAAAAATTTAACCATAGACCTCCTAAAACTATGCCCTGAATATCACTGTCTGAACAAAGGCTGAGACTCAACAGGAAACGATGGGAGTCTAGAGGAAGACAGTGTGACGTCTCCAGTCATAGCACCTCCTCAGGCCTGCTCGGGGAGGGAATACCTAATGGTTCCTCATCCCAGACAGTACCAGAACAGCCCAGCCTCTTCAAAAAAAGAAAAACAACAACAACAAGGTCTCCAGCAACATGTAGCTGTTAGCACAATTGGATGCCATATTTGATAGATGTTAACAAGTATGCTACCACCCAGCTACAGAGATGCGTTACTGTGCCCAGAATGGAGTGCAGGCATCAGGACCCGGTCTGACTTCTTTTTTTTTTTTTTTGGTCGGCCATGGGGCTTGAACTCTGGGCCTGGGCGCTGTCCCTCAGCTCTTCAGCTCAGGGCGATCGCTCTACCACTTGAGCTACAGTGCCACTTCCCTGATCTGACTTCTGAATGCTTGCTTTCCATTTCCACCCCCAACCCTGAGATGGCCAGTAGAGAGCACATAGCTGGAACTTGGATCCCTGGTATTAGCAAGGATCTGAGACTAGAAATTTAAAAAATAAAAATGTATATAGAGCCAGAAGCCAGTGGTTCATGCCTATACTGCTAGCTACTTAAAAGACTGAGCTCTGAGGATCACAGTTAGAAAATAGCCTGGACAAGAAAGTCCCTGAGACTTTTATCTCCAATTAAACACACACACACACACACACACACACACACACACACACACACACACACACACACACACACACACACAGAAGTGGAGCTGTGGCTCAAGTGTTAGAGCACTAACCTGGAGCACAAACGCTCAGGGAAAATTCAAGCCCCAAGATGAGCACACACAAACACACACACACACACACACACACACACACACACACACACACACACACACACACACACACACACACACACAAAGTAAATTGAAAAAATAATCACAAAAAATAGAATGATAGAGAAAAAAAGAGGAGAGGGAGAGAGAGAGAGAGAGAGAAGAGAGAGAGACAATAAGAGGGGAGGGAAGACCACATGAGTAAAGATCTTGTTGTCAGGGACGGGAAGGTGGCTCAGTGGTAGAGTCCTTGCCTTGCATGCATGAGGCCCTGGGTTCGATTCCTCAGCACCACATAAACAGAAAAAGCCAGAAGTGGCTCTGTGGCTCAAGTGATAGAGTGCTTGCCTTGAGCTGAAGAGCTGAGGGACAGCTCCCGGCCCAGAGTTCAAGCCCCACAACTGACCAAAAAAAAAAAAAGATCTTGTCAGCATTGAAGCTCTGCACCCTTGTTGTATACTTGTCCCACACCGTGCCCATTGTCATAACACACCAACCCTAGCTCTCCTGCTCACAGGTGAGAACCCAGGAGCCCCACTGCGGGAGCTGGTCAGCACCATGTCTGCTCAGCTTGTGCTTGTGAGCACCATGACCTTCCAGAACACCTGGCAGAGGGGATTCTCCTCCATGGACTCACAGCCTCTGCCTTTCACCTGTGTCCATGGCCTTGTCCTTCAAGTTCCCATGATGCACCAGATGGCTGAGGTCAACTACGGTGAGCCTGCTTCACTTAGGCTGTCGGAAGGGAGAGGAAACAGGGGCATGTGGTGGAGAGAAGAGGCCAGGTCCCTGCTCTGAAGGATCGCATGGAGACCTGTTTTCAGTGGCAAGTGCTCTGGGCTGTGGGTGGGGCTAAAGGAAAGCCCGGGACCCTAGGGTAGTGGGAGGTTCTTAATAGACGGGCCTTCAGAGAGCTTGCACCGACAGGACAGTGAGGTGGCAGATGTCACAACTGCTTGACATTTCTTTCTGCTTAGTAAGAAGGGAAGTTAATGGGAAACCAAAAACATTTGGGCCAAGCAATCTCCCCTGGTGTACATGCAATGTAGATCAAGTGAGGGCAAGGATGGAATCCAGAAGGTTCTTCAAAGCCCCTCAGACTGAAGGACCATGGGTTCTGTGTGTGCCCACCTGCCTGATGGCCACTCATCCTGGTGAGAGTAGGGTTAGAAATTAGAAGTGCCAATGCTAGCAAGTGCCTGGACGCCACATGTATGGTAGATTCCAACAGTGCTGTACTACAGGAGAGCAGGCCTCACCCCTTCTCCACACTTACCCTCCAAGTGGTTCCCCGGCTGTGGAGCTGTAGAGCCCACAGTCTTACTTAAAGAAACATTCATGAGACTTCACCAGCTTGCCAACCTTGGTTTCAGAAAGCTCTGCTATTCTGCTAATCCTTTTCCATTCTGTGTGTGCTCAGTAAATATATTCATTTGTTTAGTCAAACAATAATTACTCATTGAGGTCAAGTAAGAGGAGAACTGAAGGAAGTATACTGGACAATTAAATATGTAAGTATGGTTTAGTATAGTTCTTGTTCTCATTTTATTGCTGCTGTTCTGACACACTGGCTGGTTTGATGGGAAGCTGCGGGATCATAGGCAGGCCCCATATGACTCTTGTCCCTCCCAGGATGTGCAAGTACAGTGCCGAATGGCTGGTACATAGTGGATGTCCAGTAAGTACAGACTAGGTGACACGTGCAATAAGAAGTATATCCTTTCTTTTCCTCCTGAGCCTAAGCATCTGCCTTAATGGTCTGCCAGTTCTGCTGTTCCCCAACATACACCAGAGCCTTGTTTTTCTTGTCTCCCAGGAAGGAGATCCAGTTTGGAATCTACCCAGAGGCTCCCCTGCCCTTCTGGATTGTCTGCATAACTCTCTGTCCCTTTCCTATCCCTGGATCTAGTCATTGCCAGATTTTTCACTAGCAAATTTGGCTGAAGCTCCCTGTCACTAGCCATCTGTGTCTGCTGTCACCTGCTACCTCACATCCTGCTAAAATTATGCTCTGCCTGGTGGCCTGGACTTGTCCTCAGCAAGTCATTTTTATTGCCCCCAAGCTCCCAGCTGTTATCCTATGGCCTGTTTGCTTAGATGATAAATTACAAATGGTCAGTCTCTAAGTCAGATCCAGCTCATGTCTTCTTGGGTCTGTGAGAAAAATCTCACATGAAATCTGGATTTTTGGAAAAATAAGGAAACTTAAACACAAAGAGACTGGGTCCTGTTAAGCCACAAATTCTCCTTTTCGACAGGATATATAGTACCTGTACCATTACAACCTGTGCTTGGCCACTGCAGGACTGTGACTTGGGTCCTGTGAGATGTCTTAGAGATTCTGGGCCTTAAGCTCAGGAAGAGACCATGCTGTCCAACAGTATTAGGCCTCTAGCTGATTCTTAAGGGTGATTATGTCCAATCCGGTAAGCCTGCCTCTTTCTGGGGTCTGGTACTGTTTAGTCCTCCCTTGGTTCCTGGGACATTGCTAATTCTTGCTGCCCTGAACCCCCAGGTGTGTTCCGGGATGCCGTGGAGCATGAGGTGGGAGTGCTGGAGCTGCCTTTCTTGGGAAACGTGGCCAGTTTGTTCCTGGTTCTGCCCCGGGACAAAAATATAGACCTGGGCCTCATTGAGCCACACCTCACAGCTAGAGTCATCAATCTCTGGACAAGCAGGCTGAAAAGATCCAGGATGGATGTGTTCCTTCCCAGGTGAGTGGCTATCTTCCCCTCACACAACCTGCTCACAGCAGTCGCAGGACCTGGATTTAGAACTCTAGGTTCTGTTCCTATTCCCAGTGCTGGCTTATCGGATGTACCTCTAGTACTTCAGCCAAGAAATGTTGTTCTAGACTGAGTCCATTCCCAGAGTGTACTGAACCTTATCATATCATTCAAAGTATACAAATTGCATCAAAAATGAAGAGGCAAGATGGTTTATGTATTTAAACAAATATGGATGCAACCCAAATTCAAAGCCAAATTAAGGATTAAAAATTTGAGATCTGAAGTCCTTGGGCTAAAGGTTCTCATTTCCTCCAAATAGTGAGGGCCTCTCTTTTAAGACTATCCAATTGATACAAATTTCCAAAAGTTAAATGGTGGTGTTAGATTTTGCTTACCCCGCTAACCTCATTGCCTTGCAAAAGGTTTCTTCCATATATATATATATACATATGTATATATATATATATAATGGAGTGCGGGCTGGGAAGGTGGCTCAGTGGTAGAGCGCTTGCCTTGCATGCATGAAGCCCTGGGTTCAATTCCTCAGCACCACATAAGCAAAAAGAAAAAAAGCCAGAAGTGGCGCTGTGGCTCAAGTGGTAGAGCGCTAGCCTTGAGCTGAAGAGCTGAGGGACAGCGCCCAGGCCCAGAGTTCAGGCCCCACAACCGGACCTAAAAAAAAAAAAAAAAAAAAAAAAAAATGGAGTGCATCTTTGGGACACTCAGGATCAGAGTGAGTTTACAATCAATTTGTAGTCAGCATAAAGGGAGGAATGCCATCCAAGGGCTCATTTTCAGCAGATGAATTCCTCCCGCTCCTGTCCATCCATGGCCTTGGCCTCACTCCATAGCCAGGGTTCTCAGGGGCAAAGGCAAAGGCCTGGCAGCACTCCCTCAAGCAGTTAAAAATAAGTCCATGTGTTGGAACAAAAACATACAGAGAAAGATCCAGTGAGTTAGGGCCAAAGTCTAATGTGGGATCAGACATAACCCAGGGCAGAGGTGAACTTTACTCTCAGATAAAGTCTATCTTCAAAATCAAATATTTGGACTTCAGACCAAATCTGGATATTTCAACAGATCTCTCTGGCATGGAGTTGAAGAAACTCTCATCTTGTTATATTAGAAAGCAGCTTAGTGAAGGGTAGAGAAGGAACTCTTCACAGTCAAACACAGAGAGAAAAAGCAGCCCATTGCATTAATTTGCCATATCATTTTAGATTTAGGGGACAGATGTCTGGCTCAACTTGGAGCAACTGATATAAGCAATAATCCTCAGAGAAATGCCCAACTCCATCAAGAACTCTGTTTCCTGATTATGCCTTTAAATGTCTCAAGCCAAGCATGGTGGCTCATGCCTGTAATCCCAGGACTTGGAAGGCTAAGCAAGGAGGATCACCAGTTTCAAGCCCATTTGAGATACACAGCAAGCCCAATTTTAGCCCCAGTCCAGGCACATTGGCTTACTCTGATAACCTCAGTTATTTGGAAGGCAGAGAGAGAGATAGGGATGATAATGGTTTAAGTCCTACGTGAGCAAATGTTAACAAGACCTCCATCGACACAAAGCTGGGTGTGGTGGCACATCCTTGTGGTCCAGATACATAGGAGGCCAATGATAGAATCATTGAAGTTGAGGCCAGCCATGAGAAAAACTATGAAACTCTATCTGAAAAATAACTAAAGCAAAGAAGAGCTGTGTGTGGTTCAAGTAGTAGGGTAAGGGTACCCAAGTAACAAGCAGGAGGCTCGGAGTACAATTCCAGTACTGCCAACAACAAATCACTGATGTTCTAACCCCTCAGTAATGGTAAACCTCTGGAGGACAGAGAGAGAGAGAAAGCATGAATCTTAGCTCCCTAACTATTGGCTAAACTTGGCATCCTTCTGATAAATTATTTTTTAATCTCCCTAAGATTCCTGTGTAAGAAATATACAAGTTTTTAGAATGAGGCCACTTTACAACTAAACTAGTTAAAAAAAAAAAAAGAGGAGAGACAGAAGAAGGAAAGAAGGGAGGAAGGAAGGAAAGGGAGGGAGGGAGGAAAAGAGGGAGGAAGCAGGGAGGGAGGGAGGTGCTGGTGGCTCATGCCTGAAATCCTAGCTACTCAGGAGGCTGAGATCTGAGGGCCATTGGAAGCCAGCCAGAGTAAGGAAAGTCTGAGACTCTTTTCTCCAATTAATCACTCCCAAGCTGGAAGTGATGCTGTGGCTCAAAGTGGTAGGGCCCTAGTCTTGAGTACAAAAATTCAGGGATAATGCCCAAACCCTGAGTTAAAGCCCATGACCAACCAAAAGAAAAAAAGGAAGGAAGAAAGGAAAGAAGGAAGGAAGGAAGGAAGGAAGGAAGGAAGGAAGGAAGGAAGGAAGGAAGGAAGGAAGGATGAAGGAAGGAAGGAAGGAAGATAGGAAGAAAGGAAGGAAGAAGGAAGTCAGACAGGCTTAAACCCTTTAGGAATCAGCCAAAAAGAACTAAAACTTGTTTTAGGTCTAGATTTGAATATAAACTTTAAACTATTGTAGGCACAAAGTCAACTTGTATGTAAGAGTTTCCTCTGGTCCCATCAAATTATTCTTCATCATTTAGTAGACAATGCCTTTAATGTCAAGTCTGCATTTAATGAATAAAACCTTAGTTATTAGGTCAACAACATGGTAGGAAGCTGAACATGAGCATTTTTAATATTAGATATGATACTACATTAGCTTGTTTCATACTGACTTGAAAAAAATACCTGAGTCTGGATACTCTATAAAGAAACAAAGTGGGACTGGGAAGGTGGCTCAGTGGTAGAGCGCTTGCCTTGCATGCCAGAGGCCCTGGGTTCGATTCCTCAGCACCACATAAGCAAATGAAAAAAGCTGGAAGTGGCGCTGTGGCTCAAGTGGTAGAGCTCTAGCCTAGAGCTGAAGAGCTGAAGGACAGTGCGTACGCCCAGAGTTCAGGCCCCACGACCGGACCCCCCAAAAAAATAAAGAAACAAACAAACAAACAAAGTATTTATTTAGCTCACAGCTCTGGAAGTTCACAAACAGGATCTTCTAGCTATATGATAATGTGGAGGATGGTGTCCTGGAGCACAATGGGGAAGCAGAGATCACATGGCAGAGAAATTATGGACCAGCTTTGTTATAATAACTCACCCCCGTGGAACTACAGGCAAGAACTGTATTCATCCCTTCCAAGAGTGATGTCCCTAGTGTTCACCTCCCATCAGGCCTCATCTCTTAAACATTCTACCACTTAAACACAGTCACGCTAGGGACCAAGTTTCTCACATGTTAATCTCTTGGGGAAACACTCAGATGATGTCCAAACCACAGCATTTATGTGTTTGTTTAAAAAGTTACCAGGTCTCACACATCCAAAATGAGTTTTGCCCTTCCTTGAAAAAAACTGATGCTCCTCACATGTTGCCTATGCTTCTCTTTTTTAAAAAAAATATTTTATTATGAAAATACTGTACAGAGGTGTTACAATTACATGGGCAAGGTAATGAGTACATTTCTTATCAAGCATTGTAGCCTCCTCCTTTGTTTCCCCTTCCCATCCCTTCCCAGCCTCCTCCCGCTCCACCACCCAATCCTCCCCCCCCCCTTGCCTATGCTTTTCTAAAGATATTTTGCTTCTTTTTAAAATTGAGATATATGTACATATCCTCAGATTCATCCTTTTAAAAAGAACAATTCACAAGTTAGTGTTCTTACAAAATTGTGCAGCCATCACTACTATATAATTCTGGAACATTTTCATCATCTCAAAAAAGAAACCTCCAAGACAGTCACTTCTCATTCCTGTTGGATCCAGGGCAACCCACTCATCTTCTCTGCCTCTGATGGAAATTTCATGTAAATTAAAACATACAATATGTAGTTGCCATTTGTGTCCAGTTTCATTCATCTAACATGAAATTTGTAAAGGCTTATCGTGTGTGTGTGTGTGTGTGTGTGTGTGTGTGTGTGTGTGTGTGTGTGTGTGTGTGTGTGTGTGTGTGAGTCCTGGGGAATGAACTCAGGGCCTGGGCACTGTCTCTGAACTTTTGTACTCAAGGCTGGAATTCTACTTTCACAGTTCCACTTCTGGCTTTTTGATAGTTAATTGGGTTAATATTGGGCTATGTGGTAACTCTACAGTATGGAGTTAAAGCACTTTCAAGATATTTTCCAAGTGGCTATACTATTTGATATTCTCAGGGAATTTCTTGTCTAGGCTGGCTTTGAACCTCAGTCCTCATATCTCAGGCTCCTGAGTAGTTAGGATTATAAGTGTGAGCCATTGGCAACCAGCTATTAAAGTTTATCTTACTTTAACTTGAGCCAGCATATCATCTCTTTTATTGCTGAATAATATTCTAATGCATAGAAACACTATTTTGTTTAACCATTCTTAATTTTTATAAATATTAAGTACCAGTACCCTTTTTTTTACTTATATCCACTTTTAGCTACTACATTCATATGCATATTTTATTTATTTATTCATTTATTTTTGTCAGTCGTGGGGCCTGAACTCTGGGCTTGGGTGTTATCCCTGAGCTCTTCAGCTCAAGACTAGTGCTTTACCACTTGAGCCACAGCACCATTTCTGGCTTTTTTCTGCTTATGTGGTGTTGAGGAATCGAACCAAGGGCCTCTTGCATGCAAGGCAAACACTCTACCACTGAGCCACCTTCCAGCCCTGTATGCATATTTTTATATCTATTTACCTATTTATCTATCTACTATATCTATCTATTATGTGCATATGCACATGTGTGTATGCATGCATGCGCATGTCTGTGTGTGTGTGTGTGTGTGTGTGTGTGTGTGTGTGCTGGTATTGTGGCTTAAACATAGGGCCTAAATGCTGTCTTTAAGCTTTCTGTGCAAGGCTAATGCTCTACTGCTTGAGCTATAGCTCCACTTCTGGCTTTTTGCTTGTTAATTGGTCTTACAGATGTTCCTGCCTGGGCTGGTTGTAAGCCACAACCCTCAGATCTCAACCACCTGAGTAGCAAAGATTACAGGCATGAACCACCTGTATTTAAGTTTTTTGCATACATCTAAGAATAGAATTACTGGGTTATGTATTTTAAGTGACTAATGAAGTATGGCATCTTTCCATGTGCTGATTTGTAATTTGTATCTTTTCTGAGGGATACTTATTCAAGCATTTCTCCATTTTTAAGTTGGTTGCCTTTAAATCATAGAGTTGTGACAGTTTAAAATTTTATTTGAGTTATATGATTTGTAAATGTATTCTCCCATTCTCTGGGTTGTCTTTCACCTTCTTGACAGTGTCCTATGAAGTTGTTGATTTTGATGAAGTCAAATTAATCATTCTTTTATTTCTTGTGTTTTTGATTACATCTAACAAATCATTGCCTAACCAAAGTCACAAAAAATTATGTCCACTTTTTTAATGTTTTTTATGGTAAAAATACTATATAGAGGGGTTACAGTTACATGAGCAAGGTAATTAGTACAGTTCCTATCAAGCATTGTTGCCTCCTCCTTTGTTTTTCTCCTACCATCCCTTCCCTCCCACCTCCAAAACACACTGCCCCCACCCCGCCTAAATTGTAAGGTTCATTTTTCAACAGACTGTCTTGTACATCTCATTGTTACAATGGGTCAACCTGTATCACTATTTAAACATTTTGTTTTTTTCCCTTCCCCTCCCCAAATTAGACTGACATCAAATACACTGAAAATGGGTTATACCGTGGGGAAGAAACATACAAAGAAACAAAAAAAAAAATCACATGGTACATTATAAATACATTAGAAACAATAGCAAGAAAGAAAATAACCAACCACTTGTGTCCCTATCTTGGGCTTCATTTCCCTTAACATCATCTTATCTGGTCATATGTACATAGCTTTTGACCTTTTCTGCTTGGCTCAGACATATACTAGTTATTGCAAATAAGGGAAACCATGGGACCTATGTTTCTTTGGGCCTGGCTTACTTCACTTAATATAATTTTTTCCAAGTCTTTCCATTTCCTAACAAATGGGGTGATGTCATTTGTTATGATGGAGGCATAGAATTCTATTGTGTGTGTGTGTGTGTGTGTGTGTGTGTGTGTGTGTGTGTGTGTGTGTGTGTGTGTGTGTGTATCACATCTTCTTGATTCATTCATCTACTGAGGGGCATCTGAGTTGGTTCCATATCTTAGCTATGGTAAATAATGCTGCAATAAACAAAGTTGTGCTGGTAGCTTTAGTATGGTCTTATTTGTGATCATTTGGGTAAATGCCCAAAAGTGGGATTGCTGGGTCATAGGGGAGCTCTATGTGGAGTCTTTGGAGGAACCTCCATACTGCTTTCCAAAGTGGTTGAACAAGTTTATACTGCCACCAACAGTGCAGTACGGTTCCCTCTGGCCACAAGCCCTCCAGCAACTGTTGTTATTCGAGTTCTTGATTATAGCCATTCTAACTGGGGTGAAGTGATATCTCAATATTGTTTTGATTTGCATTTCTTTTATGGCTAGAGAGGTTGAGCATTTCTTCATGTGTCTATTGGCCATTCTTATTTCCTTTTCAGAAAGTTTCTCTTTAAGTCTTTAGCCCACTTATTTATTGGTCAGTTGTTTCTTTGAGGAATTGTTGTTGGGGGATTTAATTTTTTGAGTTCCAAGTATATTTTAGATATGAGACCCTTGTCCGTTGTATGGCGAATGAAGATCTTCTCCCAATCCATGGGCTTTTAATGGATCTTGCTAGCTATGTCTTTTGCCATGCAGAAGCTCTGCAGCTCATGCAAGTCCATTTGTCCAACCATTCTTTGATTTGTTGTGTTTCTGGGTCTCTAGTAAGAAAATTTCAGCCTGTGCTAGGGATCCCAAGAGTTTCTCCTCTTCCCTCCTGTAATATTTTCAGAGTGTCTGCTTTGAGTTCAAGGTCTTTGATTCATTTGGAGTTGATTCTGGTGCAGGGTGATATATAAGAATCTAGCTTTAGTTTTCTACATGTGATTAACCAATTTTGCCAGCACCATTCACTGAAGAGGCTGTCTTTCTTCCATTCTATTTTTTTAGCACCCTTATCGAAGATTAGATGGCTATAGATTTGTGGGTTTATTTCTGGGATTTCAATTCTATTCCATTGGTCCTGAGGTCTGTTCTTGTGCCAGTACCAAGCTGTTTTGATTATTATGGCTTTGTAGTAGAGCTTGAAATTTAGTATTGATATTCCTCCAGCACTGTTCTTTCTGTTAAGGATCGTTTTAGCTATGCGGGGTCTTTTATTGTTCCATATGAATTTTTGCATTGCCTCTTCTGTTTCCTTGAAGAATGAGGTTGGAATATTGACAGGTATCGCATTGAATTTGTAGATAGCCTTGGGACATATTGCCATTTTCATGATTTTGATCCAATCCAGGACCATGGAAAGTTTTTTACTTTCTAAGTTCTGCTTTGATTTCCTTTTTCAGGTTTTTAAAGTTTTCATCGTAGAGGTCATTCACTTCTTTAGTTAATACCTAGGTATTTTATTTTTTGTGGGGCTATTACAAAAGGAGTTGCTTTCCTGATTTCAGCTGGGCTCTTCTTATTGTTGGCATACAGAAAAGCCATTGATTTTTGAGGGTTAATTTTATACCCTGATACTTTGCCAAAGTTTCCAATCAGTTCAAATAATTTGGGAGTGGAGTCCGTGGGATTCTTTAAATACAAGATCATGTCATCTGCAAAGAGGGAGAGTTTTACTTCATATTTCCCTATGTGTATCTCCTTTATGTTTGCATTTTGTCTTATTGCTGTAGCTAGGCATTCTAATACTAAATTGAAGAGAAGTGAATAGAGTGGATATCCTTGTCTTGTTCCTGAGTTTAGAGGAAATGGCTTTAGTTTTTCACCATTAATTATAATGCTGGCTGTAGGCTTGTCACATACAGCCTTTATCGTATTGAGGAATGTTCCATGGATTCCTAGTTTTTCCAGAGCCTTCATCATAAAAGGGTTTTGGATCTTGTCAAATGCTTTTTCTGCATCTATTGAGATAACCATGTGGTTCTTGTCCTTGCTCAAGTTTATGTGATGAATTATATTAATTGATTTGCATATATTGAACCAGCTTTGCATCCCTGAAATGAATCCTATTTGATCATGGCGTAGGATTTTTTGGATGAATTGTTGAAGTTGATTGGCCAAAATTTTGTTGAGAAGTTTTGCATCAATGTCCATAAAAGAAATGGGTCTATAGTTCTCTTTCTTTGATGAATCCCTGCATGGTTTGGAGATGAGGGTTATGATGGCTTCATAGAAAGAGTTCAGTAGTGAACTATCTCTTTCAATTTCATTGAAGAGTTGGAGGAGTATTGGTGTGAGTTCTGCTTTGAAAGCCTTGTAAAATTCTACTGTAAATCCATCTGGTCCTGGGCTTTTCTTAGATGGGATGTCTCTTCTTGCTGTTTCTATTTTGATTCTTGATATGGGTCTGTTAAGTTGGTTTAGTTTCAGCAAAAGGTTAAAAGAGATTAAAAAAAAAAAAAGAACATACACATGTATTACAGGACTTTTTTTGGTGGCTTCTGGTGTTTTGTTCTAATTTTATTCCCTTGTGGTGTGAGTGAATGCAGGGCATAACTTCAATGTTTCTGAATTTGGACAAGTTTGCTTTGTGACCTAAAATGTGGTCTAATTTGGAAAATGTTCTGTATACTGCTGAGAAGAACGTGTATTCTGATTCTGCTGGGTGATATATTTGGTAGATGTCTGTTAAATCTAGTTGATCTATGCAGTTGTTTAGATCTGCAGTTTTTCTGTTGAGTTTTTGCTGGGTTGATCTATCTAGTGGGGATAGTGGTGTGTTAAAGTCCCCAACAATTAATGTCTTTGGATCTATGTGAGATTTGAGGGAAAGTAGTGTTTCTTGGATAAATTTGTGTGTTCCATTGTTTGGTGAATAGATATGTAGAATTGTAATATCCTCCTGAGAAGAGATCCTTTAATTAGTATGCAGCAACCTTCTTTATCTCTTCTCACTAATTTTAATTTGAAGTCTATTTGATCTAATATTAGGATTGCAACTCCTACTTGTTTATGGGGGCCGCTTGCTTGGTAGATTTTATTCCAGTCTTTCACTTTCAGAATATGTTTGTTTTTATGGGCAACATGTGACTCTTGAAGGCAGCAGATAGAGGGATCTTGCTTTTTAATCCAACTTGACAGTCTGTGTAGATTAATTGGAGAGTTAAGTCCATTAATATTGAGAGTTAGGACTGAGGGATGTTTGGTAGTTCCTGCCATGTTATCTACCTTCTTGGGGGTTGTGACAACTGGGTTCTTACTATGGTTCTTGTATTCTCAGTTTGGGTGCGGTTTCTTGGCCTTTATTGTGGTCTTGTTGGTCTTCTATGTGTAGGGACATCTTTAAGTATCCTTTGTAGGGCTAGTTTGGTGGAGATATATTGTTTCAATTTTCTTTGTTATGGAAGGTTTTTATTTGACTTTCGGTTATGAAGGAGAGTTTAGCTGGGTACAGTATTCTTAGTTGATAGTTGTCTTTAGGGCATGGCATACATCATTCCAGGCTTTTCTTGCTTTAATTGTCTCTGCTGAGAAATCTGAGGTTATGCTAAATGTTTTCCCTTTATAGGCGATTGATCTTTCCTCCTTGACAGCTTTAAGGATCCTTTCCTTGATCTGGATTGATCCTGTGTGGATTATAATGTCACCATGGGATGTCCTGTTCTGGTCTGGTCTATTTGGGGTTCTAAAAGCTTCTTGTATCTGAATAGGCCTATCTTTTTGCATGGTTGGAAAGTACTCTGCTAGTATCCTGTTAAATAAATTTCCTAGACCATTAACTTCTGTCTCTAGGTGCTCCTCTACACCCATCATCCTCAGATTAGGCCTTCTGATGTTGTTTTCTAAATATTGAATAGATCTACCATATTTCTTGGATTTGTCCTGGATAGTTGTACGTTCTTTCTCTATAATATCTAAGCTGTCTTCAATCCCAGAGATTCAATCTTCTGAATGGTCTAACCTACTGTCAAGATTTCTACTTTGTTTTTATTTCCTTTCCTTCTAATTGATCGGCTTTGATGGCTTCAAATTCTTTGTTGGAGCTTTGTTTTAGATCTTGTATAGACTTCTTCCTTAATCTGTTGTTCAGTGTTTATTCTCAAATCCCTTAGTTGATTGGTTATGGTTTCATTGGACTCCCTTTCCTTCTTAAGGGCTCCATTCAACATTCCCATTGTGGTCTCCCTGGATTCCTTCAGCTATCTGTTTATGGATTCCATGAATGCCTCTATTGATCTTTGTCTATTCTTATCCTGCTCACACAATTCCTGTATTACTCTTTGATTAGCTTCCTCACGCGCATACAATTCCTGTATTTCTCTTTGACTGTTCTCAGCCTGCTCATGCAATTCCTGTATTACTGTTTGACTGTTCTCAGCCTGCTCACGCAATTCCTGTACCAATTTTTGAGTAGCTTCCTCAAGCTCAGGAGATTCCTGTATTAATTTTTGGTTAGCCTCATCATGCTCATGTAGTTCCTGTACTAATCTTCGGTTTGCCTCATCTCCCTCCCTATCACTCTCACACTGAGTCCTTTGCAGGCTTTCAATCTTTTCATTCACCATGCTTACCAGTAGTGTTTGTAGAGCTTTTTGGGAACTCTCCTCTGGATTATTCATTATCTGTTCTGTCCCCTGATTATCATGAGTGGGAGTTGAGATACCTGGACTTGCCATTTTTCTTGTTTCTCCAGTTTGTTCTGCCTTCTCCAGTTTTTTCTGCCCATTTGGTATGAAAGTAACACCAATTTCATGCTTGAACACTATTTTAAGGCAAGCATCAACCAGAGTCCTGTAGTTGTACAGTCAAAAAGGCTGCAGATAAATCTAGTTCAACAGATACAATCTATGCAACATCAAACAACTATGGATTAATGGGCTAAGAACATTGGGGAGGCTTTCATTAGGCCAGAAATTAATAGGTTTAGGGGGAATTGTGGGGGGAAATAGGATTAGAGGGATGTGGAGAGGTAAAAGAAAAGAGTGAATTTAATCAAGTCCTAATCTCAGAGAGGAAGTGGATAGAACAGAATGAAAGGAGAGAGATAAAGAAACAAGTAAAAGGGCTGGGAAGGTTGCTCAGTGGTAGAGCGCTTGCCTTGCATGCCTGAGGTCCTGGGTTTGATTCCTCAGCACCACATAAGCAAAAAGAAAAAAGCCGGAAGTGGCGCTGTGGCTCAAGTGGTAGAGCTCTAGCCTTGAGCTAAAGAGCTGAGGGACAGCGCCCAGGCCCAGAGTTCAGGCCCCATGACCAGACCCTCCCCCCAAAAAAAAGAAACAAGTAAAAAATGAAAAAACAAAATTTTAAATTTAAAAAATGAAACACTTAAAATTATGTAAGTATAAATAAATAATACTACTATTAAAGAAGTTAAGCCTAAGAGGTTGTGAATTGAGTAATCAATTCCTGAATTAAGTATGTACACAATGAGGGATAAGGTCTAATAATCAAGGATGGATATATATCTGGGGATGAGCAGAACAGCAATTATGTCATGCAAAAAAAAAAAGGGCCAAAGGTCAAAAGAGATTAAAAAAAAAAAGAACACACACACACACCTAAAATTAAAATTATGAAAGAAAAAAATAGAAAACACTTAAAAATTTTTTAATTAGGTAGAAAAAAGAGTTGGGTTTTTTTTGGGGGGGGAGGGAGGTGGAAGATCTTGTATCTACCCGGTGTCTGTAAGCAGTCTCTTGGTGGAGTCTACGGTTTGCTTGTGGTGTTTGGTTTTCCTGTGGCTTGATTGGTTTCTTAAGTCAGTTTGTTTGAGCAGGCAGAAAAAAGCTCTGCTTTACCCAGGACTTTGTGATCCTCCTCCTAGGCTAGTTCAGAGGGAGGGAGATCTGCTTTGAGTACCACAAAAGTGGGAGATGGCTGTTTCCTCTAGCTTGGAGTTGCTGTGATGAGGCTAGGTTCTGGGTAGGGTTGAGGCCTATCAGCAATCAGTAGCATTTCCCTGAGGGGCTAGCTCCTGAGACACTCACAGAGACCAGCCTGGAGCCATTCTCCGGATTTATGTTTACTGAGTTTCAATTATTTGTCTTTTACCTAGCCTGCTGCTGAGACTGAGAGTCTAGGCTGCAGTGGGGAGGGGCAGCCTCATGCTGTTTACCCAGTGAAGAAAGCCACTCTTGTGGGGGTGGAGCTTTCTCTGCCTGGGAAAGGCAGCTTTCCCCTGAGTGGAGCTGAGCCCAGCAGGTCAGGTCAGTTCAGGTTCCTGTAACCTGTGGAATGGTTCCTATTGTTTTCTTCCAAGGCCTGAGTTGGAGCTAGCTGCTTCCACCAGGCCTATGTCAGTATCAAAAATGGAGATCTTCTCTGGTGGTGGGGGTGGGGCTACCTCCCCCCCCCCCCCCCCCCCCCCCCCCCCGCTGCTCCCTGAGAAGAAGTAAGGATGTCTTGGGTCTACTCACACCAGCCTCTTAGTTTCTGGGCCGTCCATGGTTTGCAATCAGCAGGATGAAGATTTCTGCTCCTTGTCAGTTCTTGCTGGTGGTGAGTAGAATCCACTCACACATGTGTCTGGCGCCTTTGTCCCAGACTCACTCTGTTGATATGGTGCCGGCAACAGCCACTGTTGGCCCCCCACTGCTGCCACCATCGTGGCTACTGGCAAGTGCTCAGATCTGTCTCCTTGACAGAGCTGCCTGTCCCTCTCTGGCCAAACTCTCTGTACTGTGATGGCACACTTGGTGTGATTCTCTAGCCTAGCACCGTTCAGTAAACTAACACTAAAACTGCTTTCCATGTTTAGCCTCCAGCTTCTCCTCTGCCATCTCGGATTCCTTTTTTGTCCATTTTATTTAGGCATTTTATAGTTTTCCTTTTACTTCTTAGGTCTTTAGTCCATTATTAATTAATTGCTATATGGGTGAAACTTGAACAACTTTGAGTCTAGAGATGTCAACTTCCCCCACAGTGGAAAATTCACACATACATAACTTGCTTTAGGGAGCAAGTATTAGGGCTCATTTTTACTGCTGTTTTTAGTATGCTAAAATGGTATTATTCAGTTTTACCGCCCAAAATATTCACCATAGTTGGTTTCAAACAGCTTTTCTCAATATCATTGAGAAAGCAAAATAAAATCACAACAATAAAACTACAATGGTATACCCTATGTATTGTTCTGATCACTTAGAATTATGTTCTTTAATTTTCACAACACTGAAAAAACCCACTATTATATTCACCTCAAAAGAGGAAACCGAGGCAAGGACAGGTAAAGGAACTTGCACTGGAGATAAAGAAACTAGTTCCCTCTCCACTATTAAGATACTAAGCCCAAACTCAAAGCCCAGCCATTGAAACCCTAAGGTCATAGTCTTTATCACTATGTTTCAGCATTCAGTTTTCAAAAAGATGTTTTAGATGTGTGGCTGAAGTAGTGTTATGCCAGTCTAGCAAGCAGGCTGCCTAACTTCAATCCCAAGACTACCAAAAAGAAAAGAAAAAAGATGTCCTCAGTATGTAAGACATTTTTGAAAAATGTCTGCCTATTTGTAAAAAGTATATACCTTTTTTTTCAGAATTGTTCTAAAAACAATCCAAAATACAGCTTCATGAGAAAGCCTGATACTTTTGTGTAAAATACTGGTTCCATTACCCAGTATAGTCATGAAGATCTTTGCTAGTAGCTGGTCTTGGTCAATATTTTTACTTTCCTGGAAATGCCACATGCTTTATAGGAAAGACCATCTAAATTCCACTGTGATTTTTTTCAAAAAAGAAAGACAGACACACATACACACCTTCAAAGAGACAGAGAGAGGAGTTAAATTATAGTTCCTGGCACTGGTGGCTAATGCTTGTAAACCTAGCTACTCAGAAGACTGAGATCTGAGGACAGTGGTTCAAGGCCAGCATCAGGAAGAAAGTCAGTGAGACTCTTACCTGTGCTTAATCACCAAAAAAGCAGGAAGTAGAGATGTGACTCAAGTGGTAGATTTTTAAGAAAAAAGATCAACATCCCATTTGAAGGATTTTTTAACAGCAAAGTTTAAGGGCTTTGCCCTTGGGGACATGTTGTGAAGTTGACATTCTGATGCTTACTGCTCTCCAGGGCTTCCTAGGCAAACTAAGGTTCATTCCTTCTCTCCCTGTGGTGAAGGCATTCCCTACATAAAGCAAAGCACATAGGAAATGTGGCTAACCCATAGAAACAGCTATACCATCTTTTTTTTTTGCCAGTCCTGGGACTTGATCTCAGGGTCTGGGTACTGTCCCTGTGCTTCTTTCATGCAAGGCTAGTGCTCTACCACTTGAGCCACAGCTCCACGTCTGGCTTTTTAAATAATTTACTGGAAATAAGAGTCTCACAGACCTTCCTGTCAGTGCTGGTGAACTGTAATCCTTAGATCTCAGCCCCTTGAATAGCTAGGATTATAGACATGAGCCACCAGTGCCACTCTTAGTTGTCAATTCATCAAAAACTTTTCTGTACCTCCTGTGTCAGTGATATTGCCCAAATTGAGAGATAGCAAAGCACAGATGATCCAAATCTGGGCTCCACACTCACACACCTGGGTTTGAATGGAGGTTTATCACATACTCATTAGGGCACCCTGGGCAGGTTTCTTAAGCTCTTTAGCCTCAAATTTCTGATCTAGTCTGAAGATAGTAAGAACATGGCTACATGAAGATGAAATAAGAATCCATATACATCTCTTACAACAAGGCCAAGAGCAAAATGTCAGCTCTAAATATTACTAAGAAATAATCACACACTGGGATAACCTCTCTCATCAGGTCATTTATAATATCATAAAGAATGGTTATAGAACACAGAATGCTCTATACATCATAAAGGTAAAATAAACACTAATACAGCTTTATGAATTATGGCTCACCGGGTGCTGGCGGCTCATACCTGTAATCCTAGCTACTCAGAAGGCTGATATCTGAGATCATGGTTCAAAGCCAGCCCAAGCAGGAAAGGCCATGAGACTCTTATCTCCAATAAACCACTAAAATCTGGAAGTGACACTGAGGTTCAAGTAGTAGAGCACTACCCTTGAGCTGAAGAGCTAAGGGACAGCGCCCAGGCCCAGAGTTCAAGTCCCACAACTGACAAAAGAAAAAAAAAAAAAGAATAAAAAAAAAAAAAGAATTACAGCTCAACATCCAAAACTAAACCTGGGGTCGGGGAGAAACAAAAGATTTTCTATCTAAAACAAACAAATAAGCCAGCTATGGAAGAAAAGACTGCTGTGGCTCAAGTGATAGAGCATTTGCCTAGCAAGCTCAAGGGCCCTGAATTCATAACTCCAATCCCACTAAACCAGTTTAGAGAAAGGGATGCAGTAGGGTGAAGAGGGTAAAAAGTTGCAGAGGTAGGAAAGTGCCATGAGGGGTCAGGTGGAAAAGGAAAGGAAAAACAGCATTGATGGAATCCGATGGGCACAGACTTCCAAGTTGGAACTTCGCATTTTATACTGTGTGTACTTTGTATTTTGAATGGGAGTTCTAAATGAAAATTGGTGGCTTGTTTTTGTTTTTTAGATTTAGGATCCAAAATCAGTTCAACTTCAAAAGCATTTTAACTTCTTGGGGAGTCACCGATGTTTTTGACCCATTCAAAGCTAACTTGAAAGGAATTTCAGGTAATAACTTTTCTTCCAAGTTTTTTGGTATATTATTGTTATATTGACCAAGGGTGCTTCATTGTTTCCAGCCTTCAGTAACCAACAGTCAGAGTCAAACATTAGGTAACAAAATAAAGTGCCATGTTTTGTATAAGGATGTGTTGCCTCTGTTAAGAGTCAAACTTGGGTTAGATCTGAGGGAGGAGGGATATGCGTTGAGAGAGCTGAGCAGTTTTTGGAGATCACCTTGAATTCAGTGGCCAAAAAACATAGTGAGGTCTCCCTCGCTCTGCTCAGATAACCAGGGCACTACTAGAGACTGTGTAATAAAAGAACCTTCATTCTGCCCTCTACTGTCATATCAGTCTCCCTGTTTTTACCTCTTCTCCTTCGCATCTCTCCCCAGGATCTCCCCTATCCTTTTCTAATGTAGCTAACCTTCAACGTTCCCTCATCTACCCTATTTCCTTTCCTCAAACCACCCAAGCTCTTGTAACCTTGCTCTAAAACATTCTCCTTCCCAATCTCCACACTCAGTTTCTTTGTCCATATAGTTGACATTCTATTACCATTTGATAGAAATGTGTATCCTTATGATTTGAGTGTGTATAAAACATAAGAAGGGGTAAGCACTGGTGGCTGATGTCTGTAATCCTAGCTATTCAGGAGTTAGAGATCTAAGGATCGTGGTTGAAAGCCAGCCTGGGCAGGAAACTCTGTGAGTATCTAATCTCCAATAAACTACTCAGAAAAGCTGGAAGTGGTGCTGTGGCGCAAGTGGTGGAGCACTCACTGAGCAAAAGAAGCTCAGGGACAGCACCCAAGCCCAGAGTTCAAGCCCCAGAACTGTCAAAACAAAACAACAACAAAAAACATAAGAAAGGAATGGGATACTGGAAACAAATTTCCAAAATCTCTATGGGAGACTATTGGTCAAACTTTTCTCAATTCAAAGGCCCAAGTTGTTTGCTACTTTGGATGGGAAATTATCTGTATAGTGATGACACTGGATTTCAAGCTTCCTTTTGACTTTGACATTCCCCTTACTTGATGAGCTTGAAAGTCATTACGTTAAATGTTAAACACTGCAAAGTTTTCAGAAGCTTTGTTCAGAATCTTCCATCCTTAGCAATCACAGAAAATTATGCATGTTTAAGCTTGAAGTGTTCTAGGTTGGAATTTAGATAAGACCATCCAGATTGCCAGTGTTACTTGTCCCCAAAAGAAAAAATAATTATTTAAAAAAAAAAACAGAAGAAACTATCTAGAACTAAAAGTGCACCATCTTAAGAGTTGGAGATGTGGTAGAGTGTTTGCCAGGTATCCATCCTCAGCACTACAAAACATAAAAAACCCCAGTCCTTCATCTCTTTATTCATTGCTTACACATGCAAAGAAATAAGCAATGTAATAATCAAGTTTGCCTACACTGCCGAAAGCAATGCTTGGTTAATTTGGATACCTAATAAATACTGACTTGGTAGAAAAAATTTCCTTAGTGACACAGATATAATCTGACACTAGGAAAAGGAAGAATATGACCATAGAAGAAGGATCAGAGGGCAAGACAAGAGAAAGGCATAAAGAATTAAAAAGTACATTCTATTTTCAATAAATGTGTAAAATGCAACCCATACTACCTTACTTAGACTCCAGGGCTTAGCTATGAGATCCTTTTGGCTGATGGTAATTCTCTTCCTTTGATGATCCAAATTCAAAAATTTAGGGTTCTGGATTCAATCTCCAGCACCAGGGGGAGGTGAGTAACTATGGGACTAGTCTTCACCTTTTTATATGAACATATTCAATTATAGATTATGACTTACTGATTGTGCTTTCATAATTCTTAAAATGTTCTCCCTTTATCCTGGAAAAACATTAATCACGTGTCTTGAAAAAAAAAATTGATCTTAACTCTACCATTCCCTTATTGGTAAAGCCATCCACTGTCCATAAACCTCAGAGTTTTGTCAGTGGTAGGGCTTGACCTCTGGGGCTGGGCACTGTCCCTGAGCTCTTCAGCTTAATGCTGAACACTACTTCCAGTTTTCTGATGGTTAATTAGAGATAAGAGTCCCAAGGATGGGGCTGGGAAGGTGGCTCAGTGGTAGAGTGCTGGCCTCACATGCATGAGGCTCTGGGTTTGATTCCTCAGCACCACATAAACAGAAAAAGCCAGAAATGGAGCTGTGGCTCAAGTGGTAGAGTGCTAGCCCTGAGCTGAAGAGCTAAGGGAGAGCATCCAGGTCCAGAGTTCAAGCCCCAAGACCCCCCCCCCCCAAAAAAAAAAAGTCTCATGGACTTTCCTGCCTGGGCTGGCTTTGAACCATGATTCTCAGATCTCAGCCTACTGAGTAGCTAAGATTACAGGCATGAGCCCCTGGTGCCTGGCTAAAATTTTGATATCTGGTTCTTATAAAATTTAACTAAAATTGCTTTTCCAAATGCCTTTGGCTACATTGCCCAAGAAGGGAGTGGTATAGAAAAAGAACCTAATCCAGGAAGTCATATCTGTGCAAGGTGGCTTCAGACTAACCTAGACATCACTGAATCTTTCAAGTTCCTGCATTCCTAAGCTGGGCACTGGTGGCTCACACTGGTAATACTAGCTACTCAGGAGGTTGAGGTCAGAGGATCATAGTTTGAAGTCAGCCCAAGTAGTTAAGTCCATGGGACTTATCTCCAATTAACCACTAAAAGGCCAGAAGTAGAGCTGTGGCTCAAATGGTAGAGCACTAGCCTTGAGTCAAAAAGCTCTGGAACAGAACCAAGGCCCTAAGTTCAAACCTAGGTACAAAAAAAAAAAAAAAGTTTCTGCATTCCTAAAACAAGGTAGTCATCACTCACACCACTTTTTGATAATTCAAATAAAATGAGTTAGCAGCACAACATCCACAATTTTTACCAGAGGAAATGGGCAGAAAATACTGTCCTTTCCTCCTTCAATTAACAGGCAGTTAACACAGCTATGCATGATTGAAAGTCCACCAACAGGAAACATTTGATCTTTTCTTTCCATCGGATTCCAGAGTCCAGGATCACTTAGCTCTCCATCTAAAAGCCTTTTTTAGCTGTTTGAACTCAGTATTATTTCAAGACTCAGCTGAGCCTAATGTATAGTTTTCCTCTAAACTTCTTTGATGTTGGAAGCTTTTAAGAATAATTTGTCTTCATTCCTACTTCCTTTAGGATCAGTGGGATTTCAATACAGTATATACATATACCCTTAGTCCAGAAAATACTCCTTATGCAAAAATGCAAAATTATGAAGCAATTACTTTGTTGCTTGCTTTTATAATCTCTTCCCAGTAAGAACTATGAGTTCTCTCTGTTTCTGTAATTTAAGTAAGCAAACTATGCAGAGTACATAGGCCAAGGAGAACACAGAAAGAAATAAGTGGCTAGGGAGAAGAATGGAGAAAGCAACTAACCATAGCCTAGATTCGAAGCCATCCAAGATTCCTCCCAAAACTTTCTATATGCTGGGCTAGGTGCTATGTGACAAACATACCCTTCACCTCTCAGCAACTCAGTGACAAAAAGATGAGAAACATAAGCTAGAAAAAAGTTCTGGGGGAAAAAAAAGCCCCTAAAAGCTTTTAATTCTGCTAAACTAGTGAAACGACAAAAGAAATCGTGAATAATGTATTTATCATGCTTGATGAGAAGCTAAGGATCAAAAATAGACATTTGTAAATCTCATGCCTACACAGTGGCATGTTGTGAAGCCTCTTAAACCTTTTTAGAGTATATACAAAATAATTGTCTTCATAGCAAGGAAGTAGGGAACTGAATGGCTTCCTTATACCTTTATGGATTTAGGTTAAAGAGAATAGTAACCAGGCTGGGAAGGTGGCTCAGTGGTAGAGTGCTTGCTTGCATGCATGAGGCCCTGGGTTCAATTCCTCAGCACCACATAAGCAGAAAAAGCTGAAAGTGGAGCTATGGCTCAAGTGGTAGAGTGCTAGCCTCGAGCTGAAGAGTTGAGGGACAGCGCCCATGCTGAGATCACGCCCCATGACCAACCAAAAAAAAAAAAAAAAAAAGAGTAGTAACACATATGTGTATGTGTACAAACCATTTAAAAGGCCAGGAGTGCGTGTACACACACACACACACGTATCTGTGTGTTTAAAGTTTTGAGAAAGAGGTAGACAGTACCCGAAGTGTTTTGTTACTCATTACTTGATAGTGTGCCACACATTATTATGCATGTTAGGCAAAGAAACATTTAAAACAAGTAAGCTTTCTGCATTCTAGGGCTAACTGTAAAAAGTAAAGCAAAGCCAAGTATCAGTGACTCAGTCCTGTAATCCTAGCTAGTTAAGAGGCTAAGATTGGAGGTTTTCAGTTCAAAGGCAAAACCAGAAGTGGAACTGTGGTTCAAGTGATAGAACACTAGCCTTGAGCAAAAAAGCTCAGGGACAGCATGCAGTTTGAGTTCAAGCCCCAAGACGGCCGGGCGCACGCGCGTGCACATGCACGCACGCGCGCGCGCGCACACACACACACACACACACACACACACACACACACAAAGTACAGGTTAGGGAAGGTAAAAGGAATGGGAGTTGCTAAGAATATCACCCCTGCACCTTGAATATTGAAATGTAATATAGAAGTGAACAGGTTTATGGTGGGCTACTTTCCCTATTATATTCCCCAGAAAGCTAATATGGCAAACTGGGAGACAGTAAATGGTATACTTAACTTTATGGTCACTATAAATTATAATCCCCATAGCCCTTGTCACTATGAACCTTAGCAACTTAGTGACTCTCAAGTCCTCTACCCAACACAAAAGCTAAAAACTGATTAATATCTCTTTCACACTTAATTATCCACAGAATTATCCACAGAATACTACTTATAAATGACCTTGAGAGCAAATTTTAGGCTGACAGGTTGTATGACCTTCACTAAGTTGCCAACACAGGAGAAAAGGTCCTGGAGAACCTCTTCTTCAATAGCCACATAACAAAAGGAATAAATCATGATCTGTAATACAAGATAAAGGAAAATGCAGAAATCATAGCTAACACCCAAATTTACAGTTCTATCACAAATTAGTCTTCTGAAATGCCGAGAGCTAAAATTTAAAGTAGCACAGACTGTCTTACCAAAGACTTTCATACTAATTGTTCCCATTTTTCATACTGTGTCAGGGTGCTCATACTAAGACATGCATTTACCATACTTTTAGCTGGTATGGGGGGAGGGAAGCTCATAGTGAATCTGTTTATTACATCAATCTTCATTCAGAGCTGGGCACTGGTGGCTCATGCCTGTAATCCTAGCTACTCAGGAAGCTGAGATCTGAGGATCTCAGTTCAAAGCCATCCCAGGCAGGAATGTCTGTGAGACTCTTCATCTCTAATTAACTACCAGAAAACTAGAAATGGTACTGTGGCACAGCACCCAGGCCCTGAGTTAAGCCCCAGGACCAGAATAAACAAACAAAAAAATTCAGACACCAAACAGATAGTAATGAAATCCCAGGAAAACTTTCCCAACTGTTAATTCTTTTTTCTATAGAGCTTTCCTTTCAATTTTGGAACTGTGTTTACTCAGTTATCTAGTAAAAGCAGCTAGAAATTCTTTTTTCAAACACCCTGAAGAAAAACAAAAAGACTGACTGCCAAATGAACTTTTCACTGTTGCTAATTGAATGCTGATTTCTTCCCTTTATTGGCCTTTGCTTTTCCTCTACCTTATGCTTAGTTGCCAGTGAATATAGCCAACTCACAATATTGTTAAATCTTAATTATAAGACAGAATTCTGCACTTCTGTGTTCTGGGATGGTTTTGTTTTCATATGACACTCATGGACCATCTCCTGGTATGTGTGTAGCTAATGCAAACCAATTTTATTAGTCAAAGATGAAACAAAAATCCCTAGTTTTACACATATAGATATACGTACACATTAATATTCATGCAACACATTTTTCTGGAGGCAAAATACACTTTGTGAAATGAGGTAGTGTTAGAGTGGAGGGTTAAGTTTGAAAGGGTATTGGGTCTAAAAACTTGCATATCAGATAATCATATATGTAATCTCAGATGATTTAACAACCCTCTCTAAATGGAAAGGTTGGACTATAACAATGTAAGTTTCCTCTAGTTCTAAAGATGCTGGCTCTCATTCTTTATTGCAATACTAATTAGGGGATTATTTAAAAATGGCTAAATCACAAAAATTTGTCAGTGTCTCTAAGTTACTATAATTCTATTACTAAGCTTCTACCATCTTTTGAAACTATTAGTGCGCAGAATAGTTTCTAACCTCTCATTTTCTTTGCAGATTCTAGCTGAAAAGGCAAATTAATTGCACAACTGTCCTAACAGTGTACACAGAAAGCAGTCATGCAACATTAGGCACTTTTAATATACTGCATTTTGCCTCTTTTTAAAGCCCATGGCACAAACCTATCATTTAATCATTTAAAAGTGGCTCCTGAACTGCAGACCAACAAGATATTCAATGGAAAACATCTGAGACACTGAAATTGATTCTTGGGCTAGGATCTGCCATTTAACATATATCCAGGTGATCCTATGACTAATTTTAGAAATATTACCTAATGGAAATACATTAACTAAAACTGTTTTAAGAAACTACTAAAACATGGGTTCACTATGCCTGAATATTAAACTTGGGGGTAGATTAAATTTAGTAAGCAGCAACAGATATTTTAAACTTTGTTATGTATATTCTTTAAAAATGTACTCAATCTTTATACTAAATGCACGAATAAAGTAAAGCAATTCATTTTGGTCCTTTCTGGGGTCAGGTCAAGATGGCTTTTATGTTTCTGAAGCAATTCACAAAGCCACAATGGAGGTTTCAGAGGAAGGCACAAAGGCAGCTGCAGCCACAGGTATGTTGAGAAAGGAGTAAAACCTGTTCACGCTTGCTTTCTACTTTAAACTTTTCCAGGTCAATCTTCCCAATTGTGTACTTCCTTTCCATTTAAAATCTTATGCCCAAATATATTTTTTAATGGTAACATCTTTTTCTCAAATGATGGAAGAGATGCCCATTTAAGAACTTGTACCATCATCTCATATATAAGGAAGAGGCATTCTGAGAATTTCCTTCAGTAAGGAATTTACTCCATGGGGTATTTTGATAAGACACAGATGTGGCTAAATAGAATCTCTTTTTAATTTTCCCATCCACATCCCCATGTCTTCAAGATGTCTTTAAGAGATGTCTTTAAGATGCTGTATTATCTTCAAACGCATAGAAAATGCAATGCAATTTTTCTTTTATCTTTCCTGCAGCTCTGTTGTTACTGAAAAGGTCTCGGATTCCTGTTTTTAAAGCAGATCGGCCATTCATCTTTTTCCTGAGAGAACCTAACACAGGTATCACAGTATTTTTGGAGAGCACTAAGATAATTAAATATTTTATCAGCAACATTCTAGCAACAGGGCTTATTTGTCCACTACTGCCTAAAAACAAGCATTGCTTCTGTTCCTATGGCATTCCAGAGGCGTCCCAAATGCTTGTATTATGCAGAGAAAGAGGCTATATCATAAGCATAAGGGAAAATTTATTATCTCCCATGGTTTTTGCATTCTAATTCTCCTAGCTTACTTGCAGTTAATACAGATTTTTTAAACATTTTAGTAGGTTTCTACTAAGGGAACAAAAAGAAATCCTGCAACACGCCCCCCCCCCCCCACCCAATTGTCCTCTTATTTTATAAAACAAGTCTGTTTCTTCAGGTTACCAGGGTATATCAGATATGTCCCTTACTGATTCTCAATGACTCTAGTATTCTAGTGAATACATCTGAGATTTCTATACTGTTCTGCTCTCTTTCTGAAAAGAAAGTATTTGCCCTAGTATTATTATACAAGCGCATTTCAATTCAAAGCAAAGCTGCACTAGACACATCAGAAGGACAAGCAGCTGTTCTTTAAGTTACAGCAATAGTGAGAAAAATCTTTTAAATTAGTTCTCTTAATGCTCCTCCTGCCCTCTGACAATCACCAGCCTAGTAAAGAAGAGATTCTCAGTAAAGAGTTGTTGGCAAGTCTAACCAGTGTATAAAAAGTAAAAAGGTGAAAGAAGACTAATAAAACCAAGCAAAAGTGGATCTACTTTAACTAAACATCAGGCATTACTTTTATTTGTGGAGAGAAAAAAAATGTCAAAAGTGAAAATTATGCATAGCTTTACACAAATTATTAAGGAAATACTGTCAACATCATTCTATCTGAGAATCATTTGCATACTGATATAACTTGTGCTAGAAACCAAAGAAACATTTTTTGTGACCAAAAGGATGAAGGTAATCATTTACCTGAAAATATTCAATTTGGAAATTATTTGGGGGAAACAAGTTCACCAACCGAATGTACCGACTTAGTATTTCACCATGATCATCCCAACCCCACAGTGATTCTGGAAATGTCATTTAGAATAAGCAGCAAAGAGATTCTTAGAAGAGATAGTGGTCAAAAATATTAAGAAAAAAAAAAAAAAAGAACTTCTGCTTCTTCAAGAAACCAAGAGAGAATTAAATTGAACAAAAGATCACTACCAAAAAGCTGAGATCCAATAAATGTGGATGAAAGTTAAAGGAAAAAGATGTTATTTTTGGAACTCAACATTAAATTGCTGAATTAGGAAAGGACACATCACTAATTCTATTTCAATGACATGTTTTTCTAACTGCCTTCAGTGATCAGAATGAATATATATGGTTAATCCAAAATCAGATCCATAATCTACCACAAGTCTAGGTATAGTCCTTATGAATTTACTTAACACTCTTCTTGGGAGAAGGTCCCCATACTACCCAAGGATAAGTAGCTACTCTTTTGGTGATGTTACCAAAAAGACTGAACATGAGTGTCCAGGCAAATCTGCTAAGAGCAACTAAGGCATCAATCAATGGACAAATGCCAATTACCTTGGGAAACAATAAGAAAAACTATCTAAAGAGCTTAAGATTAACCTTTCAGAGAATATAAGTTATCCAGACTAAAGTCATTTAGTAACCTAAATGGCCTGAAAGACAAGTTAATCCTCCTCCCCACCCAGACGTATTTTGCTGATAATTCTATTGCAATTATTTCACTAATTTAACTAACACTAAACACAAGTGTTGTTTTTTTTTAAATGCAAACAGCCTGAGAGAGATAGCATATTAAGTTTTAGTACTGATGTATTTCAAAACTGTGAATAGGATTTAGGATGAGTGTATAAAGAATAACAGGGCAGAGACAGAAAGAGAAGACAGAACAGACTGCTACTTCCCAAATTTTTCAATTATATTCTTTTTAGTACAACTTTTTAGTACATTCTGAAAAATGTACTAAAGATCAAGTGGCTAAAGCATTATCAGCATTTGAAGGACATGTTATATGAAAATAAGAAATTCCTTATAAGGAAAGCTGACAATTAGAAAAGACTCAACCTTCTTAGATATTCTTAAGTATAAACTTCTGTCACAATGACTTCTAATGCCTCTGATTAATTTCAGAATCTAGAAACATATAGTTTTAGATCAGACAGTACATTCTGGGTTTTGTGTAACTTGTAGAATTTGGCAGTTACTTCAGTAATTCCATTTATCAAATTATATCATCCTTTACTTGAAAATATTTTGTAGAGATTAAAAAGAAGTTTTGAAGAATAGCATATGAAAATACTCTATACTTAATGTTTGTTTGTTTTTTCTTGACAGGGTTTATCTTCAGTATTGGGTGTGTTTCAAATCCCCTTGACTAAAGATGTTGAGAATGTTCCCCACTTTTATGTATGCTTTCCTTCATAAAAAGTTAGAACTTTATTTGCAATAGGCTTGAAATCTTAAAATGTTTCTGAATCAGTACAAAAAGATAAGGGCATGTACTTTTCAAATATTATGAACATAAAAATAGTTCGATTTTATTATAATTTTATAAGTTTGCTTTCCCTCTCTTATTCCAAATCTAAACATTTTAACCATCTCTTCTACTATGTTACCCCCCCCCCCCAACCACTAAAAGGCACAGCAGTGATTTATGAATGGTGAATGAGTCAGGCCATAGGATTGAAACCTCAATAAGGATACATAAGGTCATATGGGATTCAGGGTGAAGAATGAATAATGTCAGTTTTCCTTTTGTTACTTGGAGAAGGAAAAAATGAGCAGAGTCATCTTAAATCTATTACCTTTCTATTTAGCTGGTAAATAAAGTTTAGGGTGTAAATGTGAAACTACAGTGTAGAAGAGATCTCCAAACTCCTAATGTTGTGACTTTTGTAAACACTGCAACAGGCTAGACATTTCAAGGTATATAATGTACCTCAAACTTACCACTCCCTCACTAGCAGCTGAACTGAATGACACCTACAATCCTAGTGAGAAAGGAAAAGGGGTCGAAAGGAGTAAGGAAATCGGAAGCTGAACTTCTGCTTTTTAAGAAAGTTTAAAGTGTCTGCCTATAATGCAAATTTCCCATTTGGAGTATGTTGACATGGCCAACAGAAAATTATAAACATATTAGTAAAAGACAATGCAGAGTAATCACAGTTAGGTTTAACAAATATATGAATTTCAAGTGATGTGTTTTCCAACACTAGAAAGCAAGAGCTTTAAAATTCCATTGTCTTAGGATGTTTTTTAAGTGATTATTTTAAATGTGATTATTTCCTAAACCACACAAGAGTAAAATAGAGTATTTATTGATGGAATAACAAAAGTGCTTTTCTTAAATATTCTTCAAAATACATCTGTACAACTTACAATAATATATCCAAAATAACTGTATATACAAAACATTGCCTAGATTTAATGTATGTGCTTTTTTTCCCCAAAAATTACAAAGTAACTTCTTTTTAATTTTTTTTTTTTTTTGGCAAAGTTCAACCTTAACAGAGGTGACAATTTTAAAGGTTGGTTTAAGAAAATAGAACCTGAGGGAAATTGACACGCAAGAGTCAATGACAAGCAAGAGATTTAAAGGAGTATTTTTAGTTTGTTAAATAAAAATGTTTTTTTAGTGATACTTTTCACATTACAAAAATAAACCAAAATGAATAAAAGGTCACTGTAAAATGATGGAAAAAGAATCTGTCAACTTGTTTTAGTATTTCAAATAGCCAACAATGCATGTCAAAAAATGAATTGCAAGGTCACAATAGTCTTGTATTTACTTTGTATTTGGAGAGGATAGTAAAATAAGTGGCCACATTCTATCTTCTTTTAATTGCTATTAATATGGTTGATTTGACTGGCTCTTCGATGAATTTCATCCAAGAAGTTCTCCAGTTGTTCTATTAGCATTCGTTTTTTGAACCTGTGTGAAAAATAATTAACAGCACTCTCAATTACTTTGCAATGGCTAGCATATACTAGGTACAAAATGTTTACTACAGAGAGAAACCACATTGGGAAAGTTTCTTCAAATTGAGATGGATAGAAAATGCTGTATTAGGAAAACTGTAAATTAATGTTTACACCTGAACACACTATTGGGTTTTTCCTTAAAACAAATAATCTAGAACTAGAAACAAGGGGGAAAGGGGTTCTCTCCCTCAACTAGAAAGAAAAAACTAATTTATACAAAGATTCCAAATCTGTAGTGTAATTGGGGCTACCGAAGAGGTTACTATAGAATTTTCTTGTGGTCTTAAATTTGAACAAAATGAACATTGAACAAATTATGATTAATTCCCACAAAATAAGGGGGGAAATGAAAATTGGGTAGTAGTACTTAATAATCATGGTGTTCTGCTACTAAAATTTTAAAGTAGCAAATCAAGAAAAATCAAATATATATATTTATGTATATACACTATAGTATGTACCAATTAGCTAAAGTTTGAGTGGCAAGTCTTTAAAATTTTCAGAAATAAATATAGACAGGCTAAAATTGCAATCATCTACATAAATATAGTATCACTGATGCTTTTTAAAATATCCCCAAATACTGGACACTTTATTCCCATTTCTTTCCTACTTGTAAAATAATACAGATAGACACCACATTACATGACTTTCCAAAAGATGACATGAGTAAACAGGTACCAGGAACACAGCTAAATCCAGGATGTGCCAAGTTTGGTGATTAATTCCAGGCCAAGGCAAGAGCATCCTAGGTTTGAGGCCAGTCTGGGATACAAAGTATATCCTGCCTCAAAAACAATCATCTCCTGGCCAAAAACAATAATCCTAGCCACGCAGGAGGTTCGTATCTAAGGACTGTGTTTTAAAGCCAGCCAGAAAAGACAAATTCTAGAGACCCATCTTCAATCAATAGCAAAAAGCTAGAATTAAGGGCATGACTCAAGTAGTACCATACCAACCATGAGCAAAAAAATGAGAGCATTAAGTCCTGAGTTCAAGCCTTAGTACAGTCAATAAATAAATTGAGGATGACATCTGAAAACAGAATAGTGTTAACACAAATATAAGAATAAGTAGCCGAGGGCTGGGAAGGTGGCTCAGTGGTAGAGTGCTTGCCTTGCATGCCTGAGGCCCTGGGTTCAATTCCTCAGCACCACATGAGCAAAAAGAAAAAAGCCGGAAGTGGCGCTGTGGCTCAAGTGGTAGAGCGCTAGCCTTGAGCTGAAGAGCTGAGGGACAGCGCCCAGGCCCAGAGTTCAGGCCCCATGACCGAACCCCCCCCCCCAAAAAAAAAAGAATAAGTAGCCGGGCGCCAGTGGCTCACACCTGTAATCCTAGCTACTCAGCAGGCTGAGATCTGAGAATCACGGTTCAAAGCCAGCCCAGGCAGGAAAGTCCATGAGACTCTTATCTCCAATAAACCACTAGAAGTGGCACTGTGGCTCAAGCGGTAGAGCACTTGCCTTGAGCTGAAGAGCACCGGGACAACGCCCAAGCCCAGAGTTCAAGCCCCACGACCAACAACAACAAAAAAAAGTATACTCAAAATTACATAAAAAGTAGTGGCTGTCTTTTTCTACCTCAAAAAGAAACTGTTCTATACAAAACCTTTATATATACGACAAAACAGACAGGGGACTAGTTAAGGGGTGAGGATATTTACATTTGAAAAATCACATAAAATAAACCCTATTTTCTCACAAACTGAAAGAAAAAGTTGCAAACACTTTTGAGCTTGTACTTCTTAAATAACTGCACTTCATAGCTATATTTATCATCTTGCCCCTACACATCCCTTGTATTAAAGTACATAATCATGGGCTACTAAAACAATCTGCTTAATTACACAGTGTTCCCATGTAAAAATGATTTCAAAACTGTTAATGTTAATATAGAAGGCAAAAAAGAGACAAACACTGAAGAAAAAGATAAAGAATTTTCAACCTATGTAATACTTTTCAAAGGTAAAGTTTTGTAATTCTTGGAGAATTTCTTTGTAGCTATTATTTTAAGTCAACTTCATTCAATAAACTAAACAAAAAGCACATGATATATAACTTAGTATGTCATATGCATACATAATCAAGTACACAGATCTGTTAAAATACTATATAAACTGAAAACTCATCATTTTCATGTTTCCTTACCTTGATGCTTCTTTAATAACATTTTGTAAAAATATGAGTCTTGTTTGTAAACTGCCTTGTACATGCTTCAGTAAAGTGAAGATTCTTTCATATTCTTAAAAAAAGAAAAAAAATTAAGTGGCCTTTATCTGTATTTTTGCCAGTAGTTTTCTCCTGCCATTTTTTTTACATTAAGATATACCTAAACCAAAATATTCTGTGAAAATTTTACCACTCTTTAAGGATTTTATAATACATTCTAATGTACATATATGTGAAAGAAAGTATGTGTCAGAAATTATTAACAAGCCAGGTGCCAGTGGCTCACACCTACAATCCTAGCTACTCAGGAGGCTGAGATCTCCACCTCAGGCAAGAAAGTCTGAGAGACTCCTAGCTCCAATTAACCATCAGAAAACTGGAAGTGGTACTGTGGCTCAAAGTGGTAGAGACTAGCCTTGACCAAAAGAACTCAGGGACGGTGCCCAGGCCCTGAGTTCAAGCCCTATGACTACAAAAAAGAAAGAACAAACAGTGCTATTCAGCAAAAGTTGCCATTAAAGTTCAAGAGGTATGTACACACATGTCAGTCTGGGGCTTGAACTCAGGGCCTGGGTGCTGTCTTTTACCTTTTTTGCTTTAGGCTGGTGTTCTACCATTTGAGCCAAACCTCTACTTCAGAGTTTTTAGTTCCTAATTGGAAACAGAGTCTTGGACTTTCCTGCCAGAGCTGGCTCCTGAGTAGCTAGGATTTCTTTACATTTTTTTACCTAAACACATCACTGACTGCAACTACAATTAAAATCTTAAACATAATGGTAGGCACTCTATAATGAGAACTTGATACATGCAGTTTTTTAATATCACTACATTATTTTGAGTTAGCTGTTATAATAAAATTTCAGCTGCTAGTTATAAGAATAGTGTTAACTCCGGGTCTATGTCATGGTAGTTATTCTTTAACAATGTAGTCTTCTTTGCTCTCAGTTCTTGATGACTACATTTAATACCCTTGGTGATAGTGTTTGTCAGATAAAGAATCAAATCTTGCATAACTCAGATATTGTTTAAGATTGATCTAGAATCAGATTTTCATTTTTAGGAATTAAACCTGAGGGCTGGGAAGGTGGCTCAGTGGTAGAGCACTTGCCTTGCACGCATGAAGCCCTGGGTTCGATTCCTCAGCACCACATAAGCAAAGAAAAAAGCCGGAAAGTGGCGCTGTGGCTCAAGTGGTAGAGTGCTAGCCAAGAGCTGAGGGCCCAGGCCCAGAGTTCAGGCCCCACGACCGGACCCAAAAAAAAGGAATTAAACCTGAGATTTGTCTCTAGTCATACATACTTCTTCCTGGCTTTCGGATCTCTTTCATTATTTGTGCTTTCAGTTCAGTATTGACTTCTTCATGGCTCCTGCAATGCATCAATTTTTTCCCTTTGTTGAGTGAAGATGCTGGTATATTCTCTTCAGCACATTGTTCTTTATTTCTTTGCTCCTCATGATTTTCTAAAAATCCACCAACAGTGAGGTCATTAGTTCCTAAATGGTCATGACCAAGTGCTTCTGTATGATTGGTTGGTCGTTCCAGTAGACTGGCTGGAGAAGATGGTGAAAATTCAGTATCCATAGCATTTGGTATAATGTCTGAAGAAAGCTGGTCTACAACATGATTTTCAACCACATCGTCTATTGTTGAATCATTAGTGGTTTCTGAAATTAAAACCAAAGTTAGAGGCAAAATTAGGATTCAATGTCAAAGTACACAAAAGCTACAAAGAAATTAGAGCAAACCACAATTGATTTCCTTGAGTAATACATATTAAGGAATAATATGATGTAGTTCTCAAGCTTTACCAAAGATAATAGTAGAAAAAAATTGAAAAACCAATTTGGGCCAACTTTTAGTTTGCTGCTTTATTCTCTAATAGAATAAAAGAACTTTAATAATATTGTGAAATATATATGATCAAAATCATAATGAAGAGCACTATAGTTCATTCCAACTTATCTCTAACCTTATACATCTATCATTTAGAGGCAAAAGTAAACAATGAGTAGTTAATTCTGTTCCAAGTCCTATAGGAAACATTACCAAACAGGTAGTATTTCACAGTATGTTCTGTCTATAACCATCCATCTAGCTTCATGAATTGAACAGTGCAAGGCAATCTGGTCCCCACTTTAACTCAGTTAAGACCACTAGACCCAGAGGCTTGACACTAAAGGAGATTGTAAGACTTGTTCTCTATAGAAAGTAGCTAAATTCTAGTTACTCACCACTTCCAGAACAGCAGCTGAACCTATCTCCTGGGCTTCATATGTAAATGCCCCATTTTCCCATGCCTCCCTCTACCCTCTTCCCCTAATCTTCTGACTCTTGTTGAAATTCTATTCCACAATTTGTATAAGCCTCAATTGAAATTCAGTTTTCCTACCTACAAAGTAGCACTGTTCTCTTCAGACCTGGATTAGGGATGGCTTCTCTCACATATTTTCCATGGACTGAAAAATCAGGACATGCAGTCACTGATTCTTCCCCGAGCAGTGTAATTTCTCCTATGTAACTCTTGTAAAACTCTTACTCTTTTGAGGCTCAATGTCACTAACTTTTGTTCTCTCTGATTACTACCTTAATATTGACGGGCACATGCCTGAAATCTCTCACGTCTGATACCTTTTTCAAAGCCTATTTTCAAATCCCTCCCATTATCAATCTAAGTCCTTACTACTCAAAGTGTAGTATGTGGTTAAGCTCCATCAGGAAGCTTCTCAGAAATGCTCATCTTGAGCTTTACCCTAGACTGATAGTGTAGACCTCTCTCTAATGTGCCTGTCTCTCATGTATATTAAAATTCAAGAAATGCTGTGGTAACCAATGTTAAGCAGATTACCAACCTATCAAGAACCAGGCCTTGCCAGTTACTAAATTTTTTTTATATTTTTGGTCAGTCATGGGGCTTGAACTCAGGACCTGGGCACTATCTCTGAGTTCTTCTGCTCAAGGCTAATGCTCTACCACTTTGAACCAAAGCTCCACTTCTGGTTTTAATTGAAGATAAAAGAGTTTCATGGACTTTCCTGGCCTGGCTGGCTTCAATCTTCAATCCTTAGATCTCAGCCTCCTGAATAACTAGGATTATAGATGTGAACAACCAGTGCCCTGCAGTTCCTAAATTCTTATTTCCAAAGAACTTCCCACTTAAGACTTTTGCCTCTCCCATCCAATTTAAAATTCAAGGATGTAGTTACATAAATCTAGTCTTCACAGGTAGACTACCTCTTCTCTCTCTCCCAGAGAAACTATTTAAACTTTCTCTATTCTACAAGTCTACTTTCAGGAGGAAAGAAAAGCAGAGCCAGAAATTTCTTCAGCTTCCCTATTGTAAACAGCGTATGCTCTGGGCCATCTCCTCTTGCCTTTTGGTGACTGTACAGGTTATATACCTTCTCTCATGTTCATTTTCAACCTCTCTACTGGTAACATCATACCAGCATTTAAACACTGTTAAAGTCTCTTTGATTTTAAAAACAAAGTAAAGTCATTACTTTTAATTTCTTCTAGCTACCATTTGCTTTTCCCTCCTGTGTTTTCCAGCTAAACTTAAACTGGCTAGCTGTTCATACTCAACATCTCTCTTTATTGTGGTTTTCCTCCCCTTTATTCCAGAGAATTGTTCTTGCTAAGACAAAGGCAAAAGGAACTTCCAAATACTCTTGAATGGTCTGTTTTCCTACATATTTGAGTTCATTAATCATTCAGTTCTCTCTTTCTTTACCTTCTATCACATTAGATTCTTCCCTACATTCTCCTACCTCAGATACTGCCTCCCACACCTATCTCTACACCAATTCCCTTCTCGTGTACCCCAAAATGTCAAAATGTTAATCTCTACTTGACTAACTAGTATGCAATTCTAAATAAAGCCACATTTCATATTTACTTCAAGCCCATCTAGTGTCTCTCAAGACAGCTTAGTGACATTCTTATTAGGACAGTCAGTTTAGTCCTTACAAAATGCACATTTAGACCAGGTCACCACTTCTTGTAAACTACTCAATTGATTCTCATCACCCCAAGTAAAGTGGAATTCTTTTGTTGTTGTTGTTGCTGACATTTTTTGCTATGTTTTTTATTGTGAAAATGCTGTACAGAGGGGTTACAGTTACATGAGCAAGGTAATGAGTACATTTCCTATTGAGCATTGTTGTCTCCTCCTTGGTTTCCCACTACCATCCCTTCCCTCCCACCTCCATAACTACCCTGCCCCTGCCAAACTTGTAAAGTTTATTTTCAACATAGTACTTTGTACATTTCATTGTTACTTACAATGGATCAACCTGTATCCTTATTTAAGCATTTTGTTTTTTCCCTTCCCCTTCCCGAATAAGAGAAGTGTATATACAAGATGCAGGGCACTGACATCAAATACAGTGAAAGCAAAGGTTATACCCAGGGGGAGGAACATATAAAGAAACAAACAAACAAAAAAATCACATGGTACAATATAAATATGTTAGAAACAATAGCAAGAAAGAAAAAAGATATTTGTATCCCTATCTTGGAGTTCATTTCCCTTAACATTATCTTAATATGGTCATATGAACATAGCTTTTGACCTTTTCTGCTTGTCCTACACATGTATTAGTTATTACAAATAAGGGAAGCCATGGGACCTAAGTTTCTTTGGGCCTGGCTTACTTCACTTAATATAATTTTTTCCAAGTCTTTCCATTTCCTAACAAATGGGGCAATCCCACTCTTTCTTATGTAGGCATAGAATTCCATTGTATGTTTGTATGTATGTGTACACACACATATACCACACTTTCTTGATCCATTCATCTACTTAGGAGCATCTGGGTTGGTTCTATATCTTAAGTGGAGATTCTTTGCAATAGTTTACAAAGCATTCCAGAACTTGGCTTCCAATTATATTAGTTTCCAGTTCTCACCTTACCTTATGCCTAACATTCTTATTATACCAGAGTCTTTCCCTTACTGCCCTTCTTTATACATACTTTTCTTTAGAAACTGCTCTACCATAGGGGCAAATTCAACAGTTTACTTATCTAGCTTCCATTTATCCTTCGACATAATTTCCTAAGGAAAAGTGCCTTAACCTCATAAACTAATTTAAATCCTCAAACCTAATGCTTCAACATACTTTCTTTTATAACATTCATTATACTTCTAATTATCTATTAAGTGATCCTTTTTTTTGCTCATTATAATTGAGGGCTAACATCACTTATTGTCTTATTTACTGCTATTCCTTCATGTCCCAAAAAATACATGCTATTGATAATTACCTTCAAAATTTCACTGAAATTGAAACCCATCTTTCTGCTGGGCGTGATAATACCCCTTTCAAAATCTGTGTGTATGTGTTGGGGCAGGGATTCATGGGGCTTGAACTCTGAGCCTGAGCGTTGTCCCTCAGCTCTTCAGCTCAAGGCAAGTGCACTCCACTGGACAGCACCACTTCTGGTTTCCTGGTGGTTAACTGGAGATTAAGAGTCTCACGGAGTTTTCTGCCTGGGCTGGCAGATCTCAAGCTCCTGAGTAGCTAGGATTATAGGTGTGAGCCACCTATAATCATTTTTTTAAAAAATCATTTTTAAAAAAAATTCCTTGAGATCTGCTAATACCATTTTAGAATATAACAGCTAAGAAAATATTGAGCTATAAGAAATGTTCAACCAAAAAACCTTCAATGGCTGGGAAAGTGGCTCGGTAGTAGAGTGCTTGCCTTGCATGCAGGAGGCCCTGAGTTCAATTCCCCAGCACCACATACACAGAAAAAGCCGGAAGAGGGCACTGTGGCTCAAGTGGCAGACCACTAGACTTGAGCTGAAGAGCTCAGAGACAGTGCCCTGGCCCAGAGTTCAAGCTCCACAACTAACAAAAAGACATTAAAAATTATTATATACAAATTTATACTGAGAAAGTATTTTCTCTATATATTAGACTCTATTGGACCGTATTTTTCTATAACCTATTATAAAAATCTCTTCCCTCAGGAGAACTAAAAAACAACAAATAACATTAAAAAATTATAATTTCTACCTTTATGAAGAGGAAGTGGTTTAATAAGATCTGGCTGTGCTTGAGTCATCGGTGTGGGTGGTCCTTTTCCTCCAATGTGATTGTTCACCACAGGGTTCTGCTGTCTGCCTCTTAGTAGTGGAGACATACAGCGACGTCTTTTAGGGATCCCTTGCATATTTGGTTCTCCAGGTCGCTTATGTTTATTTTGGGGTCCAGCCACAAACTCATCTGCTTCGTCTATCATCATACCCTATAATAAAAGCATATAATTTTATTGGATTTACATACATTAAAAAATTTTAATGTCATTTATTTTAACTGATAAACAATAATTGTATATACTTATAGAGTACAATATGACACTTGGATCTACACATACAGTTTTGGTCCAGTTAATTAACATATTCGTCACTTCACCAATTTTTTTGTGGAGATATTAAAAACTTGCTCTTTTTGCAATTTTGAAATAGATACTACATTAACTATGATCACAAGGTAGTGATCAATGCAATAGCTCACTATAAATTACTCCTCCAGGCTAAGACTTGGCACGCTTTGCTCAATATCCAACCTTCCTCATTCCTCTCTTCCATAGGTTCTGGTAACCACCTGTTTACTCTGTACCAAAAAAAAAAAAAGAATACTGTTCTTGAATTTATATATAATTTGAAGCAACTACATTCTAGCCATGTTGGCACTTTACAGTCTTACCAGGAAAATAGTTTCAGCTTACTTTATCCAAATTATAAGCCCTTAAAAATTGACAGTGCTCATTAAAAAGACAAACAAATTAAATAAGACACTCCAAAATTACCTTTTTATCCAGCTTAAAAGGGTTGCCAAATGTATGCAACCTTCGAGGCTGATCAGGATCAAGTTCTCTTAGTGGAGAAGGTACTTGCTTGAGGTATTCCTGGTAATTCCCCATTTGTGCTATAGGAACACTGTGTACTTGATCTTTTCAAAGAGAATATACCAATGGTGAAAGTTAGCCTCTTTAAAATTACCTCCATCTAGTTATCAAATGGATCAATACTACTTAGTATTATGCTAATCTAGACAGTCTTCCCTTCCTACATATTCTAAATTAGTTTAGTGCAATTATAAATAGTATGGCAAAGCCTTTGAGATTTTAAAATAAAATTGAAAATATTTATTTTATCTTTGAAACAAAACAAAAATATTATAGTTAATCTTGGTGCATACAGTAGACAATTATGTGTAACTTTATCTTTCTATCCTATTCTAAGTAAACAAACAATTTAATTATGACATAATTTGTAGCATTATAGTATACTAGAAAAAGCACACAGATATAAACCTATAGTTAGAATGGTTACATCAGAAAGCAAGGTTAAATTCTCATCTGACTTCATTTGTATTAGATGCTATAAGTATTCCAATGAATTACTCAGGAACATACTGTGCAATAGCCACTCAAACTATCAGATACTAATACATCATTAAAAATTAATAAGTATGTAAGTATCCTGAAGATATGAGGAAAGCTAAAATGGAAACAAAAGTGTAATAACAACTGTTACCTTTGGGGAATAAAATCTGGGCAACAGTGACGGAAGGAAGGTAGAAAATCAGAGATGACTCACCCCTGATCTCATTTGTTTAAATATATGATCAGAATGTAATACTTTAAAATTTGTATTACCATATTATGCTTTTTTCAATTATAAAGAATTATTTAAAAATTACCAAATATTAAAATAATAATCTAACCTTCATCCTGTCCTTTAAGAAATTTGCGGGTACTCTTCAAAAGATTAGATCTCATTCTTGTTAAGTGATCCAAAAGATTTCGCCTTGGTATGTCATAAGCATTTCTAAATGTTTGAGGCTTCAAATCCTATTGACAAACATTAAAGGACAAAATTTATTTTTTTAAACAAAGTTAAAGAGATTGAAATCTCTGAAACCCAGTAGCACAGTTCTGTTTTAATACCAAAAGACAGAAATTTGGTAGTCAGCACAACAAAATTACCTCAAATTTACTGATGATTTTTATTAAAATAAATTCATTTAAGTAAAATAGTTCACTACTTTTAAAAACACATGTTTTCTTTAAAGCTGCTTTGTAATTTATATACCATAAAATCACCTTTGCAATTTTATGAGTCAGTAAATAAAATTTACAGTTTTGAAATCATTACTAAGTGTCTAAGAACATTCTTACTATCTCAGAAAATTCCTTGTACTCATTTATAATCAATCCTTATTCTTATCCTCAGGCAGCCAATGTTTACCTTTTCTTCTATAATTCAGTTCATAAGCAGAAATTTGAAATAACTAATTTTTGAGCATGGTTTCCTGTAATTAGTATGACGCTCTTGGATGTTTCACTAGTCTATTTCCTTTTAGTCTACCAGCAGTATATCATTTGATAGATATTCCACATAATTTTTCTTTACTTTCTATTTGAATGTTTGATCATATCACTTTTCTTACTTTTTGATTTGGGGCTATTATAGAGCTATTGATTATATATAAAACATGATTTTAATTCTAAAATTCTGTGATTCAATGCCAGTAGTATGATCACTTTTCAACAGATATAGACAAGTTTGGATAAACTAAAGGATAGTTAACAGTAAACCTAACTGATTCAGTAAACGAACAGAACATAACTAGTGTTAAATTGATTATTACCTTATTTAGTAGAGCAACCTGGAACCCAGTGTATTCCTTCATATTAAGATCTAGCAATCTGTGAGGGATATCATCTGAAATTCCCTGAAGCAGTTGTTGAAAATCTTTCCTATATGCCATTGATAAACCATGTGATCGGCTTCGCACTTTAATTCCGGTTTCCTGTACTACCTTTTTGCCTACAGATCCAATGACGCGATCAGATTCTATTTTGGCCTAAAGTAAAAACAAATAAAAGTTGTCTTGATACAATCTAAATTTTCAAGTCAGATACTAATAGTTATAGTCTTCTATGAATTAAACATATATTGATTTATTAAAGTCAGAATTAAAATCTCAATCAAGAAACTTTTCTGTCAAGTACTGGACACTAAGTTCAAATAATACAGTCTAACATTTTAAACTACTGTAAGTCTAAACAAACACACATTAGGTTTATTTTTACTCATTAATAACCATTATACTAAAATCATGAAGGGTAAATGGTACATAAATGAAAATATAGTCCCAATTCAGGTGAAAATTAGTTAAAAACAAAAAAAATTCATCAGTATTTACTTGAAGACATTATGTAAAGAAGCATAGGTCCCATGGTTTCCCTTATTTGCAATATCTAGTATAGGTATGAGTCAAGCAGAAAAGGTCAGATAATGTGATGTTAGGAAAATGAACCCTTAAATATGTATTTTAATGTTTTCGTTTCTTTCATGCATATGTTTCTAACGCATTTATAAGACTATTTCTTTGTTGCTTTGTATGTCCCTCCCCCACAGTGTAACCCCCGCTTTCACTATATTTGATGTCAGTATAACATGTGGAGGAGATGGGGGCAAACAAGTCGTTTAAGGATTCAGGTGGACCTGTTGCAACAATGAGAAGTACAAAATGTCATGTCAAAACCAGCTTTACAATGTCGGTGGGGGGGGGGGGGTATAATTGGGTGGGGGGAGGGGGGAGGCTAGGAAGGGAGGTGAAGGGTAAACAAAGGAGGAGGCTGCAATGCTTGGTAAGAAATGTATGCATTATCCTGCCCATGTAATTGTAGCCCCTCTGTACAGTATGTTCTCAAATAAAATGAAATAATATTAAAAAAATAATAAAAAAAAAAGACATTATGTAGCTATTACACTGACAAGTATGAGAAACAGTGATGCAGCTTTTTACTAGAAAAATAATCAGCCAGATGTATTAGAGAAAAATAGAGAGACTAAAGGGAGAGAGAAAGAACCATCAAGAACTAGCTTAGTCTATTAACTACTTTAACTAAAACCATTCATATATACTTAATTACTCATTCCTGATTTTGACATTACCTGCTGACTCAATTTTTTGAGGTATGAAATGACACTGTAACTGAGACCATACTCCATACTGTCTGCTATTAAGTTAGGAGCACCCATCATTCTAACAGCTTTCTTCAAGGGCTATGAGGAAGGAAAAAAAAGAAAGAAAATCATGTTCAAATATAAACTTGCTAAAAAATTATGGTTCTATTTATACACTGTTTAAACCCTTCCCTCAAATTCTCTCCTTTTCCTCAAAGGACATAATATAATCACAGTTCACTTCAGTAAAATGTTTGGTATATAATAAATTTAAGTAGCTAAAAAGGAGTAGAGGCAATAATAATAATAATAATAATAATAATAATAATAATAATAATAATAATCCCCAAAGTAAGAAGGGTAGTTTTGGACTGCTAAGTATAATGGAAGATACTCATTTGGAAGAAATAAACAGCAGCAGGCTGGGAATGTGGCTTACTGGTAGAGTGCTTGCCTAGCATGCATAAAGCCCCAGGTTCGATTCCTAAGTACCACATATACAGAAAAAGCCAGAAGCAGCACTGTGGCTCAAATGATAGAGTACTAACCTTAAGTACACAGAGGCTCAGAAAAGAGCCCCAGGCCCTGAGTTCAAGCCCCAGGACTGAAACCCCCCCCCCCCAATAAAGAGAGAGAGCAGCCACATTTTAGAAGATAATCTGATAAAACCTGGAAGTATAAAGGAAACTTAAGAAAAATAGATTTCTCTCTTGGGTTAACTGGCTTAATCAGTCACTAGTTTTATATAGGTTATATATTTTCTTCGAGCCTCTGTTTCTCACTTGTAAAAACAGTAATAACAGTATCTATCCTTTATAAAGTACTGCCATGGGATTATAGGAACTAATATATAAAAGCACTTGCACACAGTAAGCAATTGAAGGGTAATCATTACTTACATTATCATTAGGTGAACTGAAAAACCAAATAAGCTCTGAATCAAAAATAAGCAGGAGGGAGAAAGTCCAGTATTTATAGTGGATTTAGTATAATGAAAAAAACTAAAAGTTTTTGGTACAATAAAAAGTATTAACAGAAGTGTCTAACATATGAAAATTATAATCACTAACAAAAACTGTGTAAGCACAGGCGCTACCGTGGAGTCAAATCCCAGCTGTCATATTTAATATCTAGGCTGCTCTGGATCAGTTCTAGAGGATGCTATAAAATGTAAATAAACCAATACATGTACTGATTCTTACTCAAAATGTTTTTTTTTTGGTTTTGTTTTCCACTTCACATTTTTAAACAGAGCTTGACATTCAACATTAATTATATATTTTAACCATAAGATGTTATAATTTCTAAAACATAAGCAATAAATATTCTAATGGCATTAGGAATCACTTAGAAAAATCCGTTACAAATTCTGAAATAGGGGCTGAATATGTAGCTCAGTTGCAAAGAACTTGTCTAGTATGTTCATGGTCCTAGGTTCAATCTCTAGAACCCTAATTTTTTTTTTTAAGTGATTCTACTGTAGGAATTTTCTTTTCTTTTCTTTTTTTTTTTTTGGGGGGGGGGGGGGTCCGGTAGTGGGGCCTGAACTGTGGGCCTGAGCGTTGTCCCTCAGCTCTTCAGCTCAAGGCTAGCGCTCTACCACTTGAGCCACAGCGCCACTTACGGCTTTTTTCTTTTTGCTTATGTGGTGCTGAAGAATCGAACCCAGGGCCTCAGGCATGCAAGGCAAGTGCTCTACCACTGAGCCACCTTCCCAGCCCTGTAGGAATTTATTAAGTTTCTCCTAACAAAGTCCATTTAGTAAAATATATATTATTAATACACCTAGCATTTGTTTATGTTTTCTAAATGTATATGGTTCTGTGAAAAGTACACACTTATTCACCTAAACAGGTTTTTTGAAATTAAGAAAATGCTTAAAAATTATTTCCTACCCTTAAAGAGAAACAATCATAAAAGTAAATTTTTTAAAGTTAGCATTCACAATCAAAGTTAAAAGCTTTTTTTGTTTTGTTTTGTTTGTTGTCGGTCGTGGGGCTTGAACTCTGGGCCTGGACGCTGTCCCTCAGCATTTCAGCTCAAGGGGAGCGCTCTACTGCTTGAGCTACAATGCCACTTCCAGTTTTTCTAGTGGTTTTTACTGGAGATAAGAGTCACAGACTTTCCTGTCTGGGCTGGCTTTGAACTGTGATCCTCAGATCTCAGCCTCCTGAGTAGCTAGGATTACAGGCGTGAGCCACCAGCACCAAGCTAAATTAAAAGCTTAATTCTAAAGCCAGACTGCTTCTAGAACCAGACTGAATTCCAGTAACTACTGTGCCCTTCAAACACGAGCTATGTACTCTTGGATAAATAATTACTTTTAGGAACTTAGTTTCCTCATCTGTGAAAGCACAACAAAATGTGTTTCTACATCACAGGGTGAATCTATGGATTAAATAATATTAACACACTTTACATATTAAGTAGTATATAAATGTTTTTATGATTATCATCATTCTCTAAGTTTCTGAAACCTATCTTATTACTATATCATATATTATTTGAATACTCAATTCTCATATAAGAATTTATATAAAAAACAAAAGTTTATAACTATCTGAAGTTACAAGCATAAAATTTCTTATAAAATGAGTACATAGCTAAGTGGTAGAATTCTTGCCAAGCTCTGTGTTGTCTCCGGAGGGGGGGAGGGAAGAAGGATAATTCTGAGTTAACAATAATATTCTTACCCCGAGATAGTAAGGAGGCATGGTCTTCAAATAACTTTCAAACGACTGTCTCCATTTCAATGTTGGTTTTGCTTTATGCACTTTAAACAAGTCATCTAAAAATATATGTTTTGAAGAAGTATCATCATACATGTTTTCACACACAAAAATCATAAAGAACTTCATCTTAGAAGCCTGCTTGTTTGTTTGTGAAACAGTACCATCAGACATTACTTTTTTTTTTTTTTAAGTCATAGGGCTTGAACTCAGGGCCTGGGCACTGTCCCTGGTTTTGCTCACTTAAGGCTACACTCTACCACTTTGAGCCACAATGCCACTTTCTGTTTTCTAGTGGTTAATTGGAGCTAAGAGTCTCACAGACTTCCTACCCAGTCTTGCTTCCAATGACAATTCTCAGATCTTAGCCTACTAAGTATTTAGAATTATAGGTGTGAGCCACCAATGCCTGGCTCAGACATTAATTTTTAACAAAATTAAAAGGAGTGAGAGGTTTAGTTTTGGTGTTTCCTATTGTGACACTATTTTGAAAGTGAAAAGATACCAAGATCATAGTATAACATACTGATAAACACTGATAAACACGTGACAAAATGCTACCTTGAGTAAAAAAAGCTTAGGGCCAGCGACTAGGCCCTAAGTCAGGCCCTAGCACCTCCACAAAAGACAAAAGGTTAATTATACAAAAACAAAACAAGGGGCTGAGAAGGTGGCTCAGTGGTAGAGTTTTCGCCTTGCATGCTTGAGGCGCTGGGTTTGATTCCTCAGCACCACATAAGCAGAAAAAAAGCCAGAAGTGGTGCTGTGGCTCAAGTGGTAGAGCACTAGCCTTGAGATGAAGAGCTGAGTGCCCAGACCCACAGTTCAGGCCCCATGACTGGCAAAAAAAACAAACAAACAAAAACCCAACTACAAAAACAAAACAAAAACAACACTAATATACTAATGTAGAATCAGAAAATATGCAAGAAAAATCTTTTCTCTCTAACATACTCAAGACACAAAATATATGAAGTGACAGAAACCAAGTACATACAACATTTTCTATTTAAATAGTTGGGCTGAAACATATTTAAATCTGATGAATTTTTTACCTCAGTACAAATCAAAAAATGACAACTAGATTGTAACAGAAGCTAACTTTAGGATTTATTATAATACTTTGGAACAAAATTCCTTTGTTTAAAAAAATACCTGGATGAGCCAGACACTCATACAATGCCTATAATCTCACCTACCCAGGAGGCTAAGATCTGAGCACCATGGTTCAAAAGATAGCCCCAGCAGGAAGCTATGAGACTCTTTTATCTCCAATGAACCACCAAAAAAAAAAAAAAGCCAGAAGTGGAGCTGTAGTGTAAGTGGTAGTGTACCATCACCTTTGAGTAAAAAAAACTAAGGGATGCCAGGCGTTGGGGGCTCATGCCTATAACCCTAGCTACTCAGGAGGCTGAGATCTGAGGATCATGGTTCAAAGCCAGCCCAGGCAGGAAAGTCCGTGAGACTCTTATCTCCAATTAACCCCCAGAAAACTGGAAGTGGCATTGTGGCTCATGTGAAAGAGCCCCAGCCTTGTGCAACAGTGGTCAGGCCTAGAGTTCAAGCTCTATGACCAAAAAAAAAAAAAAAGCTAAGGGATAGTGCCCAGGTGCCCAAGTCCTGAATTCAAGCCACAGGACCAGGACCAGGACCAGGACCAGAAAAAAAAAAAAAATTAAAGTTAGGCAATTGTTTTTTTAATGTACTCAGATTCTGTGAATATGCTTCTACAAATCTCTTCTGCACCAAACAGAAAGCATAATTATAAATTCTATGTAAAAAAATCTTACAGAAAAATTAAAATATTAAATTTGAATTTCTTAATTGTTAAACATAATAGTTTATAGAAAAAATGATGTTTCAACACTGACTCAATTTATTACAAACAGGTTGTTGTAAAATTTCTTTTATTGGGGAGTCGGTCATGGGGGCCTTAACTCTGGGCCTGGGCACTGTCCCTCAGCTCTTTAGCTCAAGGCTAGCGCTCTACCACTTGAGCCACAGCACCACTTCTGGCTTTTTTCTTTTTGCTTATGTGGTGCTGAGGAATCAAACCCAGGGCCTCATGCACGCAAGGGAAGCACTCTACCACTCAGCCACCTTCCCAGCCCTAACATTTCTTTTTTTTTGGGGGGGGGGGGGGGACGTCCAGTTGTGGGGGCCTGAACTCTGGGCCTGGGCGCTGTCCCTCAGCTCTTCAGCTCAAGGCTAGCGCTCTACCACTTGAGCCACAGTGCCACTTCCGGCTTTTTTCTTTTTGCTTATGTGGTGCTAAGGAATCGAACCCAGGGCCTTAGGCATACAAGGCAAGCGCTCTACCACTGAGCCACCTTCCCAGCCCCTATTTCTTTAAATAGGTTTAATGTTTTAAATATTAAAAGCATTTTCATAATTTTTAGAAGAAAAATATTAAACAGATGTTCTCTAAGTTCATCTTAGGAGACTTTATATATGCAAGCAAGAGAACAAGAACTACTTACCTAAGAGGGGAAGGAGGACTGGATAATTGTAAGGCATCACAAATAAGTTGACACAGTTCAGTGCTGTACTGGCTTTCAAGTAACCAAAAGGATAACCAAGTTCACTATATTTAGCACTATTGCTTACATATACCTGTTAAAAAGGAGGTTTAAATTTTCATACTTAATAACCTTCAAAGAGTATTAGACAAACCATCAATTAAACTTTAGCTTTTCATTTAAATTTTTTTACTTATAGTTTTTCAGCTCACCTGCCAACATGTTTGAGGAGACTTCCTTTCTAAGATAAACTGAGTAAGTGGTGAAGGTTCCAACTCATATTTATCAAAAGGCAGTTTGTCAATAACCATAGGTTCACAGTCTGTACAGGAAAACTTCACTACAGGATGAGATGTACGAGGTGGCTAGAGGAAAAAGTCATTATGTACATAAAACACCAAAACAAAATTACTTAAAAATGTTTCTATTAATTTTAGCTGCTCAGATTTGCTTATGAATTTCACTTACTACTAAAAGCAGCATGAGGGTAAAGAAAATCTTGAAGTTGAACACTTCAAGAATCCATATGAAAATCTTTTTAAAAATCCATATGAAAACCTTTACTAGAATTACATGCAACATTTTAGACCTAAATATTTTTACATACAGAAGTGAGAAGTATATAAAGACCTCCAAAGTCCTTATCTATAGCCATTTAATTTACTTGTAGAGTAATGACTTTTGACACTAAGTGTACACCTTCATCAGTTTTTGAATATATAAGATTCAGACACATACGCTGTTAATAAAGATGTATACAAAAATGTGTGCATATGGGGCTGGGAAGGTGGCTCAGTGGTAGAGTGCTTGCCTCGCAGGCATAAGGCCCTAGGTTCGATTCCTCAGCACTACCAGAAAAGGCCGGAAGTGGCACTGTGGCTCAAATGGTAGAGCACTAGCCTTAAGCTGAAGAGATCGGGGACAGTGCCCAGGCCTAGAGTTCAAGCTCCACAACCAACCAAAAAAAAAAAAAAAAGAGAGAGAGAAAACCAAAAACCAAAAACCGTGTGCATATACATATGCATTTATAGTATTTATTATACATACAAACATATATTATATATAATAGGAAGAAACTAAACATAAATCTAAATTCACTCTAAATATATCTTAAAGCCAAATTAAAACTAGAAATAAAACTAAATATATATCTAACTAAATCACAGTGGCTCTCAAATGTATTATATGAGACTACATCTATTCTATCTTTTCTCCTCCATGCCAGACCCTGTGCTCAGTAATGCGACAACCTGCAGATTCCCCAATAGATTATCATTCTTCATGTACCTGCGTCTTTTATGTCAACTGTTTGCATATTGCTTTTTCCTGTGTATATTACCAACAAACTAAGTTTTAGAGAATAACTTGATAAGAACCACCCTCTACTAAGAGACTGTCCGAATACCTCTATCAAGCAGTTAGGAGCCTCTGGTTCTGTCCCACACTCTATATCACAGTTAACACCTTATACTGTTACCATGTAAACAAATTTGACTCTCCTCTAGAAAATTAACATTCCAAAAGGTAAACACTGTCATATATTCCTGTGCCTAACTATATCTGATTTCTAAAGCTTGGCAAAAATGTATTTTTTGGATTATAAAGTATTTCAACTAATCTGAAATTTAACAAATAATTTTGCTAGTTTGCCTGCCATCTTTCAGATTACAGTCTTAGGAATTACTTTTATCAGCAGAGTGCTGGTGGCTACTCAAAGAGGCTGAGATCTGAGGATCTTAGTTCCAAGCCAGTCTAGGCAGCAAAATCTTTCATGAAAGTCTTATCTATAACCACTCAAAGCCAGAAATGGAGCTGTGGTTCAAGTGGTAGCATGCCAGCTTTGAGCAATAAAACTGAAGGACAGTGCCCAGGTATCAGCTTAAAAACAAAACAAAACAAAACAAAATTCCTTGTCTTTACTAAGAGAGACAAAAAAAAAAAAAAAAAAAAAAAATCACCAAGCATCCAGATCACAATACTGAATATAACTGAAATGTTAACCCTATGTGAATTTCTAAAGATTATAACCTGGTAGTTTGTAGGTAAACTATCAAGAGTTTTTCCTAAGCTTTCTTTTAAATTTCAAATCGTATTCTAGGGCTGGGAAGGTGGCTCAGTGGTAGAGCGCTTGCCTTGGATGCCTGAGGCCCTGGGGTCGATTCCTCAGTATCACATAAGCAAAAAGAAAAAAGCCAGAAGTGGCGCTGTGGCTCAAGTGGTAGAGCGCTAGCCTTGAGCTGAAGAGCTGAGGGACAGCGCCCAGGCCCAGAGTTCTGGCCCCACAACCGGACCCAAAAAAGAAAGAAAGAAAGAAAGAAATACTCATGCTACATTAAGTTTAGGGTTCAAGAAAAAAGAGATTTTATATTCGTGATTAAATATCCAGATAATAATGAAAATGTAAAATAGTACTGGATTCTAAAGACAACAAATTGTTTTTCCATTGCTTCATAATGAACAACGCAGTCTAAAGCAAATAATAGCTTATCATAGCTTCTAATTCCTGAAAATGAGCCATACCTTTAACTCACAGTAGTTCTTAAAAATCTAGTATGAAAGACAGATAAGATTGCTACTACATAGGCTTGTCCCTCTGGTACTTACTAGTGTTGGAGAATTCTGATCTGGCCAAAAAGATTCTGGAACAGGCCAATGGCCTATAGGAACCCCTGTTTTAGGATTTGGTCTGACATATATGAGTTTGTGACAGCTATGCCACGGCTGAGACCCAAAAGGCCTTGATATATCTGGTTGCCCATCTATAGCAAAGAAATTAAGACAAAGTATATATCATTAAAAGGAAAAACATACAAAGTATATCCACTATTTTTCTAATTAGAAATATCCTAATAAACATATTTTGAAATTTGTTCATTTTTGGATATCCTTTTTCTTAAACAAAATACTATGACTGTTGAATAGTTAAAATTGTAGTTCACACTATATTGCAATAGCTAAACTGTAATTCACTAAACAGTAAAGTCTGTAAATTTCAACTACGAGTTCACAGCTTGGCTTGCCCAATCAGAACATGAAAAATATACTGTACAGTGAATATTTGTTTAATGAGTGATTATGTCTTCCAAACATCAAATGGTATGGGTAATTTGCTTTCTTAATCACTATATTTCCAGTGTTAAAAAACCATGCCAGTTATATAGCAAGTACTATTTAAACATTACTAAGTAGGTATTTCTGGGGCTGTAGCTCAGTGGGATAGCATTATCTGGCATGTTCAATGCCCTGGTTTTGATCCTTAACACCTGAATTAAAAAAGTATTCCTTAGAAATAATTTTTACTAAAGTCTAGTTAAAAAAAAAAAAGAAACAAAATCCCTCCATAAATCTAGACACACAAAAAATTACCTTTAATTCAATTTACCTTTAATTCAATTACCTTTAATTGCAAAAGAATCCTTTTCAACAATTCAGTAAACATTTAGTCAGTGTCTAAGACAAGTACTTTATTAAATAATTTTTAAAACAGGTATCTTCTATGTCTAACAAATTTTACACCGATTTAAAAAAAATCAGACACAACTTGTCTTATCATATTATCTACCTGCTCTTTATACTTTTTCAATATGCCTATTACTTAAACTCTGTAATCTTTCTTTCTTGTCTCCAATTACTTGCTCTAGTAGAACATGTGTGCCAAGTGTCATTAATAAATAACTTTCTAATTCTTGAAATAAGTTATGTACAGTGAAACCAAATCTCTGCTACAAACTGTCCATGGGTTCTAGTATAACTATTTAGACCCACTGGCTCCTGTAAATAGTTCATGATCTAAACAAGAGTATAGAGAAGTGAAGCTCATCAAGAGCTTAAACAACAAGCTGGTTCCTCAATTTTGGACTTCAAAAATCATTAGTTCTGATTAAGATCCTTGGAACAAAAGCAGTAAGAAATTACTCACTAGGGTAGAACACTGACATATTATGTGAGACTGGAAGAACAAAAATATTTGAGTGGAGAGATAATGATATCTACTGAGGACAGTAAGTTTGCTTATCTAGAAATGCTGTAAAAAGGTGTTTGGAGGAACCAGGATGAGTTTAACTTGACTTTCCTATTCATCTTCCCTTCTTTACAACATTAGTTTAATCATGTTGATAATCTGACCTTGCTGATAGTAAGGCCAATTTATAGGTTTTCAGTTCTAGTTCAATAATTTAAAAGCAAGTTTAGAATGTCTATAAGAAAAATACAGTAATACCTTCTACAGGGGAAGGATCTGGTCCTGCTTTTTCAAAGTTTATTACCACCCCACTTTGTACTTTCTGCACCAAGGACTCCAGACACTGATTAAGCATTCTTGGAGAACATACAGAGTATGAACGGCCTAAGATAAAAAATAAAAAATAAAGAATAAAGTAAACTAGTTAGTTGCAAGAACTCCTACCTTTTAGTAAGAATTGTAAGTGTGGTTTCAGACAACACTAATGAACAGAAATTCAATGGTAAAGGTTAACGTGTCATAATCTTAAAGAGAATGAACAAAAATTATTTCTAATCAACAAGCCCATTTTGTGAGAGCATGAAAATTTTTGTGAGCGCACGAAAATTTTTCTTCCAAGTACAGGTGCATGGAACAAAGAAAACTCAGTATGTACAAATGACAATGAAAAAGTTAGATACACTAGGTATAATATGTATAAAGCACTACTGCAAACTGTTATCCAATACATCTTTAACAGAGTATACACATAACCTCTAGTACCAATACAATCAATTTTTTTCTCCACTTAACCAAAGTATTATGTCCCTAAGCTACATTAAGCAATAAATAGTAATTACTATGTAACTGGTTTGTGTGCAGTAGATGATTATTTTAAATATCTGTATCATGATATTGATGGTAGTACGTATTCTTTTCTTAATTTCACTTGAGTTAAACAGCTGAAAATTACTATCTTGCCTTTTGAGATGTCAGTCCTGGGGCTTGAACTCAGGGTCTGGTCACTGTCCTTGAGCTTTTTTGTTCAAGGCTAGTGTTCTACCTTTTGAGTTACTGCTCCATTTCCCCACTTCTTATTAATTGCAGATTACTGAGATTATTGGGAGATTATTGTTATTTATAATAAGCTCAGGGCCTTTCCTGCTTGGGCTAGCTTTGAACAGTGATCCTCAAATTTCAGTCTTCTGAGTAGCTAGGATTATAGGCATGAGCAACAGATCCTGGTACTTATTTTGCCCTACTGATATTTTAATCTACAGTACTTTAGATAAGCATTAAAATGCCAGGGATTTGAAAAATACAAGTGAAAAGGATTTTTTTAAACAGCCGGGCTGGCCTTCAACTTTTGATTCTCCAGCCTCAGTCTCCCAATGGTTTGGATTATAGGCATGTACCATCACACCATCTTTAAACAGGAATTTTCAACAAGGATATCTACATGTTTGTTGCCTGATATTACAGATACTAGGAACATGGTTATTGAGGACTACTGAAATAGAGCTAATCTAATTTTAGATCTATGAAATGTATAAACTGTACACCTGATTGTTACAGATTTAATATGGAAAAGTGTAAAATAATGTTTTTCAAATTCATGCTGAAATAGTATTCTGGATATACTAATTTAAATTTTATTTTTTAAAAATATAGCTATTAAATTTTTAACATGGAACCTGAATGGTATTTCTACTATAAAATGCCAATCCACATGAAACACTAAAAGCCTTGACAGCTAAAAATCAATCTTCAACCAAGCACCCTGCAATGTTATTTATAATAAGCTCAATATGTAGCCCTATTCTTACACAAATTCAGCCAATTATTTCAAAACAAAAGCTATGTTGTATTTGACAAATCAATTTACCCCTATCAACTTATAATCTACTTTGTAAAGGCTACTCAGAAAAAGGGAACATTAGGTAGTAATGATTCAATCCTTAACTCAGAAAAAGCGAACATTAGGTAGTAATGATTCAATCCTTAAAAAAATATGATAATGATATTGGTAATTATAAAATATCTACACCAATAACCATGTCTATTCTTGTTCTCATCTCTTTTATTTACAGTGGTTTGAATGCAGCAAGCACTCAACCACTTATGCCTCACCCCCTAGTCCTTTATTTTGGCTTAATTTTCATAGTTTTGTCTACGGTTGCCTAAGGCCTCCCTTGTAGCGGGCATGGCATGTTTTTCTTCACCATACCCAACATATTGACTAAGATGGGTCTCAAAATCTTTTTGACTGGGATTGCCTTAAAGTGAGATCTCCAACTCAGAGTACCTAGCGTTAGAGGTAGAAGCCACAATGCTCAGCTGTTCTAATCATTTTTATAATTTGCTTAATCTTACAAACAATTGTTTCGATTATTTTCTCTAATCCACAAATGAGAAACTCAAGGCACAGAGAGTTAATACAGTGGTACAACTAAAAATCAATAACTAAGTATTAGAAATTTATTCTGGGTCTACTTTGTACTCTAAATTTACATGTTAATTTGAAGTTAAAACAAAGCATCTATACAATAGTCATGCTATTTGAAAGAATTGTTAAATTTACTTCTTTTCCTGTCAATTTAATGATATACATAAAACAGTACAATATAAACTATTATTACACACAAAATATTCATAGAAGAAAATAAACTCTGAATCTTATATCATAAATTGTCTTTCCAAGATATTTTTTAAAAATACAATTTCTTTTCTTCAGAATTAGTATTCAATTCAGGGCCTCATCACTTAAGCCATGCCTCCAGCACTCTGCTTCTTAGTTTGTTTTTCACATAAGAATCTCACCCCCATTTCCAGCTTTTTTTTTTTTTTTTTTTTTTTTGCATATGTGGTGCTGAGGAATTGAACCCAGGGCCTCATGCATGCAATGCAAGCGCTCTACAACTGAGCCACCTTCCCAGCCCCCAGCTTTTTTTTTTTTTTTTTTTTTTAGATAGAGTATCACCAACTTTTACTTGGGCTGACCTTAAACCTTGATCTTTTTGATATATCACCATGCCTGACGTATAAAAATTTTTAAGCATATAACTATGGCAATTCTGTCTTCTAAATCATTCTATTAATTAATCAACTAGAAAAAAATAAAATAGCTATGATCATAGTATGATATAAAACTAATAAAGACTTTTGAAATTAGAAAAAAACCTAAAAAGACATAAGACATTTGGCAAATAACTCATGTCCACCAGCATGATGCTCATTCCTGTAATCACAACTACTCAGGACACTGAGACTTGAAGATCCCAGTTCAAACCAAAGTCTGTGAGACTCTATTTCCAATTAACCACCAAAAAGCTGGAAAGGATCAAGAGGTAGAGCACTAGCCTTGAGCAAAGCTAAAGGACAGTACCCGGATCTAAGTTCAAGCCCGAATACTAGCACACATACATACCAAAAAAAGCCCATTATGAATCAATAAAAATCCATTCATCGTTTGAAAGTAAAATAGCAAAGTTTACAAAGTAAAAACCTCACAAAGAAGTTTATATCCTATGTAATGTTTCTCTCATCCCTTAGAAAATGTATTTCTGGAGAAGCATTAAGGTTCTAGAATCACTGTAACTGTGAACAAAGAGCTGTATTAAGTACACACCTTTAAATCAAGAAGTTGGCTCATTTTTGATCATGTTGACATCACACAAAAAAGCCAAACTGAATATAGTTAAGTTTAAAGTCAGCATTTACATCTTGATAAAACAAGAAGCAAAAGAACAGTTCTAATGTTCTCACAGACTAATTAAGTTAAATATATTTATATCAAAAAGCCTATAATTTTAATAAAATTTTCATCTTGACATTTTTATCAACATATCAGATTTTTTCTGCCAGTACCAGGCCTTAAACTCAAGGCCTTGCCCCGGCACCGGTAGTTCACAACCACAATCCTAGCTACTCAGGAGGCTGAGATCTGAAGATAATGGTTCAACGCCAGCCCAGGCAGGAAAGTCTGTGAGACTCTTATCTACAATAAAACACCAAAAAACCGGAAGTGGTGCTGTGGCTCAAGTGGTAGAGTGCTTGCCTTGAGCTGAAGAGCTCAGGGACAGCGCCTAGGTCCTGAGTTCAAGCCCCACGACTGACGACGACGACAACGACGACAACAACAACAACAACAACAAAAAACATAAGGCCTTGTACTCTCTTACTATGCTCTACCACTTGAACTATGCTGCCAGTCAGGCTTTTTGCTGGTTAACTGGAGATGGAGCCTCTAGTTTTCTGCCAGGACTGGCTTGAAACTACAATCCTCCAGATATTGGCCTCTCAAGTAGCTAGGATTATGGGTGTGAGCCACCAGCACCTGTTCTATCAGACACTTACTGATTTGGTATCATATTTGTACCTTCTTTCCCTGCCACTGTGCCTATGTAAGTTCACAGTGAGTTCACATTCACTGCTAATGGTTCAGCTGGCTTGAACAGTGGTTCAAGCCAACTGAACCATCTGAGAATCATCCTCAATTCTTTTTCCTTTCTTTGCCCTCATCCTTGGTTGTGCTTTGTATCAAATCATTTCTTACCACTTTTAAATTTAGCTCTCTAGACCAAAGTATAATCATCTCTCTTTTTTTTTGTGAGGGGGGGATCCAGTCGTGGGGCCTGAACTCTGGGCCTGGGCGCTGTCCCTCAGCTCTTCAGCTCAAGGCTAGCACTCTACCACTTGAGCCACAGCGCCACTTCCAGCTTTTTTCTTTTTGCTTATGTGGTGCTGAGGAATCGACCCCAGGGCCTCAGGCATGGAAGGCAAGTGCTCTACCACTGAGCCACCTTCCCAGTCCCACAATCATCTCTTACCAGTCTCCCTGTGTCCATTTTTGCCACTCTGTATTTCATCTAAAAACTGAAGTGATCATTAAGATATATAACTCAGATTTTATTTTATATCAAAAACTATCCAATGGCTTCTATAACACTTGAAAAACATAATACTATGGACTAAAAAGTTAAGTCAACATTTGGCTCCCACCCACCTCTCTGAACCTAAGTTACTCGCTACTCTTCCCGAAGTAAGCTAGATCACCTCTTCAAAAGCAAACTTACCTATGAATATTCACTCTCAGCTTCAAGTTATTCTCTAATCTCTATCTCTAATTTTCCCCTACAGTATGTACACTTCCTAAAATCATTATTTATGTAATAATTTTGTCACCAAATCAAAAATTACGAACTTTCTATTGTTCCTGAAGTATTCTGAACATTAGGACTGTCATGTGGCATACAGTGGGCACTCATTAATTAGCTACAAAGAAAAACACTTACAATGACAATTGTATAGCTTTTTTGGTAAAGCATACATAAAGGTATTAACAATGTACTTATTACTTTGACAATACAGACTAACTTCTTTTTACTTGAACATGAATTACATAATGCGGGGAGGGGGGGGGAATCAATTTATACATATACACACCTCCTTGTCAATAAGTTAAAAAGATACAAAAGGACTGTTAGTAGTGATTCCATATTTGTTTAGTTTAATACTAGAGGATATTAACTTCTATTGTTTGTGTTACTTCTCTGGTATTTTATCTCAAAAACTTCCTTTAATGACTTTTTTAATGAAAAAGAAACACTATTCAGATGTAAGAAAAAGTGAGTGGTATGCATACAGGTTCTCCTTATTGCTATAAAAGCATGAAAAAGAGAAAATAAAGAACTAAATCACGAAAGATCTAGGAAGACTATCTAAGGAAAACTTCCTAACTTCCTAACTTATGGAAATCTACAACACCAATTTTGAACTCTTCAACTTTGGAGATGTTCCTAAAGATTACCAATTACTATACCACATCTCAAAATTCTTTTCAGACACTTTTTGTTATACATTATTCATTTCATTTCATACTCTGAATATTTCTGACTCTAAAATGTATTATATTTATTTTTTTGCGGGGGAAGGGGGGCCGGTTGTGGGGCCTGAACTCTGGGCCTGGGCGCTGTCCCTCAGCTCTTCAGCTCAAGGCTAGCGCTCTACCACTTGAGCCACAGCACTACTTCCGGCTTTTTTCTTTTTGCTTATGTGATGCTGAGGAATCGAACCCAGGGCCTCAGGCATGCAAGACAAGCCCTCTACCAATGAGCCACCTTCCCAGCCCCATGCATTATATTTTAGTACATGCAGTATCATAACCTTATCATAATTTTAAGATCAAACTAAGTTGTAAATGACAAGCAAATTCCAATGTGAGAACATCTAAGTTGCAACTACAAAATCTTTTATAATCATTGAAGAAAAAAATCCTAGATTAAAAAAAAAAAAAAACAGCTGGGCACCAGTGGCTCACACCTATAATCCTAGCTACTCAGGAGGCTGAGATCTGAGGATCACAGTTCAAAACCAGCCCGGACAGGAAAGTTTGTGGAACTATTATCTCGAATAAACCACTAGAAAACCAGAAGTGACGTTTTGGCTCAAGTGGTAGAGTGCTAGCCTTGAGCTTAAGAGCTCAGGGACAGCAGCTAGGCCCAGAGTTCCAGCCCCAAGACTGATAAACAAACAAACAAACAAACAAACAAAACCCAGCACCGAATCTTAAGAGTAGGTCAATTTAAAGCTAAAAACTAAAATTTCAAGACCATAAAAGTAATTCTACCATTAAAAAAATGAGTACCATTTACTAACAATACGATAAATGTATAGGAATCAAATTAGACACATATATACCTTCTTTCTTCTGTGAACTAAATTAGGAAGGCATTACAATTCAACAAATCCTCTAAAATGGAAACATTTAATAATGTAAACATAACTTACCTACTTCAAATACTATATATAAAGGCTCATCATTGTTGCCTTTAGAGTTTGTGGATTGCCCAAACCCATAGAATATTATAAGAAATTCACCTAAAGTACTAATTAGAACTCATACCTTCTTTTTCCTTTGAAACTAAGCTATAATTGACTGAGTGGAGCCCAACTATATCGAGAGACCATACTGGAGGCCTCTGATGGGTGAAATAATAAGAGTGCCAGACTTCACATTTTAATAATCAAATTCCTTAGGTAACACAGATGCTCTATGAAATGAAATTCCCATGTATATCTTACTCATTACTAAGTAATGAACCCTAAAGTTTGGGGCAACACTTGGTATACAGTCAGCAGTTAATGCATATCTATATGAAATAAAGCCACCTATTAACCAATTCTACATTATAGAGATCTAAACATAGTATGTATTTGAGATTCTCCTTAATATTAACATAGCACAGTGCTTACCTAGTCTGATTAAATAAGTGATACATAAAGTTGAATAAAACTTCATTACTATTTCCTCTAATCTATTTTCCTACTTCTTTAAGTCTGGAAAAAACTTTAAAATGTACCTATCTTTCAAATGGATAATGAAATGCTTCTGAAAACACTATTTACAGGAAATAATGTTACATCGTATCTAAATTGTTGGTGATCTTTGTAGATAAGAAAACTTGATTACTAACTTCAAATACTAGCCATTTCTATTTGTGTTAAAAAAAAAAGTACCACTCATTATGAGATCCAACAGCAGTAACCACATTCTCTTCTAATCAAGATTATAAACCATCATCTATAAATAATTTTAAAGCTCTATGTCTATTAATTCTTAATGTTATCTTGTTAAACAACAAAAATGAATTTTGGAAGTGTACACTTTAACACATTCAGAAAAACTCTGCTTTAAGTCATTGAATTACTGCCAGCAAAACAAAAACAAAAACAACTTACCGCCTGTCACTTCACACATCGGTGTGATGGCAGAGTCATCTAAAGGAACACCTGTCAACTGTTCTGATTCTACTGACATGGTGCCAGGCAACCGCAACACTAATGCAAAGAGTCTCTGATCCCAACGAAAAGGTTCTTTAGTCAATTCACTTCCAGGCAAAGGTGAATTAAGAGGTAAATGGAGCTGAAAGTAATGGGGAAAACAGTAACAACAAAATCAGTAACCTTTCTAGACATTACTTTTCTTCAAATAAGCCACTTCAATAACACATATTAAAACTTCATTTAGTTTCCTATCACACTAAAAACAAGTTCAAAAATAAAAACGAAACTGGGCACCTGTGGCTCACACCTGTAATCCTAGCTACTTGAGGCGAGATCTGACGATTGTGATTTGAAGGCAGCCTAGGCAAGGAAGTCCATGAGACCATCTCCAACTAGCCACCAGAAAACTGGAAGTGGTCCTATGGCTCAAGTGGTAAAGTGCTAGCCTTGAACACAAAGGGGCTCAGGGACAGCACCCAAGCTCTGAGTTCACAGACCCACAACCAACCAAAAAAATAAAAATAAAATAAAAAAGCTTCACATACCTAATACAGTGCACACTTGTTTTTTCTTAAATTTTATTGTAAAGAACTAACTTTAAACAAATCTGAAATATTGTACGTAATGTACTTCAAATTTATATTCAGCTAACCATCAGGTGCTAGACTATTGTCTAGCCAGTGGTTCACACCTGTAATCTTAGCTACTCAGGAGGCTGAGATCTGAGGATCGTGGTTCAAGGACAGCCTGGGCAGTAAAGTCCATAAGATTCTTATCTCCAATAAACCACTAGAAAACTGGACATGGTGCTGTGGCTCAAGTGGTAGAGCGCTTACCTTGAGCTGAAAGCTGAGGGACAGTAACCAGGCCTTGAGTTCAAGCCCCACAAAGAAAAAGAAAGAATTTTACTATTGCTACTCTGTATGTGTGTGTGTATGTATAGGTCTCGGGAAAAAAGAAAGTAAATTTTGTCAATAATTACATATTAAAAGTATTAAAAAGGGGTTGGTGACATGGCTCTGTTGGTAGAGCCCTAGCCAATGAGCAAAAGTAGACACAGGTACCAAATTTGAGTTCCAGTCTTGGACCAAAGGGGGGGGGGGGGGGAGGAAAAGTATTAAAGATTGTGTCCTCTCATTTGTTTTCTTTTTTATTTTGTCGTGGGGCCTGAACTCTGGGCCTAGGTGCTGTCCCTCAGCTCTTCAGCTCAAGACTAGCGCTCTACCACTTGAGCCACAGCGCCACTTCCAGCTTTTTTCTTTTTGCTTATGTGGTGCTGAGGAATAGAACCCAGGGCCTCAGGCATGCAAGGCAAGCGCTCTACCACTGAGCCAGCTTCCCAGCCCCAGATTGTGTCCTCTCATATGTGAATAAATGTAAAAGGCTTTATGTGGGAGGGGGGGAAGGAGGAGCAGGCATTCTATTAAATGAGCCCTATTCTACAGCACAGTATGTGTGTTTCTTACCACTCCCATTAGACCTACTTAATCAGAATGCCTTTCTAAGATTCTTAAGAATCTTAAGAAGCAAAAGCCAAAGGTAGAGAATGGAGCATCAGAACTATTGTAAAATAATAGACAATATAAACAAAAGCAAAGATTTTGAGATAATCAGAAAAACTAGAAATATATATTATTGGAATTATTTAAAAATACTTTAGTTTTGTTAAAGGTATTGTTCTTAGTAATATAAAAGTCCCTATCATTTATGAAGTTTAAAAAGGTAACAGTTCAAGCCCAAGATTAACATACTCAGTCAAGGATTATTTCTACAACTATTAAAAGTGTCTTTTAAAACACAGAATACACCTTTAAATTATCAGCTAGTTTATAATTATTGCTTTTTAAACCAAGACCTGTTTTGCTTTGCAGCCTTTCTCTCTTACAATAATTTCTGGACTCAGTAAATCTTAATTTTAAGTGATTCTATGCTAATTCAAAACTCAAGTTTCTTCACTGACATGTCAAACCCATTTAAAAAATCTGATTCTAGCTGGGCACCAGGGGCTCATTCTATAATCCTAGCTACTCAGGAGGCTGAGATCTGAGAATCATGCTTTCAAAGGCAGCCTGGGCAGGAAAGCCTGTGAGACTCTTTTTTTTGTTGTTGTTATTGTTTTGGGGTTTTTTTGTTTTTTATTTTTGTTGGTCATGGGGCCTGGAACTCTGGGCCTAGGCGCTGTCCCTCAGCTCTTCAGCTCAAGGCTAGCGCTCTACCACTTGAGCCATAGAGCCACTTTCAGTTTTTTCTTCTTATGTGGTGCTGAGGAATCGAACCCAGGGCCTCATGCATGCAAGACAAGCACCCTACCACTGAGCCAGCCACCTTCCCAGCCCCATGTGAGACTCTTATCTACAATTAACTACCAAGAAAGCCAGAAGTGGAACTGTGGCTCAACTTTGTGCTCAAGCACTAGGCTTGAGCAAAATAAAATAGCTCAAGGACAGAGCCCAGGAGATCAAGTAAGCCCCAGAACATATGTGTGCACGCACACGTGCGCACACGCACACGCACACACGCACACACATCTGATTCTATTCTAGGAAGAGCTCTTAGTGAAGCTGCATTATGTTAACACCTGTCTCCCAAAGGTTCATGCCAAGAGAATATGCTGTAAGACTCAAATCAAGATCAGTCATGATTTTGTGACTAAGAACGTGAGTATTAGTCACAGTCTTCCGCACTGGTCCTAATTAAGGCAAATGCTAGAGGCATGAGGAGAGGAATGAAGAAATCTAGGCTGAAACAGATACTTAACAAAGAAGATGTAATATACATACCACACATATATACATATTTCCTATGGAATATCACACAAGCATGTAAAAATGAGCATGTCACTTGCAGGAACATGGATGTAACTAGACACCATACTAAGACAAGACAAGCTCAAAATACAAAATATCATATGTTTTTACTCATATATTTAAAAAATGGCCTAAAGGACATACATAATATTCATGTGCATGTACATAAACACATCCATCAACACATTTACATAACTATATGTAAGGATAACTGAAACTACTTAGAAAGAGATGTAGAAGGAAGGAGAAAAGAAAATAGTATTAGACCAGTAAGACTTTTGAAATACAAGCCAGGTGCTGGTGGGTCACACTTGTTATTCTAGCTACTCAGGAGGCTGTAATCTGAGAATTGTGGTTAGGGCAGGAAAATTCATGAGACTCTCATCTCCAATAAACTACTTAGAAGTCAGACGTGGCACTATGGCTCAAGTGGTAGAGAGCTAGCTTTGAGCAAAAGAAGCTCTGGGACAGAGGCCAGGCCCAGAGTTCAAGCTCCAGAACCCACACATATAAAAAAAAAAAAAAAAAAAAAAGAAATACATTTTGAAAGAGGATGAATCAAAATAGACTGTTTGCAACTATGCTGACTGAACAAGGAAATCTGCTGAACTTGTTTTAGAAAAGAGATAGGGGCTGGGATGTAGCTCAGTGGTGAAGCACTTGCCTAGCTAGTGCAACATCCTGGGTTCGATCCCCAGTACCAAAAAAGAAAAGACAAAAAAAGAAAAAAGAAGAGATAGTGTTTAGAACCTGATTGGATTATGAATGTGTATGTGGAAATATAACAATGAAATCCCCCTCTGTATGATTAATGCAAGCTAAAACAAAAATTAAAGTACAATAAAACAATAAAATAAAATCAAATCTGGGCTGAAGAAGGGTCACCAACCTCAAAAGCTTTGTGATAACTGCAAACAAGTCAAGAGCTCCAGGCCCTTGCTGCTGCTACTGAACTTTGCCAGAACATAAATGAGGAAGTAGTGTTCACATCATTTCCTTTTATCTGGACTGATCAATTTTCAATTTGGGAAGCACAACTACCAATTCATTAGTCATTTTTTAAGGTCATAGAAATATAAAAGCACCAATGACAGTTGCTAAATAGACTTTCAACTCTTAATGCAGGTGCTTTGTTGAGAATGGAGGCATGAAACTGTCTCAAATTCCAGGGAATAAGATCTACTATATAGTCTACACATATACACACAATTATGTTATTATGACAAGAATCTCTAACATGGACAATATTCACTACAATAATTGACCTTTAGTTGTACATGCTAAATCAAAAATGTACTTCACTTCAAGTAACAAGAAAAGCCAACAAGGGTCACAAAAGTACTTCCACGCATTGTATACCTATCAATTCCAGTTCTACAAACCTTTTTGTCAGCCGGGCACCAGTGCTCATGCCATAATCCTAATTTACTAAAGAGGTTAAGATTGTAGCTCAAAGCCAACCATGAAGGAAAGTCTGAGATTCTTACCTCCAATAAACTACTCGGAAAAAGCCAGAAGTAGTGCTGTGGCTCAATAGTAGAGGGCTAGTCTTGAGCAAAAGACAGCCCAGACTTCAAGTCCAAAGGACTGCCCACCCAAAAAAAAAACAAAACCCAAACCAAACAACTTCTGTGTGTGTGTATGTGTGTGTGTGTGTGTATGTGTGTGTGTGTGTGTATGTGTGTGTATGATGGTTACTGGGGCCAAAACTCAGGGCCTAGGCACAGTCCTTTAGCTTGTTCACTCAAGGCTAAAAGCTTTTGGTAGTTAATTGAAGATAAAAGTCTGTAAAATTTTCTTACCCAGGCTGGCTTCAAACTGTGATCCTCAGATCTTAGCCTTCTGGGTAGTTAGGATTAAGATTAAGGCTTGAGCTACCAATTCTGGACCTTCATTTTTCTATTATCCCCTCTCCCTATTGCCATCAACCTCTCACTACCAAAGAGGGAGCGGGGGGGGGGGGGGAGGGTATATTATTAAAATGGGAGTAAGTAATGCCTGTCAAACAAAAACAGGTAAAAATTCAAAGTCTTGCCAGGCACCAATGGCTCACACCTATAATCCTAGCTACTCAGGAGACTGAGTTCTGAGGATTGCCGAAAGTTCGTGAGACTCTTTATCTCCAATTAGCCACCAAAAAGCTGAAAGTGGAGCTGCAGCTCAAGTAATAGTACTAACCTTGAGGGAGAGAGGAGGGGTCACAAGAATAGTGCCCAGGCCCTAAGTTCAAGCCCCAAGACTGGCACCAAAAATAAATAATAATAATCTAATTCTAAACAAAAAGTCCTTTTATGTTGAATTATTCCAAATCTAAAGTTTACAACTAAAATTCCAGTAACATCTTAAAATCACAAAGGGAAGAACTCTTTGTGAATATAGGGACTTTAATATTCAAAGAAAATTACATAAATTAAAAAGAAAAACATAAAATGAACTATTAGAAAATGGGTAGGGGCTAGGAAGGTGGCTCAGTGGTAGAGCGCTTGCCTTGCATGCCTGAGGCCCTGGGTTTGATTCCTCAGCACCACATAAGCAAAAAGAAAAAAGCCGGAAGTGGCACTGTGGCTCCAGTGGTAGAGCGCTAGCCTTGAGCTGAAGAGCTGATGGACAGCACCCAGGCCCAGAGTTCAGGCCCCACGACCAGACCAAAAAAAAAAAAAAAAAAAAAGAAAATGGGTAATATGTACTTTCTAAAATTGACAAATAAGTGAATATTCAAGAGGAAATTTATATGGCCTATATAACAAATGGAAAATAATAATACAAATTAAAATATCAATGAACTGCCATTTACTCCTATACAATTGGCAAAAAAACTTTCTAACTCTGGTAAAACCAAGTGATTTTAAGAATAAAGAGTGATAAACATTGCCAACATTCCTGGAAAGTCTATAAATATACAACCATTTGGAAAATGCATTGATATCAGTTGGTACAGCTCAAGGGAAACATCCATATCCTAAAAAACATAAATGTTATTTCTTAGTCTTTAAATAGTTGTGTGAGTCTTAAAAATTCTTAAAAGAAAAAAAAATACTGAGTCCAACACCCTTGGCACACACCTATAATCCTAGCTACTCAGGAGTTGAGATCTACTAGAAGCCAGCCCAGGCAGAAAAGTCTATGAACTTTTCACTCCAATTAACCACCAAAAAAGCCAGAAGTGGAGCTGTGGCTCATGGGGTAGAGCTTGCCTTGAGGAAAACACCTCAAGTACAGTACCCAGACCCTGGGTTTAGGCCCCAGGACAAGCATAAAAGAAAAAGAAAAAGAAAAAAGTTGGAGGGTGGGGAAGACGGAGAAGAGAAGAGGTAGAATGTGTACTTCATTTGCACAAGGTCCTGGGTTCAAGCCCCAGAATCACCTAAAAAAATAGAGGAAGAACATTGACCACAGTGTTATTTGAAACAAGAAAACTACAACCTGTTAGTCTACTCATATACCACAACTGAATCAGTACTCTAAATCTCTAAGATCCAACATGGACAGATCTCAAAACAGTATTTTTTATAAAATACGAACATAAAAAGAATATAAGGGGCTGGGAAAGTGGCTCAGTGGTAGAGTGCTTGCCTTGCATGAGGCCTTGGGTTCGATTCCTCAGCACCACATAAGCAGAAAAAGCTGGAAGTGGCCCTGTGGCTCAAGTGGTAGAGTTCTAGCCTTGAGCTGAAGACCTCAGGGACAGCGCCCAGGCCCAGAGTTCAGACACCAGGACCAACAAAAAAAAAAAAAGAATATAAATAATAAATGTAAAGTTTGAAGATTTTTTTACGAGTGTACATGTATAACATGACTTATGCCCTCTCTAGTTATTAACCCTCCCAACTGATATTTGGTCTGATTTTGAACTTAAATGAAATTATAGACCATAGTCTGTGTTTCATGGCTTCTTTCATCATTATAGTTTTGATTCATATATATATATATATATCATATATGCATATAGCTGTAGATCATCTTAATGCAATGTTGTTATGAGAGGTATTTGGTTAAATTCTATTATAAATAACACACTATGAAAAAAGTACATCTTTATGGCACACATATGTATTTGTCATATTAACTTCTCTCAGAAAACATTTACAAAAGATGGGAACAGTGCCACCTGTCAGTAATTCCAGCACTTGGAAGGCTGAAGCAGGTATATCTCAAGTTTTGAAGTCAACCTCAGCAGAGAGATCAAATACCCCAACGGGGGGAGGTGGGGCAGGAAACCTGTCAAATAGTCTTCCTACATGGTTTTACTCCTAACAGCAGTATATTAAAACATTAGCTGCTTTGTTTCTCTTACAAATTTTATATAGCTACCTTCTTCATTATCATTTTAGTGTATATGTATATTGGTTTCTCGGTAGTTTCAATTTCACCAATATTTACAGAAGATAATCATTTTTTATATACTTAATTGAACCTTTCAATGTGCTATTTCGTGAAATACCTATTAAATCTTTTGCCTCTAAAGAAATAATGAATTGACTGTTCATATTAGTTTGAAGTATTACCAAAATATTCAAGCTATCGGTTTCTTAGCTGGATACAAGCATTACAAGAATCTTCTCTACTTATCCTCTTTCACTACTGTTTTTGTGTTTGCTTTTTTTGAGGGAGGATATTGAGGTTTGAACACAGGGCCTCAAGCTCATACTTGCTAAGACAGTACTCTATTGACATGCCCCACCCCCAGTCCTTTTCCTCTCCCCCCTTTTTAATATAGAATCTTATACTAAACCTCAGACATTGCCTCAGACCATGATCCTACCTTTGCATCCTGTGTAGATAGGATTAGATATGTTATACCACATCCAGCTAATACTATCTTTTGATAAAACAATTTATAAATATATTTTCTTGTTGTAATTATTGCTTTCCATGTATTCAAAGATCATGAAGATATTCTCCTATATTCTAAAAGCTTTAGTGTTTTCCTGCTTGGTATTAAACCTGAAATATATCTGAAGTATGTTTTATTTTCAGTGAGTGAAAATAAATTGTTGAGTTTTATTCCCCTAAATGGTCATCTAGTAGACATAGCACCATTTATTGAGAAGACTGTACTTTCTTTGCTGCCCTGGATCATCTACTTCTTATGTTGTGTGACTGTACACATATCTTTTTGAGTCCAGAACAATGTTAGATGAAAAAAATGGCAAAATGAAAAATGATATAAATGAAAAAGTAGTAGACATTGCTAAAAGTTAGCAAGATTTAGTGTATACACACACACGTACACATATTCACACACACATATGTAGTGAAATAAAATATAGACAAAAGACTTTAAGACTATACACCAAAATCACAATTGTTACTTCTGAAAAGAGGAAGAAAGGTAAATGACACTGTGTAAGGGAACAAAGGAGACTACATGCTATCTGTAATCTTCTATTCCATGTACTACATTTTAAAAAATCCAAAACAAAAAAAAAACTATGTAAACATGGCAAAAATGTTTATATTACGTACTCAAAATACTTGGACATAGGATATAACTGTCAAAAACCAGTAAGTTATTCATTAAAGTAGTAATTCTACTTGGCAAACCTTTGGTCTAATGGACCAATAAGCAAGGTAAATTATTGTTTATATTTACTAAACTTTCATTAACTTGATGCAATTAAAGTGTTCTATATTGTTAGTTAAGATGATTAATGATGTCACCAATTCACTATGTTCTGCAGCTTTCTTGACAGCTACAGAAAAGGAAATGTAACTCAGTTTAAGATTAGGAAGATAATCCTATCTTTTCCTTCTTTCCTAAATCTTACTATACTTTTCTTCCTCAACTTCTAGCATAAAACCAAAACCAGTAACAATAACAAAAATTTCCAATACTCATCTCAAAAACAAATGGCAGAATGATGTTAGTGATGAAAATTTCCTCTTTATCTGGTTACTTTGTATTTGACAGTAGTTCAAATTCTAATTATTAATGACTTTGCTAAAACTGAACTAAAGCTCAATTTCAATTTTATTTACTAAGTAATGGGGCACTTACCATAGCAAGCCAAATAAAACAACAAAACTAGCTAGACTTTGGCTAGCTTATTTTTAAGAAAAACTAGTATAAAAAAAAGATAAACAGCATTTTTGTACATTCCTATTTTACACTATAGAATTTTTAAATAAAATTAAATAAACATAAGTTATCGAACAGTAAAAGAAGATAAAAGGGAAAAAAATGCTTTGTGCTAGTCCTGAGGCGTTCAGGGCCTGGGCACTGACCCTGAACTTTTGTGTTCCAAGGCTAATGCTCTACCACTTGAGTAACAGCTCTGTATCTAGCTTTTTGGTAGTTTATTGGCTTGTAAGAGTCTCAGGACCTTTATTGTCCAGGCTGGTTTTGAAGCATGAGTCTCAGATATCAGCCTCCTGAGTAGCTAGGATTACAGACATGGGCTACTGGCATCAGGCTGAAAATGATTTTTAAGATATCTTTAATTCAAAAATCTAAACAGATGTCCTTGGCACACATTCTAACTAGCTCCTAGATGAGGATCACACCACTATGATTAAGTGTAAAAGTGCCTAATTAAGACAAGCGTTTGTGTGTGAAACTTCCAAGAGGTTGGAAAAAAGCTAGTAAATAATAAGTCAATGTAGGAAAGTCACAGACTACAAGGTCAAAGTGGGGGGGGGGGAAATGAACTATATATCTACATAATAAAAAATCAAATTGAAAGTAAAAAGTCCAATTTATAATATGTATGCAAAACTCATACACTGAAAACTATGAATATTGCTTAGAAAATTAAAGACACAGAAAATCTGAGAAACATGTAATTTAGAAAGAATAGTTTAGAAACATGTAGTTCAAATAACAAGCAATATAAAGTATCAAGTTCTCCAAATTATTTTTTAGGTCTAATTCAAAATTACAGAAGACTTTCTTGTAAAAATTAACAGGCTGATTTTAAATTTACATGTATAGTCAAAGGACTTAGAAAAAGATAATAAAGGTTAGATACTTTAACTGATTTTGAGATTTAAAAAACAAAAAACAAGAGTCCTGTGTTCTAGGCTTGAATAATGCAAATCACCCTCAGTAAGTCTCTTGTCCAGATAATTCTTCAACCTAAGTACCATTCCACTTAAAATTCTACCTTCCCTTAGGGTACAGGTGTTGCATTCAAAGGAAATTTTCGAAACCCTACAAGCACTGGGTGCAGTGACAGAAAATAAATCCATATAATTCCCCTGAGCTTTTATCTCAATCACAACTATGTCATTATTATTCTCATTAAAAGATGAGAGCATTGAAACCTTGAGATTGTAGAAACAAAGCCAGGTGCCAGTGGCTCACACCTGTAATCCTAGCTACTCAGGAGCCTGAATCTGAGGATCACAGTTCACAAGCCCTGGCAGAAAAGTCCATGAGACTCTTATCTCCAATTAACCACCAGAAAACTGGAAGTGGCACTGTGGCTCAAGTGGTAGAGAGCTAGCTTGAGCTGAAGAGCTCAGGGACAGTGCCCAGGCTGAGCCCAAGCCAACACACACACACACACACACACACACACACACGCACACACACACGCACACACACACACGCACGCCCAAGCCAACACACACACAGCTAGCCTTGAGCTGAAGAGCTCAGGGACAGTGCCCAGGCTGAGCCCAAGCCAACACATATACACACACACACACACACACACAGAGCTAGCCTTGAGCTGAAGAGCTCAGGGACAGTGCCCAGGCTGAGCCCAAGCCAACACACACACACACACACACACACACACAGCTAGCCTTGAGCTGAAGAGCTCAGGGACAGTGCCCAGGCTGAGCCCAAGCCAACACACACACACACACACACACACACACACACACACACACACACACACACACACACACACACACACACCTTAGCAAAAACCAAGCACTTCACCCACACAGGTAAGAAACACACACACACACACACACACACACAGCTTAGCAAAAACCAAGCACTTCACCCACACAGGTAAGAAACACACACACACACACACACACACACACACACACACACACACACACACACACACACACACACACACACACACACACACACACACACACACACACACACACACACACACACACACACACACACACACACACACACACACACACACACACACACACACACACACACACACACACACACACACACACCCTTAGCAAAAACCAAGCACTTCACCCACACAGGTAAGAAAAACTCCCAGAAAAAAAATAAAAGGCAGAGGTAGGAGAAAGGAGATTAAAATAATAATAATGGATTTGAAGTCTGATGCAACCAAAGACACAAAACACAGAGGGGAGACACAGGAGAGACAGACACATGGGAGAGGAGAAACTGTCAAAGAAATAATGTAAAGAATTTGAGTTAAAAGCTCAAAGGGTTTTTTCAAGAATACAACAGCTGGTCTGGGAAGGTGGCTCAGTGTAGAGTACTTGCCTTGCATGCATGAGACCCTAGGTTCAATTCCTCAGTACCACAGAAGCAGAAAAAGCTGGAAGTGGTGCTGTGGCTCAAGTGGTAGAGTGCTAGCCTTGAGCTGAAGAGCTCAGGGACAGAGCCCACATGAGCTCACGCCCACGCCCAGAGTTCAGGCCCCACAACTGACAATAATAATAATAATACAACTGAACATCAACTGAGCTACATTACTAGCCCTGATATTGGACTTTTTAATATCACACTAGAAACAGCCAGTGGAACAGTGTCTTCCAAACACTTGAAAAAAAAAGTACTTAAAAACTTGGAATCAAGCCAAGTGCTGGTGGCTCACACCTGTAATCCTAGCTTCTCAGGAGGCTGAGATCTGAGGATCACAATTTGAAACTTACCTGGACAAAAAAGTCTGTGAACCTATTATCTCCAATTAACTAGCAATAAGCCAAAAGGAAAGGTGTGACCCAAGTAGTAGAGCACCACCCTTAAGCAAAAAGCTAAGGGATACATCCTAGGCCCTGAATTCAAGCCTTGTACAGAGAAGCATAGGCACAGGTGCACACACAAAACACAAATCAAAATTAAGGATAAGAAGCTAAAAGTGTAGCTCAGCTTGCTTGCCTGTCTGGCACATACAAGGCCTGGAATCCAATCCCCAGGACTACCAAAATATATAAATAATAATATTTATCAAAATGAACTCCAGGAAATGGAAACAAAAGAGTCTTTTTCCTTTGCTGCCATTTCTGTTTTCTTTTTTCTTGTCTTGTTTGTGTATCTGTCTTTGGGAGGGTAAGGGGGCACAGAAATAAACAAAGGGTGAACAAATGCATCAGTGATATTCCCTAGATGACACTATATTGAAAGTGAACTACACAACTTGTGGGGGGATGGGAGGTAAATACTTGGAGAGCAAGGGAAGTGGTGACATTGTCCAAAAAGAAATGTACTTGTTACCTGACTTACCCCTCTGTACATCATCTTTACAATAATTTTTTTTAAAAATTCAAGAACAAAAAACAAGCAGCAATCAAGTCTAAGACCTGAACAGATACTAGCAGCCCAACATCTTCATTTACTGCCCTGAATCCATCCTCAGGAAGCTACTAGAAAACATGCACCATATCAAAATGAGGTCCTAAGCAAACAAAAAGAATCATGGTGCTTGATAAGAAATGTACTCATTACCTTGTCCATGTAATTGTAACCCCTCTGTACGGTATTTTCACAATTAAAAAAATTTTTTAAAAAAAGAATCATGGAGATGATAACAAAAGATCCAGAAAACTTAAGACTCCATGGAAAAGAGAACTGAAATCAATTCCCATGATTATTTTCAACTGAAATATAGGAAAGACTCACCACAGTCCTAGAAAACAAACTTTCAGACTGCAACAGGAAGCTAAAGGTAAAGGGTTCCAGGAGAGAGATCCAAGGAAAAAAGAATGAGGAAGCCAATAAATTACTTTCTATGTTGAATATATGGGCAACATATCTGCAGATATGAACTAGTGATACTTTCTTAGGAACACTGACAATGAAATAAAGGATTTGGAGCATGATTCAAGTTCTAACACTTGCCTAGTAAGTGTAAAGCTTTTGATTCAATCTCTTCTAGTATTGAAGAAGAAAAAAAGACTACTGAAGTATCATATTCTTCTATATTATAATGGGAAGACGGAAAGAGAGCCTCTCTGCCCCTCAATGTGATTAACTGTCCATTTAAAATTTCAAAAACTTGAAAAAAAATAATTATATAATTATTCTATTTACTTATAAGTCTGGCATTTTTAAAAATTATTTGCACAAATCACTCTGACTAAAAAAATTACCACTAGAAAAAGAAAATATACTTAAAAGGTATTAAGAAATTAGCCAGGAACCAGTGGCTAACACCTCTAATCCTAGCTACTCAGGAGGCTTGGATTTGAAGATCGTGGTTCAAAGCCAGTCCAGGCAGGAAAGTCCATGAGACTCTTATCTCTAATAAACTACTCAGAAAAAGCTGGAAGTGCAGCTGTAGCTCAAGCTGTAGAGCACTAGCCTTGAGCACAAGGAGGCTCAGGGACAATGCCCAGGCCCTGAGTTCAAGCCCCAAGACCAGCAAGAAAAAATAAAATAAAAAGTAAAAGCAGGGGCTGGGAAGGTGGCTTAGTGGTAGAGCGCTTGCCTTGCATGCATGAGGCCCTGGGTTCAATTCCTCAGCACCACATAAGCAAAAAGAAAAAAAGCCAGAAGTGGCACTGTGGCTCAAGTGGTAGAGCGCTAGCCTTGAGCTGAAGAGCTGAGGGACAGCGCCCAGGCCCAGAGTTCAGGCCCCACAACTGAATCAAAAAAAAAAAAAAAAAAGTAAAAGCAAAAACAAACAGAAAAAAACCCATAATTATGCAATATATTATTTCCACAATGACAAGAAAATTTACAAGTTGGGGTTCAAGCATGTCAAACTGGAAATACTTATTAGCCATCCAAATTCAAGTATCTAATATGAAGTTGGCTACACAGAACTGAAATGAGGTGAAAATTATCAGCCTGTAGATAAAGAAGCCATGGGGGGGAAAGGGAGCATATGACAGCATTCAAAGAATGTTACAAGAGGGTGATCAAGAATAAGAACTTGAGGCCAGGTACTGGTGACTCGCGCCTGTAATCTAGCTACTCAGGAGGCTGAGATCTGAGAATCTCGGTTCAAAGCCAGCCAGGGAAGGAAAGACCATGAGACTCTTATCTCCAATAAACCACTCAGAAAACCTGAAGTGGTACAGTGGCTCAAGTGGTAGAGCACTAGCCTTGAGCTGAAGATCTGAGGGACAACACCCAGGCCCAGAGTTCAAGCCCCATGACCAAAAAAAAAAAAAAACATAAGAACTTGAGGCAAGTTATGTAAAATTACTAAGTCTGTATATATTTTCTTAGTGTTCAAGTATAGAAAAATTTGAGTTTCAAACCACTCTATAACACATTCCATTTGGACATTCCAGAAGATTATATTCATTGATTTGCCATTCTATAAATATTTATAAAGAGAACTGTCTATATCCAAGAATTCAAAACAGCAAAGGAGGTAGTCCTCTTTCTCCAGGAGCTGAATAGAAAGTAGTAGTGAAAGCACATAGAGTAACATAATTCACATTAAGACCTGGCAACAAAAACTAAACTCTAGAAGTATAAAGAAAGTAGAGCTAACTACTTATCATTTGACCAGTATTCTAATAAATGAGTGTCTCTGAGGGATAGAAATATGGGAAGAAATGGGAAGGACTGCAGAATCACAAACTAGGCATTAGTAACTAATGCTGATTATCCTCCAGGAACAATGGGGACAGTTGAGTGTAGGTAGAGTACTTAGAAGCAGTTATAGTTTAAACAAAACTACAGAAAAACTTATGAACTTGCTTATATGTGGAAATCCATATATAGTGATAGATAAATGAATGCATAGGAATGTGAGAAACTGTCCAATGGGTGCCAAGGTTAAAGCAACAAAAGTAACCGACTATTAACATTAGGGAGAAGCAAACAAAATGGTCAGGAATGAAGATTAAAACAGAACCAAAAGACAAAGCAAAGTCAGAAAAAAAATTTAAGAGAAGCTTTAATATATAAGAATTGTCCAAACAAGGCAGAGTGTCACATGTCTGTAAAGCCAGTGCTTGGGAGGCTGAGGCAGAAGATCAAGCCAGAACTATATAATAAGTTCATTGCCATCTTGAGTTACACAGTGAGACTCTGGCTCAAAAGAAACCAAGAAAGAGTGCCCAATATTACTAGCAAAATTCCATTAAATGATAAATAAGAAAATTTGGAAAGAATAAACTATGACTTAATTAAGGAAGATAGAATAAAAAACATTGTGAGAGCAAGAATACAAAGTAGGGACTGGAGCCAGTAGCTGAAATGATTTCTAAATTTACTACAAAAGGAATTAAAGTAGTCACTTGAGAAGGAAATAGGCTATATGGGAATAAATATAAAAGTTTTTTCCATTTGTTTCATTTCTTTAGGGTTAGGCATCCTTACAGGGAAACCCATATGCATAAGCAGCCTACCCTTACCTTAGCTAAGCCACTGGCAACCATTTACTTCTGTCCTCTAAGTTTTGCTAATTCTGAGCATTTCATACTAATGGAATCTTTCATACATGGCCTGTTGTGTCTGACTTATTTCACTTACATTTTCAACATTTATCCATGTTATAACAAGTGTTACAATTTTTTTTCTTTTTTTAAAAAGACACAGTACCCATTGTTTGGATACTGCTCATCAGATTATAGATAACTTGGACTGCCTCTACTTTTTGACTATTGTGAATAACAATGAGATGGCATTTGTAGATTTGTGTGTGTGTGTGTGTGTCGACATGCTTTCATATTGTTTTACTTTTTTTTTTTTTTTTGTCGGTTGTGGGGCTTGAACTTAGGCATAGGTGCTGTCCCTGAGCTCTTCAGCTCAAGGCAAGAGCTCTACCACTTGAGCCACAGCGCCACTTCTGTTTTCTGGTGGTTTATTGGAGATAAGTGTCTCACAGACTTTCTGGCTGGCTTTGAACCATGGTCCTTAGATCTCAGCCTGCTGGGTAGCTAGGACTACAGGCATGAGCCACTGGCACCCAGCTATTTTTTAGGTATATAACCAGAAGTAGAATTACTGAGCTAGAAGGTACCTCTAAAACCTAGCTTTTTGATAAAATGTCAAATTATTTTACAAAGTAGCTCCATCATTTCTCATTGGCAATGTGAGGGTTCCGGATGCTCTATATTCTACCAACTTTGTTGCTGTATCCTTTTCTTATTATACGTGATAATACAATCTCATTATAATTTTGAATTGTGTTTCCATAAATGAGTAGTGGGAAAGAATATCTTTTGAAATGCTTATTAAAATGCTTGGTAAATATCTAGTCAAAACCTTTGACTAAGCAGCTGCTAGCTCATGCCTATAATCCTAGCTACTCAGGAAGCTGAGATGTGAGGATCCTGGTTCATAAAGCCAAATGAGACAGAACAGGCACAAAAAAGACAAAATCAAAAACAAAATCTTTGGGCTGAGAAGGTGGTTCAGTGGTAGAGCGCTTGCCTTGCATGCATGATGCCCTTGGTTCGATTCCCCAGCACCACTTAAGCAAAAAGAAAAAAAGCCGGAAGTGGTGCTGTGGCTCAAGTGGTAGAGCCTTGAGCTGAAGAGCTGAGGGACAGCGCCCAGGCCCAGAGTTCAGGCCCCACGACCAGACCCCCCCCCCCAAAAAAAATCTTTGACTATTTTTAAACATTTCTTAGTATCTTTGTTATAATAGTTCTTCATTTATTCTGGATACTAGCATAAATAATTTTTTTTCCTTTTAGCGGTACTGAAGGTTGAACTCAAAACCTTGAACTTGCTACCTACCACTTTGACCCACATGCCATACCATATGATTTTTAGTTTTTGAGTTTTGTCCCCCACCCCAACCCCACCCCGCCCTGCTCCCCCACCAACTAGGGCCATGATTGGCCTGAACCACAATCCTCCTATTAGTGCTTCCCAGGTAAGTGAGATGACAGGCACATACCATCATGTTCAGCTTTACTAGCTGAGTGAGATAGGGTCTCCACTAACTTTTCTCCAGGATAGCCTTAAACTATTATGATCCTCCCAATCTCCTGCCTCTCAAGTAGCTAAGACTACAGCTGTAAGTTAATGCTAGAAACAGTATTAGTTTTTGGTATTTGGTTATGCTTCTAATATCATGTCTAAAAATCCTATTGACTAATCCTAAATCATGACGCCTTATGTTTTTCTGAGTTCTAGAATCTAAACTCTAACATTTATGTCTTTAATATATTTTCTTTTAATTTTCTTTTGTCTACATTATCAGGGAAGGGATTCAACTTCATTCTTTCAAATGTGACTAATATTCAGTTCTCCCAGTACCACTGTTAGGTTACTCCTTTCTCATTAACTATCTTGTCTCTTTCACTGCAAGTCAACTGATCAAAAATGAATGAGTGTGAGTTTCTAAACTCTCAATACTATTAGATTGACTTTAATTATCTTTATTTAGCAGAATGCTGGGGAGGGAGGGGCTGTTGGATTTTGTTTCTTTCATGGGTTGGTTGGTTGGTTGGCTAGTTTTCTTGCTTAAGTCCTACAATAAAATGTGGAGCAATGGACTTGAAGAAAAAGGAAAAAACTATCATGATCAAGTAAGTCCTAGCATTCTCTGCTAATGTGAGAATCAGCTTTAGTTATTTCCTCACATACAGAATTGAGAATAAGATGAAATGTGAAACTATCTTGTAAACAAGAAAAGCACAATAAATTTAATACACATTTTCTTAATGACTAAAATTGACCTCCTTTATTTTGGCAGTCAGAAATTTTAAAAAAGCAACAGAGCTAAGAATCCCTCACAGTCTGTTTCTAAGAAAAAGTGTCTCTATACATAATAGTTCTTTCAATACTTATTTGAATGAAATTAACATTTTTCAATTGTTGAACATTCTATTTGCTTACATTCTATATATGCCAAGATTATGAGGACAATTTGTAAGTTTAAAAGCATAATTTATACCTGAGTTCTTCCCTTAATAAATATTTCCTTGAAAATAATATCAAGTTAAATTTTGATGCAGAATCTACTACCTCAATCTACTCCCACTGAGAAAATTTTTATCTACTAGTAACTCCACTAAAGTTAGCTAGATAAATCAGTAAATAAAATAATGCAACACAGGTTTTACTATGAACTATTTATAGAAAAGTGCAATTGCTTCTAATGTATAATTTTGTTTTAAGAGAGACTCTACTTTCACAAAAGCTTCTCCTGTGTCTTAAAATAAGTAGGCACCTGCAGAACTGCAAGATGGCTGAGGTAGTGGTCAGAGTGCTCTGTCAATGAAGATGTATGGTGGATAGCCAGAGTCAATTCAGAATGGCTATTAGCAACGTTGACAACAAGTTAGGAATAAATGAAAAGTAAACCAAAGAAGCAGGGCACTGTTGGCTCACACTTGTAATCCTAGCTACTCAAGGAGGCCGAGATTTGAGGATTGTGGTTCAAAGCCAGCCTGGGCAGAAAAGTACGTAAGACTCTTATCTCCAATAAACTACTCAGAAGAAGCCAGAAGTGGCACTGTGGCTCAAGTGGTAAAGCCCTAGCCTTCAAGAAAAAAAGCTGAGAGACAGTGCCTACTTCCCTGAGTTCAGGTCCCAGGACCAGCAAAAAAAAAAAAAAAAGAAAAGTAAACCAAAGAACCATATATTATCCTTAAGTTTTTTTGTTATTTAGGGGTTTTTTTTTGGCAATCGTGGGGCTTGAATTTTGGGCCTGGGCACTATCCCTCAGCTCTTCAGCTCAAGGCAAGTGCTTCTACCACGTGAGCCACAGTGCCACTTCCTGTTTTCTGGTGGTTAACTGGAGATAAGAGTCTCACAGACTTTCCTGACAGGGCTGGCTTTGAACTGCAATCTTCAGATCTCAGCCTGAGTAGCTAGGATTACAAGTGTGAGCCATCGACACCAGCTTATCCTTAACTTTTATATTTTATAGATCATGTTTTAAGGATAAACTTTCAGTTTCCTTAAAAATTATTTCACCATTTTTTGGGAGGGGTCAGTCATGGGGCTTGAACTCTGGGCCTGAGTGCTGTCTTTCAGCTCTTCAACTCAAGGTGAACGCTCTACCACTTGAGCACCACTTCCAATTTTCTGGTGGTTTATTGGAGATAAGAGTTTCACGGACTTTCCTTCATGGGCTAACTTTGAACCACTATCATTGGTCTCAGCCACCTGAGTAGCTAGGATTACAGCCGTGAGCTACCGGCACCCAGCATGTTTCACCATTTTTAAAACATCAATGTTAATTTTGATTTGACAGAAGTAACCTGACCAACTCCTGTTTGCTACCATACAATAAAATTACTGAAATGTACTTTATACATACAATATATAAGTAAATTTTCTTTAGGCTATGTCAAACTTTTTTTTTTTGGGGGGGGGGTGCGGTCATAGGGCCTGAACTCTGGGCCAGTGTGCTGTCCCTCAGCTCTTCAGCTCAAGGGTAGCACTCTACCACTTGAGCCACAGCGCCACTTCTGGCTTTTTTCTTTTTGCTTATGTGGTGCTGAGGAATCGAACCCAGAGCCTCATGCATGCAAGGCAAGCACTCTACCACTGAGCCACCTTCCCAGCCCCATATATCAAACTTTTTAAACACTAATATCTAATATAAGCACTGGCTCTCCTCATCTACTTACCAAGAAAATATAAAATTATTACTCAAAGCAAATTCTATAAAACTTAGTAGTTAATGTATACCTTACAAGTTTAAAATATAAAACACTGACCTTTTTCTAGTTAAGAGTAGATTAAGGATGGGTATTGATGGCTCATGCCTGCAATCCTAACTACTTAGAAGGCTGAGACCAGACAATGGATCACAGTTCAAAGCTAGCTAGGGCAGGATAGTCCATTAGACCATGTGACTCTTATTTCCAATTAACGACCAAAAAAACTGGAAGTGGAGCTGAGCGCCGGTAGCTCATGCCTGTAATCCTAGCTACTCAGGAAGCTGAGATTTGAAGATCTCAGTTCAAAGCCAGCTGGGGCAGTAAAGTCCATGAGATTCTTATCTCCAATAAACCACTAGAAAACCCGAAGTGGTGCTGTGGCTCAAGCAGTACAGCACTAGCCTTGAGCTGAAGAGCGCAGGGACAGCACCCAAGCCCAGAGTTCAAGCCACATGACCGACAAAAAAAAAAAACAAAAAAAAACTGGAAGTGGAACTGTGGTTGAAGTGGTAGAACACTACCGTTGAGAACAAAGCAACAGAAATGGGAGGGACAAAGGGTAAACAAATGCAGCAGTAGTACTCAACACTATATTGAAAATGAACTTGTAGGTAGGGACAGGAGTAAAAAACAGAAAGAGAGGGAAGGAGTGACATTGTACAAAAAGCAATGTACTCTTTACCTGATGTATGTAATTATAACCCCTCTTTAATTTAAAAAATAGATTAAGGTATTTGCCAGAGGAAAAACCAACTAGGAACATGGAAATACTTCCTTTAACAAAGTCTTACTTCATCAAATTGTAAAACAGAAGTCTAGTTTTTTTTTAATGTATTGAGGTATAATTGTGTATCATAAATTTCATTCATTTTTAAGGGCCAAACAAAATGATTTTTAGTAAGTTTACAGAATTGTACAACTTTCATCAATACAGTTTTAGAACAGTTCCCAACACCCAAAAGAAAATCTCCACGCCCATTTTAGTCAGGACATACTTTACATCTAGGGAACCACTCATTTATTTTATAGAGAGATTCCGTATCTATGGAATCATGCCATATGTAGTTTTTAACATCTAATATTATGTTCTTAATTTCCTTTCATATTGTACCATGTCAACAGTTTATTCATTTTTATTGCTAACTAATATTCTAAGTTTCTGTATATCTAGTATAAATCAATCTATAAACAATTAATGTGTCTTTTGTAAAGAAAAAAATTAGGTGAGTTGCAAACTGGTAGCTCTGCCTACAATTCTAAATAATCAGGAGGCTGAGATCTAAGAATCTTGATTCAGAGCTAACCTAAGCAGATAAATCTAAAAGATTCTTTTCTCCTACTAACCAGGAAAAAGCTGGAACTGGAGATGTGGTTCAAGTAGTAGGGTGCCAGCCACAAGCAAAGAAGTCAAACAGAGGGTTCAAGCTTCAATACTGATACACGTATGTACCTACACACACCCACACACACACACAGACCACACACACACACAAATTCTGCTACTTGTATATTACACACTATTGCCACTATGTTTCTAAAATGCAAATCTGATCACTCACTTCTCTACCACTCTTTTGTCAACGAGTCCTACCAATCTACAAGGCAATAAATAGTCTAAGCACCTTTGTACAGCATACAGATATGGGCCATTTTCTATGTCTTGCTGCTATTTTTCCTTGAACATCTTGCCAATTATCAATACCAAGGTACAAATGATTCCTCTAAGACTTCTGACAACATTATGCTTTAGCCCTCATCTACCTCAAAAATTAAAAATAACCTTTTCAATTCCAACTTCAGACATTTCCCAAAGGCTGCTCCTCAGTTTCTCAACTTTCTCAACTCATCCTACAGCTTGTGTTTCAATCATTTTACTTTCTATACTATGCTATAACTTTACCTATCGCTCTTACTAAACTTATGACCTAGCATCTATGCTTGTGTCTGAACTTCACAACTGTTCAATAAGTGTTTGTTAAATTAAACTGAGTACTACTTGGGACTACTATCACCATTTTGCTCATTTTACTATGGAAAAAAATCAATCACGTAGATGAAATTCACTCTAAACTAGTATGAAAAGGAACTAATAGCAGTACTACAACCCAAATCCAAGTTATAAAGCTGGTCCCCGAGATAAGAGGTATTCCAGGGTTCAGCAAACTGTGGCCTATCAAGCAACCCAACCCACAGACTACTTTTTGTAAATTAAAGTTTTACTGAATATACCCATGATCATTTATTTAACATATTGCTTGTGTTTGGTAAGAGCAGAGTTGAGGAATTCTAACAGACCACGTGGGTTAAAATGTCAAAATGCTTCTATCTGGTTCCTTGAAGAAAATGTTTGTCAACTTCTGGTAAATACCGCTATTTACACTGTGCAGGAAGAAACCTTGTAACTTCTTTTGAATCTTTTTTCATCTCATCTTTTAAAATTCCTGCTGCTGTACATATTTTTAACATTAATACAAACCAATAATATATAATTAACAACTTATTTATATACATATATGTATTTGTTGTGCTCATGTTACATATATATGTAACTGGTTTAATAAAAGCAAGTGATGAGCAAAATGGAACATATGCTGTCAGTTTTCTTTCTAGGAGTGAAGTATGTATTGGGTGCCTGGTGAATGTGCCTTCAAGTATTATAGTTCCAGTAGCAAACATTTCTCACCCTCATAGGCCTTACTGGCTGGATCTCAAAGTACTAGCTGGATTTCAAAGTACTATTATATATGTTGACATAATTCCTAGTGTACAACTACATAATACATGCATACACACACAGACACAGACACCACTCTCACACACAAACACACCTATTTTTCTTTCTTTTTTTCAGTACTAGGGATTGAACCAAGGCCTTGCTGACTCTACTGTTCTATCACTAAGACCACACTAAGCTATACCCCCAGCCTGGACACATAATTTCTAAATTGAAAAATGTATATACATGGAAAATCGTACATGCCCCATATTATTTTTCTACTAATAAAGGAAATTAAACTAAAATTTTAAGCAAAAACTAGATCTTAGGACAAGTTTTGATCCAATTAAACTTATAATCAAGGTTAGTAAAGAGTATCTGAGTTCTGTAAGTGCTTCAAATCATAGAAAAGTGACACTGAATTAAACTTTTCCAAATTCAAATGCTCAAAACAGCTCAAGAAGCCTTTTATGGTGCTAAAATTGTTATTAAATGAAGAAGGAAATACTAATATTCTCAAGTTGAATGCCATAATATATAAGCCACATAAAAATGCATGCTACTTAAAAAGTAGCTATTATTTTGTTTTTGTTTTGAAACAGGGTCTTGCTATAGCCCAGGTTGGCCTCCTAAGTGTTTCGATTACAGAGTATATCACTACACCCAATATCTATGTTTAATATATACTTTAAAAATCTAATTTTTAAAGTTTATCATGACAAGTCAAATGTAAATATATAAGCTAAGGGAATTCTCTATTAGGTAATCTTTTCAAAAAAAATCTATTGTATGTAGCTAACAATGTAATTTTGTAACCAAAGTGTCCCTTAGCTATAATAGCAAGGCTTCTTCTATTTAAGAGAATACTAAACTAAGGTTCTGAGGAGGCCAAGAAATATCAAATTCCTCTCTGAATATCTTAAGCTTAGAAAGGTAGTTTCTACAAACTCAAAAGCTGGGGTCTGATCATCAACAAATTTATAAGCTTAAAGTTAATTTACCCAATGAACCTGGATCTCAGGTGAAAGTTATCATTCTTGGTTTAATTAGATTCTCCAACAAATAGTCACAGTCCCCAGAGAGAACTACACTCTACTCTGCTCACCTTTAAGGTTTTTTCTGAGGCCCTCCGAGATGACTAGCAACAGACTTTTGAGGAAGGCTAGCCATTAGACAAGGCTTTTCCCCACGATCTGACTGCTTGAAGTGACATCCAGGATCAGGTCGATCCTGTATCCAGGAATCACGACCCTCCCTGAGGCACCAGTCATCATGAGACCGTCAGTGCACTTTGGCACTTCTTGAAAACCACTGGGCTGCTCCTTTAGCTGAAAGGAAAAAAAACATCAAAACCACAACAAACAAAACAAAGGGGGAAAGATCAGTAATTCAATCTGAAAAGACAGAGCGTGGGGAAAAATATACCAAAACAGCCTTGTCTAGATAAAAATGTAGCCTTGCTTTGATATATAAAGACCACAGTTTCAAAACAGTTCCAGTCGTGGCAAAGTTTACTCCTACTAAACAAATCTGAAAAAATTTTAATCTACTGTAGTTTTACATCGGAAAAGAAAACTGAGAGTGGAAATTATATAAGGTAACTATGGAAATAAAGCTAAATACTATTAAAAATATTTATAAATAACTATTAGCATAATGCTTACACACCTGTGCCCCATTACTTAACACTTTGATTCTCTCAAACTGACTGAGGCATATCCAAACGGGCTGAGTTTAACAAAAGATCAGAAGACTAACAAGAATGTATAAAACACACACACACACACACACACACACACACACAAACACAGAGTTTAACAAAAGATCAGAAGACTAACAAGAATGTATAAAACACACACACACACACACACACACACACACACACACATACACACACACACACACACACACACACACACACACACACACACACCAGCATTTGTTCCAGCATTTTGCTCAATGTCAATGTTAATGCTTGAAATAAGCAGCTTCTTATTTGGTTTAGTTTTTAGCAGTACTGCAGTTTAAACACAGTGCCTCTAACTTATTAAGCAGGCATTCTATCACTTTCATTTACCTTCTGAGACCAAAATAAATAATTTTAAATGTCTGCATCATTATGTTCTTTAAAAACATTTTAAATTAAGCTGATAAGTTAATGGGATGGTTTAGGCTTATTTATTTAATCTACTTCAAAATGAAAACTGTAACTTATCAGGATCCAGAGATAAAATTCAGCACATTTCTGCTTTTAAATACAAAATTCTCTCCTAAAATAAATGTTAAAAGGCAAGGAAAAGAAAAGATCCTTGAGCATCAGGAATGGTAACCCTGACATAATTCCTGCACTTGAGAGGTTAAGGCAAGATTATCCAAAATTCAAGGCCAGCCTAGACTAACCCAGACTATCTCAAAGAAAAGTCTTTTTTAAAGTAACAGGGTTTTTTTTTGTTTGTTTTTGTTTTTTTTGTTGGTCATAGGGCTTGAACTCTGGGCTTGAGCGCTGTCCCTCAGCTCTTCAGCTCAAGGCTGGCACTCTACCAACCACTTGAGCTACAGCGCTCTGGTTTTCTGGTGGTTTATTGGCTATAAGAGTTTCACGGACTTTCCTGCCCGGGCTGGCTTTGAACCACAATCCTTAGATCTCAGCTTCCTGAGTAGCTAGGATTACAGGCGTGAGCCACCAGCACCCAACTTAAAGTAATAGTTTTAAAACTATATTAAGACATTTTTACCCTAAAGGTAATGATCTTTTGTTTATCAGTTACTTTACCTTCTTTATCATATATCTCCCAAGTCTCAGTTAACACTATCCAACATTCACAGACATACAAGTTAGAATCTTTGACATATAAGACAAATGTTTTGTTTTTACAGTGTGCTTGCGTGCGTGCATGCATGCATGCTAGTCCTGGGGCTTGAACTCATCCTGAATGCTGTCCCAGAGTGTTTTTTGCTCAAGGCTAGTACTCTGCCACTTGAGCCACAGCTCCTCTTCCCATACTCAGCTTTATTTTCACTTTTTTTTCCCCTAATATGATTCATAGCTAAAGCTGGTTGTGATAGACACACCAGTAATTCCAACACTCAGGAGAATAAAGCAGGATGGTGTATTCAGGGCCAGCCTGGGTTACATAGTCAGACCCTAAGAGGTAGGGAGGGAAGGGATACTAGGAGAAAAACAGAGGGGGTAACAATGCTCAACAAGAAATTTACTATTACCTTACTCATGTAACTGTAATCCAGTCCCTCTGTACAGCATCTTTCCAATAAAATAAATTTTTTTAAAAAAGAAGGAAGGAAGGAAGGAAGGAAGGAAGGAATCTAGCTATGGCCCTCTACAGGAAAATACTCATGCACAGTGATAAAACCATATGCTTATATATAATATTGAGAAATTCTCAGAACACACTTAAAGCCCAGGTTCAGAAACCCTAAGAAATATTTTCTTTTGGTGCCTGACCTAGAGAACTGAACTCAGGATCTGGGCACTCATTGTCTCTGGAGATTTTGCCAAAGCTCCACTTTTTAAGTGGCCTTTTTAAATTTTTACTTTAGTGGTTAATTGGAGATAAGTGTCTCACAATTTTCTTACATGGGCTGGATTCAAACAGTGATCCTCTGATTTCAGCCTCCTGAGTAGCTAAGATTACAAATATGGGGGCTGGGAAGGTGGCTCAGTGGTAGAGCGCTTGCCTTGTATGAAGTGAGGCCCTGGGTTCGATTCCTCAGCACCACATAAGCAAAAAGAAAAAAGCCGGAAGTGGCACTGTGGCTCAAGTGGTAGAGCGCTAGCCTTGAGCTGAAGAGCTGAGGGACAGCGCCCAGGCTGAGTTTGGGCCCCACGACCAGACCCAAAAAACAAAAACAAAAATAAGATTACAAATATGAGCCACTGGTGCCTCACAATATTTTCTTATTTTTGCTCTAGCATATCATTTATGAGAAATCTGCCTTGCATGCTTACTCAAACTCTTAAGATTTCAGCCTTCTTCAGAAGTGGTGCTGTGGCTCAAAGTGTTAATTAAGAGTATTAGTCAGGGACAGAACCTGAGTTCAAGCCCCACAAACAACCAAATAAAAAAAAGAAAAAGAAAAAGAAAAAATTTAGCCTTCCTGTCCAGCATAGCTTAGTTCTGGAACACCCCATGTTTTTCCTGGATTGTTACATGTAGTTTGCTAATTCTTACTTTTAAATTTTCTATACTTCACTTAATCCCTCCTCAATCACCTGACTGGTAGTACAACCTGAACAAAATTTATCAAGTATCTGCTTAAGCCTTTAATACTTCCACTGCAAATATTAACAGATGAGGTCCCTAGGGCAGGATCACCTGCCCCCTTCCCAAATTCAAGAATCCACTCCCTGTAATTTTCATACTCCAGTCACACATTTTATAATCTTCTACACTTCTGTAGTATCTTAATACTTTGACATGTTGGTTCCTTCTTTCTGAAATGTCATGGCTCGTTTTCTTACTTTTCCCTCAAAACTCCAAAGCTTTCTCAGAACCTTCAGTTTCTTTCTGCCATGAGATTTCTTAACAAACTACAAATGCTTATTTATTTGCCTGTCCTTAAAGACAGTATGACTTCTAAAGGCAAAAAGAACCTTGCTTATTAATCCCATCTTTTGTGTCCACAGTACCTAGACTATAAATACAAATACAAATACACACACACACACACACACACACACACACACACACACACACACACACACACACACACACACACACACACACACACACACACACACACACACACACACACACACAGAAGGGGAAAGAGAGACAGTGATGCCACTATTCTTAGTTACTATACATCTCAGGAGAAATTTTTGCTAAATGAATCCAAAATATATTTTAAGAATCCAAAATCTGAAAAATTTATTAAGGAAAAAAGTTTAGAGGTAACTCTTTTTTTTTTTTTTTTTTTTCCGGTTGTGGGGCCTGAACTCTGGGCCTGGGCGCTGTCCCTCAGCTCTTCAGCTCAAGGCTAGCGCTCTACCACTTGAGCCACAGCACCACTTCTGGCTTTTTTCTTTTTGCTTATATGGTGCTGAGGAATCGAACCCAGGGCCTCAGGCTTGCAAGGCAAGCGCTCTACCACTGAGCCACCTTCCCAGCCCCATAGAGGTAACTCTTTAAAAAAAATTAAAATTATCACCAATTGTTTATCCTTTACCCTCATCAAGGCCTGGGGATATATTTTTTTAATACATAATTTCAAATAGCTACAGAAACAGCCTATCAAAAATTACACCTTAATAAAGACAGCAGAATATTAATTCATTGGGTAAAAACTGTTAACTAGGCACCCATCTACTCACACCTATAATCCTAGCACTTAAGAGGCCAAGAACAGAAGGAAAATGGTTCAAAGCCACCCTACGCAGAAAAATGCACACGAACGCCTTCTTTACTCACAGCTAGACCCAGTGGCCTATGCCTGTCAAACTAAGCTACTCGGGAGGCTGAGACTGGAAGGATCTCGGTGTCAGGCCAACCTGGACAGAAAAGTCCACAAAACTTTATCCCCGTGGAAGTGTCACCTGTGATTCCAGCTATAAAGGGAGCCCAAGAAAAAAGATTATGACACAGGCACACATAGGAAGGAAGACCTTATCCTAGAAATAACTAATGAAAAACAGGACAGAAAGCATGGCTCAGAGACATTGTGATCCCTCTGAAATATAAGGCCCATAGTTCAAACCTTAATACCACCAAAAAATCAAAACTAGCTTGATGTCAGTGGCTCATATCTATAATACTAGCTTGCAGAAGGCTGAAATATTAGGATTTCAGTTCAAAGCCAGTCCAGGGAGGAAAGTCTGTGTGAATCTGAGACTGCTCTCCATTGAATTACCAAAAAGCTGGAAGTGGAGTTGTGGCTCAAGTGCACTAGAGCACAAAAACGTAGGGACAATGGCCTTGAGTTCAAACCCTAGGATCAGCGCAAAAACAAAAGCAAAAAAAAAACAAAAAAACAAAAATTCTTAGGCTAGAAGAGGCAAATACATGTCAGAAAAAAAATCAATTACTTGGGCTGGGAAGGTAGTTCAGTGGTAGAGTGCTTGCCTTGCATGCCTGAGGCCCTAGGTTCGATTCCTCAGCACTACATAAGCAAAAAGAAAAAAGCCGGAAGTGGCACTGTGGCTCAAGTGGTAGAGCACTATTTTGAGCTGAAGAGCTGAGGGACAGCGCCCAGGGGCAGAGTTCAGGCCCCACGACCGGACCCAAGAAAAAAAAAAAAAAAAGCTAGGCATCGGTGGCTCATGCTTGTAATCCTAACTATTCAAGAGGCTGATCTGAGGATTGCATTTCAAAGCCAGCCTGGGCAGGAAAGGCTGTGAGACTCTAATCTCCAATAAACCACTCCGAAAACTGGAAGTGGTGATGTGGCTCAAGTGGTAGAGTGCTAGCCTTGAGCTGAAGATCTCAAAGACAGCGCCCAACCCAGAGTTCAAACCCCACAACCAACAAAAAATATATATAAATAAATAAATAATGAATAAAAATATCACAGAAAGCAAATTACACTACCCTTTGAATTATAAAGCCAGCCCCTGGTAGCTCACACGTGCAATCCTAGAAGGCTACTCAGTAGGCTGAGATCTGATTATCACAGTTCAAAGCCAGCTCGGGCAGTAAAGTCCATGAGACTCTTAACTCCAATTAACCACCAGAAAACCAGAAGTGGTGCTGTGGCTCAAGTGGTAGAGTGCTTGCCTTGAGCTTCTTCGCGCAAGGATAGCACCCAAGCCCAGAGTTCAAGCCCCAAAACCAACAAAACAAAAACAAGAAAACAAAAAACTTGCATGCTGGCCTTGGAAGTCAAGAACATTTTTATATGGTTTTATCAGTTATTCACTATGTGTATTTTTTTTGTAGCTATTTTGTGTTCTAAAACCTAAGGTTTTCAAATTTCTATTGCAGAAAGAATCAACTGGGACATTTTAAAAACAGATTCCTTGGTTCCAACCCAGAACAAAAAGAACCAGAATTAGGGCTAAGCATAAATATTTTTTAAGCATAGTAATTGTTTTTGATGCAGCCATTTGTAAATATCACAGTAATAGAAATGTTTCTAAGTAAAACAAATATAGTCTCTTTACTTGGTTCTGAAGGCTAATAAACACAGGAGTACCCTCTGAATAAAATCTATTTTGATATGCAATCACATAATTCTAGATAATAGATTGGTTACTCCTGCCATGTAGTTTCATTAGAACCATCAATCAGTAATTACTCCACTGTTGTAGTCCAAAAGCATTCCTTGAGTTATTCTTACCACATGACCTTGAAAAAAGGTATATTCAATAAATGCATTACTGAATATAATTGCTGAAAAAATACTGTACTAAATCGGACATACACATTCCTATAACACAACAGCAGAAAAAATGTAAGGGTTTCAAAAAAAGTGCCAAAAATATGAATAAAAGAAAATGGAGTGGGAGGGAAGGGATGGTAGAAATAGAACAAAGGAGGAGGCAACAATGCTTGATAAGAAATGTACTCATTACCTTGCTCATGTAACTGTAACCCCTCTATACAGTATTTTCACAATAAAAAACATTAAAAAATGAAAATGATCAGCATCCAATAAATTCTTAATATTTTTAGAAATTTGAATTAAGAGACCAGTATATTCAGTAACATCTAAATTCAGAATACTCATACCACAAATCAGCAAGATGTTAGTCAGTAATATCAAGAGGATAAACATAAAGACTTAGACATACCTTATATGGAAATAAACTACTGAGCATCCTTTAAGATTCTATACACATCTTTTTTTTTTTTTTTTGGTCGGTTTTTTTTTTTTTTTTTTTTGGGTCCGTATATGGGGCCTGAACTCTGGGCCTGGGCGCTGTCCCTCAGCTCTTCAGCTCAAGGCTAGCCCTCTACCATTTGAGCCACAGCACCACTTCCAGCTTTTTCTGTTTATATGGTACTGAGGAATCAAACCCAGGGCCTCATGCATGCAAGGCAAGCACTCTACCACTGAGCTACCTTCCCAGCCCCTTCATATACATCTTTATAAAAGACAACATTTGCTTAAATTCTAAGGAGTCAAACAACCACTTTGTATATATATTTTAATGTCAGTTTTTGGCACATGCTTTTTTTTTTAAAGCAGTTTTAGTGAATTAAAAATATTTACAGGGAAAAATAGCTGTGGTTTCTCAATCATTTCAAATGATAGAAAAAAATTCAAAATATTCCAGACTACCATTAATTATTGAGGTAAATCGAAGCCATAATTATAGTGCATTGCCAGTTAAAGTAAAAAATATTTACACTATAATGATCCAGAAAAATCACTAATACCAATCCCTATCTCAAAAACTGATAAAATTGTTCTGACATTCTTTTTCTATACACACAAGTACATAGTGAATATCTTCCCCCAAGAAGTTATAAAATAGCAAAATTTAATGCCATAAAGCCAACAGTTCCTATTGTCTGCAAACACATTCTCTAAAATTTGGCCTTAGGGAAATCATAATATTGATACAGAGACATAGAATGACTCCTCAGCATATAAAAAGCTCAATAGTTGAAAAAGAACATTGCTATTTTCACTTTCAAAGAAGAGAAAACTGCTACACTATCCTGGATTATCAATCATCACTGAGAAGGGACTGGTAGAATTTCTTCTGGGCTTCTTTACTGAGCAATATACCAATAAACCACATGATCTAGAATCTAGAATAACAGGAAACAACAGTTTTCCCTTGTAACAAAGTACTACAAAGGCCTTTTGCAGAAAATAAAAATTTGATTTTTTTCAGTAACTAATTACAATTTGGTTAGTCAACCAAAACACTTTAGAAATGTACCATGATTTGTATTGTAAGTATTCAGCCACAAGTATGTTTATCAACACCGAAGAGAATTGCTAAGAGTAATTCAGAGTTCTTATGTATCAGCATTCAAAGTTCTGTCTCCTTAAGTAAAACATATTGCAAACAACCCACTTTATCAAATAGCTACACTTCTAGAAAGAGGTCAATATAACACTAACACATACTTTCAATCCAACCAACTTTATTAAACATCCTAGTTATCAAAAAACAGTGAACTAAATACATGACACTCCAAACAACTGCCTAGATTTCTATTAAATAAGACCCAAATAGTCATGAATTAAAGTGTAGTAATCACATATAGCTCAAGATTTTCATCTATAATAAAATGTTGTTAACTCTTCTTTCCTAACTCATAACACATTGCTAGGTGATAAAATATCACAGAGTTTTGGTATGCCTATTATTCTTTTGACAACTTAAAGAAATTGGGCTGTTATGACGTATACTAACTCAGCCAGGTGAAATCATAATATGACATCAAGAAAACTTACTATTTTCTAAATTTATAACCATTTTACCCTGGGCTTCTTTATAAATGTCACAAATATAAGTATTAGCTGTAAGGTCTTATTATTATCTGTAGGATCTTTTAGTCTACCAGAAATGAAGTTATAACGTAAAACTCCACATTATAGAAAAATTTGACATATGCACAAGATAGGTAACACTTACCTAATTATAAAGTGAACCTACCTCTTTAGTGCTTCTATGTGCTCAATATATTGTCACACATAAAACTGTTTAATAATTCCTCTCCCATAAGACTCTGAACTTACCAACCAGAACTCCATTCTGTTCATCTTTGTTAACCTCATTCCCTAGAATGGCTCTACTCAAAATTGTCATTCATGGAACTGAATGAATAACAACAGAATATCTATGTCATACTTGTACAGAAAAGTGAAGTAGAAAAAGAGGAACTCAGATAAATAGAAAATACATTTTAGTAATGTCCAATTAACAGGATCAAGACACAACAAGTATATGGAGAAAAAAACAACAAAACACGGGTGAAAAGCTGGGATCTTTGAAATTCAGATAAATTAGAATCTCTATTTTGGCAAGAACAAATGCTATAACCAAAGCCAATCACTTTGCCTCCCTGGATCTCAATTTTCCCCTATGTAAAATAAAAAGAAAGCAGATATGCTACGAGAATGATCATAAAGCAGCAGGGTCACTTAACTACTGAAAGACATGTACTCAAAAAGAAAGATAAACTATAAACCAAAACAGATGACATAACTCTAAAGTAAAGAGTATCAGGGCTGGGAAGGTGGCTCAGTGGTAGCGCGCTTGCCTTGCATGCATGAGGCCCTGGGTTCGATTCCTCAGCACCACAAAAGAAAAAAGAAAAAAGCCGGAAGTGGCGCCATGGCTCAAGTGGTAGAGTGCTAGCCTTGAGCTGAAGAGCTGAGGGACAGTGCCCAGGCCCAGAGTTCAGGCCCCATGACCGGACCCAAAAAAAAAAAAAAAAAAAAGAGTATCAACTAAGTCTATTTATGTACTAGGTCCATAAATAGTAATAGGTTTCATCAGTAGTTAACCACTGCCCAATCAAAAATTATACACATATCACTAAAATAAAAATTACTATCACTTATTCAATAAACATAAGAAAAAATCGAAAGTTTTGTCAAAGGCAGAAGTTAGAAGATTTTGAAACAAGAACAAGAATTAAGGGGAAAATTGTTGGTTATTCCCTAGCAGCAAATATAGTATACAGGACAAAACAATAAGCATGTTTTTGCATTTCTCTGAACTAGAAGGCTCTTTCAAAATTACATACTTTAACTGTTCAGGCATATTTCTTAATATTTTTGCAAAAACTAAGCTTCAACAATATGTACATCTAAGACACATTTTCTCTCTGCCCCCAACAAGACAAAAACAAAACAGTCTGGGGGCATAACTCAGTGGCAAACCACATGCTTAACTGCTCTTAGACTAAGTTCAAGCCTCAGCACAGCAATAAAAAAAAGAACAAAACATGAAAGATATCAAATACATTCTTGAACCTGAACATTAAAATAGCTCACAGGCCTATATTCCAACTTCGTAGTCAAAAAAACCCTCTGCCTTAAAACAGATGAACCTTCTGCCTCAGATAAAAAGCATCAATGGGAATAGATTTTGAACTTGAATACCAGAATCAATACAAAAATATTGGGGTCTAATTAATACTTTTTAAAATGTAAACATGTTCTCAGTACTATGCTAAAATATTGTAGATTAAAAAAAAAAAGAAACTAAAGGTGTACAGAAAAATCTTCCCAGATTAAAAAAATAAAAAAGAAACTAAAAGGTCTCTGCATACAAATAATCTTCCCAACCTTACGCACAAGTTTAACAACATTTCTCCAAAGGACACAGAAAGACAGATGAGCAATTACAATACATATGCACATTTAAGAATTTGGAGCTAAGAAATGTCACAAAACAAATTTTACAAACAAATTCCAGATATTTAGGATCCAAATATATTGTACTTCCAAAGGCTTTTTCAAAGGCAATAGTACCTTGAATGGACAATTGTAGATGTAGGAATATTTTGCAATAGAAAACAAGTAACATTTCCACCAAAATTAAGGTTAAAAAACTGAGACTTCTAGTTTATACAAAACAAGCTTAAATAAAAACATTAACTAATATGAGTTCTATTAAGAAGGAAAACTCAAGTTGACTTTTTTTTTTTTTGTCTGTCATGGGGCTTGAACTCAGGATCTAGGGGCTGTCCCTGAGCTTTTTCACTCAAGGCTAGTGCTCTACCACTATGAGCCATAGTACCACTTCTGATTTTCTGAGTGGTTTATTGGAGATAAGAGTCTCATGGACTTTCTCTGGTGGCTTTGAACTGTGATCCTCAGATCTCAGCCTCCTGAGTATCTAGGATTACAGGTGTGAAGAACTGGTGCCCAGCTGAGACTTTCACATTTAAGGCTAAGTGACTTTTTTTTTTTTTTTTGGTTGGTCATGCGCTTGAACTCAGGGCCTGGGCACTGTCCCTGAGCTTTTCTGCTCAAGGCTAGTATTTTATCACTTTGAGCTGTGCTCCACTTCTAGTTTTCTGTGGTTAATTGGAGAGTCTCATGGACTTTTCTGCCAGGCTGGCTTCAGTGACTCTAGCTCTCAGTCTCCTGAGTAGCTAGGATTGTAGATGTGAGCTACCAGGGACTGAGTGCTAAATGATATTTCTATTGCTTGTGTTTATGGATATATTTATTTGTTTATTTACTGATAGTGGCAAGACCGTAATTGGTTACAAATGTTAACTCAGTCTAGAAAAGCCCAATAACCGATTAACTTCATCCAGCATGCCCACTGTATACACACTATAAATTACTTAATCAGATTATAATGAACCTAAATTTCTTAGCTCTATGTCCATGAATTATACACTAACTTCCCTTTAATAACTAGTTATTGACCAAAATAGTTCTAGCTCTCTTAATCAAGCAATTACAATTTACTGGTTCCATTGCTTCATGATAGGACAATACTGTATATATTTTTTAGAGCCAAGTATTTTAACCTGCATTACTTCATTTTAAACTTCCAATAACCCTATGAAGGCAAGAATTATTGAATTTCATTGATAAAGCAGACTTAGGAAAGTTCAGTTACTGTTTGTTATAAAGTATTTGGAATAACAAGACATTATATAACCTATTAATGAAATAATGTCACATAAATGAAAATAATCCTAAAGTTACTGAACTTAAAAATCATACTTTTGCTGGGCGCCAGTGGCTCACACCTGTAATCTTATCTACTCAGGAGGGTGAGATCTGAGGATCACTGTTCAAAGCCAGTCCTAGCAGGAAAGTCTGGGAGATTCTTAGCTCCTATTAACCACCAGAAAACTGGAAGTGTTACTGTGGCTCAAATGGTAGAGTGCTTGCCTTGAGCTGAAGAGCTGAGGGACAGTGCCCAGGCCCAGAGTTCAAGCCCTATGACTGACAAAAAAAAAAAAATCAATACTTTTCTCATTTCATCAAATCTTATGGCTATCATGGGAAACAAAAGGAACATTCTAGCCAGGCGCTGGAGTTTCATGCCTATAATCCTAGCTACTCAGTAGGCAGGCTATGACTTAAAGACCGTAGTTTGAAACCAGATCAGACAGTAAAGTCCTTGAGACTTCTTATCTCAAATTAACCACTAAAAAGCCAGAAGAGTAGCTGTGTCTCAAGTAGATTGACAGCCTTGAGCAAAAAAAAAAAAAACCTCAGGGACCAATACCTAGTCCCTGAGACCAAGTCCCAGGACTAGCACCAAAAAAAGTAAAATCTTAAAGCAAATTCAAGGTGTAAACAATAGTAGTGTAAGAAGAAAAAAAAAAAATCACCTTTTCTACATTGTATTTATATATGAAACAGTTTAAGAACATTTCAAATACTACAGAAAAAATACATTAAGATATTTGGTTGATTTTTTAAAATCTACTCTATTAATCCTGTTACACTATACACACACCAATTCTGCATAATGCATACTAGTGGATAACTGGTAAGATTAGCTTTAAATCACACTATACATGAATTAAGAGGAAAAATATCCAAAAATCTTTATTTTCCTAGTTTTAATCTCTTCTTGACTTAGTGGTTCTCTAGCCAAAGGGTCTCCACAATGAAAAGCAAACAATTCATAAAGTTTGGGTCCAAGATGTCCTCCAAAGGCCCATGCATTAAGTTTTGTCCTCAGATTGTGGTGTTACTTGAAAGGTGGTTGAACTTTTAAATGGAACCTAGTTGGATGAATCTAGATCATTAGGGTTGTGCCCTCAAAGGAGACACACTCTCTTCCTCTTCCTCTTTTTCCCTCTGTCTTCCTCCTTCTCTACTTATCGATTGCAATGAAGTAAGCAACTTCTTCCTCAATAGGGACCCACCATGAATATGCTACCTCACCATAGTCTTAAAAGCCACAAAACTAAGGACTGAAACCTCTGAACTTAGGAGGCAAAAATAAACCTTTCCTTTAAGATTGACTATTCTCAAGAATTTTGTCAGTTTGTAACAGATCAGTGAAATAAGGAAGAAGTTACCTGACTGTTTTCTTTTAATAATTCATTAAAAAATAATTCATTTTAATAATATTTACTATGTAAACTGATACTGTCTCCTTCCATAAACTTACATATACACATACACATATATCCACACATATATATGTGTATACATATGTGTATATGTGTATACATATAGTTGAGGGAGGATTTCTATTCAAGAAAATATGATGATTATTGCTATAAACAACAAAGGTATATGGGATGGAAGAGACAAATTATTCTACATTGTATCAAATAATCAAAGTATTTATTATAAAGCGGTCAGTATTCTAGACACATATACAAATAAGATTTTTCAATTAGCTTCACATAATTCATACAAGGTATAACTTACCTCATCCTGGACTCCACTGGTAGTAGTCAACTTGCTCCCATCAGTAATTGTAATAATTATTGCTGGCTCCAGGAAAAAAGGGTTTCTTCCCTAAAGACAAAAACAAACCATTTTATGGTTTAGACTCCCTAAAGACAAAAACAAACCATATTATGGTTTAGACTCAGGCCTAGTTTTTTGAAGGAGTCAATTCTCAGAACAGAACTAGCATGTATACAATCTCGTTTGTGTTAATAAACATGGCATATAACACACATCTATTTGTATATACAAAAAGATTTGGGGGGGCTGGGAAGGTGGCTCAGTGGTAGAGCGCTTGCCTTGCATGCCTGAGGCCCTGGGTTCGATTCCTCAGCACCACATAAGCAAAAAGAAAAAAGCTGGAAGTGGCGCTGTGGCTCAAGTGGTAGAGCCCTAGCCTTGAGCTGAAGAGCTGAGGGACAGCGCCCAGACCCAGAGTTCAGGCCCCATGACCGACGCCCCCCCCCCAAAAAAAAAAAAGATTTGGAAGGACATAACCTAAACAGTGGTTAACCCTAAAGAGGGATTGGCTAGAAAAGGCTAGATTTTTTTCTCCTTTATATTTCTGTTTTTAACTTTTATAGGGAACATTTACCTTTATGTAACTTATAAAGTATTTAATTTCTCACAATGGACCTATAGGTTGAGGCGGGAGGATCCCAAGTTTGAGGGAAACTGTAAGTTCCCAGTCTGAGGTATACACCGAGTTGAAGGCAGTCTGAGGTACATAGTGAGATGTTGTCTGTCTCCCCCCACCCCAAAAAAAGGAAAAACATATAATTTATATACTTTATCTAGCCACTGTATGTATGAATAGTATGTTTTTTTCGGGGGGGGGGGTTGAACTCAGGGCCTTATGCTTGGTAGACACCTCACCACTTTGCCTGGTGGGGGCCTCAGACATCAAGTTCTTAAATACCTTACAGACCTGAGATTATAGATACATAACACCTGTTGAGATACTGTCTCAAAAACTTTTTGTCCAGACTGGCTTTGAACTCCCCAATTTCTCCAGAGTAACTGGAACTACAGCCACATACCATCAATCTCAGCCTCTGAGAAATGTTCTAAGGAAGCAGATAATACAGTAAGCGAACATTATCAGAATCTCTGCCTATAATCAAAAGGTCTGTATAAATGACTAGTGTATGCACAGAAGGACTGTAAGATCTAATTTGGCAATAGTCCTCAAATGTTAAAATTAAAGATGATTACCTGAAGAAAATGATTATAGAGTATAAAAACAATGACAGCAGAGTCAATGGAACACAATTACATGTAGTTGTCAAATACTCTAATACTTTCTATTCCAATCTCAGGCCAGCCTATTTTAGATACTATGATCAATTCTAGGTGACATTTTTTCTTTTGGTAGGTTATGGGGCTTGAACTCTGGGCCTGGGCGCTGTCCCTGAGCTTTCCAGCTCAGGCTAGTACTCTACCACTCGAGCCACAGCACCACTTCCAGTTTTCTTGTGGTTTACTGGAGATAAGAGTTTCATGGACTTTCCTGCCTGCACTGGCTTTGAACCGTGATCCTCAGATCTCAGCATCCTGAAATAGCTAGGATTATAGGCATGAGCCACCTGCACCTGGCTAGGTGACAAATTTTTTGACTCAAACATAAGCTTGTCTTTTTCACACAAATGGCTTCTCACTTAAGATATTAAGCATGCTCAATATCTCTTAAAAATATTAAGACCAAAGGTTAGATATTCAAGAGGGTAAAGCTTGTTGTTGAAATTGAAGATACCATATGGTATGACAGCATATAGCTGTAGTCACAGCTACTTGGAAGACTGAGGTGCAAGGACCACTGAGTCCAAGAGTTCTAAGTTAGCCTGAATGATGTAAGATCCCATCTCAAAAAAGGAGGAAGAAAGGGGATTGGGGGTATGGCTCAAGCAGCAGAGCACTTTATTAGGAAACACTGAGTTCAAACTCCAATATTACCAAAAAATGGGAGCGAGGGAGGGAAAATACAAAAGGTAGAAGGGAAGGATTAAAAGATTATTCACTATTTACAGCAGCGAAAGTGCAATGAAGTTCTAGTGGATGCTATGTAAGGAAGCATGCATCATTCGCTGGAATCATTTGGAAATGTTTATAAAATAGGGTTTCTCATTTAGCAGATCAGGAAAGAAGACTAAAAGTTTCGCATTTCTAACAAAAATCACAGCTAATACTAATGTAATGACTTTTGTACACAGACCATCCTTAGAATAAGAATGTAAACAATTTTATACATGTAATCTATAGTTTCTAAAATGATTTGACTGCCTTTCAAAAACAAATCAGCAAAGCTCTTAAAGCCACCATATATCATGGATCAAACACTTGTAAGGTCCTCCTTATTACTCTGATATTTTAACATGAAGTCTGATCCTTTGACCAAAAGTATGTCACTCACTCATTCTTATACAAGCACATTGAGGACTGAACTCAAAATGTCAGGCAAGTCTCTACCATTTGAGCCATATTCCCATCCTTTGGATTTCAGTTTGTTTTTCAGATTGAGTCTCACACTAACAATATTTCAGGGGCTGAGCCCCAACTGATATTCTTCTACCTATGCCTCCCAAGTGCTGGGATTGTTGAGCATGTCCTACCACTTTTGGTGACTTGTATTACTCTGGGCCTGGGCGCTGTCCTCAGCTCTTCAGCTCAAGGCTAGTGCTCTACCACTTGAGCCACAGCGCCACTTCCGGCTTTTTTCTTTTTGCTTATGTGGTGCTGAAGAATCGAACCCAGGGCCTCATGCATGCAAGGCAAGCACTCTACCACTGAGCCACCTTCCCAGCCCCTGGTGACTTGTATTCTTGACAATAGTCCCTAAACAATAATACTACTAATAATATTTACAATGTACTAGGTACATCTAGAGATTACTTAAAAGTATATAGAAGGATGTGCATGGGTTGTATGCAAATACTACACTATTTATATAAAAAACTTGAACACTAAAGTATTTGGTACTTTGGAGATACTAAAACTATCCCCCGGGATACTGAGAGATAATTATACATAAAGACCACCTTGTTTTAGTCAAGTTAAAACTTAGCTATCCCCCAGGGATACTGAGAGATAATTATACATAAAGACCACCTTGTTTTAGTCAAGTTAAAACTTAGCAGAAAGTCTTATTAAATTTACTTAAGGTAAATACAAGTTACTTTTTATTAGACAACAAATATAATTGAAATTAGTCTTATAATATATAATACTCAACAGGCTGTGTTTGAAATTATTACAACCATCTAGCTCCTGATAATTTCAATTAAATACTTAACTTGCGCAATGGCTCATATCTGTAATCTTAGCTACTCAGGAGGCTGTGATCTGAGGATTGTAATTAGAAGCAGGTTGGGCAGGAAAGTCCCTAAGACTCTTATCTTCAATTAACCACTGCAAAGACAAAGGTGGAGCTGTGGGTTCAAGTGACAGAGTGCTAGCTTTGAGCAAAAGAGCTCAGGTATAGTGCCCATATCCTGAGTTCAAATCTCAGGACCGGCATGCATTCACACAGAATTTAACTAATTAAGCACTTAAAAACCTAATGAAGTTTTCAAGAAGATTAGATGATGTAACTCAAAGTGGCCAAGTAGACAAATTACAAAGCCAGATGTTCCAACTCAACTTACTACAGCATCAGTCAGTTCTAGAGGTAGCTCACAAATACTCTCATTACAGATCTATACCAATGTCATTTGTACCATATCCATCCAACAATGAATGGTGTTTACAAAAAGAATGTTTTCTTTTTTGTGGTGCTGGGATATAAATTAAGGTTTCGTATCAGTTAAATAAGCACTTGAGCACTGAGCTACATCCCCAGCCTTCGTAAACTTTGTAAGTTATTTATAGTAACAATTAACTGTAGCAGGACTATTCCTTTACAAGATAGTTTTTCTATTGTTCCATGATTTGTTAACAATTTTTTATATGTAAATCAATATCTTCCCTCAATACAAACACAATGGAACAAAATAATATATTGGAATGCTTATTCTTAAAAAAACTTCAGCTTTCAGGGCTGGGAAGGTGGCTCAGTGGCAGAGTGCTTGCCTTGCATGCACGAGGCTCTGGATTTGATTCCTCAGCACCACATAAGCAGAAAAAGCCAGAAGTGACACTGTGGCTCAAGTGTTAGAGCACTAGCCTTAAGCTCAAGAACTGAGGGACAGTGCTCAGGCCCAGAGTTCAGGCCCCAGGAACTCAGAGAATGTCTATATGACAAGATAAAATATTATTTGATGAATTTAAATATTGGAAACCAGAAAAAGGTCAATGGCTGGGAATGTGACTTAGTGGTAGAGTGCTTGCCTACCATGCATGAAGCCCTGGGTTCAATTCCTCAGTCACACATAAGCAGAAAAAGTCAAAAGTGGTACTGTGGTTCAAGTGGTAGAGTGCTAGCCTTGAGCAAAAGAAGCTCAGGGACAGCGTGCGTCCAGGCCCTGAGTTCAAGCCCCAGTACTGACACACACACACACACACACACACACACACACACACACACACACACACACACATACACACACACGCCATGGGTGTCTGCCTACAATTGCATCTTTTAAGAGTTTATCATCAAAAATTACACTAAGAGCCAGGCACTTAATGGTGAAGCTCACTGGACACTGAGGAAAGTGGAGATAGAAGGGAGGCACTGGTATCCAGAGTGAGGGAAGATACTGTATGAAAAGAAATGTACTTATTACCTGACTTACGTATAACATAATAAAAAAAATTTTCCATGTTACTAATTCCTTGTATTAATATTTATTCACTTTTACTACAAGTAGTTACTATACATCACATTTATAGTAACAATAAATTTTTTTAAAAGAGAGCCAGGCACCAGTGGTTCACATTTGTAAGGTTACCTTATTAAAAAGGCTGAAACCGGGGCTGGGAAGGTGGCTCAGTGGTAGAGTGCTTGCCTTGCATGCATGAGGCCCTGGGTTCGATTCCTCAACACCCACATAAGCAGAAAACGCTGGAAGTGGGGCTGACGCTCAAGTGGTAGAGTGCTAGCCTTCAGCTGAAGAGCTGAGGGACACTACTCAGGCCCAGAGTTCAGGCCCCACGACCAACAAAAAAAAAGGCTGAAACCTAGAGGATCAAGATTCAAACAGCCATGGCAAAAAAAAAAGTCTGAGAGATAACATTTCCAATTAACCAGCAAAAAACCTGGACTGAAGGTGTGGCTCAAGTGGCAGAGGGCCTGGTGTTAGCTAGAAAGCCACTGCTTTGAGTTAAAAATTAAAAGCAATAGTTACTATAAAATGATTAAATGAAATTTGTACACAAAACGTTTCTTTAGGAAAGTATTGTTGCTATTACTTACAAATGCCTAAAATGAACAAATTTATTCAAGCATAAATTTCAAAATACTACTAAAACTGTTACTAGCATTTTTTTTGCTTTCTTTTTGACCTTGTACTGCTAGGCACTCTACCATGTTAATTATACCCCGAGCACTTATTATTTTCATTATGTTTTAATAGGGTCTCACATTATGCGTAGATCAACCTATACAGTGACCTTCTTGTTTAAGTTTCCTACATGGCTGGGATGTCACCATACACATTTGTATGCCACCACACCTTGCTTTCTATAGGCTGAGATATGATCTAAGGAACTTTTTATCCAGGCTAGCCTCTAACCACCATTCCTCTAATCACTTCCTCCTGAGTAGCTAGGGTTTACAGGTATGATCCACCATTTCTTTTCTTTTCTTTTTTTTTTTTTTTGGCCAGTCATGGGGTCTGAATGCTGTCCCTCAGCTCTTCAGATCAAGGTTTAGCACTCTACCACTTGACCCACGGTGCCACTTCCAGCCTTTTGTTTATATGGTACTGAGGAATCAAACCCAGGGCCTCATGCATACAAGGCAAGCACTCTACCACTGAGCCACCTTTCCAGCCCCACCCAAGTTTCTTAAATACAGTTTGTTTGTTTTTTTTGGGGGGGGGTCCGGTCGTGGGGCCTGAACTCTGGGCCTGGGCGCTGTCCCTCAGCTCTTCAGCTCAAGGCTAATGCTCTACCACTTGAGCCACAGTGCCACTTCCAACTTTTTTATGTGGTGCTGAGGAACTGAACCCAGGGCCTCAGGCATGCAAGGTAAGCGCTCTACCTGAGCCACCTTCCCAGCCCCTTAAATACACTTTTATACTGATGCTTCCCTGCCATTTATAACACACTTAATCAGTGGGCATCTCTTTCTAGTCAACACTATTGCTCTTGTATTTTTCTTTTTTGGTACTAGGAACTGAACCCAGGATGTCATAGATACTAGGCAAGTGCTTTGCCACTAAACTACATCCCAGCTCCTCACTACTGTTTACCCGTCAAATTAATGGCTTTAGCTATCTGTCAACATTTTTCCTGGTCTATAAAAAAAATTAAACATTCCAAAAGGCTACATTAGGGTTATGATTTAATCACTTTAATATAGTGTCATTAGTTATCTGGTTCTAAGCCTGTGCAGTTTAATTATCCAATCTTTCTATTTAAAAGTCACTATTTAAAATTTTTATAATAAGGATGCTTACACTCACTCAAATTTACTAACTAAAATTACCTTCACTCTTCACCTCAGTCAGAAAGTTAACAGCCTTTTTATAACCTTCTAAGGTGGTATCAAATTTAAAAAGAACTCTGCTAGGACAAAGACAGCCAGTAGAGGGACTAAAAGTTTACTTTTGTCATTAGTGAACAAACTCACAAGTTTGATTCAAGGCAGTAGTTCCTGTCGTAAAGAAATCCAGACATAGGCTGCGTACTGGTGGTTCATACCTGTAATCCTAGCTATTCATGAGGATAAGATCTGAGGATTGAGGTTCCAAGCCAGACCAGTGAGGGACATCAATGAAATTATCTTCAATTAACCACCCAAAAAAGCCAGTAGTGAAGCTGTGGCTAGAATGCTAGTTTTGAGAAAAAAAAAAAAAACAAAAAAACAAAAAACCAAGCACGGCACTCAAGCCCTGAGTTCAAGCACTAGGGCAGCGAAAAAGAAAAGTACAGATATAGCATTAGAAAACATAATGTCAAATATAACTTTCTGTCCTTTAGTCACTTACTAATGGGAATCTAGTGTACATAGGTGTAGTCCTTTGAATAATCCTATACAACAGAGCTAAGTAATGACCAAACAGAGCTACAATTTTCCCATGAAAAACCAGAGTTAGCTCTCCAGCTCTTCTACTACACCATCTTCAATTAACCCATACTTCTTGCTGTCTTGGAGGTTTTGCTAAGTGGTCAGTAGATTAAACAAATGAAGTTATATAACATATATATGTATATATATACATTATGTATATATATATAAAATCTCCCCAGGCCACAGCTACCTGGATGTCGCTCAAGTAGCACTCAGTACCTGTGTGCTAACATTCTTTAAATCAGTGCTTAAACCTCAAACATTTGTATAAAAGTATTTTCCATGCTTACTTATCCTTTGTATTCATATTTATGAACTTAATGTTTCAAGTGAAATCAGTTTCATTTATTAGCCTCAAACTGTAGCAATAAGATCTGTGAAATTATATATTTCATAGAGATCTATTAAAATATAGATAAAATATTTATATATCCAGTAATTCATTGTCAGATATGATTACTTCTGAGGAAGTTCACTAAATTATGAAGATTAACATAAAAGTGTTTAATTAAAGACCTGACAAGCTTATATTTAAAATCAATATTCCAAAGCCAGAATTCTAAGTTTTAGGTTGGTTTTAAAACCCAAAATGACTTTGTTTGTTAAGATCTTAACTGCTGTGGCATAAATGAGTCTTCTGATGTCAAATTCTAAAATATTCATCTTAAGTTCTTTCAAAATGGTACTGACTACATAGAAAAGATCTCTAAAGAATATATTAAGCAGATTATTCATGGCTGCCTTTGAAGAATGAAAACTTTGTATGTTACTGTTAATAGTTCACTTTTAAAAAGTCAAGACTATGGGGCTGGGAAGGTGGCTCAGTGGTAGAGCTCTTGCCTTGCATGCTCAAGGCCCTGGGTTCGATTCCTCAGCACCACATAAGCAAAAAGAAAAAAAGCCGGAAGTGGCGCTGTGGCTCAAGTGGTAGAGCGCTAGCCTTGAGCTGAAGAGCTGAGGGACAGTGCCCAGGCCCAGAGTTCAGGCCCCACGACCGGACCCAAAAAAAAATAATAATAAAAAATAAATAAAAAATAAAAAGTCAAGACTACCATAACTATGTATTTACCACAAACTTAAGCACTCTTCAAAATAAAAATGTGGTTAGTATTCCAAATTAAAACTTTGAAGGCCAGGCTCCAGTGGCTCATGCCTATAATCTTATTCAGAAGACTTGAGATCTGAAGACTGTGGTTCAAAGCCAACCTGGAGAGAAATTCTATGAGACTATCTCCAATTAACCAGCAAAACTGACAGATAGTAGGTATGGCTCAAGCCATAAAGTTAGCCATGTGAAAATATGAGCAAGGGGCCAAGGGGAGGATGGGGGGGCCTTTAGTTTAAACCCTGATCCTATTACCACACACACAGCCCCTTGCGGCTGCCAACCCCCACCCCAAAAAAAAGAGAAAAAACTTTAAAAAAAAAATGTGCACCAGGGCTCAGTGGTAGAGCGCTTGCCTTGCATGTATGAGGCCCTGGGTTCGATTCTTCAGCACCACATAAGCAAAAAGAAAAAAGCCGGAAGTGGCACTGTGGCTCAGGTGGTAGAGTGCTAGCTTTGAGCTGAAGAGCTAAGGGACAGCACCCAGGCCCAGAGTTCAGGCCCCACGACCGGACCCAAAAAAAAACAAAACAACTGTGCACAAGTGAGGTGGCTCACACCTATAACCCAACTAACCCAGAAGGCTGAGATCTAAGAATGGAGGTTTGAAGCCAGTCTGGTCAGACTAATTTAACCAGCAAAATGGCAGAAATGGAGATGTGGCAGCTCAAGTTATAGAGCACCAATAAAAGCAAAAAAAAAAAAAAAAAAAGGCTAAAGTATAAGGCCCTGAGTTCAAGCCCCAGTGTTGGCACCAAAAAAAAAAAAAAAAAGATGCCTGCTTAGTATATGCCAATATGGTACACACTCCTAATTCTCATGATCCTAGCACTCCAAAAACTAAGGCAGGATCTCAGTACATGACCACACAAGTTAGTCAAAAACCTATGTTTAATAAATTTTTTTTTTTTTTGGTCTGTCGTGGGGCTTGAACTCTGGGCCTGGGCGCTGTCCCTCAGCTCTTCAGCTCAAGGCGAGCGCTCTACCACTGGAGCTACAGCGCCACTTCCGGTTTTCTGGTGGTTTATTGGAGATAGGAGTCTCACGGTCTCTCCTGCCCGGGCTGGCTTTGAACCGCGATCCTCAGATCTCAGCCTCCTGAGTAGCTAGGATTACAGGCGTGAGCCACCAGCGCCCGGCCTATGTTTAATAAATTTTTAAAAGGAAAAATAATTAAGGAAACAAGCCTGCTCTCATATAAAAATCTAGTATCTTGGAATATAGTAATACCTATAAATTATCTAGGCACTTAGTGGCTCACTTCTATACTCCTAGCTACTAAGATCTAGGTAACAGTGGTTGGAAGTCAGCCAGGGCAGAAAAATCCTCGAAATTCCATCTCCAATAAGCCAGCAAAAAGGCTGGGCTACAAGAACCAGGTGCAGGTGGCTCACACCTGTAATTCTAGCAAATCAGGAAACTAATATCTGAGAACAGCAGTTTGAGTCCAGCCTGGGTAGAAAATTCCCTGCATTCTTATCTCTAATCAGCAAAAAGCTGGAAACGGAGGTGTGATTCAAGTAGTAAGAGTGCCAGCCTTGAGCATAAAAGCCAAGAGTGAGCACAGGTCCTGTGTTTAACCCCAGTGCCAACACAAACACACAAACACACATAAACACACACACACACAAAGAAAAACAAGGTGAAAGCATGCTGGAGTGGTAGAGTGCCAGTTGTGAGAAAACAAGACACATGATCATGAGGTGTAAGATCCTAAACTGAAGCCCTGATACCAGTCAAAAAAGAAAATGAAGTGGTTCTGTAGCTCAAGTGGTAGAAAGCTCGCCTTGAGCTGAAGAGCACAGGGACAGCGCCCAAGCCCAGAGTTCAAGCCCCACAACTGACAAAAAAATATATATATAACTATAAAAAAATCTTAAAATTAAAAGAAACTTAAAGTATACATTAAAAGAAATATAGCCAGGCAATGGTGGTTCATGACACTTAATCCTAGCCACTTGGGAGACCATGCTAGTTGAGATCTTGCTACAAGGCCAAGCTGAAGAGAAAAGAGATCATCTCAATAAAGAGATATAAGTAGGGGCTGGGAAGGTGGCTCAGTGGTAGATATAAGTAGTGGCATATACCCCTAGAGGAATCAAGACCCTAATTCAAAAATTACCCGAATGCCAGGTGCCAGTAGCTCCCATCTGTGATCCCAGCTACCTAACAGGCTAAGATCTGAGGATCATGGTTCAAAGCCAACCTTCCCTGACTGTTATCTACAATTAACCACAAAAAAGCTGGAAGTAGAACTATGTCTGAAGCTGTAGCCTTGAGCACAAAAGCTCAGGAACAGCACATAGACCCTGAGTTCAAACACCAGGATCAGCACAAAAACAAACCAAAAAAAAAGTAGAGAAAGATTAATTAGAATTAAAATATTTTTGGGTTCTAGTGCTTTTATTGGTACCTAGCAACCCTGAAAAGCTCAGGCCTTGAGGTCAAGCCACAGGACTGTCACCAAAAATTGTTTAAAGTATATTCACATAAAAACAGCCACTTACTTTATCCTATCCTTTTTGCCCACACAAATCTATATACTACAGGGATCAAGCTTTTCTTTTTTTTTTCCTGCAGGTCATGGGGTCTGAACTCTGGGCTTGAGTGTTGTCCCTCAGCTCTTCAGCTCAGGGCTAGCACTCTACCACTTGAGCCACAACACCATTCCCGGCTTATCTGCTTATGTGGTGCTGAAGAATCAAACCCAGGGCCTCATGTATGCAAGGCAAGCGCTCTACCACTGAGCCACCTTCCAGCCCCAGGGATCAAACATTTACAATTGAACTCTCCTCTAGACAAGAGCAGCTGCCCTTATATATGCCATCTGAGCCATTACCAATTTGAATTGTAAAATATAAGAGTTCTAGAAATGCACTCTGCCCTACATTTCCTTCAAAATTTAGAACATTTCTTGCTTTGAAAACCAAAAACCATGTTTAAGTACTTGTGATAGAACTGTTTTTGAAAATAAATTGAAATTTCAGGGAACAGCCTAAAGTAACATCAAGAAACTATACTGGGCTTCAAACTGAAAATAAAACCATATGTTATCTGGAGCAAGAAGTTTTACTTAATCTGGAATTACTGGACAGATAAATTCAGCTTCTTGCAATGGATAAGCTGTAACTGAGTTATAGACATAGTTTTTGTCAATTTTAATTCTGGGAAGTATTTACCACATTAAGGATAATAATAATCATTAAAACTCCTATCACTAACAAAATTTGAAAACCTTAGGTTTTAGAACACAAAAAATACATACAGTGAATAACTGATAAAACCAAATAAAAATGTTTTTGACTTACAAGACCAGCATATACTTGGTTGTTTTGTTGTTTTTTTGGTCATGGGGCACTGTCCTTCAGCTCTTCACCTCAAGGCTAGTGCTCTACCACTTGAGTCACAGCGCCATTTCCTGTTCTCTGGGGTTTAAATGAAGTCTCATGGATGTTTCTGCCTGGGCTGGCTCTGAACCGTGATCCTCATAACTCAGCCTCCTGAGTAGCTAGGATTACAGGCTATTTCAATTTTTTTTAATTTCAATATTTAAAATTCAAAAAGTAAATCACAGCAGGGCACCAGTGACTTATGCCTATAATACTAGCTACTTAGTAAGCTGAGATCTGGGGATTCAAGTTCAAAGCCAGCCCAGGCAGGAAAGGCCATGAGATTCTTATCTCCAATTAACTACCATTAAAAAAGCCTTTCGAAGTAAATCTGTGGCTCTGGTAGCAGAAGCTAGCCTTGAGCAAAAAGAAACTCAGAGATAGCATCCAGGCCCTGAGTTCACCAGCCCAAAAACAAGTCACAAAAATGTTACATTCCAATAATAAATGAGGTTATACACCACTTAATCTTCACAATTCTCTAAGATAGTTCCCTTTTTCCATTTTTTTCTAATGGGGAAACAAGCTGAGAGGTTATATAATTTGTCAGCAACTCATGGGTAGAATGAGAATTCGTACATCTAGCCAGTCAAAATCAGATTTTTCTGAATCTTATGACACAAATTTACAGTTTTGCAAAATTACATCTTAAGTCAAAAGAAAAGATAATTAATTGCAAAATAGTTCATGGGAAATTATCCTTATACTGCTAATACTGGCTTACATACTACATTGGAAAATCTGAGTCATTAACTGCCATTGAATATATACATGTATTAGAACCTAGAACTTAAAATGTTATAAAATCTTGCTAATTATCCACTACATTCATATTCTTACTTTTTCTGAACACAGGAGGCAACAGAATCAGATTGAAGCTAATAACATAACAGTGTTATAAGAAAGGCTAAATGTAGCTCAATGACAAAATATTTTCAAAAAAGGAAAAAATTCAGTCAGGTGTTGATGGCTCAAGCCTGTAATCCTATCTACTCAGGAAGCTAAGATCTGAGGATCACTGTTCAAATCCAGCAGAGGCAGGAAAGTCCATGAGACTATTATCTCCAATAAACCACTCAGAAAACCAGAAGGAGTACCGTGGCTCAAGTGGTACAGCACTAGCCTTGAGCTGAAGAGCTCAGGGACAAAGCCCAGGCTGAGTTCAAATCCCACAACCAACCAAACAAACAAAAAAACCGGAAAGAATTCATATTGCATTATAGATGCAACCTAAGAAAGTGACTTTTTAAATATTATCGAGGGGCTGGGAAGGTGGCTCAGTGGTAGAGTGCTTGCCTTTCATGCATAAGGCACTGGGTTCGATTCCTCAGCACCACATAAGCAGAAAAAGCTGGAAGTGGTGCTGTGGCTCAAGTGGTAGAGCACTAGCTGAGGGACAGTGCCCAGGCCCAGAGTTCAGGTACCATGACTGGCAAAAAATAAATAAATAAAGGGTAAACAAAGGAGGAGGCTGCAATGCTTGGTAAGAAATGTATGCATTATCCTGCCAATGTAATTGTAACCCCTCTGTACAGTATGTTCTCAAATAAAATAAAATAAAATTTAAAAAAATATATATATATATAAAATCGAGTATACCTTTAAGTGTATGTATATAACCTAAGTAAAATGTATTAAAAATACTAATAAATTTCATAACTATTTCAAACTTCAACCTTATGCAATATTACATATAAATGTTAAGAAATTAAACATTTTAACCTTAACTGTATGGTATTTTATTGTAAGTGAGAAAGAAGTAATTTCTAACATCACTTTCACACTAAATCTTTATAAAACACAGAAAATTTAGTAAGTGTTCAGCAGATGAAAATATTCTGTCTTTTCCAAGGAGATATAATAAAAATTCCTTTCAAATTTGTCTTCACATTACATTTCAGTAAAAAGAAAAAAAGGTTGAGGGTGGGGAAGAAACATGAAATACAAACCAAAGCAAGACCAAAACAATTCCAATTATTTGTTTTGTCTTTGAGACATGCTGAAATTATTACATAAGTTAATTAGGCCACAAAAATAGTACATAGGAAATTATTTTAAGGGGAGGAAATACTTGGCGCATTGGTCAACGAAACAAGGCCCCCAAAAGCCCATAAAAGTAATTTTAGAGTATAAATGAGTGACAATTATGAGTAAAAAAAAATACTAAATACTTAGTATTTCAAATTATCTATTATATAATCTCTTGAAGAAATCTACGGCATGAACATGGCATAATTCATTTAGCTACTTTTAACCACAGATGATCTTAAAATTATTAAAAAATACTTGAGTAAGTGAAATTATTATATTAAGACTTGGTTTGTTCCTAGTCTTTTAATTTTTAGTAATTGATACATAATTTTTGGCATTGTCTTATATAAAAGGAAAATTTTAAGGAAGTAAAACACATTAATTTTTGCACCTACTGCTTGGACAATTTCTAATTAAGATGCAATGCTTCCTTACTATCTTTTACTCTCCTGAGGGCTGGGAAGGTGGCTCAGTGGTAGAGCGCTTGCCTTGCATGCATGAGGCCCTGGGTTCGATTCCTCAACACCACATAAGCAAAAAGAAAAAAGCCAGAAGTGGCGCTGTGGCTCAAGTGGTAGAGCGCTAGCCTTGCTGAAGAGCTGAGGGACAGCACCCAGGCCCAGAGTTCAGGCCCCACAACCGGACACAAAAAAAAAAAAAAAAAAAAAAAAAAAACTTGATTCTTTCACTCTCCTGAAAGATCGTGGTTTTCTGAATCTACAAAACAACAGAATATAAAATTATGAAGAAATATTATAGCAAATGTTTTGAAATAAAATATAATCTAAGCCAGGCACCAAAGGCTCAGACTTATAATCCTAGCAACTCAGAAGGCTGAGATCCAGAAAATAAAGATTCAAAGCCAGTTGCGGGTAGAAAAGTTTCTGAGACTACATCTCCAAAATAACCAGCAAAAAGTCAGGCAGGAAGCATGGCTCAAAAGAATGATAAGAGGGGCTGGGAAGTTGGCTCAGTGGTAGAGCGCTTGCCTTGCATGCCTGAGGCCCTGGGTTCGATTCCTCAGCACCACATAAGCAAAAAGAAAAAAGCCGAAAGTGCCACTGTGGCTCAAGTGGTAGAGCACTAGCCTTGAGGTGAAGAGCTGAGGGACAGAGTTCAGGCCCCACGAAGGGACCCAAAAAAAAAAAAAAAAAGAATGATAAGAGTACCAGGTTAATGAGCAAGCTAGTGTACTCTGGCCCTGAATTCAAATCCTGTGCCAGCAAAATAAATCAATAAATCACTAATGAACAAAAAGTAAAACTGGACCTTAAAGTTTTTTTTATTACCTTTAAGTAGTTGTACAAAGGGGTTTCAACTCGAAATATCCACTTATGAGTATATCATCCCTTTCATTTGAAGTATCTTTAAATTACTATTAAAATTAATGGTTAGGGGCTGGGAAGGTGGCTCAGTGGTAGAGCGCTTGCCTTGCATGCATGAGGCCCTGGGTTTGATTCCTCAGCACCACATAAGCAAAAAGAAAAAAGGCTGAAGTGGCGTTGTGGCTCAAGTGGTAGAGCACTAGCCTTGAGCTGAAGAGCTGAGGGACAGCGCCCAGGCCCAGAGTTCAGGCCCCACGACCGGACCCAAAAAAAAAAAAAATTAACAGTTAGGCATGATGGTACACATATATAATTTAATCCCAGTATTCAGGAGATTGTAGGAGAAATATCTTGAGTTTGAGGCCAGCTTAGGCTACATAGAAACTCTCATATAATTAATGTTCAAAAATAACATTTCCATTTCATGCTACTTTGTACTCAAATATTATTAAACAAAATATCTCTTGATTTGCTCAAAAAGTGTTCCTAAGAGGTTCCTTGTAAACTTGTGCACATCCCATCTTAAACGCACTAGGGGGAGCTCCCTAGTTGGAAGAATCCTAAAACATGTGCTTTTGTCACATTTACGCTTTATTCACTGACCTACTTATATTTCTTTAGAAATACCACTCCATGCTTACCCCAGGACTTTATCCCATGTTTTCATTTGACATAGTTTTTTGAAACATCATCCCATTCCTATCAGTTGCCACTAAGACAACTTTGGCCAAGTATTTATTTACTTTCTCTCACACCACAATATCCTTAGGATGAAAAATAAAGTCTAAAGGAAAAGAAATAAATTATACATATATATATAACATGCTAAAAACAGACAAGATTACCCTGAATTAAAGGGGATTTAAAATATACCTATTTAAAACCTTCATCTCTTCTATAGCAATAAGGATTCAATGGTTTCATTATTGTAAATTTGGAATAAGAAGAAGAACAGGTTAAGAAAGTGATTGTTCAATATTACACAGTAACTCAATTGCAAGACCAAGATTCCATCTTCTATTTCTAGTTATTGCTCTTGTGATACACAGTACAAAGTATGACTATAATGTCCCCTTCTCCACCAATAATTATTAAAAATGTTTTTCAGTATGATTAAAATTTCAGGAGTTGCTAAAACCATTCAAGAGGAAAAGGGTATCCATTTCAACAAATGGTGCTGTAGAAATTGAATAGTCCCACAAAAAAGGAAATAAAGTTGGATCCTTATATAACACACACAAAAATAGCTTGATGCTCAGGAGGCAGAGATCTGAGAAGCAGTTCAAAACCAGCCCGGGCAGAAAAGGTCCTATGAAACTCTTAGCTCCAATTAACCACTCAAAAACAGGAAGTGGAGCTGTGGTTCAAAGTGGTAGAGAACTAGCCTTGAGCAAAAAAGAGCTCAGCAACAGTGCCTAGGCCCTTGAGTTCAAGCCCCATGACTCACCAAAAAAATTAGCTTGAACTAGACTTCTACACTGAAATCTAAACCTGTGAAACTCTAAAAGAAAAAAAAAAAGCTTCAAAAGTATTAGATTAACCAACAACTTTTTAGATATTATACCAAAAGCAAAAGGAGTAAAAGTAAAAGTGGACTATACAAAAATTTAAAACATCTGTACATCAAAGGACACAATCAGCAAAGTAAAAATGTATCCCACAGAATAGAAAATATGTGCAGGTTACTAAATCTTCTTTTAATAAAGATCCAAAACATATCCACACTCCTACAGTTCCAAGACTGGTGATACAAACCTATAATCCTAGCACTCAGGAGGTACAAGCAGAACAATATAATCAGAGGCCAGCCTTGGCAAAACAGCAAGACCCTGTCTCAAAAATAAAATGCATGGCCAGGCACTGGTGGCTCATGCCTGTAATCCTTGCTACTCAGGAGGCTGAGATCTGAGGATCGTGGTTTCAAAGCCATCCCAGACAGAAAAGTCCATGAGATTCTTATCTCCAATAAACCACCAAAAACTAGAAGTGACTCTGTGGCTCACGTGGCAGAATGATAGCCTTGAGCTGAAGAGCTCAGGAACAGAGCCCAGGCCCAGAGTTCAAGCCCCACCACTGACCAAAAACAAGAAGGATCAAAACAAAAATAATTTTTAAAATCATCAAAAAGTGGACAAAGTAATTGAATAGACATTTCTCCAAAAATAATAATACATAGTACTCAGTAAACACACGAACATACTTAATGACTAGTAATTTGGAGAAATGCAAACAAAAGCCACAATATTACATCATATTCATTAGGATGGCTAATATTAGGAGGAACAGGAGACCATGGGCAGGAAGGACCTTGTGCAGTAGTAGTGATAATATAAAATGGTGCAATTGCTACAGCAGACTATGAGTACTTCCTCAAAAAAAACTAAAATTGAAATTACTATCTGATCCAGATTTTTTTTTACTATTATGGCTTTTTTACTATCAGTATGATTCTACTTTAAGGTATAGAACCAAATCAAAAGTCAGAATCTTGAAAAGACACTTATACAAATCCATGTTCATTGCAGCATTACTCCTGATAGACATGATCTACAAATAACATTGACAGTGGATAAGCAAAATTTAATGTATACATAAAATGGAACACAATCCAGCTTTAGAAAGAAAATCCTAATTCATGCTATAACATGGATAAACCTTAAGAACATTATGCTAAGTGAAATAAGACAGTCATAAAGACAAGCTATTTCTCAGATCCTTGGAAAATTGGTTCCTAGTTCTCCAAGATACCATTCATATTCAATAACTTACATAAAATTCAGTATTGACAAGTTATCTTACATACATCCTCCAGTTTACCTAAAATCACCTGTAGGCTATTTTTAATAGCAAGGATAATGTAAATGCTATATCAAAAGCTGTTATTCTATATTGCTTAGGGGACAATGGTTAAGAGTTTGCTCATGTTCAGTACAGAATTTTTCTTTTACTATTTTCAATCCATGGTTGGTTGAATCAATGGATGTGGAACCAACCAATTAGGGGGCCAACTGTACAGTGTACTTCCACTATGAATTATCCAGGGCAATCAAACTCAAAGAAACACTAAGTAGAAAAATGACTCCCTAAAGTGTGAGGGTAAGGGGAAATAGGAAGTTACTGTTTAATGAGATCCAGATTTGCAAGATGAATCTAGGTGTTGGGTGCATAATAGTGAAATACTTAACAATATTGAACTTAAATTTTTTTCCAAATTATTTTTAATTAAAAAACTTTAAAATGTTGCAAAATAGGGTATGGGTGGAACTCAGTGATAGAAATGTCTGCCTAGCATCACAGGGTCTTGGGTTCAAAACCCAAAAAAAAAATTATTTTATACAAAAAACATACGTGCACAAATATTCACAAAAGCTTAATATTCAGCACTACAGTATGTTTATAATAATCTTTCATCTCAGATGTTTTATACTTTATTTGTTGACAGCCCTAGAAAACCCAAATGACAGCCAAGTTTTCACTATTTCAATCACCTTTAAAAGAAAAGGCTATACTTGAATACTACATGGGTACCACTTGGGTAAAAGGCAACACTATTAGAACTCTACTTGGATTATCTGATGATTTCAAATTCTATGCCTAAGAATAAAACAGATTCTCATCAAAATTCATTCAACTTGAAAACAACAGGAAATAGAGTAACTCAAAACAATAAAACAATAAAACTACCTACACATAAAACTTTAAAAAGACCTCTCAAACTTTATGTATCTCCTAATTTTAGCTACTTGAGCTAGTTTAGATTTCCAGTAGCTCTCAAAGGAGCAGCATTATTTGCACTATTAAACAAAAGGGGAAAATTATCAAATGTATCTGATAAGTAAATTAATAGAGCTGCCATGAAAGGAAAGTATAGAGGGTATGTATTACTCTATGGCTGTCTAAATAAAAATAAATGGTACTCTTTACCAAAATTATATATTTAGAAGAACCTTCTATATGCAGAGAACTTTTTTGGCAGGATAGCCAAAGTGCTTGGGGAAAACATTCACCAAGACTGACTCTATCTTCCTCAGGTACTTTAACCTTACTGTTGGTATCTGCAAATTCTAATAGCACCCTAGAAAATACTAAATAAATTAAGTGTAATGATTATGGAAAAATCACATGGAAACCTATTATTTAAGGCTTTTTAAATGCTCTATATGACAGATATGCTGTTTTCCATTTAACTCACTTTTTCTCATTTCTTTCTGTTACTTTGGTTATATGTAAGTATTTAGTACTAGGAATTTCCCAGTTTTAAATGTGGCTCATGCCTGTAACCCCAGATACTTGGAAGCTGGAAATTAGGACCACAGTTAGCAAAAACACACATACAATAAATGTGGTTGTGCCCGCCTATTCCAACTATGCAGGAGGTGTAATAGAAGGATCAATATTCAGGCTCACAGGGACAATATTGCAAGATCTTATTTGAAAACTAGAGCAAAAATGGTCTGGGGATGTAGGGCTCAACTGGTAGAGAACCAGCAATCAGGAGTTCCTTTCAAACTCTAAAACCACAAGAAAAGAAAAGGTTATAAAGATATCCCACAGATAGCAGGCACATACAAAGTGCTTTTACAAAGAAACATAGACTTGTTTTAAATATTTTAGACATCCAAAATTCCTGAATTTATTCTTTATATAAATTTAAAAATGTGGAAAAATTAAATCAGCTAGAAATATAGTATTATGATGAAGAAATCTTCTGGAAGGATGTTTCTTCTAATTGAACACTTTACTCAATCATTTTCATTCAGAAATCATGGCTTCTTAAATTATTTTAATGATAGTTTCATTTTTATGTGCCAATTCAAACATAATTATTAATATTGCTCCCTGCATCCTTGCTGATTCATCAAATTGAGAAGCATTATCCATGCCTGTTGTTGAATTAATAAATCCTAATGTGAAAAAAACATCCAATCCAGATTCTTCTTTTGGTCAAAGTAATATAACAGGACCACCTTCAACCTCAACTTTTAAAAAATTTTAAATTTAAAGGGTTTGATAATGACAAGTGGGAAAGGGAAAATAAAAAATTTAACTTAGAAATGTTCTGAACTCCATGACAGTTATTTAAAGGTAGCACCCCAAGAAATATTTTTGATGTGTAGTAGGAGGCATATCCAAATGCCTTTCCCACTTATGAAATGTGATGCAGAAAAACAGGAAATTAAGAATTCCACTATACATTGAGAACCTGACAACCAAATAAGGACACTCATGATAGCAATTTTCAAATGTATCTTTCAACTCAAAAGTTTAGATCAAAACCTTAAGCAAAAAAAGCCTGGAGAACTTATAACTAAGATATAAGAAATACTTTATAGAAACACTAGTTGCAAAGAGTTGCAAAATAAAGCAATACAGAGAAAGAGAAAGATTAATATGATAATATTTATCTAAATAATGGGAATAGGGTCCAGAAAAGTCACTCTCAATTGTAATATGTACTTAAATGTTACAGGACTAAATTCACCAATTCTTAAAGATGTTTTAAGTGCCGAAGAGTTATCCAAAAGCATAAAATTTCTAAAACAAAAGAACAATTTCATTTCCATTGCTATAAAGCAAATAAATGTATGTACAGGAAGGATTTTTCTGAAATGTGATACTCATGAAAACTGTAGATTATACCAGGGATAAGAATACATATACCTAAATACATCATCATAGCAACTGTGTTTTGCAATACAACGTAAGTTTTGAATGCTTTGGTACTCCTTTGTTACGTGTAGCATTACACATTCTTTAGTATCTTGTATTTCCAGAGTAGCAATATTATAAAAAGTTATAATGAACCACCTTGCAGTATTCCTTAATGAAAGCATATGAGGCTCTCGCCTCATCCTCAGACAAAAGCAGGAAAGGGACTTCAACAGATTTAGGGAAGGTTCTTCTGTATTTTCCAGACAGACTTTTTGCCAGGGGCTTATAAGCTTCAAACAAAAAATGAAACCAAATGTTGCACCTGCCATTTAATACAAAATTCCTTCTTTAGTAGTTTCTAGGGGCATATATTTCAAAAAAGAAAAAAATGGGGAATGTGGCTCAGTGGTAGAGCGCTTGCCTTGCATGCATGAGGCCCTGGGTTTCAATTCCTCAGCACAACATAAGCAGAAGAAAAAAAAAAAAAGCTGGATGTGGTGCTATGGCTCAAGTGGTAGTGCGTTAGCCTTGAGGTGAAGAGCTGAGGGACAGCGCTCAGGCCCCAGAGTTCAGGCCCCGCGATTGGACCAAAGAAAAAAAGGGCTGGGCACTGGTGGCTCACACGGTAATCCTAGCCACTCAAGAGGCTGAAATCTGAGGATCATGGTTCAAAGCCAGCCTGGGCAGGAAACGTGAAACTATCTCCCATTAACCCCCAGAAAACTGGAAGCGGTGCTACAGCTCAAGTAGTAGAGTGCTCTCCTTGAGCTGAAGAGCTCAGGGGCAGCACCCAGGCCCAGAGTTCAAGCCCCAGGACCGACAAAAAAAAAAAAAAAGATGCACTCAGCCAGTTCCTATACACTACTCAAAGTATTTTTTCAGGGTAGTTAACAGTATGTTTAGATTGACCCTTGACAAAAGGAACAAACAGTAAAGTTTCCTGTAATATTTTTACTAATATAGAAATGAAGACTACTAATCAACTAGTGGCTATAAATCCACTTCAATAGTTGCATATAGGAACAGAGTAAAGGAACAGAGTAACTGAGTATGTTTGAGGTAGAGTGTTTTCCCTTTTATGTCTTTAGTGAACTGGGCAAGAACTGAAACTAAATTCATGTTAACTATAGAGCAAAGAATTCATTCTGAGTATAAACACTAGGACCTTAATGGGGGATATAATAGCACACACATTAGGGAGAGTTCCACCTTTGAACTATGTGCACACTGTATTCCAATCTTAAATATTTTATAGTTGCATTGCATGTTATAGGTTTGCGATGGATTGTGTTTTTCCACACAAAAAAGTGGACTATTTTTCCACCTTAATATTCAACCTACCTGCCCATAGTTGTCTATGCCAGTTACTAATCTATTTAAATTTAATAAATCAAAAGCTGTCCTTAGGGACTGGCCAAGAGTCGTAAGTCCTTCAGCCTGAAGGTTTTTCAGTTCATTCATAAAGGTTGCATGGTTTTCTTTCCATCCGGCCTGAAAAGAAAGATGTAAGAATTTTTTTTCATCTTTAAAGCCACATACACACCGACAAACCATTTTAATCTGACATTCACTAAGCAGGTGCTTTACTTTGGTTTGGAATGGTTTGGTTAACTTCACTTTTGATTGGAATGCTCTGGTTAATGTGTTAGATCTGTTGTCTGTGGAGGCAATTTCTCTCTTCCAAAGGTGGCCAAGAATAAACCTGCTTGTTCTGTAGTTTTAGGTAAGCAATGGCCTTAATACTTTATAACTTCATCTGAAAATTTATTACCTAACATACTACCTTCCTCCCCCTCCCCAAAATTGGGGGTGTGAAGGGTCCTAGTGGAAGGCAGATGGCAGCAGGACTTCCGAAGTTGACCCACAGCTGTCCCACCAGCATGGCCCTGGCTAGGAGGACTCTTAAGATGCCAAAGCTTCGGGGAAACCACCCCCCACACACACACTTTTGGGGCTCCCAGACCAGCCGAGCCGATTCCCCTTTAATGCAAACCCGGGCTCAGCACGGTTGGGCCCGGCTGTCACTCGGGCTAACTTGAATAAATATCCCCCACAGTTCATTGCTGCCGCTCACGCCGCGGAGGGGAAATGTCGGCCATGTTGATCAGCGCTGCCGCCGCCGCCGCCGCCACCAACACCACCGCAGGGCCGAGAAGGGCCGGGGAGGGGACGGCGGTGGCCCCGGCGACTCCGCACCCGCCGAGACGCCCCCGAGCGGAGGAGGGGGTGGGAGGCCGCCAAGGGGAGAAACCTGGGCGCCCCGAGCGCGGCGGGTGGGGGAGGGGAGCATAATGAAGGGTGACTGGGGGGGCGGGGAGGGCGAGCGAGGCTGGAACAGGGAAGGAAGGAAGGAAGGGAGGGGGAGGGCGAGGGCTGTTACCTTGATAGCATAGGGCGGCTCTTCGAAAGTGACCAGCATATACCTGTCTCCTCGGCTGGCGGGGTCCCGGGCACGGAGCTGCGGGGACAGGAGGGACGGGGCGGGAGACGGGGGGAAGCACAGAGGCGAGGTTACGAGTCGGAGAAGGGGCGCCCGGCGGCCCCCCGCCCCCTCCCCCAGCCCCCACACAGTAACCGCACACGCAGCGGCCGCCCCTGCAAGCCGCCACACACACTCACACCGACTGCTTCCCACACCCCGACCCGAAGGCCGGGGCCCGGGCCCGGCCGAGCCCCGCTCGCAGCGCCCGCCCGCCCGCGTGGTGGGGGAGGGGGCCCCGAGCCCGGCAGCGCCCGCAGTCAGATTCTCGCCCCCCCCACCGGCGACACCCCCGCCCCGCCGCCCCCAGCCGCTCTCCCCCCCGCCGCCACCACCACCCTCCCGCCCGCGGGCCAGGGTCGGGGTCGCGCCCGGACTCGGTCTGTCGGTACCTTCATGAAGGTCTCTACCGCGCCTTTGGCCGTGTCCAGGTAGGTGGTGCCCAGATGGCTGCGCTGGTTCATAGAGGCAGACGTGTCTATCAGGAACAGTAAGATGGGCATAGTGCTGGCCGGGGACACCGGGGCCCGAGGTGGTGGAGAAAGAGACGGTGGTAGAGGCGGAGGTACCGGCGGCGGCCACCGCCGCTACGCGGGGCTGAGGAACGCGGCCCCCGGGAGGAAAACACCGCCTGGGTCTTTCCTCCGGCTGCGGGGAGTTTCTCCCCCGATAGTTGAGAGGAAACTCCCCAGACCCGGTCCTCCCCCGCCGTACCCCCGCCTCCGCCTCCTCCTGCCTGCCTGCCCGCTGGGGCGGGCGCCCGGCCGTCTGTCTGTCGGTCGGTCCGTCCCCCCCGCCTGGGGGTCCCGTCCCCGCTCCCGGCCCCCGTGTGTGTCCCCGCGGGAACCGGGCCTGACTCCCCACCCCACCCCCGGTGCAGGGAGTGGGGACCAGAGAGCTGGCGAAGAGGGGAGTGGGCTGAGGGGAGATTGGCCCTGGGGCTGTTGGGAGAAGTTTCACGGACTCCCTCCGCACCCCGGCGGTGCCACCACTTTCTCAGCCCCTCTCGCTACTGAAGCGCTTTTCTCTCTCACACTCCGGTTTTAACTCGGGCAGGGGCTGAGTAGGCTCCGCCCTCTGACACGTCCCCGAGCCACGTGTGCACCGCCCCGCTCCTCTACTGGCCAGACCTGAGCCTCTTATTAGCATATTCAAACAGCTCAGGGGCGGGAGAAGCTTGTAGGCCGGCTCGGGAGACTGTTACTGAGCACGCGCGGAGGCGGAGCGTCGGGTGCGCGCGAGAGCGAGCGCGAGAGGCGAGCAGGCGGGCTGGGCGACGCGGAGGCGGGCTCCGGGAAGGGGCGGGGACCGGCCGCGGAAGGCCCGCGAGATGGGGGGTGGGGGCGGCGTCGGCGCGTGCTGGGCGGCCCCGGCTGTGAGTCTGCGCGTCGGGAATGCCGGCCTTTTCCTTTGGTGGTTGGACGTGGTGGAGGTCGAGGATGGCGTAGAGGGAGAGAAATGGAGGCTGAAGGCTTGGCCCCCCCCCCCTGCTCCCATCCGAGGTAGCGGTGGCCTGATGGAGTGACGAGAGTCGAGCAAAGTGAACAAGCACCCGGGCTGGGGAAAGAGCCGGCCCGCGACTGCCCTCCAGAGGAAGGCTTGGGGCCCGCGTTCGCTGCGGGAGGAGGCGGGTCCCTGCGCGGCGGAGGGCGGGCCCAGCGCGGGCGGGCCCGGGGCGGGCGGGCCCGGGGCGGGGGAGGGGAAGTGAGAGGTTGTTTATGACCGGGGACTAATCTCCTCCGAGTCACACCGCTCCCGCCGGGGAGTGGGGAGAGAGGTCCGGTCCTCGCTGGGCCTCGACGAGCCGCCAACGTGGAGGGGCGAGGACCTCAGTAGGCCGGGGACCTGCACACCCCGAGCACCCCACCATCGCCTCACCCTACCCCCAGAACCAAAAAGGGAAAACCCAGATATCAACGGGCAGATGTGTCTGGTCCGACCCAAAGAAATAAATCTTTCTCAAGCCCGTGTTTGGGCAGTAGAATATCAATTTCAGAAATGAACGGGATCAAGTAAATCATAATCCGTCCCCCTCTTTAAAGTGAAAGAAAAAAAAACTAGCTTCAGCTTGTTTGCCCAGGTAATCCAGAGAAGACCCCTGCCCCCCCCCCCCAGGCTCAGTCCTGATACACTGGGTGAGGGAAAACCTTGAGTTGACTTAAGCCCCCCGTCATCTTCCCTGAAGTTAGAAATCTGCTCCTATTAAGTGCAGGAAACACAGTTCCTCAAACCTCGGTGGAAAACTGGCAGACAATGCCTGAAATGCAAGTTGGATTAAGGACATACAGCCCTTCCAAGACTGTGTAGATAAAGGGTCTCTCCACTAGCCTTGCATTTCCAGATTTTATCCTTTATCCTAAGATTCTTCATTGCTTATGGATCATCTATAAAGTGTTCCTATTAACATTAGCACGATAGTGGCATGCATGCACTTTTTAAAAAAACTGACCTCCATTAAACTTTTCTAATATTTCAGAAAACCTTTGAAGCAGTTTTTGTTAATTTATTGAAAATGAACAGTAATATTCTGTGTGTGGGGGGGGAGTGTGTTTTTAAGAGATTTGGACCACAAATATATTGGACCAAACAATATATGCTGTGATCTGATCTGTCTCCAGATAGTACCAATAAAAAAAATTAACAAAGTGAAAGTCCTGTCTGCAAAGAGTTTAGGCACACATTATTAGGTACTTCTAAGGCAGAAAGTGAGGAGGTACTAAATAATTTAGGAAGAAGAAAACTGTTAACTTCAGGTGATAAAAGAACATTTTCCAAGGTCAGTATGTTTGTGCTTTAATGTAGCGTTTTTCAAACAAGAGACTGTAGATCTGAAGATTATCCGAACCAGAGTTCTATGAAATTACCAGAAATTATGTTTACAGTTACACCATTTGTCTTTTAAAATGGTTGCATGATTTTCATAGAATTGGCCTTTCATTTTCTATATTGGTGCTTATCAACTGTAGTCTGTGAACTTCTGACTAACTAGAAATACACTCTAGAATCCTGAGAACTGCTTTTTTGTTTGCACATTTTTCAGGTTTGAGAACTACGACTTTAAATGATTATTGGTAGGATTTGGATAAGGGTCAAAGAGCTGCTGGTGAAAAAAAATCCAGATGACTTCCTGGGGAATAGTGAAGCTTAGCTAGATTAGAACACAGGCATGAAAAATGTTATGAGATCCAGAAAGTTAATAAGATCTCAATAGAAGACATTTACATCCAACTAAGGAGTTGTTTTTGTGTTTTTTTTTTTCCTTATATATTGGAGAGCTTATAGTTGGGGATACAAAGTACAAACCACTGTTTGAAGGGATTCAAACCATTCTACTGAGGTAAGATTAACATACACATTAATAATAACTTTACCTATTAAGAGTTCTTTCTTCCCTGGTGTTGGCAGATTGTCATATAGAAGGTCATAAATAGAGGGTGTATGGTAGAGACAGAGTTAGATGCAGAGATCAGCACGGCGATTCTGAACCCTTATTGGTGGTGGCACTTGAGTTCAAAGGTCAGGTTAACAGTACAGAAGTTCAGAAGTATTGGGAAGACCCTCCAACAGAACAGGAAAGAAATCAGGACATACATAGGCAGCAAATTCAAAAAGTAATCAAAATCCAGGAAACATTGACAAGCAGTCCCTAGACACAATTGTGAAATAGGCCAAGTTTATTCTTAGTTGACAATTTAGCTATAGGATGATAATAACTTAAAGTAGTAGTTCTTAGCCAAGATACATGCATCAGCATCACCACAGAGCTGAAAAAAAATTTCTCAAGATGCATTCATAAATTGCTTTGTTAAATGGCAACTCCTTTGTACAACTACTTAAAGATAATAAAAATATTTTTAAAAATAATATACTAACTGTCCATACCCAGGGAAAACTGGTTCAATAGAATTGGGATGAATCCTGGTCATCTTGTTTTATAAAGTTCTCCAGCTGAATCTTATAGATTTAAAACTACATGTTTAGGGTACAAGAATAATGTATGTGTCTGGCATCTATTCACTCTTAAGAAATGCACTTTTAGGCCAGTGCTGGTGGCTCATGCCTGTAATTCTAGCTACTTGAGAGGCTGAGATCTGAGGATTACTGTTCAAAGCCACCCCCAGGCAGGAAAGTCCATGAGGCTCTTTGTTGTTATTGATGTTGTTGGCCATGGGGCTTGAACTCTGGGCTTGGGTGCTATCCCTGCACTCTTCAGCTCAAGGCTAGCGCTGTACCACTTGAGCCACAGCACCATTTCTGGTTTTTTAGTGGTTAATTGGAGATAAGGGTCTCAAGGACTTTTCCTGCCTGGGCTGGCTTTGAACCGTGATCCTCAGATCTTAGCCTCCTCAGTAGCTAGGATTACAGGGGTAAGCCACCGGCGCCCAGCTTCCATGAGACTCTTATCTCCAATTAACCACCAGAATACTGGAAGTGTTGCTGTGGCTTAAGTGGTAGAGTGCTCACCTTGAGCCGAAGAGCTCAGGGATAGTGCCAAGGCCCAGAGTTCAAGCCCCACAACCGAAGGAAAAAAACTAAGAAAAAAATGCACTTCAAAAAAAAAAAAAATAGGGGGCTTGGAAGGTGGCTCAGTGGTAGAGTGCTTGCCTTGCATGCATGAGGCTCTGGGTTCGATTCCTCAGCAGCACCACATAAGCAAAAAAGAAAAAAGCCGGAAGTGGCGCTGTGGCTTAAGTGGTAGAGCGCTAGCCTTGAGCTGAAGAGCTGAGGGCAGTGCCCAGGCCCAGAGTTCAGGCCCACGACTGGACCCAAAAAAAAAAGAAAAAAGAAAAAAAAAACTGTATGTGTGATGGCCCAATATATTTTAACCATAGATTTATGACATAGGCTTAAACTATTTGAATTCAACTGCATTTAACAAAGAGACCAGAGAGACAGAAACTAAATAGTGTTGAAGGTTCCTACTGTTTCTCATTGAGTGTTGCCCTTAGAGTAAGCAAAAGATAGGAACCGTGATTCTCCACTCATTTTCAATTTGTGATTCTAGAAAAACTCTGGCTATACTTAGGTCTATTTTTCTAAAACATAGCCCCTAAATGCAAGCCAACTATTTCATCACACTCAACTGAAGAAACAACTCTTGCAATACTAGAAAGAAAACTATTTGGAGGGATGTGTGCTAACCCCTGTTCTGTTGCAGTCTAGGGTATTAGTGAAAATGTTTCCAGGAGGGTATTGGTCAGAAGAGATATGTGGAAGAAAAACTTGTTCTTTGCTCCTGTTTTCAAAGACATGTTGTCCAAATGTTCTTGCTCTGATTTAAAAGTAAATAAAATATGAAAACCTCAAGGGGCTGGGAAGGTGGCTCAGTGGTAGAGCACTTGCCTTGCATGCATGAGGCCCTGGGTTCGATTCCTCAGCACCATATAAGCAAAAGAAAAAAGCCAGAAGTGGCGCTGTGGCTCAAGTGGTAGAGCGCTGGCCTTGAGCTGAAGAGCTGAGGGACAGTGCCCAGGCCCAGAGTTCAGCCCCCACGACTGGAACCAAAAAAAAAAGAAAACCTCTAAAAGAGGGGAGGAGGATTGGGGGTGGGGAGGAGGATGGGAAGGGATGGGAAGGGGAAACAAAGGAGGAGGCTACAATGCTTGATAAGAAATGTACTTATTAGCTTGCCCATGTAATTGTAACCCCTCTGTACAGTATTTTCACAAAAAAAAAAAAAATCTAAAAGAATGGTGGGCCTGACTTAATAATAGCCTAAGTTGTTAAAATGGAGCTATTCTAACAGAACTAAGAACTGATGGATTAGATTCATTTATAGGGCCAACCAGAGCCCTTTTAAACTATTTTAAACCAATTAAGCTGGGTAACACTGTTTAAAAATAATTATGTACCAATGACTTGGCTTAGGGTATCTAGATGTACCATCTGAACAGAATAATCAGTTGAACCTAATGTTCCTTACTTGTAACCTAACAGAGTTTCTTTTGGCTGTCTTACCATTGTCTTCACTCTGTTGAACTACTCTTTTTCAGATCATAATAATGATACTGAGAATCTTAAAAATCATGTAAAAGTATTCAGCATAAAGAATAGATATGAAACTATACAACTAATATAATCAGATCAAATATATAAGAAAATTTAATTTTGGCCATACTAATCTGATATCAGTCCTCCAAAAAATATTCTAGTAGGAACTACTATTAAAAGGAAATTTGAGGGGCTGGGAAAGTGGCTCAGTGGTAGAGTCCTTGCCTTGCATGCATGAGGCCCTGGGTTCGATTCCTCAGCACCACATAAGCAAAAAGAAAAAAGCCGGAAGTGGCGCTGTGGCTCAAGAGGTAGAGCACTAGCCTTAGCTGAAGAGCTGAGGGACAGTGCCCAGGCCCAGAGTTCAGGCCCCATGACCGGACCCACAAAAAAAAAAAAAAAAGTTGATTTTTCTCCAAAGCAGTGTTGCACAATAATATTTCAAGTCTTAGACATTCAAATCAGCCCAAAATAAAGGTTTCCTTGTATTTACAAAAAAAAAAAAAAAAAAAAAAGATAAGCCCAAAAAATGGACATGTCCAGACTGAGGATCAGAATCAGAGTGAAAAATTTCCCAAGTAAAAGAACATAAACATGGCAGTCTTTTCTTTCACACAATATTAAATACATACACAGTATATGACATGCACTGTGGTAGGGCCCTGAAAGACTTCATAATGTAATGGAGAGACAGGAGACAGATAAAGTAAAAACAATATTATCATTAACAGCATACCCCAGACTTGATAGAAGACATCAATCTTAGAGACTTGCTTTGAAAATTCAATGTTATATATCACGCTTCATCAGTTTCGGTACACCATGAGTTCAAGGATCACTATTTTTGGACCATTTGGGCAGGAATACTGCAAATTAAGACAAATAAGTTTCTTATTTAAAATTTCTCTATATTGGACTGGGAAGGTGGCTCAATGGTAGAGCGCTTGTCTTGCATGCCTGAGGCCCTGGGTTCGATTCCTCAGCACCACATAAGCAAAAAAGAAAAAAGCTGGAAGTGGCGCTGTGGCTCAAGTGGTAGAGCGCTAGCCTTGAGCTAAAGAGCTGAGGACAGCGCCCAGGCCCAGAGTTCAGGCCCCACGACCGGACCCCACCCCCCCAAAAAAATTTCTCTATATTCCTAATTTTTTTGTATTTTTTTCCAAGCTCTTAACATCCATTTTGTGAATTTTTTTGTTAGTGTTTCATTGATCCAATAGATGTCAACAAAAGATTTTCAGGCCATAGCCATGATTTAAAATCCATTCTTTCCTTTTCACTGAAAAGTCAAGGGTTTGCAATTGTCTAATCATTCTACCAGGAGTAATCACAAAGCTGATGCTGGGGACATAGTGATTCAAGTCCAGATACTAGCCCAAAAGAAATGAAAAGAATCAGGAGCTGGCAGCTCACACCTGTAATCCTAGCTATTCAGGAGACTGAGATCTGATTATTACAGTTCGAAGCCAGCCCAGGCAGGCAAGTCTGTGAGTCTCCAATCTCCACTACCAAAAAAAGCCAGAAGTGGAGCTGTGGCCCAAGTGGTAGAGCACTATCCTTGAGCAAAGAGAAGCTCAGGAACAGAGCCTAGGTCCTTAGTTCAAGCTCCAGAATCAGCACAGAAAGAGAGAGAGAAATAGAGAGGGGGGGGAAGAAAAGAATTGGAAGTAATTAATAAAGATGTGCAAATATTCAAGAAAAGATGGACTTTAATCCATTTTTTGTATTGAAGCACTGTGGTCTGAATGTTTAGTTCTATCTTTCCCTCTCCTAACACACACACACACACACACACACACACACACACACACACACACACACACACACACACACACACACACACACACACACACACACACACACACACACACACACACACACACACACACACAAATTCATATGCCCAAATCCAAATACCCAAGATTAAAGTTTTACAAGTTGGAGCCCTTAGGAGGTGATTAGATCATAAAGGTGGAGCCCTAAGGAATGAAATTGGTGTCCTTATAAAAGACAACCAAGAGAACTCATTTACTTTTCTACTATATCAAGACATAGAAGATACCATCTGTATATTAAGTTCTCATCAGATTCTCAAGCTGCCAGTATCTTGATCTTTTACTTCCAACCTCTACAACTGTGAGAAATTTCTTTTTTTTGGGGGGGTCCGGTCGTGGGGCCTGAACTCTGGGCCTGGGCACTGTCCCTCAGCTCTTCAGCTCAAGGCTAGCGCTCTACTACTGAGCCACCTTCCCAGCCCCAACTGTGGGAAATTTCTGTGATTTGTAAACTTTACTATTTGTAATATTCATTATAGTAACCCAAGCAAACCAAACAGACTAAGACTTAAAACTTAGTAAAACATTGGTGACTGGGGCTAGGTATGTAGCTCACTGTTAGAGTGCCTACCATTCATAAAGTCCTGGGTCTTTTTTTTTTTTTTTGTCGGTCGTGGGGCTTGAACTCTGGGCCTGGGCGTTGTCCCTCAGCTCTTCAGCTCAAGGTGAGCGCTCTACCACTTGAGCTACAGCGCCACTTCCGGTTTTCTGGTGGTTTATTGGAGATAGGAGTCTCACGGTCTTTCTTGCCCGGGCTGGCTTTGAACCGTGATCCTCAGATCTCAGCCTCCTGAGTAGCTAGGATTACAGGCGTGAGCCACCAGCGCCCGGCAAGTCCTGGGTCTTATCACCAGCAGGACAAGAAAAAAAAATGTAATTTGATATATTGACAGAGATTAAAGTTTTATGTTTGTAAATAATCTTTGGGGATATTTAGTAACTATTCTTATGATAAGCATTATTAATCATTATATTACTAAATATTCCTTGCTGATAGTAAATGAATAGGCTTAAAATCAGTATTACTATTGATTAATAATGGTAAGTATTCTTTGCTAATGTTGGTTCTGCCTGACAGGAAAACTTCAGTTATTCACTAAATACTATTGAGAGATTTATTTAGAGTGAACAGGTACTGTTTTTGGATTCTGTCAATATAGTGATAAGTCAGACTTAATCTCTGTCCCCCAAAATAATAAAATTAAAGAATTCACAACCTGGAATTTCAAATAAACAGTACAATAACTTAATGTAAGTATGTTTCATGTGACATATATATATATATATATTTTTTTTTTTTTTAAATCAGTTATGGGGCTCAAACTCTGGGCCTAGACGCTATCCCTCAGCTCTTCAGCTCAAGGCTAGCATCTACCTACCACTTGAGCCAAAGCACCACTTCCAGTTCTCTGGCCATTTACTGGAGATGAGTCTCACAGACTTTCCTGCCCTGGCTGACTTTGAACTGAAATCCTCAAGTAGCTAGGATGATAGGCGTGATCCACCATCGCCTAGCTCATGTGATATTTGGAACATACAACTACTTAAAAAGTGTCATCTGAGTCTGGGCACTGGTGGCTCACGCCTGTAACCCTAGCTACTCAGGAGGCTAAAATCTGAGGTTCACAATTCAAAGCCCACCCAAGCTGGAAAGTCCAAGAGACTCATCTCCAAAAACTCACTGTGCCTAAAGTGGTAGAGCGCTAGCCTTGAGCAGAAGTGCTGAGGGACAGCACACAGGCCCAGAGTTCAAGTCCCACAACTGACAAAAAAAAAAAAAAAAGTCACTTGGGCCCTAAATGTATGGAGGAAACCTGCCAGCCATTGGAAAACACCTACCATAGAGCAAAAAAATAAATTTCTATCATAAAGGAGCCAGTGTATGTTTGGGATCCATTAGTACCATGGTCTCTATTATATGAGCCTAACCTACAAAAAATGTGTCAGTTCTGAAATTTACTGTCATCCCAAATTTTACTCCATAATCAAAAGTTACAACACAATGAATAAGAAACTGATAAAAGGCTGGGAAGTTGGCTCAGTGGTAGAGGGCTTGCCTCGCATGCATGAGGCCCTGGGTTCGATTCCTCAGCACCACATAAGCAAAAAGAAAAAAGCCGGAAGTGGCACTGTGGCTCAAATGTTAGAGTGCTAGCCTGGAGCTGAAGAGCTGAGGGACAGTGCCCTGCTCAGAGTTCAGACCCCACAACCGGACCGCCCCCCCCCAAAAAAAAGAAAAGAAAAGAAACTGATAAAAAAAAATGTGAATAAAAGCAACAGGGATCATAATATTGCAAGTGTTGGGTGCTCTGGGTTGAGAATGTTTTGAGAAATAACACATAAAGACCAAACATGACTGACATCAAGGAAAGGAGAAGAAAACAAACACTTCATAGTCTGCTTGTCCCTTGGTCATATAACCTAATAAATATGTAAGCTAAGCAAATGTTCAGAAAAGTTAATGAGAACTGAGTTATATAAACAGTCTAAAGCTGCAAAGCAGAATAGAATTGAAACCCTCGATCAAAAGACAAAATGCTATTAGATATGATAGTAGTTATTATTGATCCATCTAGTGAAAAGATAGTTAAGGACAGGGCTCCAATCCCCTTGATAACTATAGACCCAAGGCTGACACTCAGAAACAGAGGAAAAAGGATGGAAATAAATAAATATCGGGCTGGGAAGGTGGCTCAGTGGTAGAGCACTTGCCTTGCATGCTTGAGGCCCTGGGTTCCATTCCTCAGCACCGCATAAGCAGAAAAAAAAAGCCGGAAGTGGCGCTGTGGCTCAAGTGGTAGAGTGCTAGCCTTGAGCTGAAGAGCTGAGGGACAGCGCCCAGACCCAGAGTTCAGGCCCCACGACTGGACCCAATAAGTAAGTTAATTAATTAATTAATATTTTCCAAGAATTTGCTCCTAAGAACAAGGTAGGGGGCTGGGAAGGTGGCTCAATGGTAGAGTGCTTGCCTTGCGTGCATGAGGCCCTGGGTTCAATTTCTTAGCACCACATAAGCAGAAAAAACTGGAAGTGGTGCTGTGGCTCAAGTGGTAGAGTGCTAGCCTTGAGCTAAAGAGCTGAGGGACAGCACCTAGGCCCAGAGTTCAGGCCCCACAACCAGCAAAAAAAAAAAAAAAAGGTAGGTGCCGGAAACCAGTGGCTCACGCCTATAATCCTAGCTACTCAGGAGGCTGAGATCTGAGGATCATAGTTCAAAGCCAGGCCAGGCAGGAAAGTCTGTGAGACTTTTATCTCCAATTAACTACCAGAAAACTGGAAGTGGTGCTATGGTTCAAGTGGTAGAGCACTAGCACTAGCTGAAGAACTCAGGGACTGGGCCCAGGCCCAGGCCCAGAGTTCAAGCCCTATGACTGACAAAAAAAAAAAAAAAAAAAAAAAGAAGGTAGGAAAAAAAAGAGGATGGTAGTGATTACTTTAATATTTAGTCACTAATCTTCACAGAACAATGTTCTAAAAGAGCAAATAAAATAGAGTAGTATCTAGCCAGGCACCCGTGGCTCACATCTGTAATCCTAGCTACTCAGGAGGCTGAGATCTGAGGATCAAGATTCAAAGCCAGCCAGGGCAGGAAAGTCCGTGAGACTCTTATTTCCAAGAAACAGCCAGAAAACCAGAAGTGGTGCTGTGGCTCAAGTGGTAGAGCACTGACCTTGAGCTGAAGAGCTGAGGACAGCGTCCAGGCCCAGAGTTCAAGCCCCATGACCACCAACAACAAAATTTAATTAATTCAAAAGATGAGTAAAATGAGAACTAGTATTAAATTGAAGGTGTATTGAAATAAAACTAAGGGAAAAGTTTATATAGTCCTTTACATTGTATTATCCCATGATAGCTAATATTAAATACAAGGACTTCAAAGCAATTTTAAGTCAAATAATTATGTAGAAATTATTCTCCTGTCTTCTACCAGCTGGGCTGCCTCCTGTCAGACCCTGACTTAAAGGTCAAATTTGCTTTACAGGTGAATAAGTTGAGAGTTGCTTCCATATGTAAATAAGATCTGAAAAGCAAGGGTTATTTTTGTCTCATATGTTGGAAGTAGGCAGTCCATGGCCACTCTGTGTTCCCAAATGTCATCAAGAGAATTAACTTTTCTCTGTTTTCTCATCCAGCCATTCTATAGGTATACTTGGCAACTTACAATTAGCTAACTCACCTCAAATATTGTAAGGTTTGTTTTGATAGAAGTTATTCCAAGATGAAAAGAAAGCATGTCAACAGAGCTACTCTTCCTTTTCTAGGATTACTCCTAATAATTTCCTTTTGAATAGAATCAACTATGTTACATGGCTACTTTCATATGTGTCAGATTATGGGAAAAATAATTTTTGGCTGGGCATATTGCCCCCTCCTACAAAACTGTGGCAGTTAGTAAGTAAAAGACAAGGACTAGCCAGGCGCCGGAGGCTCACGCCTGTAATTCTCGCTACTCAGGAGGCTGAGATCTGGAATCACGGTTCAAAGCCAGCCTGGGCAGGAAAGTCCATGAGACTCTTATCTCCAATAAACCACTAGAAAACTGGAAGTGGCACTGTGGCCCAAGGGGTAGAGTGCTCACCTTGAGCTGAAGAGCTCAAGGACAGTGCCCAAGCCCAGAGTTCAAGCCCCAAGCCCCACGACCAACAACAACAACAACAAAAAGACAAGGACTATGTGCAGTCTCTGTCATTGCAGGACTATTACTGAGATTTAAAAAGAACATATATAGGGGCTGAGAAGGTGGCTCAGTGGTAGAGCACTTGCCTTGCATGCTCTAGGCCCTGGGTTCGATTCCTCAGCACCACATAAGAAAAAAGCCGGAAGTGGTGCTGTGGCTCAAGTGGTAGAGTGCTAGCCTTGAGCTGAAGAGCTGAGGGACAGCGCCCAGGCCCAGAGTTCAGGCCCCACGACCGGACCCAAAACAAAAAACAACAACAAAAAAAACACATATAGCCGGGTGCCAGCAGCTCATGCCTGTAATCCTAGCTATTCAGGAGGCTGAGATCTGAGGATCTCAGTTCAAAGCCATCCCGGGCAGGAAGTTCCGTGAGACTCTTAGCTCCAATAAACCACTCAGAAAACTGGAAGTGGTGCTGTGGCTCAAGTGGTAGAGCAATAACCTTGAGTTGAAGAGCTGAGGGACAGTGCCCAGGCCCAGAGTTCAAGCTCCATGACCACCACCACCAACAACAACAAAAAGAACACATATGTGGTGCCTAGTAGGTGTCTGACACCTAGTAGTTGTTAAAAAACTGACTGCTTTGTTTAGGGAAAAAAGAAAACTAGTGGTAATGTCTCCTTTCGTTTATAATCATTATGAAGAGGTGCTTTCATGCATGTAATGAATCTCATATCGTAATAAAATCATGTTAGTAGATAAACAGGTTTTAATTAAACAACCATTTGGCATTAAAATATTGGTACAGCAAATTTTTTAAAAATCTCATTTGACTTAAATAGATTAGTATTTAGACAACAGTCAACAAAAGGGCACTGTAGTCTCAAAACTTGTAAATATAAATGAACTGTTTCTCTCCTTATGTTTCATGAGTGTGGAAAATGTTTGTTTACTATACTTAATTATCATTGAATTATGTATTTGATTATAAGTAAAACATTTTCAAGTTGGTGACATGTTGGGAAAATAACACCTGTTGATCCATTACAAATTTATTGTAGACATTTATTTGTACTTTTCATAGATTGTTAAAGATCTTGAATTTTAGAAGAGGTTTGTATGGGGTCACTCGATTTCTGTGAGTCAGGAAATATACTGATTTGCAGTAGGTATTTGACTTTATGAAATAAGCGAAAAGTCAAATATGTATCTTATAAGAAAGCTATTTTTTACATTACAGGTGTTTTTGTTTTTGTTTTTGGTCAGTCATGGGTGCTTGAGCTCTGGGCATGGACACTGACCCTCAGCTTTTCAGCTCAACGTGAGCCCTCTACCACTTGAGCCACAGTGCCACTTCCGGTTTTCTGGAGGTTAATTAGAGATAACAGCCTCATGGACATTCCTGCCTGGGCTGGCTTTGAACTGTGATCCTCAGATCTCAGCCTCCTGAGTAGCTAGGATTACAGGTGTGAGCCAAGGGCGCCCGGCTCCCCATCTGATCTTTTTATTTTTATTTATTTATTTATTTATTTTGGAGGGTCCGGTTGTGGGGCCTGAACTCTGGGCCTGGGCATTGTCCCTCAGCTCTTCAGCTCAAGGCTAGCACTCTACCACTTGAGCCACAGCACCACTTCCGGCTTTTTTCTTTTTGCTTATGTGGTGCTGAGGAATCGAACCCAGGGACTCAGGCATGCAAGGCAAGCGGTCTACCACTGAGCCACCTTCCCAGCCCGATCTGATCTTTTTAATATTATTTTGTAGTTTGTAGTTTTAGTTTTCAGATCTATGCAATGAAATTCACATCAGTCTTGCTTTTCAAATACAACCCAATCCATGTACTATGAAGAAATGAATAATTCAGTGATTAATTCAGCTTACGAACTTCAAGCTGAAACTTTTTTTTTTTTTTTTTTGAGTCCGGTCGTGGGGCCTGAACTCTGGGCCTGGGCGCTGTCCCTCAGCTCTTCGGCTCAAGGCTAGCACTCTACCACTTGAGCCACAGCACCACTTCCGGCTTTTTTTCTTTTTGGTTATGTGGTGCTGGGGAATCAAACCCAGGGCCTCATGCATGCAAGGCAAGTGTTCTACCACTGAGCCACCTTCCCAGCCCCTGCCTTTTTCTTTTGAGCTTTTCTTGTTTTTCCTTGACCTAGATTTATCCTGTCTCTTAAAGTAAAGCCTGATTCAGAGATCTTGTCTTCCAATTATTTTATTTAAACTAATCCCACTTCTTCCACCCTCATGCCTCAGCCTTACCTGCTACCCCACCTCAACTCAGTTTGTCTTGTTCTGGTTGATAGCGCCTGTGTCATATTATCATTTCCTTAAACATCCTTTCTGTATAAAGTCAGGTGCACTTGTAAAGAAGAATTTAAGCTGGAAATAGCTTTTTAAAATAACAGATACAAAATGCACATATTTAAGGGTGTTTTTTTTTCTATCTTTCCCTCAAACTTCTTAGCCATCTAGATGGTACTTTTCTTCTTTTCTATACTCCTTCCACATTTATATTTTATTTCTTTCTAGTTTTCCATGATTTGTATTCCCAAGTCCTTCTAATAAACAACTTTGTCTTTTTCATTCCCACAGTAATAGAATGTATATCTACCCATTTCACTAAATGTAATTAAATGATATTCAGGACAACTGAGTATCTTTCCTGAGTTTGCAGATTCTTTCCCTCTTTCTGCCTTATCTCCACTCCCAATACCCCATTTGCCATCCTGATTATTCTCCTCATCTAGCCAAACTCCTTCTCACTCTTCCAGATCCAGTTCAGAAAACTTCTCCTCACTGGAGTGCTTGGTTTATTTCTCATACGCTACTTAACACTAGGACTATATCCTCTTTATCATATTATCTGCACAAGTATTTGTTGAATTAATGAATAGTTAGATCAAATGCCTTTTTTCAAACTTATAGTTTAATTCTATACTTTTTTATGGATAGAACACTCATTTCACAGAAATGCATTTTTTTTCAATTTGAGCTTTTCATGAACATTTCACTTTTGCTGTCACTCAAATGTCTCTCTAATCCATTCAGTCTTTTTGCAGTTGGGGGAAAAACCCTTTTAAGTTAAAGTGCTCTTCATTTTTTTCTCTAAGACATCCTAAACGATCCTTTTATATGTAAAAGAATATAATTTTCATTTCCATAAAGTATCTGAAATCTATTATCTACTCAGATCCAATGGCTTGTAACTTCCTACAGGTCAAGCTAATCAAATACTCCAAACAGGAAGCCACAAGAAATTCAGTTACATGGTACTGCCATATCCCTTCATACACACAAAAAGGGCTTGGAAAGTATTAGCAATGCCTTGTTTTTCTTACCCATCTCTAACCCTTACCCATTCAAGCCCAGTAAAGTAAAATAGACAACCTGGTAGACTTTAAAAATGGAACAATAATGCAAATACACATTATAGAGAAAATTCTTTCTAACTTCTATTTTGCCTTATTTTCTCATGTATAAAAATATTTCAAAGCCGAGTGTCAGTGGCTCATGCCTATAATCCTCGCTACTCAGGACACTGAGATCTGAGGATCACAGTTCAAAGCCAACCCAGACAGAAAAGTCCATGAGAGGGCTGGGAAGGTGGCTCAGTGGTAGAGTGCTTGCCTTGCATGCTTGAGGCCCTGGGTTTGATTCCTTAGCACCATATAAGCAGAAAAAAAAAGCCGGAAGTGGCGCTGTGGCTCAAGTGGTAGAGCACTGGCCTTCAGCTGAAGAGCTGAGGTAGAGCGCCCAGGCCCAGAGTTCAAGCCTCATGACCGACAAAAAAATGTGTGTGTGTGTGTGTGTGTGTGTGTGTGTGTGTGTGTGTGTATTTCAAGGCAGGGCTGGGAAGGTGGCTGAGTGGTAGAGTGCTTGCCTTCCATGTATGAGGCCCTGGGTTTGATTCCTCAGTACCACATAAGCAGAAGAAATATAAGTGGCACTGTGGCTCAAGTAGTAGAAAGCTACCTTGAGCTGAAGAGCTGAGGGACAGCGCCCAGGCTCAGCGTTTAGGCCCCATGACTGACAAAAAAAAAAAAATAATAATGATCATAATAAATTCAAGGCAGTATCAATAAGTCTTAAGAAATTTACTTAATTTTTTTCGAGCATTGCTTTTATACTTTGCCTGATTTATAAGATACATTTCAAATATTTCATTCCTGAATATGTAGGTTTACCTGTCATATTGCACTATTCAAAGGAAAATTCTTATTTAAAATTTTTTCATTGGGCTGGGAAGGTGGCTCAGTGGTAGCGCGCTTGCCTTGCATGCATGAGGCCCTGGGTTCGATTCCCCAGCGCCACATAAGCAAAAAGAAAAAAGCCAGAAGTGGCGCTGTGGCTCAAGTGGTAGAGTGCTAGCCTTGAGCTGAAGAGCTCAGGGAGAGCGCCCAGGCCTAGAGATAAGGCCCCACGACCCGACCCCCCCCCCAAAAAAAATAAAATTTTTACATCATTGTTAAATGGTTCTAATAATAAGAGGCCTAAATTTTAAGCCCTCAGAGACAAGATATCTCACCTGTAGCATTTCCCAAGCTCAGGCCGCCTAGTACAAAACTGATGTTTGTTATAGGCAATAGAGGACAAGAACAAGAACCTGTTGTTACTTTGTAGTAGATAATTCCTAAGATATAAACTTATAAAACATTTTGTTTAAAGCTGAGCTATTTTAATAACTTTCTGGCATACCTATTGAGGATCCATCTTACAACTGACTATTTTTCCTCTGTAAGAGAATGTACCCTAGCCATTACAAAGCTCACAGTATTGTAACCTTCTTGGGAAAGCAGTCAGTTAAAAATGGAGTTAGTAACAGTCCACATTTTAGCCTTATAATGGGGTTTACTTGTGTGATGACCTTGAGGATTTAGCTCTAATTGTGCAATCCAGTAAGGGGATCTACCATAGCTTAGAAAATACAGTATGAGAAAATTTACTTTTATTCTGCTAAGTATTGTGTACCTAGTATAGTTTCCATATAGAAGGACTGGAGCCGGTAAAGTGAAACAGGCATTTGTTTAATGGTTTCAAGTTTGGTAACCAAAAGTAAACAGGGAAAAAAATCCTGACTTTCAGACTTGTGACTTTGAGATTTGGCACTGGTTAAACTCAAATTTACCTTTGCACTATAAAAAAAAGTTCACTAGGCACGTAGGTAAACACTAACATTTGTTCAACTATTTTGATCTCTTAACCTCAAGATTGTTTATCCACAAATAATAAAGAATAACATTATAAACACACCTAAAAACTTAACTTCATTTTTATACTCTCATCATTTCCTTTGGCTATTAGTTAAGTTTTTATGTTTTTCAAGTTAAAACAGTTGGTAAAAGTTCTAAATTGCAGACTGGGAAGTTGGCTCAGTGGTAGAGTGCTTGCCTCCCCTGCATGAGTTCCTAGGTCCGATTCCTCAGCACATGAGCAAAAAAAAGCCAGAAGTGGCACTGTGGCTCAAATGGTAGAGTGCTAGCCTTGAGCTGAAGAGCTGAGGAACAGTTCCCTGGACCAGAGTTCAGGCACCATGACCGATAAAAAAAAAAAAAAAAAAAAAAGTTATATATTGCCAAGTATGGGTGGCTCAGGCTTGTGATCCTAGCACACAGGAAGGTGAGATCTGAAGAGCAAGGTTCAAAGCCAGCCCTTACAGGAAAGTCTGAGGTTTTTAATCTAAAACAAAACAAAACAAAACAAAAGGCCAGAAAGTGTAGGTGTGGCTCCTTTAGCTCTCATAGTAAATCTCAAGCCTAGAGCAAAAACAGACAAGAAAAAACAAACAAAAAAACCAAAACTGAACACTAAGGAAGAACAAACAGAAAAAGAGCAAGAAGCCCTGAGTTCAAATCCCAGTACTGTTACAAAAAAAAACATTGTAAATTTATAACATACAAAACCCTCAGAAAACTTTTGAGGTAGATGGTTTTCATTTATTCTTTTTTCTTAAATACATTTTTTATTGTAAAAATACTGTACAAAGGGGTTACAGTTACCTGAGCAGGGTCATGAGTACATTTCCTATCAAGCATTGTTACCTCCTGTTTTTTCTCCTACCCTCCCTTTCCTCCCACCTCTACAACTATACTCCCCCCCATCACCTAAATTCTAAAGTTCCTTTTCAACATAGGGTCTTGTACATCTCATTGTTACAATGGGTCAACCTGTATCCCTATTTAAGCATTTTGTTTTTTCCCTTCCCCTCCTCAACCTAGAGAAGTGTATATACAAGATGCATACATTTATTCTTTTTTTTTTTTCTTTTTTGTCAGTTGTGGGCCTGAACTCTGGGCCTGGGCGGTTTACCTGAGCTCTTCACCTCGAGGTTAGCACTCTACCACGTAAGCCACAGCACCACTTCCAACTTTTTCTGCTTATGTGGTGCTGAGGAATCCAACCCAGGGTCTCATGCATGCAAGGCAAGCACTCTATCACTGGGCCATCTTCCCAGCCCCACATTCATTTATTCTAAATTCAGGTAAATTTGTCCCTTGTTGGTTTTCACCTGGTGACCTCTAACTGGGAATCATTTGGAAATGTATAGGAATTCTTTGCTCTCACTGGTGGAACCAGTGAACTGCTAATATTAAGTGCCAGTCACAATGATGCAAAACATCTTCAACATATGGATTTCATTGCATTCCCAATTGTGAATTATCCCCACACAAAATGCCAATAATACTTGTCACCCATAGGAAACCCAAAAGAACTAGGTATTGTAAGAGGCTTGGACACATCTGTCCCAGGGAACCACTTAGAGGCAGGCAGGCACAGGATAAAGATTATTATAAGGTTTATTAGAGGAGCCATATATTCCCCAAGAGGGAGCACATGGCCTCCACCACCGTCCAGCTGGCAGGAGAGTCTGGGGGCTAATAAGTAAGGTAGATGGGAGTTCAGGTGGGTCTGGGAGGTGAGGGAGAGGCCAGCTGTACAGGGGAACTCCAAGAATGGTAGGGGGGTCCAGATGTGGGTGGAGCTGAGGACTAAAGGTGAGCACAATACTAACATTCCCTGCTCTGTTGTTTAATGAGAATAGGGGGTACCAGGCGGGGAGTATGGGCAGAGGTCGTTTCTTCTGGAGCAACTTCCTGCTGTCAAGGGGCAAAGTAGTCAGGGGTCTCTGCTTTGTTGCTCAGCCTGGTACCATCCAAGAAACATCTGCTTGACAGTGGTTGGTAAAGGTCCTCCTTTTTCCATGCCAATACTTATCTAAAATGCAAGACACAATTGATAAAAGGCAAAATTGCTGTTATGCAAAAATTGCTGTCAGCAGCCCAAAAGAGGAATATGACATAGAGGGAATGATTTCCAGAAGGGGCTATCAAAGACCTGAAGTTGCCTTTCTGTCTCAGATTGGAGACATAGCATGATACCTGACTCCAGGCATCCTGGAGGTGGGGGAGTAAGGTTTTTCTGCTTTAGGAACCTGAGGAGGGGGTAGCAGAGATATTTACAGGTACCAGAGCCAATGGGTGTCATGTCATGGGCTCTTTTGGCTACTTCCTGCTGGACCAGGGCATCAAGGAATCCCTGGAACTGGGATCTTTAGGGTCTGGGTCTGCACTGGGCAAGGCAGGGCAGTGTAAGTGATGTCTCTGGTTTCCTGTAGGAACAGGATGGCCTTGACTTGTTTCCAAGTTTTATCCTGGGCAGGGGATGTTATCCTGTTGAAAGAGACTTTGGGAAAGATCAGGCAAAAAGCTGACAAAAGATCAAGCAAAAAGCTGACAAGGTCAGTTAACATGAATGACATAGGTGAACACACATTGGCCATGGGCCAGAAATGTTTCATTTGGAGTATGGAGCCCAGTTGTAGCCCATTACAGGGAAGGTGAAATAACTGGACTTGGGGCAAGAAGGCAGGAAGGGGGTGTCTAGGGTCTTTTGGGTAACTGGGTAGGGGAGAGCATAACAGACTGGTTGGAAGTAACAGTCAAAGCTATTATAAATACAAATAGCAGGCAACAAAGGCAAGACTGCTAACTTTCTGTCCAGTTAGAAGGTAGACAGGTCTAGACTACTTCTCTTGATCTCCCAGCTCTGATTAATTTTGAAAGGGCGAGCATAAGGTGAATCCATTTAGGATGTCATTTCCTCTTACTCCTCTCCATGGTTTCCCATTGTCAGGACTGACTTTGTCCTGGTGGGTGTCTCAGTGTCCATTGCTGAGATAGCTTGTCTTAGTTGGCAATTATGGTTCAGACTCAAGGCCTGGGCACTATCCCTGAGCACTTCTGCTGGAGGCTGGTGCTCTACCACTTAAGAGTCACAATGCCACTTTCAGCTTTTGGCTGGATACTTAGACTTGAGTCTGGAGCCATGCCTCCAGCCTGGCTCTGTGCTGATTAGCTGGGAGATGGAGTTTTAGAGGGATTCTTTGTGCCCAGGGTGGCTTTGAACTGTGGCAAAAGGAGTCTTTGTTACAAAAGCCCTTTTTATTTCCAATTAAAGCAACAAGGAGATCAATGAGATAGAGGTTACCTATAACTTGTTAACAATTGACTAACAATTACTTGTCAGAGTTTTTTAAGAAAACCCAATAGATGCTTTTAACCTGTGACTGATTGGCACTCTAAGTACCACCCACTGCCTCTGGGCAGCCTGTTTGAAGTGGCTTATATACAACATTTAACCTTTAACAAATATATAGGCCTTTTCTTGGGCTACAGAAGCATAGCCTGTTTAACACCCTGGTTTATAAAAGCATTTTCTGGCTGGCAGAGGAACCTGATTTCTAGTGGCCCCAACAATGCCTACCTGTGCAGGCCTTTAGACAGATCTCAATAGGGACAAAATCTCCGCTTCACACACTCTTTAACAGATGAATTCACTAGCTCAAAACTTACTGCCAATTAGGACTTTGAGCAGATAAAGGAGGTTTGGGATTTACATTTTACAACCTTAGCTTTTACTGCCCAGTATCACAGATGACTGGCAAGTTTTGCCCAGTTAGACCAACATAGGTGTTAGGCATGTTTACAAATTCTTTCCATGACCTGCTTTCATCAATTTTTTGGAGGGCCAAGCTCAAGTAACTCAAGATATGATACCATTTTTGTTATCCAAGCAGTTGCTTGTAATTGCCCCTGGATATTTGAACATTGTCAGGGTCCCCAGAGTGCCTTTTTTATCTTGAGATGAATGCATCTTTGGTGGTTTCCTTAGTCAGTCACTGGACTTGAACTCAGGGTTTGAGTGCTGTCCCTCAGCTCTCCAGCTCAGGGCTAGTACTTGGCCACTTTGAGCTCCCAAGTAACTCGGCTTTTGAGCACTCTGCTGGCAGAGGGTCTTTTGTCTGCCAGGGCTGGCTTCGAACTGCAGTTCCCAGATCAACCAGTTTTTTTTTTTTCTTTTAACAAATGGCCAATTTTACTCCTATTAAAAGCAACAAAGATGGTCATTGGAAGTAGTTTTATAAGCATGGTTTTACCTGGAACTTATTAAGTTACATTTGACAAACTTGTCCTGTCTTTTACTGTGGGCATGCTGGAAACTGTACAAAAAAAAACTTTAACGGAAAACTGGAATAATCCTAATTTATCCTTTTTTACTTTGAAATAAACCTTTAGGACAATTTTATCTTTTAAACTTTTGTCTGGGAGGCTAGCCACTCCCCACAACTTCCCAAATTTTTACAAAGGAGACCTCATTTTAATCCCTTTTTGTAAAGTTACTTTAATTTGCATTTAAATGCCTCATTGAAACACTGGGCTATACCCTTTACCTCTAGGCTGCCCTGTGCAGTGGCACAGTGAATAGAAAGAGTGACATTTTTCTGTAGACTGAGTTACCTTTAGGAATTTAGCAGTTTTTTTTTTTAATGTACTAGCACTGTAGCATCTCTTTTTCTTTAGAAATACATCCAATTAAATGTTCATCATCCCTGGTGGTGAAGGAAATGCAAATAAAGACAACCCTGAGATACCACCTTACCCCAGTCAGAATGTCCCACATCCACAAATCAGCCAACGACAAATGCTGGAGGGGATATGGAGAAAGAGGAACCCTATTACACTGCTGGTGGGAATGTACACTTATACAACCACTTTGGAAAGAAGTCTGAAGGGTCCTTAGAAAGCTAAAGATTGACCTCCCTTACGATCCAGTCATAGCACTTCTAGGCATCTACCCTGAACAACAGGAACCAATATACAAGGACACGTGCACCTCCATGTTTATTGCAGCACTGTTCACAATAGCAAGGATGTGGAAACAACCCAGATGTCCCACCACAGATGAATGGATCCAAAAATTGTGGTATCTATACACAATGGAATATTATGCAGCCATTAGAAAGGACAAAATAATGGCATTTGCAGGAAATGGATGGAGCTAGAAGGAATCATGTTGAGCAAGGTAAGCCAAGAGCAAAGAGACAAATGGTACATGGTCTCGCTGATAAGTGGATGCTAAATCCAAAATGTTAGGCGATACAACAAAATTAACAGGACTTAAGAAACAAAGAACTCCCACTCATCTGGTCGAACCACTACTAAATATCCCCATGCTGCTGATCACATGTATGGTGTATATGTGTACACCGTTATATGTTATAGACTGTGATAGACAATTTGCTCCAGGAAAGTTAGAATGAACTTGTGACTTTAAATGAGCATCATTATTCCACAATACTGTGAAATTTGGGAAATTATGTAATCACTTAATCACAATTAAAAAAAAAAAAGAACCTCGGGGAAGGTAGGGAGGGAAGGGATGGTAAGGGAAAACAATGGAGGGGGTAACAATGCTCAATAGGAAGTGTACTCATTACCTTGCTCATGTTAACTGTAACCCTCTGTATAGTATCTTTACAATAAAAAATTTAAAAAAAAGAAATACATCCAATTGTAAAATAGTATAGAAGTGAACTTATATCCTTTGCTCATACACCCCTTATGGTCTAACTAGTGGGGATTAACATTTACAGAACCAAATGTCTGAAGTGGCTTGTGTTTTACCCAAATTAGCAGGCTTTTGGTCATGTGTGATGGAGCAAGGCCAGAGTCTGGGTGAGTCTGTGGCATCTCCTCCTGCTGGTTACCTGTAACAATTTCTACATATACTGGTTAAAGACCTGGTTTACACTGGCTTTTGTAGGCTGGTGCCACTGGTTTAGGCAGCTTGCCAGGGCATAGTCACTCTGGTCCCTTGATCTTTTTTTTTTTTTTTTTTTGTCCGGTCGTGGGGCCTGAACTCTGGGCCTGCCTGGGTGCTGTCCCTCAGCTCTTCAGCTCAAGGCTAGCACTCTACCACTTGAGCCACAGCGACACTTCCGGCTTTTTTCTTATGTGGTGCTGAGGAATCGAACCCAGGGCCTCGAGCATGCAAGGCAAGTGCTCTACCACTGAGCCACCTTCCCAGCCCGGTCCCTTGATCTTAAAGGGAGGTGATTGGTGCGCAGAAAATTAAACCCTTAGCCTTAGTTTACTAGCCATGGTCAGAAGTACAATATTTAACTCTCAGCATAGATGGACATAGGAATGACATAACTCACAGCCAACCTAATTATCAATTTCATTTACTTTGCAAAGGAAACCATCTTTTCAAACTCTTTTTCCAAGGCCTTTTAAAACTCCCTGAAGTTTTAAAGCAATTTAGATTAAATCACAGCTTCCATTGACAAAGATTTTTAGTAAGCAGAGTACTTGGTAACCCTAAAACTATAACCACTTACATAGAGTCAAATAGACACAGACAGACATGTTTGTTCACAGATTATAGAGTGAGCTTAGATTTGAAAATCGGCCATTTTAAAGTTTTGAAATTTTTACAGTATTACTTTTTCTAATTGTGATGGAACCACATGGTCAGTTTAAAATACAAAACTTTGGGGCTGGGAAGGTGGCTCAGTGGTAAAGTTCTTGCCTTGCATGCGTGAGGCCCTGGGTTCGATTCCTCAGTACCACATAAGGAAAAAGAAAAAAGCCGGGAGTGACACTGTGGCTCAAGTGGCAGAGCACTAGCCTTGAGCTGAAGAGCTGAGGGACAGCACCCAGGCCCAGAGTTCAGGCCCCACGACCGCCCCCCCCCCAAAAAAATAAATAAAATACAAAACTTTGTGAACAACAAGTAATTTAGTAAACAGAAGACAGGACAAGAACAGACAAGTAGCCTAGCATAATGGCGCTGCAGGCCAGGTTGGGGGGGGGGGGGTATCACAGAATCAGGTTGAGTTGGTGCGAAACAGCAGCTGAATTACCAGGATGCCAAGATGGCCCATCCACCACAAGCTCAGTGCTAGAGAGGAGATTTAACAGAATTTAATACACTTTTGGTAATATCCAAACTTGACCATTTTTTGGGGGGTAGGGAGTCAGTTTAAACTTAAATTCATCCATCTTTTTATCTCAAGGAATATGAACTAGATACTGTTGACTACATTCTTCCAGTGCTTTACCAAGGCATTTAGCATATGAAATACTTATGAATACCTTTAGTTGGAAGAAGGGAGAGGTTACTAGAAGCTAATTTTAGAACAGCAAGTAGCAGAGTTTAAGATGAGGGGAGTGAGATAGATACTTTTACTTGCCTGAGTGCTCACAGAAGTGGAGTTTTAAATTTGAGGCCAAATTTGACTCTGATGGGGGCTCATCAGCCCTCCAAGGCCCAGGTGGCCTCAATGTAAAGAAATTTAGTGTCCTTCCCATGGTAAGTGACCTGAAGCCACATGCCTACAGTAGAGCATCGTCTACAGTGCTGGTTAGCTCCTAAAGGGAGAGGGGGGTTGACGCAGCCAGTGGAGGACATCCTCACCTTTGTCTACGGGGGTCGTTGGGCCATGGTAGGCCCCTTGTGGCTATGTTTGGGCACTTGGCCAAGATTTCGGTCAGATGGCAGGGGTGGAGCTTGGTTGGCCCAGAAAGGCCCAGGTGGCCTTACTACTGAGATATTGGAATCAGAAACCTGGACCTCGAATAAACTGGTCACTTACCCTGGAGTGGGACTTAATTAGCGGTGTTGGATGGGCTGGTAGAGCACTTGGTCAGTAGAAAGTTACCTTGATGGTCCTCTGGCGACCAGAGTGTAGGATCTCAGGATAGGTCCCAGGGCAGCTGGTCAAATCCCCTTCTGAAGTGGAGGAAGGAGCAAATCCACTAGGGAGCCTATCCCCATGTGGGCTACCAATGAAAGAGGATCAGACACATCCATCCCAGGGGACCACACAGAGGCAGGCAGGCACAGGAGAAAGATTATTATAAGGTTTATTAAAGGAGCCATATTTCCCCCAAGAGAGAGCACATGGCCTCCATCACCGTCCAGGTAGCAGGAGGGTCTGGGGGGCTAGGAAGTGAGGTAGATGGGAGTTCAGGTGGGTCTGGGAGGTGAGAGGGAGGGGCCAGCTGTATGGTGGGAGCTCCAGGAATGGGAGGGGGCCTAGATGTGGGTGGAGCTGAGGACCAAAGGTGACCATAATACTACAAGGTATTAAAATGAACAAATTATTCATTTTAAACAGAGACATTGTGGAACCAGATAACTTGAGTTCAATTTCTGGCTGTGTGACCTAATGTGACTGCCCTATCTGTAAAATGGGCATAATATTAGTGCCAGTCTCCTACAACTTTGTTGTTGGCATTAAACAAATTTGGCATATGGTAAGTTCTCAGTACAGATTACTGCTTTTACAAGCTCAAGTTCTTTCGATGTTAATGAGTACTAGTGACACAATGTACAAATAAGTATTCTGAAATCTGAAGCTTCTAAATTTAAAAATCTTCCGGCTAGGGGCTGGGAAGGTGGCTCAGTGGTAGAGCGCTTGCCTTGCATGCATGAGGCCCTGGGTTCGATTCCTCAGCACCACATAAGCAAAATGAAAAAAGCCGGAAGTGGTGCTGTGGCTCAAGTTGTAGAGTGCTAGCCTTGAGCTGGAGAGCTGAGGGACAGTGCCCAGGCCCAGAGTTCAGGCCCCACGACTGGACTCCCCCCCCCAAAAAAAAAAAAATCTTCCGAAATGTTCAACATCCCTAGCCATAAAAGAAATGCAAATCAAAACAACATTGAGATATCACCTCACTCCAGTTAGAACAGCAAAAATCAAGAACTCTAACAACAACAGATGCTGGAGGGGATGTGGACAGAAAGGAACCTTACTTCATTGTTGGTGGGAATGTAAACTTGTTCAACCACTTTGGAAAGCAGTATGGAGGTTCCTCAGAAGACTTCACATAGATCTCCCCTATGATCCAGCAATCCCACTTTTGGGCATTTACCCAAATGTTTACAAACAAGACCACACTAAAGCTACCAGCACAACTATGTTTATTGCAGCATTATTTACCATAGCTAAGATATGGAACCAACCCAGATGCCCCTCAGTAGATGAATGGATCAAGAAAATGTGGTATATATACACAATGGAATTCTATGCCTCCATCAGAAAGAATGACATTTCCCCATTTGTTAGGAAATGGAAAGGTTTGGAAAAAATTATATTAAGTGAAGTAAGCCAGGCCCAAAGAAGCATAGGTCCCATGGTTTCCCTTATTTGCAATATCTAGTATAGGTATGAGTCAAGCGGAAAAGGTCAGATAATGTGATGTTAGGAAAATGAACCCTTAAATATGTATTTTAATGTTTTCGTTTCTTTCATGCATGTGTTTCTAACGCATTTATAAGATTATTTCTTTGTTGCTTTGTATGTCCCTCCCCCACAGTGTAACCCCCGCTTTCACTATATTTGATGTCAGTATAACATGTGGAGGAGATGGGGACAAACAAGTCGTTTAAGGATTCAGGTGGACCTGTTGCAACAATGAGAAGTACAAAATGTCATGTCAAAACCAGCTTTACAATGTCGGTGTGGGGGGGGGGAGGGGGGTATAATTGGGTGGGGGGAGGGGGGTAAAATTGGGTGGGGGGAGGGGGGAGGCGGGGAAGGGAAGTGAAGGGTAAACAAAGGAGGAGGCTGCAATGCTTGGTAAGAAATGTATGCATTATCCTGCCCATGTAATTGTAGCCCCCCTGTACAGTATGTTCTCAAATAAAATAAAATACAATTAAAAAAAAAAATCTTCCGGCTAGACTCCCTTATGTGTCACCTTGATGATGACAACCATACTGTATGCTGTTTTCAGTCATAAATGTTAAAGAAAATTTGTATGTTTTAGAAAAGGGGATTTAGGGCTGAGAATGTTGCTTAGTGGTAGACTGTTAGCCTAGTATGCATGAAGTCCTAGGTTTGATTCCTCAGTACTACATAAACAGAAAAAGGTGGAAGTGGCACTGTGTCTCAAGTGGTAACGTGCTAGCCTTGAGCCAAAAAAGCTCAGGGACAATGCCCAGGCTCTGAGTTCAAACCCCAGGACTGACCAAAAAAGAAAAAAAGAGAAGATTTAGCGGGACCCTTTATAGTGTAAAGTAAAGCAGAAGAGGCCTGATCAAATTATAACCACACATAGCAGAGTGGTGGTCATAGCTAATGAGAAGCAACCAAGAGATAATTGCTGTCTTGGAATTATAAGGAAAACTCAAATCCAAATTGTAGTCAAGCTGGAGGACATTTGTGGGAAACTGCACTTCCCTGGGCCTAGTGTACCTTGAACTTATCAGTACACACATGGAACACTCAATAGCTCTGACTCATTCTGTAGGAGAGGAGAAATCTTGGACTCATTAGTCCACAGAAGGCCTTGTTTGTGTACATTCATTTTTCAGTATACTTCACATTGTCCTTTGAACATGAAAAAAAGGCCAGTAAATGTAAGTTTCAATTCTGTTAAGGATTTATGAGCACAAATGCAAGCTGTGAATTAATCTCAATGCTGTATACATTAAAAAAGAAAAGAAGAAAAGAAGAAAAGAAGGCAAACAAGAATGAAGTTACACTGAGTGCATTGGGCAGGAATGTTCATACCTTTAATCCTAGCTACTCAGAAAGCTGAGCTCTGGGGATCACAGTTCAAAGCCAACCTGGGCAGGATAGCCTGTGAGACTCTTATCTCTTTCTTTCTCTCTCTCTCTCTCTCTCTCTCTCTCTCTCTCTCTCTCTCTCTCTCTCTCTCTCTCTCTCTCTCTCTCTCTCTCACTTTGTCGGTTGGCCTGAAATCTGGGCCTGAGCACTGTCCCTCAGCTCTTCAGCTCAAGGATAGCACCCTACCACTTGAGCCACAGTGCCACTTCTGGACTTTAATGCTTATGTGGTGCTGAGAAATCGAACCCAGGGCCTCATGCATGCAAGGGAAACACTTTACCACTGAGCCACCTTCCCAGCCTGAGACTCTTATCTCTGATTAACCACCAAAAAGTCAGAAGTGGTACTCTAGCTCCAGGGAGTAGATCATTGGCCTCAAGCAACAAAGCTCAGAGTCAGCACCTAGATCCTAAGTAGTTCCAGTCCAAGGATGGATGTGGGCACAAGCATATACAAGCACGCATGCACACGCGCGCACGCGCGCACACACACACACACACCAGAAGTGAAGCTGTGCCTCATTTGGTAGAACATTGACCTTGAGCAAAAAAGTTAAAGGACAGTGCTCAGGCTCTGAGTAGTTCAAGCCCTAGGACAGACACAGAGAAGGGGGAAAAAGCTAGGACTAAAGCTGTGGCTAAAGTGATAGAGTATCAACCTTGAGTGAAAAAGCTAAGTGACATCACCTCGTCACAGAGTGACTGCCTATGGAAGGAAGTGGAATCACTCATCACAAGTGAATCACAAATTTTTCACAGGTACGAATGAAGTAGTCTAAAACAAAAGACACTAAAATGATAAATGAATTCCAGTAATCTTTCTGATTCTTCAAATTGAAGTTCTGTCAACTGTCAGGTGTGTTATATGATGATTCAAATGATGAATGTTTTAATCATAAATAGAATTAGATAATATCATCATGAATAGGGAGAATTCCAAAAATAGCTCTAATAGTACTATGTTGATTCATTCTCTTTCAAAGACTCTCACAAGGTACAAAATCTAGTCAGTTGTCATCGACAGCAACCATCCTACTCCCACAGCACTCCTGTTTCCTCTTTCTTCCCTCTAACCCTTCACAGTTCTGGAGGTTCACTATGTTCCATTATCGCTGCTACCTCCATTTTCTCATCCTGCATTTCACTCACCTTGCTTTGGAGAGTCTCTAAAAGCTGCCTTGCTTGATTGGCACTACTGTTAACGTTTCTCAAGTATCTGTATCCACTCTTCTCTCCTGTGCATTCTCAGTTTTGATATTCCTGAGATCTTCTAGATATTTCTACTGTGGCTCAAGTGATAAGAGGGTCTCCTAAACCAGCACAGGACCTTGATTTCAATCCCTAAAATGCACTCATTTCCCCCTTTTATCTCACATCAAAGCTATGAACATAACTGGTCTGCTATTTTCAAAATAGGTCCATAATCTAACCACTAAACACTGCCTCTATTCCTTTCCTAGTCACTATCAAATGTTGCTGGATTGCTATAGTAGCCTTCTCATTGATCCCCAGACTTTGGTCTTTACTCATGTCAACATTCTCTTGAGCATAGCCAAAGACATGGTTTTTTGTTTTGTTTGGTTTTGGTTTTGTTTTGCTGGTCTTGGGGCCTGAACTCTGGGCCTGGGCAATGTCCCTCCCTCTTCAGCTCAAGGCTAGTGCTCTGCCACTTGAGCCATAGCAGCACTTCAGGCTTTTTCTGCTTATATGGTGCTGAGGAATCAAACCCAGGCCATGCTAGGCAAGCACTCTAGCACTGAGCAACCCTCCAAGCCCAAGATATGCTTTATTTTTTTTCCAAATTCTTTATTGTGATTAAGTGATTACATAATTTCCCACATTTCACAGTATTGTGGGATAGTGATGCTTAGTCAAAGTCATAAACACATTCTAACTCTCATGGGGCAAATTGTCTATCATGGTCTATAACATTTATGAGTTCTATGAGCTTTGACAACACAGTTATTTCTTCCACATTAGGTGATATGTACATTTCTTTTGTCAAGATATGCTTTTTAGGGCTGGGAAGGTGGCTTAGTGGTAGAGTGCTTGCCTTGCATGCATGAGGCCCCGGGTTCTATTCCCCAGCACCACATAAGCAAAAAGGAAAAAAGCCGAAGTGGCACTGTGGCTCAAGTGGTAGAATGCTAGCCTTGAGCTGAAGAGCTGAGGGACAGCGCCCAGGCCCAGAGTTCAGGCCCACGACTGGACGCCCCCCCCCCCCAAAAGATATGCTTTTTAATCAGAGGTCATTGTTAGTATTATGCTCACCTTTGATCCTCAGCTCCACCCATACCTGGAGTTCCCATCCATTCCTGGAGTTCCCTCCATACAGCTGGCCCCTCCCTCTCACCTCTCAGACCCACCTGAACTCCCATCTACCTCACTTCCTAGCCCCCCAGACCCTCCTGCTACCTGGATGGTGATGGAGGCCATGTGCTCCTCTTGGGGGAAATATGGCTCCGCTAATTAGCCTTATAATAATCTTTCTCCTGTGCCTGCCTACGTCTGTGTGGTCCCCTGGGATGGATGTGTCTGATCCTCTTACATTGGTAGCCCACATGGGGATAGGCTCCCCAGTGGATTTGCTCCTTCCTCCACTTCAGAAGGGGATTTGACCAGCTGCCCTGGGACCTATCCTGAGATCCTACACTCTGGTCGCCAGAGGACCATCAAGGTAACTTTCTCCTGATCAAGTGTTCTACCTGCCCATCCAACACTGCTAATTAAGTCCTACTCCAGGGTAAGTGACCAGTTTATCCGAGGTTCAGGCAAAATCTTGGCCAAGTGCGCAGACCTAGCCACATGGGGCCTACTGTGGCCCAAGACCCCCGTGGACAAATGTGATGATGTTCTCCACTGGCTGGGCCACCCCCCCCTGTAGGAGCTAACCAACACTGTAGATGATGCTCTACTGTAGGCATGTGGCTGCAGGTCACTTACCATGGGAAGGACACTAAATTTCTTTACATTGAGGCCACCTGGGCCTTGGAGGGCTGATGAGCCCCCATCAGAGTCAAAAAACTCAACTTGATTCTGTGACCCTCCCCTCCTCCCCCAAACCTGACCTGCTAGGCCACATGGCTGTTATGCTAGGCCACATGGCTGTTATGCTAGGCCACATATCTGTTCGTGTCTTATCTTTTGTTTACTAAATTTCTTGTTCACAAAGTTTGTGTTTTGAATTGACCACGTGGTTCCATCACAATTAGAAAAAGTAATACTGCAAAAATTTCAAAACTTTAAAATGGCCGATTTTCAAATCTAAGCTCACTCTATAATCTGTGAACAAACATGTCTGTCTGTGTCTATTTGACTCTCTGTAAGTGGTTATAGTTTTAGGGTTACCAAGTACTCTGCTTACTAAAAATCTTTGTCAGTGGAAGCTGTTATTTAATCTAAATTGCTTTAAAACTTCAGGGAGTTTTAAAAGCCTTGGAAAAGGAGTTTGAAAAGATGGTTTCCTTTGCAAAGTAAATGAAATTGATAATTAGGTTGGCTGTGAGTTATGTCATTCCTATGTCCATCTATGCTGAGAGTTAAATATTGTACTTCTGACCATGGCTAGTAAACTAAGGCTAAGGGTTTAATTCTCTGTGCACCAATCACCTCCCTTTAAGATCAAGGGACCAGAGTGACTATGCCCTGGCAAGCTGCCTAAACCAGTGGCACCAGCCTACAAAAGCCAGTGTAAACCAGGTCTTTAACCAGTATATGTAGAAATTGTTACAGGTAACCAGCAGGAGGAGATGCCACAGACTCACCCAGACTCTGGCCTTGCTCCATCACACATGACCAAAAGCCTGCTAATTTGGGTAAAACACAAGCCACTTCAGACATTTGGTTCTGTAAATGTTAATCCCCACTAGTTAGACCATAAGGGGTGTATGAGCAAAGGATATAAGTTCACTTCTATACTATTTTACAATTGGATGTATTTCTAAAGAAAAAGAGATGCTACAGTGCTAGTACATTTTTTAAAAACTGCTAATTTCCTAAAGGTAACTCAGTCTACAGAAAAATGTCATTCTTTCTATTCACTGTGCCACTGCACAGGGCAGCCTAGAGGTAAAGGGTATAGCCCAGTGTTTCAATGAGGCATTTAAATGCAAATTAAAGTAACTTTACAAAAAGGGATTAAAATGAGGTCTCCTTTGTAAAAATTTGGGAAGTTGTGGGGAGTGGCTGGCCTCCCAGACAAAAGTTTAAAAGATAAAATTGTCCTAAAGGTTTATTTCAAGGTAAAAAATGATAAATTAGGATTATTCCAGTTTTCCGTTAAAGTTTTTTTTTGTACAGTTTCCAGCATGCCCACAGTAAAAGACAGGACAAGTTTGTCAAATGTAACTTAATAAGTTCCAGGTAAAACCATGCTTATAACCATCTTTGATGCTTTTAATTAGGGTAAAAGTGGCTGTTTGTAAAAACTCATTGATCTGGGAACTGCAGTACAAAGCCAGCCCTGGCAGACAAAAGTCCCTGTGAGACTGTCATCTCTAATCTGCCAGCAGAGTGCTCAAAAGCCAAGTTGCTTGGGAGCTCAAAGTGGCCAAGTGCTAGCCCTGCACTGGAGAGCTGAGGAACAGCACTCAAACCCTGAGTTCAAGTCCATCGACTGACAAAAAAAAAAAAATGCCAAAAGTACATTTACTCCAGCAAAAAAGGCACTCTGGGGACCTCAGAAATATTAAACATATAAAAATAGTGTCAAATCCTGAGTTACTTGAGCTTGGCCCTCCAAATATTGATCAAAGCCAGGAGGTCATGAAAAGTTTGTAAATGTGCCTAACACCCATGGTCATCTAACTGCACAACTTGCCAGCTAACTGTGATAGTGGGCAGTAAAAGCTAAGGTTTTTTTTTTTGTTTTTTTTTTTGGGTCCGGTCGTGGGGCCTGAACTCTGGGCCTGGGTGCTGTCCCTCAGCTCTTCAGCTCAAGGCTAGCGCTTTACCACTTGAGCCACAGCGCCACTTCCGGCTTTTTTCTTTTTGCTTATGTGGTGCTGAGGAATCGAACCCAGGGCCTCCTGCATGCAAGGCAAGTGCTCTACCACTGAGCCACCTTCCCAGCCCAAGCTAAGGTTTTAAAATGTAAAAATTAATTTAAATCTGCTCAAAGGCCTAATTGGCAGTAACTTTTGAGCTGGTTAAATTCATCTGTTAACAGGCATGTAAGGGGCTGGGAAGGTGGCTCAGTGATAAAGTGCTTGACTTGCATGCATGAGGTCTTGGGTTTGATTCCTCAGCACCACATAAGCAGAAAAGGCTGGAAGTGGCACTGTTGCTCAAGTTGTACAGTACTAGCCTTGAGCTGAAGAGCTGAGGGACAGCTCCCAGGCCCAGAGTTCAGGCCCATGACTGGCAAAAAAAAAAAAGCCATGTAAAACTGAGATTAAGGGGCTGGGAAGGTGGCTCAGTAGTAGAGCACTTGCCTTGCATGCATGAGGCCCTGGGTTCGATCCCTCAGCACCACAAAAGCAAAAAGAAAAAAGCCGGAAGTGATGCTGTGGCTCAAGTGATAGAGCGCTAGCCTTCTGCTGAAGAGCTGAGGGACAGGGCCCAGGTCCAGAGTTCAGGCCCCATGACCAGACATAAAAACAAACAAACAAAAAACAAAAAAACAAAAACTGAGATTATGTTCCTATTAAGATCTGTCTAAAGGCCTACACAGGTAGGCATTGTTGGGGCCACTAAAAATCATGTTCCTCCACCAGCCAGAAAAATGCTTTTATAAACCAAGGTATTAAATAGGCTGTAGGCCAAGAAAAGGCATGTACATGTAAGCCATTTTAAACAGGCTGCCCAGATGCAGTGGTTGGTACTTAGAGTGCCATTCAGTCACAGGTTAAACGTACCTATTGGGTTTTCTTAAAACACTCTGACAAGTAATTGTTAGCCAAATGTTAACAAGTTATAGGTAACCTCAATCTTATTGATCTCCTTGTTGCTTTAATTGGAAATAAAAAGGGCTTTTGTAACACAGACTCCTTTTGCCACAGTTCAAAGCCACCCTGGTCACAAAGAATCCCTCTAAAACTCCATCTCCCAGCTAATCAGCACAGAGCCAGGCTGGAGGCATGGCTCCTGACTCACCCCTGAGGATTGGCAAAGAAGCTACTGAATTAAGTGAGGCCATACTTCAAGCGGAAGTAACTGACATGTACCGAGTATTTTACCCTAAAACAACACAGTACATTCTTCTCAACAGCTCATGGAACTTTCTCCAAAACAGACTATATCATAGTTCATTCAAGGAACTTAAGCAAATACTAGCGGATTGACATAATTCCCGGATTCCTATCTGACCACAGTGGAATCAAGCTAGTTTTCAATAACAAAACATACTGCAGAAATTATTCAAATACATGGAAATTGAATAGCACACTTCTAAGCAACGCCTGGGTAAAGAATAAGTTAGAGAAGAAATTAAAGTTTCTACAATTCAATGAAAATGAATATACATCACAAAGAAACTTGTGGGACACAGCAAAAGCAGTCCTGAGGGGCAAATTTATCGCCCTCAGTGCCCACATCAAGAAAATAGAGAGAGACCAAGTAAATTATCTCATGTTGCAATTAAAACAGCTAGAAAAACATGAAAAAATGTAACCTAAAGTTACTAGATGGAGCCAGATAATCAAATTAAGAGTGGAAATTAATGAGATAGAGAATAGGAAAATTATAAATAAAATTAATAAAACAAAAAGCTGGTTCTTTGAAATAATAAATAAAATCAATGGACCTTTGGCAAGATTAATTAAGAAAAGAAGAGAGGAAACCCAAATTAACAAGATCAAGGATGCCATGGGAAAAATCACAACAAATACCCAAGACATCTAAACAATTATAAAGAACTATTTTCAGGGGCTGGGAAGGTGGCTCAGTGGTAGAGCGCTTGCCTTGCATGCCTGAGGCCCTGGGTTCCATTCCTCAGCACCACATAAGCAAAAAGAAAAAATCCGGAAGTGGAGCTGTGGCTTAAGTGGTAGAGCGCTAGCCTTGAGCTGAAGAGCTGAGGGGCAGCGCCCAGACCCAGAGTTCAGGCCCCACGACCGGACCCCCCCCCCAAAAAAAAAGAACTATTTTCAAAAGTTATACTCTCTATGGGTCTGGGAAGGTGGCTCAGTGGTAGAGTGCTTGCCTTGCATGCTTGAGGTCCTGGGTTTGATTCCTCAGCACCACATAAGCAAAAAGAAAAAAACCGGAAGTGCCGCTGTGACTCAAGTGGTAGAGTGCTAGCCTTGAGCTGAAGAGCTGAAGGACAGCACCCAGGCCCAGAGTTCAGGCCCCACAACCGGACCCCCCCCCCCAAAAGTTATACTCTCTAAAGAAACCAACCTAGCAGAAATGGATGCATTTTTAGAGAAATACAAGTTGCCCAAACTGAGCAAAGAAGAAGTAAATCAATTAAATAAGCCAGTATCTTACAACAAGATACAGGAAGCAATCAGAAGTCTTCCAACAAGGAAAAGCCCAGGACCAGATGGGTTCACAAAGGAATTCTGTAAGACCTTTAAAGAATAACTAATACCCATACTCCTCAAGCTCTTCAGAGAAGTAGAAAAAGAGGGAGCTATCTCAAACTCTTTCTACGATGCCAGTATCACACTCATCCCCAAACCAGGCAAAGACCCAGCAAAAAAGAGAACCAATCTCCTTGATGAACACTGATGCAAAGATCCTTAACAAAATTCTAGCTAACAGAATCCAGAAACACATAAAAAAAATCATACACTATGACCAGATAGGCTTTATCCCAGAGATGCAGGGATGGTTTAACATATGTAAATCAATAAATGTAATCCAACACATCAACAGATCCAAGGTCAAGAACCACATGATTATCTCCAGTGATGCAGAAAAGGCTTTTGATAAGATACAACATTCATTCATGTTAAAAGCTCTGGAGAAGATAGGAATAGAAGGAACATTCCTTAAAACAATAAAACCCATATACGACAGATCAATAGCCAATTTTATACTTAATATGGTCAAACTACAACCAATTCTCCTAAAGTCAGGAACAAGGGAAGGATGCCCACTGTCTCCACTCCTCTTTAATATAGTCCTGGAACCCTTAGCCAGAGCAATAAGGCAAGAAAAAGACAAAGGGATCTGCATAAGGAAGGAAGAAGTTAAACTATCCCTTTTTGCAGATGACATGATACTATACCTTCATGATCCCCAAAACTCCATCCCCAAACTCTTAGAAATTATAAACCACTTCAGCAAAGTAGCAGCATACAAAATCAGCCCACCAAAATCAGTCACCTTCCTGTACACCACCAATGTATAAACAGAGAAGGAAATAAAGGAAGAAACCCCATTCACAATAACCGCCCCCCAAAAATAAAATATTTAGAAATTAACCTAACCAAAGATGTGAAAGAACTAATGAAAACTATAAAAAGTTAAAGAAAAAAAATTACAGAAATGGGGCTGGGAAGGTGCCTCAATGGTAGAGTGCTTGCCTTACATGCATGAGGCCCTGGATTTGATTCCTCAACACCACATAAGCAAAAAGAAAAAAGCCAGAAGTGGCACTGTGGCTCAAGTGGTAGAGCGCTAGCCTTGAGCTGAAGAGCAGAGGGAGAGCGCCCAGACCCAGAGTTCAGGCCACACAACTGGACCCCCCACAAAAAAAAGAAAAGAAATTACAGAAGACACTAGGAAATAGAAAGACCTCCCATGCTCTTGGATAGGCCAACTTAATAAAGTGAAAATGGCAATACTGCCAAAATTATTATACAAATTCAATGCAATTCCTATTAAAATCCCAATGACGTACATATCTGAAACACAGAAAACAGTCCAAAAATTCATACGGAACAACAAAAGACCTAGAATAGCCAAAACAATTCTAGGCAAAAAAGACAACATGGGAGGGATCTTGATGCCGGACTTCAAACTCTACTATAGAGCCATAATAACAAAGACAGCATGGTACTTGCACAAAAACAGACCCGAAGACCAATGGAACAGAATAGAAGATCCAGAAATAAAACCACAAGCCTATAATCAGCTGATATTTGACAAAAGAGCCAAAGACATACAGTGGAAGAAACACAGCCTCTTCAACTACCGGTGCTGGGAAAACTGGGAGGTCATGTGCAGAAAACTAAAAGTGGACCCCAGCGTATCATCACCATGCACCAACATCAACTCAAAATGGATTAAAGACCTTAACATCAAACCTGTTACTCAAACTACTGCAGGACAGACTAGGAGAGACACTTGAACTTATAGGCACAGACAGGAACTTCCTGAACAGTGTCCCAGGGTCACAACAAATTGGAGAGAGTCTGGACAAATGGGACTACGTTAAAAGAAAAAGTTTCTGCTAAGACAAAGAAATAGCTACCAAGCTAGAAGGACAACCAATTAACTGGGAAAAAATATTTACCAGCAATATGTCAGACAAGGGGTTAATATCCAGTATATACAGGGAACTCAAGAAACTAATCCCTCCCAAACCTAACAAACCAATTACTAAATGGGCAAGGGTCCTAAAGAGAGACTTCTCAGAAGAAGAGATAAAAATGGCAAAGAAACACATGAGGAAATGTTCACCATCCCCGGTTGTGAAGGAAATGCAAATAAAGACAACCCTGAGATACCACCTTACCCCAGTCACAATGGCCCATATCCAAAGACAAATGAGGGGATGTGGAGAAAGAGGAACCCTATTACACTGCTGGTGGGAATTACACTTATACAACCACTTTGGAAAGCAGTCTGGAGGGTCCTCAGAAAGCTAAATATGACCCACCCATACCACTTCTAGACATCTATCCTGAACAACAGGAACCAGTATACAAAGACACAAGCACCTCCATGTTTATTGCAGCACTGTTCACAATAGCCAGGATATGGAAACAACCCAGATGTCCCACCACAGATGAATGAATCCAAAAATTGTGGTATCTATACACAATAGAATATTATGCAGCCATTAGAAAGGACAAAATAATGGCATTTGCAGGGAAATGGATGGAGCTAGAAGGAATCATGTTGAGCGAGGTAAGCCAAGAGCAAAGAGACAAACAGCACATGGTCTCCCTGATAAGTGAATGTTAAATCCAAAATATAAGGTGCTTAAGAAACAAAGGACTTCCACTCAACTAGTCGAATCATTACTAAATAATCCCATGCTGCTGATCCCATATATGGTATATATATGCACACCAGAGGGAAACGAGGAGGAGGACACAGAACTAGAGGGAATCAGGGAAAAACATACAACAGTGGGACCCATCAGTGCCACTGCACATGGATCAAAATGAAATAATCAACTCAATGGCAGCAATAGGAGACAGGGAAAGAGTGGGAAAGAGGGAACAGCTGACACTATGCAAAACAAAAGAAATGTACATATCATCCAATGTGGAAGAAATAAATGTATAGCAAAGCTCATAGAACTCATAAATGTTAGAGACCACGATAGACAGTTTGCCCCATGAAAGTTAGAATATGTTTGTCACTTTACGCATCACTATCCCATAATACTGTGAAATTTGGGAAATTATGTAATCACTTAATCACAATAAAGAATTTGAAAGAAAAAAAAAGACCTCTGAGTATGAAAGTGGCATTTTGACTTTTTTTTTTTTTTTTTGTGAAAGTACCTTACAGAGGGGTTACAATTACATGAGCAAGATAATGAGTACATTTCTTAGCAAGCATTGTAGCCTCCTCCTTTGTTTTCCCTTCCCATCCCTTCCCATCTGGCATTGTGACTCTTAAGTGCTAGAGCACCAGCCTCGAACAAAAGTGCTCAGAGACAGTGCCCAGGCTTTGAGTCCAAACCATAAATGCCAACTGGAACAAGCTATCCCAGCAATGGACACTGAGACACCCACCAGGACAAAGTCAGTCCTGACAATGGAAAACCATGGAGAGGAGTAAGAGGAAATGACATCCTAAATGGAGTCACCTTATGCTCGTCCTTTCAAAATTAATCAGAGGTGGGAGATCAAGAGAAATAGTTGCTTACCCACCTAATGTCCATACCTGTCTACCTTCTAACTGGACAGAAAGTTAACAGTCTTGCCTTTGTTGCCTGCTATTTGTATTTATAGTAGCTTCTGATGCTCTCCCCTACCCACTTGCCCAAAAGACCCTAGACACCCCCTTCCTGCCTTCTTGCCCCAAGTCCAGTTATTTCACCTTCCCTGTAATGGGCTACAACTGGGCTTCATACTCCAAATGAAACATTTCTGGCCCATGGCCAATGTGTGTTCGCCTATGTCTTTCATGTTAACTGACCTTGTCAGCTTTTTGCTTGATCTTTTGTCAGCTTTTTGCCTGATCTTTCCCAAAGTCTCTTTCAACAGGATAACATCCCCTGCCCAGGATAAAACTTGGAAACAAGTCAAGGCCATCCTGTTCCTACAGGAAACCAGAGACATCACTTACACTGCCCTGCCTTGCCCAGTGCAGACCCAGACCCTAAAGATCCCAGTTCCAGGGATTCCTTGATGCCCTGGTCCAGCAGGAAGTAGCCAAAAGAGCCCATGACATGACACCCATTGGCTCTGGTACCTGTAAATATCTCTGCTACCCCCTCCTCAGGTTCCTAAAGCAGAAAAACCTTACTCCCCCACCTCCAGGATGCCTGGAGTCAGGTATCATGCTATGTCTCCAATCTGAGACAGAAAGGCAACTTCAGGTCTTTGATAGCCCCTTCTGGAAATCATTCCCTCTATGTCATATTCCTCTTTTGGGCTGCTGACAGCAATTTTTGCATAACAGCAATTTTGCCTTTTATCAATTGTGTCTTGCATTTTAGATAAGTATTGGCATGGAAAAAGGAGGACCTTTACCAACCACTGTCAAGCAGATGTTTCTTGGATGGTACCAGGCTGAGCAACAAAGCAGAGACCCCTGACTACTTTGCCCCTTGACAGCAGGAAGTTGCTCCAGAAGAAACGACCTCTGCCCATACTCCCCATACTCCCCGCCTGGTACCCCCTATTCTCATTAAACAACAGAGCAGGGAATGTTAGTATTATGCTCACCTTTGGTCCTCAGCTCCACCCACACCTGGGCCCCCCTCCCATTCCTGGAGTTCCCTCCATGCAGCTGGCCCCTCCCTCTCTCTCCTCCCAGACCCACCTGAACTCCCATCAACCTCACTTCCTAGCCCTCAGACTCTCCTGCTACCTGGATGGTGACAGAGGCCATGTGTTCTCTCTTGGGGGAAATATGGCTCCTCTAATAACCTTATAATAATCTTTCTCCTGTGCCTGCCTGCCTCTGCGTGGCCCCCTGGGATGGATGTGTCTGACCCTCTTTCAGTCATCACAACAACTCTACTGGAGACCCCTTCACTGACATCTCTTTTCAGTTAGAATCAAGCCACATTTTCTATGATATGTAAGGTTCTCCACAATGAGCCCTAGATTTTGACTCTACTCCTTTTTTCTTTACATATACCCAAAGACATCAATTCAATGTGATCTACTCCCTCTCTTCTGAGGTCTTTTTTTTTTTTCCAGTGCTCGGGGGGTTAAACACAAGGCCTCACACTCTCACTTGGTTTGCTTGCTGACAGCTGGCCTTCTACCACTTGAACCTCATTTTTAGCTTTGCCTTTTACTGGTTATTTTAGAAACAGATCTTCCTTCCTTCCTTTCTTCCTTCCTCCCTCTTTCTTTTTTTCTTCCTTTCTCTCTTTTTTTTGTCTTTCTTGCTTTCTTGCTTCCTTTCTTTCATTCTTGTTTCTTTCTTTCTGCTCAGGGCTTTGAGCTGTCACTTGGCTTTTGTTTTCCTCCAAGCCAGCATTCTACCACTTGAGCCACACCTCCACTTTTGGCTTTTTTCCTAGTTAAAAGTATAGCAAAAAATGCAAGAAAGTTGAAGTCTTCAAAAAGGAATACTACTCGACTGGACTCCAACAGTTACCTCAACTCTTTCCTTGTGATCTCCCTTTCAGCAGCTGAACATCTCAACTTGTCCCCAATTTTCTAAAAAGTAGTGCTCTTTTTTTGTCTGTCTCCCCTGCTGCCCCCTCTCCCTTTTTTTGGTTGATCGATCTCAGGTCCTAGGGGTTGTCCCTAAGCTCTTTGCTCAATATTAGAGTTCTACCACTTTGAGCCATAGTGCCACTTCCGGTTTCCTGGTGCTTAATTGGAGATAAGAGTCTCACAGACTTTCCTGCCTAGACTGACTTCAAACTGCACTCTTCAGATCTCAGTGACCTGAGTAACTAGGATTACAGATGGAAGCCACCAGTGCCTGGCTCTCTTCCTTTCTCTCTGCCTGTCTTCCTTTGTCTCTCTCTGTCTTTGCCCCCCTCTCTCTTTCCACACACACACACACACACACACACACACACACACACACACACACACACACACACATACACACACACTATTGGTTCTCTGAGTAATACATTAGTTATGTTAAGAGATATGAGAGCCCTATTTCATGGCCTGACTCTTTCCTGATACCTTACCAATTCAACATAAGTAGTTTTCTTTTTATTCTGGATTCCTTGAACTCAAACACCCTTCTTTGCATTGGTATAATTTTTATATATATATATATATATATATATATATATATATATATATAATTTCCCTACAAGGAGATACACCATCTCACCTGTGTCCCTGACTAACTCAGGAAATGCTACTTAACATCCTCAAGACATCAATGGTTAAATAAGTAACTTTTTTTGTGAACAGATGTACAGTAAAACATGCTTGCAGCATTGTGAAACGCATAGTATAATGTGCAAAATCATACTTAATACCACTAATCTCCTGGGAAGCTTGTATGGCAATGAAATGAGCCATATTATCTCCTGTCAGACTCAGGAATGAAGACAGATCTGCTGGGTTAGGTTGTAACTAAGACTGGGAGAGTGTGGCTTGTCTATGATTGTAAGAATGAGCACATATATTTGTGAAAGAGCCATAATCTCCCTATACACCTACACACACACACACACACACATACACACATATAATCAGTCCTAGATGGAGAGAGTGTATTAGACTTGGTACTCAAGATCCAGAGAAGAATCCAGAATCTGAAAATGGAAGTAAATGGCATGTTCCAAGCCATATGTACTGAATTTCTCATAGGACTTGTAGTAACAGGCAATACAAGATCAACAGACAACATTATCATCACCAGCCTAGACCCAGATCTGGGTCTAATGACATGATTAAAGCCTATTATACATGGAAGCTGAATAAACTTCAGCTGATTGGATTAAAACACTGGGGAGGGAGGGAGGAAGAGACATAGTAAGCCCTAAGGAGTTCTCCGGTAGCTTATGGAGAGAATCAAGACACTGAGAAGCCTCCCTCTTATCTGTAGTAGGGCCCACATTCTTCATGAATGCTCAGTGTCTGAGTTCTTATCCCCTTTTCATTGTATCCAGCCAGCTGTGGTAGTCAACTTCTGTGACTATAACAAATACGTGATGTTATTAACTTGTGAAGATAACACATAGATTAGCATCTTTACCAAAAAGAGTGGGATTCAATTTGAGAAGCTTCATTTCATTACCAAAGATCCCACAGTGATGAATTTCTTCACTACAGGCTCAAAAAAACAGTGGGATCAAGCAGCCATGAACTGAAACTTCTAAAAATTTGAGCCCCAAAATAAGCTTATTCACTCTCTGGTTCTCTCTTGCTTTCTTTCCACCTCCCTTTACTTCTACTGTTGTTACTGATTAAGATAGCTTCTTGCTTTATTGTATAGCCCATACTGGCCTGAAACTCACTATGTAGCTCAAACTGGCCTTGAACTCTCAATCCTAAACGCTGGGATTATTTATCTATGCTACCATGCTCTGCAGCATTTTATCTTCACAAGTTGATAACATCAAGTATTTGTTATAGTCACAGAAGTTGACTACCACAGCTGGTTGGATGCAATGAAAAGGGGATAAGAACTCAGACACTGAGCATTAACCTTTCTTGTGCCCAAAGGGAACAGGAAAGGAAACATTATGAAGCCTATAAAGAGAAAGAATCATGAATAATTCATGCTTTGACAGGAACAAGGAATGGCCTTCCTACAAATTTTCTAGCCACTCTAGGGCAACCTCTCACACTCCTTTCTCCTTTGTATTCCCCTTAACTAAATTCATTCTGAGGCTACAAAAAGCATCATCACAGCCTGGTGCTGGTGGCTCACACCTATCATTCTAGCTACTCAGGGGGCTGAGATCTGAGGATCATGGTTCAAAGCCAACTCAGGCAGAAAAGTCCATGAGACTCTTATCTCTAATTAACCACCAGAAAACTGGAAGTGGCGCTGTGGCTCAAGCAGTTCAGCGCTTGCCTTGAGCTGAAGAACACAGGGACAGCACCCAAGCCCAGAGTTCAAGCCCCACAACAGACATTAAAAAATAAAAGCAGCAACAGGGGTTGAGAGCAATATGGAGAAGGGTAGAAAGTGAATCTGGAGAGAGAAACAAGCAATCTGACACTTCTGAATTTCTAAACTATGGTAAAAAAAAAAAAATCTCCCCTTCGCCCTTTCTCTTGTTGTCAGTCAATCCTTGACTCAGCTTCCTCAGGCTCTTCTTCAACGTAGCTATCTGGCAAGTCTTCACACTTCCAGCACCATAGTAAATCGCATGATATTATTATAGAGAGATGTTTTATTTCTACTCGTAATTGATCGAGTCCCTGTCTGTGATCAGCTGGGTCCTCTGCTTTGGCCTATGGTAAGGCCAGGGGTCATGGCAGAACACCATTGTTCACCTCATAGACTAGAAACAAAAGACAGAGAGAAAGGGGGCAGTGCTCCCCTAGTATCATCAATGGCATGTCACCTGTACCTTAAGGTCCTTCTGTAAGCCCCAGTTCTCAAATGTTTCATCATCTTCCAATACTACCATGACAGGGTAAAATTAGATTTTGCCAGAGAATCATGCAGACACCAGGTACAGAGAACAAAGAAAGTTTTATTGTCTGGAAAGGGGCCAGCAAGACCCCTTCTCACAAGGGAGAAGTGAGAAGAAGCGCCGGCTTTATCTGAGGTGATCTATATCACCTAGGAGGTTTCAGAGGGGCTAGAAGGGGCTCAGAGGCAGATACCCTGGTGGATGTGTGGGCCAGGAGCTTCATCATGGTGGATTTATGGCTGCTGTTGAAATAGTAGATAAGGGTCCTGCAACTGCCCAGACCTGAAGGTCACTCTAAGGGGCTCTTGTTGCCTTATATGGTGGTAGCTTCCCAGAGAAGTGCTATCCCAAGGTAAGGGGGATTGCAGTTTGATTATTTCCTGCCTTGGCTAAATGGGCCTAATATTGCCTAGGAAGGTTGCATACTAAGCTGTGGAGAGGGGAAGGAGTGTACTAAGCTATGGGAAGGGAGCTCATTTCACTAACATACCACCTTGAGGAATAAGCTTTTAAGGACCTGTGGGGGCCAATGGTGGGGCACTGGTGTCCTGTGCTTATAATCTTAGCTACTCAGAAAGCTCTAAGAATCAGAATTCAAAGCTAGTCTAGACTAGGCAAGAAAGTCTATGAGATTCTTGTCTTCAATTAACCACCAAAAAACTAGAAGTGGATCTGTGGCTAAAGTGGTATATCACCAGGCTTGAGAGAAAATGTTGAGGGACAGCGCCCAAGGCCTGAGTTCAAGTCCCAGTGACTGCACCTATGAAACAACCAAACAAAAAAGAACTATAGGAGACATTCAAACTGTAGCAGCTGCCTTCAACATTACTGTTCCCCTCTTGCTCTTACAGATCTAACCCTCACCCTTGCATGATTTCTGGGAATATAGTCCTATCTGTAATCCAACTGTCTTATGGGTAAATTAAGTCATGGGTTAGTGATACCCTAAAATCAGCAGATCTTCAACTAAACCCACAATTTCTCTGCTATCACAGTTCCAAACTGGTTCCTCTTCTTGCCTTACCAAACTTGTAGTGATAACACCAGCCTTCTTTCATTTGCTTACTCTTACAGGTTCTGTCATGTTTATCTGCATCTTCACTTGTTTCCCTTCTCTGATTGTGAAGTCTTATACCTTGTTTCTAGTACGCTTGACTCTTATCTAATCTCATGACTGCCTAGTTATGAGTCCTAAACTTTATATCCAAACTGCTGTGATAGATTCTTAAATATTACTCAAGCTCTAATGCATTGTAGACCTATTCCAATGTACAACTGTTAGGTTCATTGCATAAGTTGCCCCATTGATGTATATATATTTTTACCTGTGTCCTCTCTGAAATGGGACATTTGAGGGGAAGAAATAAATGAATAAATGAATCTTCCTAAAGTAGTCTGTTACTTTTCTTTTTTTCTTCCTCTCTCCCTCCCTCCCTTCCTCCCTTCCTTCCTTCCTTCCTTCCTTCCTTCCTTCCTTCCTTCCTTTTTCTTTCCCTCCCTCCCTCCCTCCCTCCCTTCCTTCCTTCCTTCCTTCCTCCCTTCTTTTCTTGCTTCCTTGCTTCCTTCCTTTCTTCTTTCCTTCTTTCCTTCCTTCCTTCCTTCCCTCCTTCCTTCCTTCTCTCTCTCTCTCTCTCTCTTTCTTTTTTTCTCTTTTTAAATCATTCCTTCCCTTCCTTCCTTCCTTCCTTCCTTCCTTTTTTCTTTCTTTCATGCCAGTACTGGGGCTTGAATTCAGGGCCTGGGTGGCACCCCTTAGCTTTTCCCCTCAAAGATGACACTTTGCCACTTGAACCACAGCTCCACTTGTGGCTTGTTTGCTAGTTAATTGGAGAAAAAGGTGCCTCAGTGGTAGAGTGCTTGCCTTGCATGCCTGAGGCCCTGGGTTCGATTCCTCAGCACCACATAAGCAGAAAAAGCAGGACGTGGCGCTGTGGCTCAAGTGGTAGGGTGCTAGTCCTGAGCTGAAGAGTTGAGGGACAGTGCCTAGGCCCAGAGTTCAGGCCCCATGACTGACACACAAAAAAAAGAATCTCACAGATGTTTTTGCCTAGGCTGGCTTTGAACTGCTATCCGCTGTCCTCAGCCTTCTGAGTAATTAGGATTACAGGCATGAGCCAACTTCTTTAAACAGAAACTTTGTAGTGTTACATAGGGACTATGTACTATATACAGTTCTTACTGTACTATATACAGTTCTTTTTTAATATAACATGAGGTCTCAGACAAACTGCTTATCTACAAAATCTACCTACAAAGTGCAGGAATCTCTGAAGCCTTTGAAAATTCCCTGTTATTTGCCTAGTTAGTAGTCTGCAACTGGCTATTCTAAACTATTTCCACAAGTTTCCAGCCATCATTTTAGTCATTTATTGCACTGTCATCCAAGCTATAAACAGCCTGTCCTGTCAATATTCTGAAATACCACTTGTGATGGTTCCACTCATATCTTTGCAAAAACACTCTTTCTCTTTGCTTTAATTGGCCTTCTCTATTTTAACTCTCCAAATTCTGTTTGTTAAGCATTACTCCTCTTTTCAAAGCACATGTCACAGCACCCTTCCTTTAAAGAAAGTAATTTTATTTCTGCTTTTTTTCTCAACCTATACAGTCTTTACCTTTTTTTTTTTTTTGGTCGGTCATGAGGCTTGAACTCTGGGCCTGGGCGCTGTCCCTCAGCTCTTCAGCTCAAGGCGAGTGCTCTACCACTTGAGCTACAGCGCCACTTCCGGTTTTCTGGTGGTTTATTGGAGATAGGAGTCTCACGGTCTCTCCTGCCCAGGCTGGCTTTGAACCACGATCCTCAGATCTCAGCCTCCTGAATAGCTAGGATTACAGCCGTGAGCCACCAGCACCCGGCTAAAATATACTTTTTTTTTTTTTTTTTTTGCCAGTCGTGGACCTGAACTCTGGGCCTGGGCACTGTCCCTCAGCTCTTCAGCTCAAGGCTAGCACTCTACTGCTTGAGTCACAGCACCACTTCTGGCTTTTTTCTTTTTGCTTATGTGGTGCTGAGGAATCGAACCCAGGGCCTCATGCATGCAAGGCAAGCACTCTACCACTGAGCCATCTTCCCAGCCCAGTCTTTACCTTTTTTGAATCCCTAAACATCTTTTACCCTGTCCTATAAAGTATATTACTCCTCTCAGCTTATACCCTGGCTTATACCAACTTGCTCAGTTTTACATTTACTGTAGTCGTAATACTGTGTATTTCAAAAAATATTTTTAATAGTTTGCATATCTTTTTAAATTTTTATTTTATTGTAAAGATGCTGTACACTAAATTTTTTTAATTCAACAACTCTGTGTGTGTGTGCGTGTGTGTGTGTGTGTGTGTCTGTGTGTGTGTGTGTGTGTGTGTGTGTGTGTGTGTGTGTGTACCTGGACTGCGAGTTGAACTCAGGTCTGGGTGCTGTCCCTGAGCTTTTTCAGTGAAGGCTCAAGCTTTACAACTTGAGTCACAACTCCACTTCTAGCCTTTGCTGATCAGAGAAAAAAAATCTCATGGACTTACCTGACTAGGTTGGTTTTGAACTGTGATCCTCAGATCTTAGACTCCTGAATAGCTAAGATTATAGCCCACAATCTTTTTTTTTTTGGTCAGAGGGCTTGAACTCTGGTCCTGGGCACTATCTCTGAGCTCAAAGGGAGTGCCCTACCACTTGAGCCACAGTGCCACTTTCTGTTTTCTGGTGTCTCACAGACTTCCTTGAGCAGGCTGGTTTTGAACCGTAATCCTCAGATCTCAGCTTTCTGAGTAGCTAGGATTACAGGTGTGAGCCACTGGCACCCAGCTATATATCATATTTTTCCAAAGGAAAGCTCAGCTGAAGCTTCAACTCATTGCTTGTTTGGCATTTAGAGAAATCATAGAATAAAAGAGACAGCTTCTTGGTTCACTCACTAACCCTGGGACCCCCATGGCTACTTCCTGCGAAAGGTCTTCTGAGACTCTTTTAGGATCATACTTGAGACACCATGTCTTACTGGAAATCGGATGCAGTCACACTTTAGCACAGTTGCCCTTTTTGAATGTTCCAAAAAAGTTAACAGCTGCAGCTGGGCCTGCCAAGGGATGCTTTAGTGACACAAAAAGCCTTTCATTCTAATTCTCAATGCCATGTGTGGTCCTTGGGTTCTACTGCTATTCTTGAAAATTGCTGCTTCTTTGGAGTCCTTGTTAACAACATGGAGATTGTGCTGGGGCTGGAGCTCAATTGTAGAGTGCTCACTGAGTATACATGAGGCCCTGGTTTGATCTTTAGCATCACAAACTAGCAGATACCTTCTCTAATACTTAAATGATTGTGTGCACAGAGATGTAGATTAGTACACTATCTACCTTTGTGCTCTTCTAGATGGAAGGAGAATGCCTAAGTTTGATGCAAGTCAACATTAATTAAATAAGTGACATAAAGTGTCTTAGATTTCAGTGTTGTATCTTTCTGATTTCAAGTTTCACTTCAAGTGGCACTGTGGCTCAAGTGATTCAGCTTGAGCTGAATCTGAGGAACAGCGCCTAGGCCCAGAGTTCAAGCCCCATGAACAAAAAAAAAAAAAAAAAAAAAAAAAAAAAAATCAAATTTCATCCTGATTCAGGTTTCTTTAATCTCATTTCTTAAAGGAAAAAGAAACTTAGGGAGATAAAAGGCATATTTTAAGGCATATGCTTCATGGATATTGATTTACTCATGTTGTGTTCCTTAGTGGTACAAATAAAAAGGATGTCAAGCTAACTTAGAAGTTAGCAGGAGCTTTTCTTCTTAGGGTTCTGTGTAAGTATTAGGACATCATGGTGGTCTTTTATGAAAGTTACATTTTTGGACTTACCCTCATGTTCTTTTACTTCAACATAGTAGATTGTTTTCTAATTCCCTCCTACCTAGTGATATAGATTTTTTTTTTTTTTTACTATGTGCCAATCAAAAAGCAAGTAGATTTCTTTTTTATTTTTCTTTTTACAACATGTATGAGACCAAGCGTCCCTGGCTGCTACAGAGGTATAACAGACAGGTATAGTTAAGAAACAACCTTAATTTAAGCAGGGGGAACGACAACACAGCACTTAGCAGCTATATTGTAGTCTAAATTCTGCTGAAAATTCTTTCCAGTTGCTTTATGTAGTCACAACTCTTTTTTTTTTGGGGGGGGGTCCCGGTTGTGAGGCTAAACTCTGGGCCTGGGTGCTATCCCTCAGCTCTTCAGCTCAAGGCTAGCGCTCTACCACTTGAGCCACAGCGCCACTTTCGGCTTTTTTCTTTTTTCTTATGTGGTGCTGAGGAATCGAACCCAGGCCCTCATGCATGCAAGGCAAATGCTCTACCACTGAGCCACCTTCCCAGCCCGCAAGTAGATGTGTTAATATTTAGATTAGATATATTTAACATAATAAATGCTAATCCTTATTTTAAATTATAGTTTTAATTGATGGGGACAATAACTATATGTTATTCATTTCAAACCATAGTTAATATTGTGATTAATTTTTGTGTTCTTTTACAGATCCACAAATATTATTTAGTTCCTGATAGGTCCTTAGCAATATCTACATGTCATACAACTTTTTTTTCTTGCAGTGGTGGGAATAGAATCCAGGGCCTCAAGCATACTGGTTAAGTGTTGTACCACTGAGCTAAATGCTAAGCCCAATACTTCTTCTTAGAACAATAAAAATTGAAAATCAGCCAGGTGCCAGTTGGCTCACACCTGTCTCCTAGCTACTCAGGAGGTTGAGATCTAAGGTTCACGGTTCAAAGCTAATCCAGGAAGGAAAAGTCTGTGAGACTCTTATCTCCAACTAACCACCAGAAAACCGGAAGTGGCGCTGTGGCTCAAGGGCAGTGCACTAGCCTTGAGCTGAAGAGCTGAGGGATAGCACCCAGGCCCAGAGTTCAAGTCCTATGACCGGCAAAAAAAGAAAGAAAGAAGTTAGAAATCAGTCAACAAAGTTCTTGTTAACTTCTGGGATAAATCAAGAGGACATATATAAAGACATCACTACTAAGCAACATGCAACATTATATAGAATCTGTGCCTGGTCATCTTACAACACTATGGTAATCATGCCTTCAGCTGCTGGAGATGACTTAGCCTTCAACTAAATGCTCCCAGAATTATCTAATGTTATAGATAGCCTTTATTACTGTGACAAAATACCTGAGAAAAACAATTTAAAAGAAGAAAGATTTAGAGGTCTCAATCTGTGGTCTCTGGTTCCAATGTTCTTGGCCAATGGGAATCAGTACATCATGGCAGAAGGCATAGCAGAGGAGAACTACTCATCTTACATGCGCCAGGAAGCCAAGAGAGGGATAGAGAGAGACCAACAGGAAGGAGTCAGTGACAAGATGTGTCCTTCAAAGACATACTCCCAGTGACCTACTTCTTTCAACAGGGCCCCCTCCTAATAGCCAATTGAGCTATGAATTCATTAATGGATTAATTCATTGAGGAAGTTAGAACCATCATGATTCAACTCCCTCTCAAAAGCCCATCAGCTGACAACTCAGCTTGGTCTTAAGGGGACATTTTTAGGTTTAAATCATAATACTACTGTTTATCTGAAAGTAGGCTATATCATGACTGGTTGATTAGAGATGGGTAGTAGAGACTCAAGGCTCCTATCTTTGAAATAGGGTAACTAAGAGGGAGTCTGTCAGCTTGAGAGCATCTTGTAGCTCACTTGAACTTCAACAACTTAACTCTTCCATCTAGATCTTATCTTCCTTATACGCACTGATCCAATGGCCCCTTACATCATATTTTCTGCATGCAAATCTCTGCTTCTGGGTCTTTCTGGGGGAGCTCAGTCACACTAGCACCAAATACTTCTATAATAAAATCAAAAGGCCCAAGTTTTGGTCTTATTACCATCACTATATTTGTCATCAGTCACCTTTCTCTGTAATTTTTAGAAATGCTCAACTAGAGCGCCAAATTAACTTATACAGTGGACCCCTGGTATACACAGGTATATGGTTTCAAAGCCATGAACGCTCAGGATGTAGACAGTCAATGCTCTAAAATTACTCAATTACCTATACATTTATCCATTCTCTATTTACAGTGGGTCTGAGTAGCCATAACTCGAAAGCACATGGGAAAATAATTTTTGTACACATTAGTACTGCTTCCAAAAACTAGAGTTCATCTCCTGTTCTTTATCTGAAATACTGTAGATATTTGATTCAATTTTCTCCTAAAGCCACCAACTTCCACCAAAGCCATACTGCCTTCCAACAAATCTCAATTTTTGCTTCATCACTTAAATTAAGCACATTAACTTTTACTTTGATTTTAGAGGTGGCCCTTGCTTTGGGAGGGAGAGTCTCAGCAGATCATACAGTGCTTTAAACACAACTAATGATAATGATTGACTGGCTGGGAGCTAGTCTGCCTCAACTGGGCTGTAGAATGTATACAGTTATTTAATTTTTTTTCCTTTTTTTAAATTGTGAAAATACCATACAGAGGGGTTACAATTACATGGGCAAGGTAATGAGTACATTTCTTATCAAGCATTGTTGCCTCCTCCTTCGTAATTTAAATTTTTTTGTTTTTGAAATTTCTTCTGATTCTCTTCATCTTCTTTATTTATTTATGTACCATGTTTGCTCAAACCATGATACATTAAATGTGCAAATGAGATAAGCTTCCTATACCTCTAAAAGTCTGCTATGTCACAATAAATATTTCTCTTCTACAAATTGTAATTACTATCAACTAAAAAGAATATAAGCTCAAAACGGGCTCATGCCTATAATTCTAGCTACTCAGGAGGCTGAAATCTGAGAATCGCGGTTCAAAGCCAGTCCAGGCAGGAAAAGTCTGTGAGACTCTTATCTCCAATAAACCACCAGAAAACTGGAAGTGGCACTGTGGCTCAAGTGATAGAGCACTAGAAGCTGAAGAGCTGAAGGACATCACCTAGGCCCAGAGTTAAAGTTCTATGACCAACTCCTACCCCCCCCCCTCAAAAAAAAACAAAAACAAAAACCAACAATGATTTAGATTCAGTTTCCTAAATCAATTCCTAATTTGCTTGCTAATAGGGAATCCCTCTCTCCCCCCTCACACACACCGGCCACCAATATTCATTTGACAAAAGAAGAAGCTATTGTAAATCATCTCTATTCTGAGTTTGGTTCCATAGCTTTCAGCCTAGTTCTTTTCTCTGTCCATCAAAGAAGCAGGTAAATCTATTCAAATACTGCATCACCATCTAAACCCAGGTCAATGGCCTCATAGATGGTGGATAGAACCATCTGGAATCAAATATTTCAGAATCAAACAATACTTCATTAGTATTCTTTTTTTTCTTTTTGTCAGTCATGGGGCTTGAACTCTGGGCCTGGGAGCTGTCCCTCAGCTCTTCAGGTCAAGGCTAGCACTCTACCACTTAAGCCACAGCACCACTTCTGTCCTTTTCTGTTTATGTGGTGCTGAGGAATCGAATCCAGGGCCTCATGCATGTGAGGCAAGCACTCTACCAATGAGCCACCTTCCTAGGCTTTCATTAGTATTCTTAAACTGAATTTTAAAAGGAAGAAGGGACTCCTTTAAATAATTTAGTAAAGATAATATACAATTGTAACAAATTTGCTAAGTGAAATATAGTTGACTATGATATACAACTTCCCTACTTAAAACTCAAGTCCTTGGCATCAAAGACAACATCATAATCCTTTGAGATTATTATTTATTTATTTATTTAGTCTGTTTGCCAGTACTGGGGACTTAAGCTCTTGCTCAATCTTTTCACTCATGTTCACTGCTAGTAGTCTACCACCCGAGCCACACCTCCACTTATGACTTTTTCTGGTTAGCTGGTAATAAGAGTCTCAGATTTGTTTGCCTGTGCTGGCTCTGAACCTTGATTCCCAGATTTTAGCCTCCTGAGTAGCTGGGATTATAGGCAAGAGTCTACCAGTACATGGCTTAGGTTACTGTTCCTGATGTACATATTGTTTAAACAATTGCAATAGTTACATTAACAATCTTCTTGATAGGTTCCATAAGATAATTTCAACTCTGTCTGAAAGTGGCATATTAGCAGCTATTGCTATTACCATCAGGGCATACTGGCTATGGTAAATTATTTTTGTTTGTTTTTATTTAAGAATAGGCCCTTGTTTTATAAAAGCAAAGATATGGGGAAATTTGTTCTCTCTTGACTGTTTCTTTACATATTCTATTCCTTCTGCCTGGAACACTTCTCCAGGACTTCATCTGGTTAGTTTCTATCACTATTCACATGCTCAAAATCTCAGCCAAGACATTATAACCTCTGGGGCTTTACTGATGCCCTAGCATAGGTGAGGAACCATCTATAGACTTCCACAATGCCTGTTTTGTTCCTAAAGGGAAATAATTTATCTGTCTTCTCCCACTGACTAACCTGGGCAACTGAAGGTCAGGATGATGGATCTCAGCTCTGGGCCTTAGTATCTACCACAATGTCTGCTGCATAAAATGGCTCAATATCTGGCAAATAAACTAATGATGATGAAAATACCTGGTAATCCTTTCAAGCCCCAAAGACATTTTTAGAGCAGCTTTGCTCATCCCACAGAAAAACCAATGTCTTAGAGACAAATGTTGGGGAGAAAGAAAGGATTTATTCATTCTGTGGCCAAAGAGTAGTATATAGAGAGGTTTGCTTACAACCTAGCTTCTCTATGGGGCGGAGGGGCTACAGATACTGCTATAGGAATAGTGGGGGAAAGAAACTAATAAGAAAGAGGAATAGGGATAGTCATATATTTTCTCAGAATAAGCAGAGATATTCCTGCTCATTTTGTTTCTTTTAGGGACTGGTGTTTTGGCTCATGGCCACTGTTATGTATTTTCAGCCTTGAAGGAAGAAGAGAGAGACAGGCTAGTCTAGATCAATTTAACACTAAGCTTATTACAGTCCTGGACAAAACATTTCTCAAATGATCAACATGTCTCGATGCAGAATTAAGTTAAAGCAGTAAAGGGGAAGATTTCACATGATATCAACCTTCCCATGCTATAACAATTGCCTAACAGACATCTACAGGTCCAAGTGAAGAGTCAGTGTTTCCAGCAAAACTGATTATTGACTCCCTAAAAGTAACCTAGGCAACTATTATAACCTGGGTGACAGAGGTGCTATGTACAGCAAAGTTAGAGGTAAACTAACAATCTATAACCCAGACATAAGGCTCCCAAAGTTAGTGATCTTTACACCAACTCAGAGCAAATAAAGCTAAAGAGTTTCTTTAGATTGTTCCTTGGTAACACCAAGAGACAGAGAAATTCACAATGAAGGGGGTGTAATCCTGCTCAGACACACTGTCTGACTTCTGAGTAGGTTCTGGGGCTTACCAAGGGCATTTTATAAAACAAGTGTTTTTTTTGTCCCTTCAGTAACAAATGCATTAAGAAGCAAAGATATGTACTGTATCATAAGGCATCATCTTAAAATGTCACAATAAGCCAAACCTTTGTGAATCTCTTTTTCCCTCTTTATATACAAAAGTGTTTTAAAAGCTACATAAAAGAAAATAAGTTAAATGGGGAGAAATTAAAATAAATGCCACTGCTATCTTAGCAAAGTAACCATGGAGCTAGTAACACTAGTTCAAGCCTAACAGACAACTAGATATTGGAGTAATTTTTATACAACAGCATCAGTTTTATTCCCTCATTAAATTGTGAGAAAGATTAATCTTTCTACATTTTCCATAAGAATTTTACACAAAATCTCTTTTTAAATGATTGAGACATGCCAATGTTTCTGGCTGTTATGAAGAAACAATAGACATTTATTAAAATTAAGTATGTGGTTTTGGTTAATGCTGTGAGTTAATTAGGATAATCTGGACTGTGGTTTAGGGTTACCTAAGAATCAAGTGTGTGGGCTTTCTTTGCTCCATGTTACCATATCAACCTTACTTTTCTTCAGTGTACAGGGAAGGAAGACTTGAGTCAGAATGGGGAAAATGGTTCCTACAGTGGAAAAATATTTTAAAAATCCTTTCCAGCTCCACCTCACATTCTGAAGATGTTTGCCACTGCCTTCCCTATCACGTGTGAAGACTCTGCTCCTCATAGCCAGATTCTGATTGTTTTTTTCCCAATCTACTCATGGGAACCAGTGAGGCCATAAACATTAGAATAAAGACGTCCTAGAAAGTTTAATTTGTGACCCTGAGTGGGACTATTCATCTTTCAGTAGATGAAATCTTTTGTTTTCTTTGCAGTGCAACGGACTGAACCCAAAGCCTCGCCAGTGTTAGGCAAACACTCTGCATCTCCAGCTGGATAGATGGAGTCTTAATCCAAGCAAAACAAATTCTTGATTTTTCAGTTTCAGGAATCAACAGCACTGGTGGAAGAGGCTTTTGGGCCTTGGTTATGGCACTTCTACCTACTTAGAGGACTGATATGTTTCTATTTAGTAACAAACTTCTTTCTTCTATAAAAATGTATGGAAGATTGTGGCCCGTGAAAGATTTCATCTAGGGCTGGGAAGGTGGCTAAGTGGTAGAGCGCTTGCCTTGCATGCATGAGGCCCTGGGTTCGATTCCTCAGCACCACATAAGCAAAAAGAAAAAAGCCAGAAAGGGCGCTGTGGCCCAAGTGGTAGAGCGCTAGCCTTGAGCTGAAGAGCTGAGGGACAGCGCCCAGGCCCAGAGTTCAGGCTCCATGACCGGACCCCCCCCCCCAAAAAAAAAAAGATTTCATCTAATACTTTGAGAAAAATCACAATTACAAAAGATATTAGAGCTAATCTTGCCTTCAAATTCCTTTTTTGGGGGGAGAGGGGGGTTGGTAATGGGGCTTGAACTCTGGGCCTGAGCGCTGTCCCTCAGTTCTTCAGCTCAAGGCTGGTGCTCTACCCCTTGAGCCACAGGGCCACTTCCAGTTTTCTGGTGATTTACTGGGGGTAAGAATCTCACAAACTTTCCTGACCAGGCTGGCTTTGAACTGCAATCCTCAGATCTCAGCTTCCTGAGTAGCTAGGATTACAGGCATGAGCCAACAGCATCCAGCTTCAAATACCTTATATTATCTGAAGCTATCAAAAATTTATATGGTTACACAACCTCTTACTCTTCAAATCAGAGTAAAAGAAAAGCAGCTTTGAATCCAACAGACTGCTCAACTAAAATTGTTCAGAAAAAAAAAATTTCAATCAAGTTCAGACAAGCCATTTTGGTGGTTATTTAGATGCTATAATGGATTCATACTAGGCTTTCTTGTCCCTTTCCAAAACTGTTTACAATTACCCCTCCTTCCCTGGAGGTTTTGGAATGAGTCATCAACTTCTCCTTTTCAAGCACAGTATTAAATCAGGCTACAGTCTGGAACCAAACCTTTGTTTCTTGCATGTCATCAGCTGTAGTGGAAAGTAGAAATTGAGTGGGCAAGCCTCCTCTCCAGTATGACAGAGGCAGGACATCGGGCCCATACTTCTGCTGTCATTCACTGTTAGTACAAATTTAAAAACTCATTTGTAAGGGTTGAATGCTAAAATAGGAAACACTAATTTAAACTTTTTTTTGAAAATTTGTCATTTATTTTGAGAAGCAATACTTCTGCTGAGCTCAAAAAGTTTATTTTTGGTGGGGGAGCCAAGAGGGGTGGTCGGTCATGAGACTTGAACTCTGGACCTGAGCACTGTTCCTCAGGTCTTCAGCTCAAGGCTAGTGCTCTACCCCTAGAACCACAGTGCCACTTCCGGTTTTCTGGTGATTTACTGGAGATAAGAGTCTCACGGACTTTTCTGCCCAGGCTGGTTTTGAACTGATATCCTCAGATCTCAGCCTCCTGAGTAGCTAATATTATAGGCATGAGCCTCTGGCACTCAGCTCAAAAAGTTTAAAAGAGGGGCTGGGAAGGTGGCTCAGTGGTAGAGCGCTTGCCTTGCATGCCTGAGGCCCTGGGTTCGATTCCTCAGCACCACATAAGCAGAAAGAAAAAAGCCGGAAGTGGCGCTGTGGCTCAAGTGGTAGAGTGCTAGCCTTGAGCTGAAGAGCTGAGGGACAGCGCCCAGGCCCAGAGTTCAGGCCCCATTACCGGACCCAAAATAAACCAAAAAACAAAAATAACCAAAAACGTTTAAAAGAACTTCTTTTAAATCTCAATATTATGTCAGATACTTCTAGAGGATATCCACACACAAAAATAAAGTGTTTTTCAAATTCCAGCCTTAAGAAATTAAAGATGCTTTCAGTCCATTTTTAATTTCAGAGAGCAGCAATTTATGAATACAAAAATACATAATTATAATAATGGGTACCATTAGTGCCATGCTATTATGAAAATCAAACTTTTATTAAAGAATAACGAGATGGCATATGTCAAAGAACCAAGCATCATTCATGGATTTTTTTGTCTATTGAATGATACTGTTACTCTGCCTCTGTGCTAGGGGCTGGGGATGCAGCAAGAGAAAAAGCATGCCAAGATCTCTATCATGCAAGAGCTTCTGTTGTAAGGAGCATGGGGTGAAACAGATTGTAAACAAAAGACACTAACAAATATATAATAAGTTCCAGAGTGAAATGGATCCAAGAAATATGTCAAGAGGTGACCAGCATGTACAGCAGGAAGGAAGTTGCAACTCAAATAAGACCATCAAAAAAGCCATTTGACCTCTTGTTTCCGTATCTTGGGGTTCATTTCACTTAGCACCATCTTATATGGACATATATATATATATATATATATGTATATATATATATATATATATATATATATAGTTGTTGTTTTTAAAGTACTATGTGGTTTTTTTTTTGTTTCTTTTGTATGTTCTTCCCCCTATGGTATAGCCCCTGTTGTCACTGTATTTGATTTTGGTACTCTGCATCTTGTATATACATTTGTCTAATTTGGGGAGGGGAAGGGGAATAACAAAACGCTGAAACAAAGACACAGGATGACCCATTGCAACAATGATACCCAGAAGATAGCATATTGGAAATAAACTTTACAACTTGTGGTGGGGGGAGTAAGAAAGGTGGGGGAGGAAAGAGATAGTGGGAGAACAGCAAGGGAGGGGGAACAATCCTCGAAAAGAAATGTACTTATTGCCTTACTCATGTAACTGTAACCTCTCTGTACAGCATCTTTACAATAATTTTTTTAAGGGCTGGGAAGGTGGCTCAGTGGTAGAGTGCTTGCCTTGCATGCCCGAGGCCCTGGGTTTGATTCCTCAGCACCACATAAGAAAAAAGCCGGAAGTGGCGCTGTGGCTCAAGTGGAAGAGGGCTGAGGGACAGCGCCCAGGCCCCGAGTTCAGGCCCCACGACCGGACAAAAAAAAAAAAAAAACAATAATTTTTTTAAATAAAAAAAGCCATTTGAATGAGACCATGAAGGAGATGTGACTTGGGAAAAGACTGCAGGCAGAAAGAAACACAAGTACCAGGACCCTGAAGCAGCAATGTCCAGGGTGTTCTGCTATCAACTCATAGAAGTAAGTTTGTGATGGGGATGACAGCCTGCATAAGGTCATATAGAGCTTAGTTAAGACATTGTCTTTTACTTTGAGAGACATGAGAATATTCTGAATAGGAAAGTGGCTTAAGCCTTTAAGCAGCCTATTTTCTTGTTGTGTTGCAAATAAATTTAAGAAAGGCAGGAAAGGGGCTGGGAAGGTGGCTCCATGGTAGAGTGCTTGCCTCTCATGTATGAGGCCCTGGGTTCCATTCTTCAGCACCACATAAGCAGAAAAAGCCGGAAGTGGCACTGTGGCTTAAGTGGTAGAGCACTAGCCTTGAGCTGAAGAACTGAGGGACAGTGCCCAGGCCCAGATTTCAGGCCCTGCACCAACCCCCCCAAAAAAGGCCAGGAAAGAAGTAGTCAGATACTAGGTATTTACTTAGTTTAACTCTAAATTCTTTTTTTGTTTGTTTGTTTGCTGGTCCTGGGGCTTGCACTCAGGGCCTACATGCTATCCCTCAGCTTTTTTCCTCTACCACTTGAGCAATGGCTTTTGTTTGGTTTTGTAGTCACCTGAAGATAAGAGTCTCATTAACTTTACTGCCTGGGCTGGCTCCGAACTGAGATCTTAAAATCTAACCTCCTGAGTGGCTAGGATTACAGGCTTGAGCCACTTATACCAGCTACTTTTTTATTCTTGGAATAATCCCTTGTATCTGAGGATCTCGGTTCAAAGCCAGCTTGGGCAGGAAAGTCCATGAGACTCTTATCTCCAATAAACCACCAGAAAACAGAAAGTGGCGCTGTGGCTCAAGTGGTGGAGAGCTAGTCTTGAGCTGAAGAGCGGAGGGACAGCGCCCAGGCCCAGAGTTCAAGTCCCACAACTGAAAAAAGAAAAGAAAAGAAAAGGACACCACTGAGTGAAAAGTCTAGAAGAAGAAAGATATGTTTAAAAAATAGTGAAGAACTTGAATAGACATTTCTCCAACAAAGATATATAATTAAATTACCAAAAAAAAAAAACACATGAAAGATACCTGCTAGGGTTTGAAGATCTTTGTCATCCCCACCTGCTAAGTTTATAAAATTAAATTTGCTCCTCAGAGCAGTGGTGTAGGGAGTGGGACATCTGGAAGTCCTCTTGAATGAGATCAGTGCTCTTGTAAAAGATGTTTGAGGGAGCCCATTTGTCCTAGGCCATGTGACCACACAGAAATCTTCATCTGTAAAGAGCTAGCTCTCAACCAGTTAGGTGGCTCAAACCTGTAAATCTTAGCTACTCAGAAGGCTGAGATCTGAGCATTGAGGATTGAGGTTCAAAGCCAGCCCAGGCAGGAAAGTCCTTGAGACTCTTATCTCAAATTACTAACAGAAAAAGCTGGAAATGGTCATTTGGATCAAGTGATAGAGTGCTAGCATTGAGCAAAAGGAGCTTAGAGACAGCATGCAGGCCCCAGGAATGGCATAAAAAATTCAAACAAAACAGAAGCCCTCATCAGACACCAAATCTGTTGGCACCTTGATCTGGACTTCCTAGCCTCTAAACCCGCATACCTAGTCATAGGTGTTTTGTTACAACAGCCAGAATGCAGAAAGTCAATGCCTGTTTCGTCTCAACAGTAACTACTTGTATTCAGTTTAGTTCTGACAGTAATGATTAGAATTAGTGCAGACCTCCCTGCAGGAAAGGACACAGTCCCAAGAGACCACCTTTACTGCAGACCCAGCCACATATCAGGGCTCCCTAAGCCACCCACACTTTTCATTAACTAGCAACAAATTCAGTGGGTTCTATGACCCGTTTCATGTTTGATAATTCACTGGAATGATTGACAGTATTCAAGAAAAGATGCGTGACTACAGTTGAAAGAATCTTGATCAGCCTAAAGAATAGTTCTGGATATGCAGTACAGCCCACTGAGTCTGTTTTGGCTGCTAGAATAGTCTCTCTAAAGACACTGGGAGGAATTGTCTGAATATTATTTTCAATCCAATTATATTAATCTTGTGCCACATAAACTTTAAAAGTATGGTTAATGAGCCTGTTTCTTAAAATTTAGAAAGGACTTCACCAAATTTTTATATTTTAACAAGATGTGAATTGAATCTCATGTTTGTTTGTTTTTGTTTTGTTTTGGTTTGGTTTTTTCAAGCCAGTCCTGGGCTTGAACTCAGGACCTAGGCTCTGTCCCTGAGCCTCTCTGTGCTCAAGACTAGAATTCTCCCATTTGAGACACAGGGCCACTCTGGCTTTTTCTATTTATGTGGTTCTGAGGAATCAAACCTAGGGCTTCATGTATGCTAGCAAAACTCTACCACTAAGCCACATTCCCAGCCCATGAACTATGTTTTGATCATACCTTTATCAGGTTATGATAACAGAATGGGGTATTTGATATTTCTTCCTCTTCTTCTACCTCCTCCTCCTTATCCTCCTCCTCCTCCTCCTCCTCCTCCTCCTCCTCCTCCTCTTCCTCCTCCTTTTCCTCCTCCTCCTCCTCCTCCTCCTCCTGCTATGCTGCTCCTGGGTCTTGAATTCAGGGCCTGGGTGCTATCACTGAGATTCTTTTTTTTTCCCCCAAGGCTAGAGCTCTACCACTTGAGCCATAAAGCCATTTCCAGCCTTTTCTGAGTAGTTCATTGGAGGTAAGAGTCTCATGGACTTTCCTGCCCAGACTGGCTTCCATCCATGATCCTCAAATCTCAGCCTCCTGAGTAGCTAGGGTTATAGGCATGAGCCTGACTTTCTTTATATGTCAAGGAAATGCTCCAAAATGTCAATTGCTATACACCTAAATTAACCTCTCAAGATATCAAGGTATATTACCTCAATTCCATATATGATATTTAATGTTTGTCAGAGAATTTTCTGAGAGTTTTATTTCTACAAGCATGAATATTACATTGCTAATTTACTCAAATAGTACTGTATTACTTACCTTTGTAGCCCAAATAACAACATATAGTATTAGCTACACATTTTTCTGTTTGTATTTTTGTGCAGAATCTCTCTCTCTCTCTCTCTCTCTCTCTCTCTCTCTCTCTCTCTCTCTCTCTCTCTCTCTCTCTCTCTGCCTGAATTCTAGGCCTGGGTGCTGTCCCTCAGCTCTTCAGCTCAAGGATAGCACTCTACCACTTGAGCCACAGAGCCACTTCCAGCCTTTTCTGCTTATGTGGTGCTGAGGAATCAAACCCAGGGCCTCATTCATATATGCAAGGCAAGCACTCTACCACTGAGCTTCCTTCCCAGCCCTGCAGAATTCTCTTTAGAAACATTTTATGTAAACCATTTTATTAATAATAGTATAAGGGGGTTTCATTATGATAATTCCAAACATACATACAGTGTACTGGGAACAGGTCCACATCCTCTCCTGTATCACCTAGGGCTTCAAGCATGCAAAACAAACACTCTACCTCTGAGCCACCTTCCCAGCCCCAGCAAAACAAAAGTAAAAGTAAGAAAAACAACTGGGAGTGTGGCTCAAATGGTAGACTGAGGCCCTGAGTTTAATTCCCAGTACTATATATGTTATATATACTGCATAAATTATATATATGAAAGAATGGCCATATAGGAATATGATAATAATGCACATTTTGGCAAAGAAAAAACTAAGCATTAAATATGATGAGTTTTATGCTCATGTAGCAAGTGTAAGGCCTTGAGTACAAACCCCAGTTCCGGGAGGAAATAAAGAATAATCTAAATTTGAGACCAGCTTGGACTACACAATGAGACTCTGTCTCATAAAATCAAGGGTTGAAGCCAGGTGCTGGTGATCACGCCTGTGATCCTAGCTACTCAGGAGGCTGAGATATGAGCATCACGGTTCAAAGCCAGGCAGGAAAGTCCTTGAGACTCTTATCTCTGATAAACTCCTCAGAAAACCAAAGTGGTGCTGTGACTCAAGTGGTAGAGCACTAGCCTTGAGCTGAAGAGCTGAGGGACAGCAGCCAGGCCCAGAGTTCAAGCCCCACGACCAACAAAATTAAATTAAAATTAAATTAAGGGTTGAGAATTAGCAAAGTAGTAGAACATTTGCCTAGCCCTTGCAAGAGAGGAAGAAGTAGAGGAGAAGGTGGGGAGGGGAGGAGAAATAGAAGAGTACAGTAAGGATCTGGGACCACAGACAGAACAGCAAATCAGAACAACAACAACAAAAATTCCAGGAGCTGATTTAAACTTATTTAAGAATCTCTATATAATAGAGACAGCATTTCAAATGAGAAAGGGATGAATTATTTCTTATCTTTTTTGGGGGGGGGGTCCAGTCATGGGGCCTGAACTCTGGGCCTGGGCACTGTCCCTCAGCTCTTCAGCTCAAGGCTAGCACTCTACTACTTGAGCCACAGCGCCACTTCCGGCTTTTTTCTTTTTGCTTATGAGGAATTGAACCCAGGGCCTCAGGCATGCAAGGCAAGCGCTCTACCACTGAGCCACCTTCCAGCCGGAATTGTTTCTTATCTGTTGGGATAATTGCCTAAACAATTGGAAATGTAGAGTTCTGCTTCAGAGCAGGTGCAAGTTAGATGGCTATGATGGCAAAGATCTGTAATCCCAATTCAGTTCAGTGAGAAAGATCACAAGTTCCAGGCTACCAGCCTGGGTTACATAATGAGACTTTGTCTCTAAATAAATAAAGAAAAAGTAAAATGAAAAACTGAATCATAAACATATATGTGTACTTTGATCTAGAAATTCTAATTGAAAAAATTTGTCCTAGGCAATTAACAGCTGTTTGTACAAAAATTTATTTGTAGGGTCATCACCAATGAACTGTTTGTAAAAGTTAAAAAAAAGAAGCTGGGTTCTGATGGCTCACACCTGTAATCCTAGCTACTTACTAGGCTGAGATCTGAGGCTCACAGTTCAAACCCAGCCCAGGCAGGAAAGTTCCTGAGACTCTTATCTCCAATTAACCACCTGAAAACCGGAAGTGGCACTGTGGCTCAAGCCGTAGACTGCTAGCCTTTTTTTTTTTTTTTTTTTGGGTCCGGTCGTGGGGCCTGAACTCTGGACCTGGGCACTGTCCCTCAGCTCTTCAGCTCAAGGCTAGCGCTCTACCACCTGAGCCACAGCGCCACTTCCGGCTTTTTGCTTATGTGGTGCTGAGGAATCGAACCCAGGGCATCATGCATGCAAGTCAAGCACTCTACCACTGAGCCACCTTCCCAGCCCCATAGACTGCTAGCCTTGAGCTGAAGAGCTGAGGGACAGGACCCAGGCCCAGAGTTCAGGCTCCACATGGGACAAAAAAAAAAAGTTAAAAAAAAGGAAACAATGTATATGTGTGTATACATATATACACACACACACATATATACTACACACACACACACACACACACACACACACACACACACACACACACACACACACACACATATATAGTCAGTTGTGGGGCTACACACACACACACACACACACACACACACACATATATAGTCAGTTGTGGGGCTTGAACTCAGGGCTTGGGCACTGTCCCTGAGCTCTTTCACCCAATGCTAGCACTATACCACTTTGAACCACAATGTCACTTTCATATTTTTTTTTTGTTTTTGTTTTTGTTGGTCATGGAGCTTGAACTCTGAGCCTGGACGCTGTCCCTGACCTCCTCAGATCAAGGCGAGTGCCGTACCACTTGAGCTACAGGGCCGCTTCCGGTTTCCTGGTGTTTAATTGGAGATAAGAGTCTCATGGACTGGGGCTGGGAAGGTGGCTCAGTGGTAGAGCGCTTGCCTTGAATGCCTGAGGCCCTGGGTTCCATTTCTTAGCACCACATAAGCAGAAAAAAAAAAAAAAGTGGGAAGTGGTGCTGTGGCTCAAGTGGTAGAGTGCTAACCTTAAGTTGAAGAGCTGAGGGACAGTGCCCAGGCCCAAAAAAAAGAGTCTCATGGACTTTCCTTGCCTAGCCTGGCTTTGAACCGTGATTCTCAGATCTCAGCCTCCTGAATAGCTAGGATTATAGGTGTGAGCCACCAATGTCCAACCAGAAACAATATATTTAATAGGATGGTATTGATTAACTAAGCCTTGATTTAGTATACTACAAAATGTTAAACATATCTATCAAATGATATCTTTTTTTTTTTTTTTTTTGTCAGTCGTGGGGCCTGCACTCTGGGACTGGGCTCTGTCCCTCAGCTCTTCAGCTCAAGGCTAGTGCTCTACCACTTGAGCCATAGCACCATTTTCATTTTTTTCTGCATATGTGGTGCTGAGGAATCGAACCCAGGGCCTCTTGCATGCAAGGCAAGCACTCTACCACTGAGCCACTTTCCCAGCCCCTCAAATGATATCTTAATGATATGTTTATTGATATTAACAGTATTTACTACGTAGTTTAAATTCTGAAGGGATATCTGCATTTTTATAAAATACAAATGTTACCCAGACTATTTTGGCAATACTCTACATGGAAAAAAGCAACCATGATATCTGGTGCATGGATTATAGTTACATTTTTTTTATATTTATCTTATTTGTTCTTTTATTTTTTAGTTCTATAATAAAAATGAATTTGCCTGTAATCCTAGCTACTCAGGAGGCTAAGCTCTGAGATCAAGGTTCAAAGACAGCCCAGGCAGGAAAGTTAGTGAGATTCTTATCTGCAATTAACCACCAGAAAACTGGAAGTGGCACTGTGACTCAAGTGAGCTTAAGAGCTGAGGGACAGCGCCCAGGCCCAGAGTTCAAGCCTAATGACCAACCAAAATAAATAAATAAATAAATATGAATTTAACAAGAAATGATAGAACTCAGAAATCAGAAATGGAATAAATGGAGGAATAACTTAGAAAATAAAGAGAATTAAACTGGGTGTGTTGGTTCAAATCCGTAATCTTAAATTCTTGAGAGGTGGAATTCCAGGATTATAATGGAATGTAATTCCTATTGCTGGTATTTTTAATGTAGGTTTGTTTTTTTTTCTTCTAGTTCTAGGGCTTGAACTCTGGGCCTGGGCACTGTCCCTGAGCTTCTTTTGCTTAAGGCCAACACTCTAAGACTTGAGCCACAGCGCCATTTCTGGCTTTTCTGTTTATGTGGTACTAAGGACTTGAACCCTGGGCTTCATGAATGCAAGGCAAGCACTCTATTACCAAACCACATTCCCAGCTCTGCTGTAGCTTTTCAAATGTTTACATACACAAATAATATTATGTAACATTTGCCTAGAGTATTCAGTCCCACAGTGGAACAAGGAACCCCTGGATAAATCATCTAGCTTTACTTGCCTTGAGTCACTTGGTTTTTATTGACTCAAAAAACAAAAACAAAAATAAAACAAAAAACAAAAAAACCCCAAAACCAAACAACAACAACAAAAAACACTTTGGAGGTCAGTTAAGTAATATATTATTAATCCCTCACTAGCTTTGCTGTAGATGAAATCTTTTGCTTTTTAAAAACTTGAAGGCCACTTCTCTTGAAACCATTGACCATTTGGGCCAGTACAAGTTTTCTCTTTAACTTTTTTTTGGTCAGTCATGGGGTTTGAACCCTGGGCTTGGGTGCTGTCCCTGAGCTCTTCAGCTCAAGGCAAGCATTCTACCACTTGAGCCATAGCACCACTTCTGGTTTTCTAGTGGTTTATTGGAGATAAGAGTCTCACAGACTTTCGTGCCTGGCTGTCTTTGAACTGCGATCCTCAGATCTCAGCCTCCTGAGCCAGTACAAGTTTTCAATGGATGATTTTTTTTTTTTACATCAAGGGGCTTGAAAACTACCCCTCAAATCTTACTAATATCATCATTTTTTTAATTGTATTTTATTTTATTTGGGAACATACTGTACAGAGGGGCTACAATTACATGGGCAGGATAATGCATACTTTTCTTACCAAGCATTGCAGCCTCCTCCTTTGTTTACCCTTCACTTCCCTTCCCCGCCTCCCCCCTCCCCCCACCCAATTTTACCCCCCTCCCCCCACCCAATTGTACCGCCCTCCCCCGCCCACACCGACATTGTAAAGCTGGTTTTGACATGACATTTTGTACTTCTCATTGTTGCAACAGGTCCACCTGAATCCTTAAACGACTTGTTTGTCCCCATCTCCTCCACATGTTATACTGACATCAAATATAATGAAAGCGGGGGTTACACTGTGGGGGAGGGACATACAAAGCAACAAAGAAATAATCTTGTAAATGCGTTAGAAACACATGCATGAAAGAAACGAAAACATTAAAATACATATTTAAGGGTTCATTTTCCTAACATCACATTATCTGACCTTTTCCGCTTGACTCATACCTATACTAGATATTGCAAATAAGGGAAACCATGGGACCTATGCTTCTTTGGGCCTGGCTTACTTCACTTAATATAATTTTTTCCAAACCTTTCCATTTCCTAACAAATGGGGAAATGTCATTCTTTCTGATGGAGGCATAGAATTCCATTGTGTATATATACCACATTTTCTTGATCCATTCATCTACTGAGGGGCATCTGGGTTGGTTCCATATCTTAGCTATGGTAAATAATGCTGCAATAAACATAGTTGTGCTGGTAGCTTTAGTGTGGTCTTGTTTGTAATAATATCATCATTTTTAAACATGCCTCTTATGAAGAGCCATAAAGATTGATTACACAAGTCAGAATACTGATTACTTCATCTCTACTCATCTTTCCCCATGACTTAAATCACCCTATCCCATAAATATCTTTAAACTTTATCCTTATGAGGTTGAATATGAGACCAGTTTTCCTGTCTCTTGGCTACCTGATGAATAAAATCTCTTCTGCACAACTCATTGTTACAGTGATCTGCATACTATTCAACAGGCACGGAGCCTTGTTTGGGAATGGTAGTGTGCTGTACATGTTTGTGACATAGGAGCATATCTCCTAGCTGCATAGTAGATGTGCCATCTAGGTATAAGACATACAAGCATGGGATAACATTAATCAACATGGATTGTATTCATAAACTAACTTATCAAACATAACTTCTTTGTATAACTACTTAAACATAATGTTTTAAAATGCAAAAAAATAAAACCACTTAGTAAGCAAATAAATAAACAAAAAGAACACTCCATAATGTTTACATGACAATGTCATCTGACCATGCATTTCTCAGATGCATGTCTGTCTCTCCTTCTCTCCCATCCCATCTCATTCAGGTCTTGGACACAATTCCAGAGCTTTTTTGCTCAAAGCTAGCATTCTACCATTTGAGCCAGAACTCCACTTGCTGCTCTTTGGTAGTTAATTAGAGCTGAGAGCCTCACAGACTTTTCTGCTCAGGCTGTTTTTGAACCTTGATCCTCAGATCTCAGCCTCTTGAGTAGCTTGGATTACAGGTGTGAGCATAAGGCACCAGCTCTCTCTCTTCCTCTCTTTGTCTCTCTCTTTCACTCAATCTCTCTTTTTTTGGGGGGGGGGGAGAGGTCCAGTCATGGGGCCTGAACTCTGGGCCTGGGCCTTGTCCCTCAGCTCTTCAGCTCAAGGCTAGCACTCTACCACTTGAGCCACAGCACCACTTCCGGCTTTTTTCTTTTTGCTTAGCTGGTGCTGAGGAATCGAACTCAGGGCCTCAGGCATGCAAGGCAAGTGCCCTACCACTGAGCCACCTTCCCAGTCCCTCTTTCTCTCTTTAAAAACACAAATAGCATAGATTTTATTTCACTCTTTTAAATGAGAGACAAAGGAGATCCAAAAAGCAAATATGCAGTGCTGTTAGGAATGTTAAAATATCTACAGTAAAACAATCTACCCTACCTCTTTTTTTGGGGGGGGGGTCAGTTATGGGGCTTGAACTCTGGGCCTGAACACTGTCCCTGAGCAGTTCAGCTCAAGGCAAACACTCTACCACTTAAGCCACAACAGCACTTCTGGTTTTCTGGTGGTTAATTGGAGATGAGTCTCATGGACTTTCCTGCCCAGGTTGGCTTTGAATCATGATCCTCAGATCTCAGCCTCCTGAGTAGTTTAGGATTACAGGCATGAGCCATCTGTGCCTGGCTTACCCTGCCTCTTAATATGACCTTATCAGCCATTAAGTTTCAGCAATTGAATTTCATAGACACATTCAAAGTTCAACTATAACTAAGTCCTTTGTATTTTGCTCTGGATATCAAGGACACTACTTAGAGAACACTGCTGGCATTTCATAGCAAATAGTAAAGAAGCTTTAATTCTACTTTCTCTTGAAAAGTGAAATAAAATCCTGAAAACATGTATTCATACTTCACATTTAACATAGTTATTATTGGCTACATTGTTGACATCTTTACTCTTAGAATAAATAATAAGCCAAGTGACTAAAACAAGTGAATAGAACATTGAGTTGTTTTTTTTTTTTTTTCTTTGCTGGTCCTAGGGCTTGATCTCTGGGCCTGTACCTGAATGTCTTTTGCTCAAGGTTAGCACTATACCACTTGAGCCACAGTACCACTTTCGGCTTTTTGGTTTATTGGAGATAAGAGCCTCATGGACTTTCCTGCCCCAGCTGGCTTCAAAACACGATCTTCAGACTTCATCCTCCTGAGTACCTAGAATTATAGGCATGAGCCACCAGAGCCTGACTTGAGATTATTTATTTTTATTGTTTACATTTTTTTGCTGTTCCTAGGGTTTTAACTCAGGGCCTGGGCTCTGTTCCTGAGTCTCTCTGTGCTCAAGACTATCATTTGAGCCACAGCATCACTTCTGGCTTTTTCTGTTTATGTGGTACTGAGGAATCAAATCCAGGGCTTCATGCATGCTAGGTAAGCACCCTACTACCAAGCCACATTCCCAGCCCTTGAGATGATTTTTTTTTCAAAAAAAATTTATATTAACACAAATAACTTTCTAATTTACATCTTATTTGTGCAGCAAGATTATGAAGATGAACATTATAACAAAATTGTATGAAGGTTTTGCTGTTTCTGAGGGGTTGTCAACCTTTTATTATTATTATTTTTCCCTCTTGTCCTGGGGCTTTAACTCAGGGCCTGGGCACTGTCTTTGAGCTTCTTTTGCTCAAGGCTAGTATACTACCACTTGAGCCATAGCACCACTTCTACCCTTTTCTGTTTATGTGATACTGAAGAATGGAACCCAGACTGCATGCATGCAAGGCAAGCACTTTACCACAAAGTCACATTCCCAGCCCTCAACCTTTTAATGCTGAACTCACTATGTTTGGAAAAATCTCTGCTGTCATCATCCTTCTTAGTGTTTCTCTCTTGTTGTAAGCATCTTAATAGCCACTTTGATCAAATTATTTAGGAAAGTAGTGTAAAGATCACAGAAGGGAGAAAGAAAGGCATTTTCTGCCAGGTACCAGTGGTTCATGCCTGTAATCCTAGCTATTCGGAAGACTGAGATCTGAGGATCATGGTTCAAAGCCAGCCCAGGCAGGAAACTCCATGAGACTCTTATCTCTAATTAACCAGAAAACGAGAAGTGGTGCTGTGGCTCAAGTGGTAGAGCACTCTCCCTGAGCTGAAGAGGCTGAAGAGCTGAGGGACAGCACGACTGACAAAATCCTGAAGTCAAACCCAGGATTTACCCCTATGGCACAAGTCCCAACGTTGGTTCTACCCCATTCCTTCCTAGATGGGAGGTTTTTTATTTCAAAACATCTTGATAAAGAAGGTCTCCCCAGAAAGTCTCTCCCTTAAATGGCACTGGTTTAGCTGTCCTTAAGTGAACTTCTGGGACAAATCCCTAATTAAAACTTCATGTTTATGCACTGTATATTATTAATGTCATTATAACAGAATTCATCTTGGAAATGAGCAGGTGCAGTTTAAAAACTTATGTAATCACAGCCTGCCACTCCAAACTGTTCATCAGGAAGGGGTCTCACCTGTGGAAGGATCCCTTCCACTCTCAACCCATCAGCCTTAAATTGTCTCATTCCTCAGGGCCTTAGTGCAATAAACAAGTGCTACTCTCATACATGGTGTGTTTCTTTCAATTCATTGTTCAAGATACCAACAACCTAGAATGATCCTGAATAGCAACTAAGGCTCCACTGTCAGATAACACTAAGAAGCTCCCTTCTCCCCCTTCTGGGGATCAAACTCAGGCCTTAAGCATGCTAGGCACTTGGTGGGGTTTGGTTTTGTTTTATATGTATGTGTGCCAGTCCTTTGGGCTTGAACTCAGGGCCTGGGTGCTCTCCCTGAGTTGTTCTGCTCAAGGCTAACACTCCACCACCTGAGCCACAGCTCCACTTTTGGCTTTTTTGGTGGCTAATTGAGATAAGAGTCTCACAGGACTTTCATGTCCAAGCTGGCTTTGAAGTTCAATCCCCAGATCTCAGCCTTCCAGTAGCTAGGATTACAAGTGTGAGCCACTGGCTTTCAGCCTTGCTTGCTAGTTTTAAAGTGTCCAAAACATATGCAATTGCTAAGCCAGTGTTCTATCTCTTGAACCGCACTTCCAGCTCTAGTTTTCACTGGTTGTCTTTTTTTTCTTAATATATATTTTTTCTTGTAAAGATACTATACAGAGGGGTTACAGTTGTATGAGCAAGGTAATGAGTGCATTTCCTATCAAGCATTGTTACCCCTTCCTTTATTTTTCCCCTACTATCCTTTTCCTCCCCCCTTCACTGGTTATCTTTTGGAGATGGAGTCTAGCAAACTTGTCTGCCTCAGCTGGCTTCAAACCTTGATCCTCCTGATCTCAACCTCCCAAGTACCTGGGATTATAGGTATGAGCCACTGGTACCTGGCTTACAACATACGTCTGATTCTCAGTATTCCCCAACTTCAATCTTATCTTCTATCTTTCAATTGCTCTAGACAAATACTTTGGAATTTTCATTAATTGCTATTTATCTCTCATACATATTACATCCAATCCATCAAGACATTCAATTGACTCTTCACTCTAAAACTGACTACTTATTGTAATCACACCAGTGGCCTGCAGCATCAGCTCTGGCCTGAACTACTTCAGTAACTTCCTAAATAACTCCCAGCTTCTGGCTATAAACACACTTATTTGCTAATGAAAGTTAAAATAGTTTTTTTTTAAATTACAATTTAAAATTTTGGAAAACCAGAAAATATATCTATCCTATTATTCTCCATCCAAATTCCTCAGTGTTTACATTAATTTCCTATCCCACAAGTTGTTTTGCTTCAAATTTTTCTGTTGTGTTTCATCTCACTGACTCTTGTACTTCTTTGTATATAATGGTTACTGGGGTTCGAACTCAAGGCCTTGTGATTTCTAGTCAGGCCTTCCACCACTGAGTCAAGCCAGTCTTATTTTCAGCTGGTCATTTTGGAGACAAAGTTTCACAGACTTTTCTACCCAAGCAAGATTCTAACTTTTATCCTCCAGATCTGTCTCCTGAGGATCTAGAACTACAGGCGAGAGCCATTGGTGCCTAATTAAATCCAGTGATATTTATTTGAACAAAGAAATGATGCATAGATTGGTGGAAGTCTTAACCAAAACTAGCTCACCATTTCCCATCCCACCATCTGTGCAGAATATTTTAATAGCCAGAGAAACCAAAGTGACATTAATAAACAACCTGATCGATTGGCCGTAGTGGCCACTTGTAGACAGTCATGTTTTAGTAGATTTCAGCTTCTGATTAGCTAGATATTCAGCTGTCATGAGTGGCTCAGAGTTAAATACTATTTTTTTTTAAATGGGCAGTATTGATATTTGAACTAAGCAAATACTCTACCATTTAAACCATGATTCCAGCCTTTTGTTCCTAACCCAGCTACCCTTGACTACTTCTTTTTTTTTTTTTTTATGGTCAGTTTTATGGCCTGAACTCTGGGTCTGGGCACTGTCCCTCAGCTCCTCAGCTCAAGCTAGTACTCTACCACTTGAGCCACAGCGCCACTTCTGGCTTTTTCTGCTTATGTGGTGCTGAGGAATCAAACCCAGGGCCTCATGCATGCAAGCCAAGCAAGCACTCTACCACTGAGCCACCTTCCCAGCCCCCCTTGACTACTTTTTTTTTTTTAATTGTGAGAGTACCGTACAGAGGAGTTACAATTACATGAGCAAGAGAGGAGTTACAATTACATGGGCAAGATAACTAGTACATTTCTTATCAAGCATTGTTGCCTCCTCTTTGTTCCCCCTTCCCATCCCTTCCCATACTCTCCCCTCAGCCCCCCCACTCTATCCTTCCCCCTTGACTACTTCTTATAAGAACATATTTCCAAGAGGTGTGCTGGTGGCTCACACCTGTAAACCTAGCTACTGAGGTAGCTAAGATCAAGGTTTGAAACTAAAAGGAGAGAAGAATCTAAGACATTTCATCTCCAATTTAACTAAGAAAAAAAAAAAAAAAGACCTGGATTGGAAGGGTGGTATAAGTGCCCCAGCAGAGCAAGCAAGTTGAGTTCAAATCACTAAATATCATCAAAACCAAAAATGTGTATTTCCAGATTACATTACAGTCTGTGTACACACTAAATTAGGTTATAGTTCTATATGCCCACAGAGAGCTTCAGGCCAAACAAAATATACATGGAGGAAGTTTATGCCAAACTTAATTGAATTTAGCACATTAATGTCTTTCCTCCTCTTTCACTATGAATTTAAGCACATTAGTTTTCTTTCATCAATGTCATAGAATCCTGTATCTTTTTTTTAATTTAATTTAATTTTATTTGTGAACATACTATACAGAGGGGTTACAATTACATGGGCAGGATAATGCGTACATTTCTTACCAAGCATTGCAGCCTCCTCCTTTGTTTACCCTTCACATCCCTTCCCAGCCTCCCAGAATCCTGTATCTTTTGAAGACGACAGTTCTACTTGGTAGTTGATTTGCATTGCATTTGTGCTGTTTTGTCAGTGTGTATGAAAATCCAGCCATCACCTAAAGACTTGACAAGGATGGTGATCCTTGTTCAAAGGGAGGAAGTGATGCTAATGGAAAGGATTCTTTTTGTTGTTGGTGGTGGTGGTCATGGGGGTTGAACTCTCAGCCGGGGTGTTGTCCTTCAGCTCTTCAGCTCAAGGCTAGCACTCTAACACTTGAGCCACAGCGCCATTCTGGCTTTTTCTGTTTATGTGGTACTGAGGAATCAAACCCAGGGACTCATGCATGCGAGGCAAGCACTTTACCACTGAGCCACGTTCCCAGCCCTGGAAAGGATTCTTTGAGTGGGTTTTATAAGCAATCATTTGGGAAGTAAACATTTTAGGTTATGTTGACTGTTAGTCTCCTACACAAACTCAACAGTTCAAGAGATCAGATAAGGAATACTAGGGACCTTCTGTCATTCTGCTTCCTTGGGACCATGGGTTCCAGACACATGAAGGTAAAATACTCACCTTATATTAGAAATGTAATAGGCAAGGGAAAGAGTACTGGGCTAGAAATGACAAGACCTCGGTCCTGTTGCAAAATCTACCACTACATAAGCCAATTCACTTTTCTTGCCTCACTGCAGTTGTATGTGAAGGAAAAAGAGCTGGCACCACTGGCTCATGCCCATTATCTTAGTTGCCCAGGAGACTGAGATCTCAGGATCCTGATTTGAATCCAGCCCAAGCAGACAAATTTGAGAAATTCTTATCTCCAATTAACCAGCACACAGCTCTAACTGGAGGTGTGGCTCAAGTGGTAGAGTACCAGCTTTGAGCAGAAGAGTCAAGTGAGACTGTGAGGTCCTAAGTTTAAGCCCCAGTATAGGCCCACAGAAAAAGATAATGAAGAAAAGGGAATTCCTTAGTATTCTCAACCTTTTCACTTCATGGATGATTTCTTTCCTTTTTTCTCATTTTCATATACAGAATTTTTGTCTACTAAATATATTTTGCCTAAACAGATTCATTAGTAATTATTTATGGTATCATGACTGTTATTCATTATAATATGTTCATTGTTAACTTTTTTTTTTTCAAGCTTAGTGTTTTAATTCTCATTGTTAACTTTTTGAAGACATATAATTTGTGGCGCTGTGACTCAAGTGGTAGAGCGCTAGCTTTGAGCTGAAGAGCTGAAGCCCAGGCCCAGAGGTCAGGCCTCACGACTGACAAAAACAAGATTATACTGAGCTCAATGTTTTTCAGATGGTACTCAGTGATCTGGGTCTCAACAAAGTGGATTGAGAACAAAAGCAGAGGTTGAGAAAGCAGAAGTCTTAGAACCCCCAAATCTATTTAACCTGCAGTAGCCTCATTTGTCTCTGTTCTATGAATTGGTGTCTGCTTAAGTTTTTCTTTGAAGGAAAATGTTTAAAGTATTAAAGTAATTTGAAAACTGTGACAAATTCAGTTAGACAGATGTGGATAATCAAGTCTAGAAAAGTTAAATGAAATTAGCCCAAGGTTACAGAGCCAATTCATGGTAAAATATTCATTTAGTCAATAAATGTTTGTCAGCCACTGTGGAAATAAAAATTATAAAGCATTAATATTAACTTAATTTTCAATCTGGTTTAAAAATGTGTGAGTCACTATGAGATCTGTTCAGAAGCATTGGACAGAAAGGATCTTGTTTTCCTAAGCTAATAGAGAATGGAAATAATTATGTATGTAAGTACTGTTCAGGAAAACAAGGAAGAGAGGATAGCAGGATATTTTCAGGCTGTATATTTTCAGGCTGTATTGCAGGAGAGCAACGCACAAAGAACCTGGTTAGGGAACAGGCCAGGTTGGGTTCAGATCTTGTTTCATTTACAATCTATTGTGGCTCTGTGAGGGATGCTCATATTATTCCTCTGACTGCCATTCTCAAGGGAGGACCCAATAGCCCCATTTATCCAAGGATAACATTAAGGCTTTTGTGATATTTCCCAGATTAAGCATTAGATTAACATTAACCTTAGAAAAAAGTACAGAAAACATTCATTTAATTTGTTTGTAAATTTTGTGCCACTGCTATGATGTGAACTCAAGGCCTTGCACTCTTGCTTGGCTTTTCCTCAAGACTGGTGATCTACCTCTTGAGCCATGCCTCCACTTCCACGTGTTCATCTAATATATAACATGCACTTTGCAAAAACAATTGGTTGGCTTTGTTGAACTTAAGATGTTAGTAAGATTATTTGTATTACAATATTTTGCCCAAGATAGGGTACTAGGTAAGTTGTTCTCTTGTCATTTTGAAATCTACAAATCCTTTGGTTCTAGCTTTCCTGTGTAGAGTAGTTAAAATAAGCAGAGTTTTAAAATAGATTCAAATACAAATACAGCACAGAGCCTCATTCTTTTTTTAGTTCTAACCAAGAGCCAGCCTTTCTTCTAGGCATGAAGACTCAGCAAAGAACCTGTTGAAAGTGTTCTGTTTCACGTGCTAGGATTGAAAACCTGGGGATGGAGCTCATGGTAGTGTGTTTGCCTGGTATGCACAAGGCCTGGATTCAATCCCCAGCAATGAAAAGGAAAACAAAACAAAACAAAAAAAACCTTTTCCAAAGACTACAAATACCTGTCATTACAGCATATACTTACATCTCCCTTGCATTATTTATTCAACAAATATTTATTGAGGAGCTTCTATTACAAGAAGCTAAATGCTGGGCATCCTGATGGGAATTAGCTCTCACGAAACTCACAGACTTGTGAAAACATAGCCTTGTATACAAATTTGAAGCCAGCATAGTAAGTACAATGGAGAGTAAGGTAATGAAGGAACAGACAGTACTAGCTATGTAGGAGGCAGGAAATTGATGGTCCTTCTATCTAATGGTATCTGTGTTCTTTGTGAGATAAGACTTCTTTGAGAATGAAGCAGGAAGAGGCTAAGTAGGAAATTTGAAGGAAGGCTTAAAAAAGCTGCTGGATTATTTATAAAATGGGAAGGATTGGGGAAACTGGAAGTCAGCCCATCAACAGGGAACTGCTTTAACATGTTAGAATCTACTCACACGATGCAAGCTAGGAGAAATGCCGGTAACAGATAGGTTCTGATATGAAAAGCTCTATAAGATATAAATTGTTTAGTGGAGGGGGAAAAAAGCAAGATGAAGGAACTGTGTATACCTTTTGTGTAAAAGGTAGTAGGAAAAAATACTATTTCCTTATATGCATAAAATATCTCTGGAAGAATGGCAAAGAAAGTAATAACTTGATTGCCCATGGCTAGAGATGCTTGAAGATAAGGGGTGGGAGATGAGACTTTCTACAGTACATTTTTGAATTGTTGATCACAGGGTTGTTTTATTTATTCAAAGACGAATTAAAGTTAAAATCTAAAATCTTTCGGGAGGAAAGTACTTGGATTTGAACTCAGGGACATGCACTTGTTGAGCAAGTGTTTTGCCATTAAACTATGTCTCTAGTCTTCTCATGTTCTGTTTTTTTTTTTTTTTTTTTTTTTTTGGGGTCCAGACGTGGGGCCTGAACTCTGGGCCTGGGCGCTGTCCCTCAGCTCTTCAGCTCAAGGTTGGCGCTCTACCACTTGAACCACAGCGCCACTTCTGCCTTTTTTTTCTTATTGTTTATGTGGTGCTGAGGAATCAAACCCAGGGCCTCAGGCATGCAAGGCAAGCGCTCTACCACTGAGCCACCTTCCCAGCCCCTGTTCTGGTTATTTTTGAGATAGAGCTTTACTTTCTGCTCTAGCATGTACTTAGAACTTAATCTGATTGATTTTGGCTTCCTATCATGGCTAAAATTACAGATGCATGCCACTTGGCCCAACTTCTTTTTGTTGAGATGGAGTCTCATACACTTTTCTTTCAGTCCTAGAATAAGCCTCTTGACCTAAGGCTCCTATGTAGCTGATAACATGTGTGTACCATGATATCCAGCTGTGTGTTGAAAATAGATCTCAAATACTTTTCTGCCTAGCTGACCTAAAATCTTGACCCTCTTATTCTGAGCCTCCCAAGTAGCTAGGAATATAAGAATGAGGCACTGGCATCTGGTTTGAAAGCTAAGTCTCTAAATAAAACTATAATTTAGTTTTATATTTTAATTATATAGCTAAATAAAATAATATCTAAAGGCAATGGTTCATAAAATAGCTACACTTTTTTACCTTAGATCTATTTCCTTAGAAACCTGTGATTAATCTCAGGTTGGGGAGATACAAAGGGAGCTATTTCTAAAGGTTCTCATTTGGGAAAGATGACTTAGCTGAAGGATGGGGATTAGAGATAGAAAATATCTACAGGAAAACCTAAGGCTTCTGGTTTGGCCTGTCATAACCAGGGCAATCATGTCTTCAGCCTGCTTTAGGAAAGCAGTACCTCTAAAAATAAATTCTTTTTGTTTTTTTTTTTTTGTTTGTTTGTTTTTGTTTTGGTCGGTCGTGGGGTTTGAACTCTGGGCTTGGGCGCTGACCCTGCGCTTTTCAGCTCAAGGCAAGCACTCTACCACTTGAGCCACAGAGCCACTTCCTCTAAAAAGAAATTCTAATTGCTTTATTATATCTGTTGGTACAAAACCTGTTAGTACAAGCTGAGTTAAAATATGACGCTGCCCTTTAGGATCTAGAAAGTTCAAAAGACTCTAATTATTACTTGATATATAGACAGATAATAAACAAGATTGATTTCTATATGTGGATTTTTGAAACAGCCCTCCTCCTTTCTTAGTCATACCTTTTATAGCTAAAGAAATATTCTGGGTATTCAGCAATGAAACTCTTATGAAGTACTGTCTATATGCCAGATAAGCATATGGTGACACCAAGGAAGAATAAATCAGGGTCCTCATTGTCTAGGACCTCCTAGGGAAGAAGGAGGGAGATATAAAGAGAAAATTAGGATAAAACATGATCTACCAGAGTCATGAGCAGAGTTTGGTGGGAAGCCCGAAGAGGCAGGAGTAACTCTTCTTGGAAGGCCTCAGAAGGGCTTCATTGAGGAGGAGAAATTATGTAAACCAAGTCTTAAGTGAGGAGTTGAGTTTGAGAGAGGTTAATTAAGGGTAGTCCACAGAACTTGATGATAGATTGCTTTGCATGCATGAGGCCTTGGGTCTGATCCTAGCACCACGAAAGAAAATGAAGAAAAGAAGGAAAGAAAGAAGGAAGGAAAGGAAAGAGAGGAAAAGAAAGAGGAAAAGAGAGGAAGAAAGGAAGGAAGGAAGGAACAAAGGAACAAAGGAAGGAAAGGAAAGAAAGGGAAAAGAAATAGGAGGTTGAGATCTGAGAATCGTGATTCAAAGCCAACTCAGGAAAGTCCAATTAAGCACCAAAAAAAGGCAAAAGTGGAGGTGCGGCCAAGCTGATTCAGTGTGCAAAGCTCACATAACTCATTGAGCTCATGGCACAGAGACAGCTTCAAGTGACTCCAGCATCAGGTGTTTTGGGGGGCGTGGCAAGAATCAGGCTTGAAAAGCAGGTTGGGACAGGGTTGTGAAGTATCCTATGTGCCTGGCTAACAAGTTTGGACTTTGTCATGTGGGTAAAATCTCATGTTCTCAGTCAACATGCAGTTGCCATTTCTGTCTAAATCCTTTTCAAGCAAGCTATCCTGCCAATCATATTCTTTTTTTTCCCAATCATATTCTTGTCAGACATGTTATATATTCTTGTAGAAGCATCAGTGATAAGGAAGGCAGGTAACAACTTGATGTTACCTTCCCCTCTCTTCCTTTTTATTCTTCTTTTACCTCTAGCTACCCAAATTGGTGACCATTATATCACAGATTTTTTTTTTTTTTAGTTAGATCAATCATTTAGTAAGCATGAACCTGTGGCGGATACTGGTTGAAGGGCCTCAAATACACTATCTTCTTCAATTCTGAAAGCAGCCCTTTGTGGTTGTACTCAGAATTCCTGCTGGCAAACAGTAGGTAATTTAAGCAGAAAAGAAATTTATAGGAAGCTAGCAGGCAACTCATAGCATTCACAGGAAAATAGAAGCCTAGATATAGATAGGATCCAAGGGAATAAGCAGAGCACAAAGTGAAGATCCTAAAATCTCAGTAATGATTTCTTTGTTGTTATTTTATAAGACAGAGTTTCACTATGTTCAAGCTCAAGGCTAGTCTTAAACCTCCTATGCAGTCCAGAATGACCTCAAACTTTCCATCCTCCTACCACAGCTTCTCTAGTGTTGGGATTACTGGTATGTACCACCACAATCAACATCAGTAACCATTTCTCAGGACAAGAATCTGTTGTGCCTCTGGACTCTCAGGCTAGCCACAAACTGACCACAGTGTCATTTTACTGCTAGCCTTGAGTACAGAGAGACTGGAGAGTTTTAACTGTATTTTTTTCTTTTTTTCTCTTTTTGGTACTGGCGATCGAACCCAGGACATTGCACTTGCTAGGCAAGCGCTTTGCCACTGAGCTACATCCCAGCCCGACTGGAGAGTTTTAATTGGTCCTGCTCAGAGCATGTGCCTATGTCTTTGCTGTCAGAGACAGACAGGAATGGCTTGAGTCACTCAGATCAGGAAGGATGTTAGACACCAGATGAAGGAATGACAAAACCTCACTGGTATACTATTAGCTCCTATCTTTGTGGATGAGGGAATGGATTTAGAATAGGTAGGTTAGTTATGGAAGTAGTCAGTGGTGGAGCCAGGACTGGAGTCCAAGTGAGTTTGTCTGCAAAGCCCACGCTGTTACACAATCAGCTGCATTACATTCTCAGAACCATTTCAGCTATATGCCACAGCCCACACACTAGTCCGGCTCCCATCACCTCATCTGCATTACTGCCTCCTACCTGGTCTCCCTGCTCTGTGCTCCCCCATCTCACTTCACTCTCTATCCAGTTGCTAAGATAATATTTTTTGAGTACTATCTGTTTCATGCCAGCCTCTTGTTCAAAAATTGGTGACTCACTCCTTCAAGAGCCTGCCCTGATGAATATCATCCCACACGATCACTCCTTCAGTAATCAGTCAAATAATGCGGCGGCTGTGCCACACAGATGCAAAGCTGATAGGCCACTACCTTGTCCTTATTTATAGTCTCTAGTTGTTAACATTTATATGCGACTTCGTTGAGGTCATAAAGCCGGCTTTCATAACTAGAACGACACTGCCTATCTCAATCCAAATCCCTGGACCCTTCAGAATATTTGCATTACTATCATCAATGTTATTATTTGCAGAATGCATCTCATTTGTCAGTTCATTATTAGCTTCTTGATATTGTTCGGTTGCTTCCTACATTTCTCTGCCATATATACCGGGCCCTATTGTGAATAGGAATAGTAAAACATCGTTGACAATGACCATAATTCTATTTCCTATTTTGGAAATGTTTGATTCTTTACTCTATCCTAAGATACTGTTTGCTGAGCAATGATGAAAGTGGTATGCTTTTCTCAGAGTTGTGAAGCAAGAGGAAATAGTATTTAGAGTAAGCTTCCCACTTTGGGGAGGTACTGAGGTTTGAACTTGGGATCTTGAGCTTGCCAGGCAGGCACTTTACCTCTTGAGCCATGCTACCATCCCTACTCCCTTCTTAATCATTAGGAATAACAAAAGTATATAACCATGGAGCCAGCTTGAGATTTTTTTTGTGTGTGTGAAAATACCATACAGAGGGGTTACAATTACATGGGCAGGATAATGAGTACATTTCTTATCAAGCATTGTTGCCTCCTCCTTTGTTTCCCCTTCCCATCTCCCACCCCCCCCCTACCCCGGCCCCTCATCCCCCAAGATTTATTTTTTACATACTGTGAATTGAACTCAGGGCCTTCTGTTTACAAGACAGGTACTCTATCACTTGAGCACAGCTCTAGTGGTTTTGTGCTTTGGTTGTTTGCAAGGTAGAGTCTTGCTTTAGATCTAAGCAGGCCTAAATACTATGATCTTCCTTCCTACTTGTGCTTCCCCATATTGCTGGGGTGACAGGTCTGTGGCATGTTCTCAGCCACTGTGCTTCCCCTATAGTTGAGATAGGTGTGTACCACTGCACCCAGTAACTGAAATGGAAGCTCTCAAACCATTTTTCCCCAGGGTAGTTTTGAACTGTGAGCCACCATCTCTGTCTCTCAAGTAGCTAGGATTAGGGGCCTGCCCTACCATGCCTAACCCTGCTTGAGTTTTTTAGAAGGAAGCCTTTTCCTCCAGTTTCTGCCTTTTTGTGGCAGAGGGCATTGTTAGCAACTAAAAAGCTCTGCATCTCCAAAGACCTCTGTATTTCCCTAAATCCAAAGAGGCTGGGAATGTGGTTCAGTGGTAGAGTGCTTGTCTAGCATGCATGGAGCTCTGGGTTAGATTCCTTATTACCACATAAACAGAAAAAGCTGGAAGTGATGCTGTGGCTCAAGTGGTAGAGTACTAGTCTTGAACTGAAGAGCTCAGGGACAGCACCAAGGCCCAGAGTTCTGTGTACAAAAACGACACACAGAGAGAGCATTTGCCAGGCATGTGCAGGGTCCTGAGTTTTGATCCCCAGTATATAAAAAAAAATTATACAGAGGAAGTGGTAGTCTATTCTTCATGAGCCAAGAGATCCTAAATAGCTTTGCAGAGGCCAGGATGCTCGAACCTTGTGAATAGCGTGGATTCTGGATGTGTTTATTCAGTGTTCATTCTCTCCCTCCAAATTTTCCAGCCATGTAGTAAAGTAAAATTGACTTCATTTTCAGGTCAGGTCAGGTTGGCCTTGCTAACCAGTAAAATCTGTTCCCTCATCACAACTGTTTTCCAGAGAGACATGTCCTCCTGTCCTATAAAACTTGTCATGGCTTCCTCAGAGCCATTTGTTGGGAGGTAGATGTATCTATTTAGAAAGAAAGCTAAAACTTTGGGCTGATGATTGGGAAAGAGAAATGCTTGCAGAACTGCTCTGGAAGAGAACACATGCAAAACTAAGAGTTGCTGTCCTCCCTCCTCCCTCCTCCCTCCTCCTCCTCCCTCCTCCTCCTCCTCCTCCTCCTCCTCCTCCTCCTCCTCCTCCTCCTCCTCCTCCTCCTCCTCCTCCTCCTCCTCCTCCTGTCACCTGGAGAGTCAACCAAAGGAGAAAGATTTGACATTTAGCTGAGTGGATTGCAAAGAAATAGAGCCAGTGATCTGACCAAACTCTGATGAAGTGGCTCTCTCTTTAAATCCTATTAAACTAGGATTTTAGTTGCAAGATAAGGATCCAATCAAATGTCCTGCAACTAAAACCCTTCTCTTTGGTACTATATTACTGGTATAGCCTTCAATGGGTGGTGGTGTGTAATGGGATTGTAGAAGGAGGCTTAGACTAGAGGATAAGTGCAGGTTTTGTTCTAGGAACACAGAAAGCTCTTGAAGTTTTAGACGATGTTAGGGAGTAACATGATCTGATGATAACTCAGAACAAGATTAGAGGCTTTGAGGAACCTGTTGTTTCCTTTTCCTTCATCATTCCATTCCATTCCATTTTTTTTTTTTAAATTGTATTTTATTTTATTTGAGAACATACTGTACAGAGGGGCTACAATTACATGGGCAGGATAATGCATACATTTCTTACTCCATTCCATTTTTTTTTTTGCACCAGTCTTAAAAAAAAATTAATAGCGGGTTCCTGGTGGCCCAAGCCTGTCATCCTAGCTACTCAGAAAGCTGAGATTTGAGCACTGTGGCTCAAAGTCAGGCAGGAAAATCTGTGACACTTTTATCTACATTAAGTGGTAAAAAAAACTGGTAGAGGACCACAGCCTTGAACAAAATAAAACCTGAGGGACAATGCCCAGATCCACAGTTTAAACTATAGTATCAACACACACACACACACACACACACACACACACACACACACACACACACACAATTATCTTTAATAAATAATTGATCCAGGAAGGTAATATATATAAATTCCTTTTTAACAAGAAAATTTATTATAGTTTTTACATTCTAATTGTATAAACTGTTTCATAACATATATCTTATAATGATATCAAATTCTTTAGAATATTGTACCCTGGAAGGAAAGTTCTTTGTATATTTTAGAAGCCAACAGAAAGTGCCTGTGATTTCATGTAGGAGCTCAAAATTTGAGGTAAATGATTTGGGTCAATCAATGATGTCTTATTTTCATTCTGTTTACCTTTAGGGCTTTCAATTTGCTTTGTAATGTATTTGAACTCTTTTCACATCTTTTCCCACCTCCACTGGCTTAGAGTTTTTGTTTTTGTTGTTGTTATTGTTTGTTTAGTTCCCCCCCTAAAGAAACAATGGCAGTTGCAAGAAAATAAAAACAATAAATCTTTCAGCACAAAACTCCTTTTCACTTGGTATTTGCTGTTCTTGTGGGGAATTAACCAGATCCAAACCAATTTTACTCTAGAGGAAGCATCTTTGGTAACAAACATTTGTCCTGAACTTTTTGGCCTCTGGCCAAACAACTAAGGCAATTCTATTGATATGGCAAACATAAGCAAGTGAGTTTTCTCTGCTCCCTTTTACTGGAAACTGATTTACAAAGATCCTGATATCCAATCAATCTTTCTACTTGTTTGTCAGTATTGAGCTCTCTTTTCATGCCTTGCCCTGTGCTGGATTCTGGGGTCAGTGTAACCAGAGAGTTGATTTGGAAATATGTTTAACAGAGTTTAGTCTGAGGATGAGATGTTGATGCCTAAATATATATAATGTATACAATGCTGGTTTATTTGTAGTGATCCAATTATGCTGTGTTCATCCTTGAAACTTATGAAAAACTCTAAAAAGTATCATCAGATATATCCAAAGAATTTTAGATGATGCCATTCTATCAAGACTCTAGTGACAACAACAGACTTTTTGGTCACTAATCACTGACTTTCAATCAAGGTCCTTGAAGAAAAAGATGAGCTCATTTCTTTTAACAGATCCATCTATCTTTCCCATATATTTAATTCTAGATGACAACTTGAACAAAAAGCTTTTACTGAAAACTATGCTGGGAATGTGGCTTAGTGGTAGAGTGCTTGCCTAGCATGCATGAAGCCCTGGGTTCAATTCCTCAGTTACCACATAAACAGAAATAGCTGGAACTAGTGCTATGGCTTAAGTGGTAGAGTGCTAGCCTTGAGCCAAAGAAGCTCATGTACAGTTCCCAGACCCTGAATTTAAGCCCCAGGACTGGGAAAGAAAAGAGAAAGAAAGAAAGAAAGAAAAAAGAAAGAAAGAAAGAAAGAAAGAAAGAAAGAAAGGAGGAAAGAAGGAAAGAAGGAAAGAAGGGAAGAAAGAAAGAAAGAGAGAGAGAGAAAGAAAGAAAGAGAGAGAAAGGAAGGAAGGAAGGAGGGAGGGAGGAGGGGGAAAGAGGGGAAGGAGGGAGAGAGGGAGGAAGGAAGGACACCCCAAAATAAGCATGTCCAAGGTGGGCATCCATGGCTCATGCCTTAAGCCTAGCTACTCAGGAGGCTGAGATCTGAGGATCATGGTTCAAAGCAAACTTGGGCAAGAAAGTCTGTGAGACTCTTATCTCCAATTAACCACCAGAAAACTGGAAGTGTCACTGTGACTCAAGTGGTAGAGCACTTGCCTTGAGCTAAAAAGCTGAAGGACAGTGTCTAGGCCCAGAATTCAAGCCCCATGACCAACAAAAAAAAGGGAGAGGGGCCTCAGTGGTAGAGTGCTTGCCTCGCATGCATGAGGCCCTGGGTTTGATTCCTCAGCACCACATAAACAGAAAGGGCTGGAAGAAGCACTGTGGCTCAAGTGGTAAAGTGCTAGCCTTGAGCTGAAGAGCTCAAGAACCTAGAGTTCAAGCTCCATGACTAACAACAACAACAATAAAAAGCATGTCCATTTCTTAGCCAAGCAACTATACTTGTATTTGAGTTTAGATCTGATTGTTTAAATGCTGAATGTATTTCACACACACTCTCCCCATTTAATGACTGACATGAATATTCTTTATTCTCTATAAGTACCATTTGATTTCTTCATACTTTCTATAAACATCATTTAATGCAGAACATTTAGAGTAGTACAGATGAAATAATTATGCACTAGACCTCAGCATAAAGCTGGCCCTTATTTTATTTTTTTATTTTTTTTATTTTTGTTGGTTGTGTGGCCTGATCTCCGGGTCTGGGCGCTGTCCCTCAGCTCTTCACCTCAAAGCTAGCACTCTACCACTTCAGCCACAGCCTTGCCACTTCCAGCTTTTTCTGCTTATGTGGTGCTGAGGAATTGAACCCAGGGCCTCATGCATGCAAGGTAAGCACTCTACCACTGAGCCACCTTCCCAGCCACTGGACCTTATTTTAAAACCAAATGTTTGTGCCGGGTGCCAGTGGCTCACACCTGTAATCCTAGCTACTCAGGAGGCTGAGATCTGAGGCTCATGGTTCAAAGCCTGCCTGGGCATGAAAGTCAGTGAGACTCTGATCTCCAATTATCTCCAGAAAATTGGAAGTGGTGCTGTGGCTCAAATGGTAGAGTTCTCTCCTTGAGCTGAAGACCTGAGTGAGGGACAGAACCCAGGCCCAAGTTCAAGCCCCACCACTGACAATAAACAAACAAACAAACAAACAAATAAATAAACAAATAAACAAATAAATAGTATTTGCCATACCAGTTTCTCTTGTTTTTTTTCTTAGTGTGCCTCAGAGCTAGAGGTCTTATCCAATGATAAGCTACAGGTAGAGCTCTGCCCTTGATTCCACAAGAGTGGATCATATCCAGCACCCAGTGGACACACATATTTTTCTGCCAAAAAAAAAAACACAGAAATATAGTTAGATAATGTCTGTGGAATGGTGTGGTAGGCTGAGTTTCCTGAGTGAAGTCAAGGACTTCAGTAGACCTTAGACCCATGAATGACTAGAAAGCAAGGAGTTGAGGTTTGTTTGCTTTCTTGCTTTCACTTAGCTGACTTTTTTTTTTTGGGTCTGGTCATGGGGCCTGAACTCTGGGCCTGGGCGCTGTCCCTCAGTTCTTCAGCTCAAGGCTAGCGCTCTACCACTTGAGCCACAGCGCTACTTCCGGCTTTTTTTTTCTGCTTATGTGGTGCTGAGGAATCGAACCCACGGCCTCATGCATGCAAGACAAGCGCTCTACCACTGAGCCACCTTCCCAGCTACCCCTGACTTTTTTTTTTAACCGACACATTGTAGCAATACTAAATTCATCTCCTCTTCACCAAACACTTGCGATTTCTAAGAAGCAGACCTCATTGGCCACAGAATTTGCCTGTCCCTCCAGCCCAGTGCAGCTCTTGTGGATGAACTTGGTTTGTGGTAGCATGAAAATGACCAGTGAAGAGAAAGCAAAGCAGGAAGAGAAAGAAGACCCTCTTCCTTCCTCTTTTCAATCATTTTCATCCTATCACTATTTCCCTAAGGTTGATTTCCACTCCCACTGTTCTCGTTGCTCTGCCAAAAACTGCAGCGTTGGTTTTCCTCTGAAATTTTGACATACCTAATTATCATTCACTGTTGGTGAGAATGCAAAATGGTACAGCTTCTTTGGAAGAGAGTTAGGCAATTTCTTACAAAACTATACATAGACTTACTGTATGATCCAGCATTCCTGTTCCTTGGTATTTACCCAAACGAGCTGAAAACTTATGTCTGCACAAAAGCCTACACACAGATGTTTGTAGTTACTTTGTTCATAGTTGTTAAAAATTGGAAGCAACCAAGACTTCCCCCAGTCAGCAAATGAATAAACTGTGGTGCATCCAGACAATAGAATATTATTCAGTGCTAAAGAGAAATGAGCTTTCAAGGTAGGAAAAAAACCATGAGGAATTTTAAATGGACACTACTAACCAACAGAAACCAATTTGAACAGGCTACATAAGGTATATTGTAACTAGGAGACATTTACTAAAATGCAGAACTATGGAGATAGTAAAAAGACCAATAGTTGCCAGAGATGGAGGAGAAAGAAGAGTAAACAGGTGAAAGACAGAGGATTTTTAGGGCAGCGAAACTGTTCTATGTGGTAATACAGTGGTGGACACATTTGTTCAACATTAAGAGTAAATACTAATGTGAATTATGGATTTTGGAAATTGATGTTCCTGTTTAGGTCACTAACAGTGGGGGACGATAATTGTAGAGACTGAGGGGACAGTGTGTGTCAGGGACAGAAGTACATGGGAACTCCCTGTACTTTGTACTCAACTTTGATGTGAACATGCTTTGAAAAAAACAAAATCCATTACAAAAAAAAAAAAAAAAACTAAAGAAACAGCCAGGCACCAGTGGCTAACACCTGTAATCCTAGCTTCTCAGGAGGCTGAGACCTGAGGACTGAGTTTTGAAGCTAGCCTCAGCAGACAAATCTAAAAGACTCCATATAACCAGCAAAAAGCCATAAATGGAGCTGTGGCTTACGTGGTAGAGTGCCAGCCTTGGGTGAAAAAGCTAAGGGATAGCACCTAGGCTTTGAGTTTAAGCCCAGCATACACACACACACACACACACACACACACACACACACACACACACACACACACACACACTTCAGATTCTTGAGCTGGAAGCTCAAATAATAAGAACACTTGCCTAGCAAGTATGGGCCCTGAGTTCAACCCCTGGGACCGCAAAAAAAGGGGGGGGGGCAATCACATTCAGTACTTCAGGGACAAGGTGCAGCAAATCTGTATTTTCAAATAGTTCCCAGGTACTTTGGAGTGATACCAAGCTTTAGAACTATCAAACCCTACTGATGAGGGAGGCAAGTGTCTGCTACTGAAAAGGGAATAGGAAAGGGAAAGGAAGACAATATGGAAGGAAGCTTTCTCAAGTTACTGGTTGTAACTAAAGGTATTCTTTTGGAAGAGGCATTATTTGGTCATGTATTTGTATGCCAAGGGACCATTAGCTTTATACTGTAGGCATTTTCTAAGTACGCACCAATGTATAACTGAGTCAGCAAGAAAACTCACTGAAATTCAGAATAGTGAATTCTAAATCACAGACTTAAAAATGAAGGCAGAAGTTACTTTCAATTCCACGTTTTTCAAAATTTGGTTTGAAATGTTGAGACTTCTGTTGCAAGATGATCTGGCCCTGACTTGTTTCCAATTCTGACCATTAGAGTCCTCCTTTGAGACAAAGACATTATCTCTACCCTGTCCTTCGTCCAGCTGTCTGTCTCTGTTGTTTTCATACAATTTTTTTTGGGGGGGGTCAGTTGTGGGGCTTGAACTCTGGGCCTGGGTGCTGTCCCTCAGCTCTTCAGCTCAAGGCTAGTGCTCTATCACTTGAGCCACAGTACTACTTATGGCTTTTTCTGCTTATGTGGTGCTGAGGAATTGAATCCAGAGCCTCATGCATGCACTCTACCACTAAGCCACCTTCTCAGCCCTTCTTCTTTTAGAATAGCTACTTGCCAGGCATGGACTTGCTTTTCAATGACTCTGTAAAGTGGGTACTATAGTTATCTACTCTTTACAGAAGTGAGAGGGTTCAAAAGATCAAGTGAGACACTTTGATAAATGATCTACTATTTTTCTTTTTATTAGCATACATTGGCTATATAAGTGGGAGATTTCATTGTGACATTTCCATGCATGTACACAATGAATTCCACCCAACCCCTACTCCTCCCTAATCCTTCTCCTCACTTTCTGATACAATTTTAAGAGGTTTTGTTGTTCTATTTATAAAAATTAAAAAATGTTATTATAAAGGGGATGTGCAGAGGAGTTACAGTTATATGTCAGGTAAAGAGTACATTTGTTTTTAGACAATATCATCCCTTCTCTCAGTCCCAGTTTTTCCTTCCCATCCCCATCCACAAGTTGTATTGTTCATTTTCAATACAGTGTCTAGTGAGTACTACTGCTGCATTTGTTCACCTTTTATCCATCCATTTCTTTTCTTTTCTTTGGTTGGTTGTGGGGCTTGAACTCTGGGCCTGAGCACTGTCCCTGAGCATTTCAGCTCAAGGCGAGCCCTCTACCACTTGAGCCACAGTGCCACTTCCAGTTTTCTGGTGGTTAATTGGAGATTGTCACCTGGGCTGGCTTTGAACAGTGATCCTCAGATCTCTGAGTAGCTAGGATCACAAGTGTGAGTCACTGGTGCCTGATTTGTTCAGCCATTTCTGTGCCCCCTTACCCTATTCTCCCTAAGACAGATAAATGAACAAACAAGCTGCAAAGAAGACAGAAACAGCAATGAAGAAAAAAAAACCCTCTTGTTTCCATTTTCTGGAGTTCAGTTTCTGAACTATTCTTTTTTTGGGGGGGGGGCGTTGTAGGGTTTGAACTCTGGGCCTGGGTGCTGTCCCTCAGCTCTTCAGCTCAATGCTAGCACTTTACCAGTTGAGCCACAGCACCACTTCTGGTTTTCTGGTGGTTTTATGGACTTTCTTGCCTGGGCTGGCTTTGAACCGCAATCCTCAGATCTCAGCCTCCTGAGTAGCTAGGATTACAGGCGTGAGCCACTAGCGCCCAGCTTCTTATACTTGCCTGCAATCGATTTCAACAATATCTACCCCGTTTTCCATTTATTATCCCAACTCCCAAGTGCTATACATTTACCTATTTATTAGTCTTGACACCTATGACCTTCCCTGTTTTTCTGGCTCAGAATCCCCACTCCTCCAGTTCCAGGGCCCTGCATTGCTTCCTTAAACTGTCACCACAAATTTCAGTACACAGTTGCCTGTCAGTCCATGTTCTATTGCTGACTGACCCACTGTTTCTCTGGGTCAGCAGAACACTGATCTCTCTCTCTCTCTCTCTCTCTCTCTCTCTCTCTCTCTCTCTCTCTCTCGCCCCCCCCCTGCCTCTTTGTGCTTTATCTGATGACGCTAATTTCCCCATCTCCCCACTACTCTTTATATTGCCAATCCAGGTCACTGAGGATGAGCCCGAAAAATGCATGGTGCTTACTACTAAGGAGCAAGGGCCTTGGAGTCTGTGCTGAGCCCTCTTTTGCCCCAGTCTCATACTCTTCCCTAGTTGGTCTTCCAAGGGTGAAGAGTTAATCTAAAGTAAGTCACCTTAGTCCAACTATTAAGAATAATTCTGGCCTGGCGGGTGGCTCAGGCCTGTAATCCTAGCTACACAAGAGGCTGAGATCTGAGTATCATGGTTCAAGGCCAGCTTGGGCAGGAAAGTCCTTGAGATTTTTAACTCCAATAAACCATCAGAAAACTGGAAGTGGTGCTGTTGCTCAAGTGATAGTCTTGAGACGAAGATCTGAGGGACAGTGGCCCAGACCCAGAGTTCAAGCCCCACAACCAACCAAAAAAAAAAAAAAAATCCCCTTCATCCTCCCCCTACCTGAAAGTTCCAACTAGAGCTCGCTCTTCTTTCTGTTTCCTGGATTAGAGGTTGTCTAAATGATGGCCTGAGTAATAATACAGGTCTGTGAAAACTCCCCAAATGCTATCTGGTAAACATAGTTTTAAGTGTATCCATTTCCATAACATCAATTTCAGTATTGTTACCCCAAATTAATGTGACGAGGTTTCTGTATTTGCATTAAACAATCTCCTATTTCACATCCTTTACCTATGTTAAAGTTTACTGTGATGCTTTGTCTTGGGTGAAAGAAAAAGCTTCCTGGCAACAACAAAATAACTGAAATATTGATTTTCAAGGGCTTTGCTGATTTAAAAGACAAGGTAAACTTAAAGCACTTTCAGGTGCCCTCTAGCTCGTAGTAATTCTGCGAAATAAGAAGCAAGGGTATTTTGGTTCCCATTAGGAGGCTCTGAATTAAAATGTAAGGCAGGAGTGGGTGTAATGGCATACAATCTGGATGGATGTTAACAATATCCATCCTTTTTCATTCCACGTATGGCAGTTCTAATCTTTTGGTGGGGCGTTCAGTCTTAACTTGGGGATAACACACCCTTGGGTGCAGGCTAGTCATTTAGCCCTCTAAATAAAAAGGGGAGATTGATACTACAGATACTCTCCCTCAAAATGCCTCTCCCCTCCCCTGACACCCCACCTCATTGGGAAGTAGACTGCCCCCAGACATCCTGCTCAGCAGGACCAACTCCTCAGTTCCTCGCCTTAAAGCCAGGCCCTAGGCCTGACTCGAAAAGAACTCTAGAAACCGCTGACCAATGGGTCATTGCAGCTTTAGATAGGTCATTCCAGGACAAGCAAAAGGAGGACCTAGAAAACTACAATTCCCAAGATGCCTATGCTGTGACCCCGTGGACTGGGGCCAGGGCCTGACGGGAGCGCAAAGCAGCTCCCGAGTTAAAACCGCCAGGCCAGGTAATCCTCGCACATGCGCAGTAGTATCCCAATAACTGGGCTTCTTTCCTTTCTGCAGGCCTCTTCTCTTTCCGGCAGAGGCACGGTTTTCCCCGCCCACCTCCACCCCCATTCCAGGGAATCCGGAGGTGGTGGGGCCTTTGACGAGCGCGCTCCCGAGAGTGTGCACATGCGCGTTCATAAGAGATTTAGGAGTGACGGCGACTGAACTCTAGTTTAGAAACAGGGAGGGAAGACCAAGGGAAACGAAAAGCGCATGCGTCCTAGCGGAACCGGGGGCTTCGGGAGTGTCAGAGGGGCGGGGCGGAAATAGGCAGTGGGACTGACGACGCACGCGCACTAGTCGCCGGCGCCCCGCCTCTGACTTCAGGTTTGCCCCTCCCCTTACCACCCTCCCGGAAGTGGAGCCGCCCTCGCGCCCACCAGCGGCCACTCCTGCGGCAGGCTCCGCCCTCGTCCCCGCCCCCTGGCTCCCGTCCCCTCCTCCGGTGGTGGCGCCGGCTTGCAACCCCGGTGGCGGTTTGGGTACCCCAAGCTGGGAGCGCAAAGTCGTTCCCAGGGAAGGCAGCTGGGCTATGCTCGCCGGCTCTGGGCGTCCCGTTCCGGCCAGCCTCCGTCCCGGTGACAGCTCGTGTCAGCCTGTGCCTGTGCCGGAGCGCTCTCCTCAGCCCGGCCCCGCGGCGCGGAGCGCGGCGCCCCCGGCGCGCCCCCTCCTCCGATGGCGGCGGAGATCCAACCCAAGCCGCTGACCCGCAAGCCGATTCTGCTGCAGCGAGTCGAGGGGTCCCAGGAGGTGGTGAATATGGCCGTGATCGTGCCGAAGGAGGAGGGCGTCATCAGCGTCTCGGAGGACAGGTAGGGAGAGCTGCCCCTCGGTCGGAGGAAGGCGGGACGGGCCGGCGGTCCCCGGGCGCACGTCGGGGACCGTGCCCCCACGTCAGCGCTTGGGTGGAAGTGCACCCCTAAGTTTGATTATAATGCGCATTCTGGCGGTGCCCGTGTCCGGCAGCGTGCCGCCCTGCTTCGGAACTCAGAGGGCTGTGTGTCCTCGGCCCTTTTCCGCGACCGGGTGGCGCCGGAGGGAGACGTGGTGGCCGGACACCAGACCTAACGGTGCTCTGGAAGCCAGACCCGGCCCGAGCTCAGGGAGCGGGAGGGGGAGAAGGAGGAGCTGCCGTCTCGGCAGGTGTGTGCCTTGGGAGGATGCTCGCGGCCGCCCGTGCCAGAGAACTAAGTATTTGGGGGTACTTTGGAGCAGTTCTTAGGGTCCCCCAATGAGGAAACAGATGCCGCTGACTTCTCTTAGACATTTCCACCGAATCCACCTATCCCAAACATTTCATATTGAATCCAGTGAACATTCCAGGTGGTGAAAAGAGTAACTTCGGACTTTTGCGTGGTGGTGCCTTCTCCTTATCTCTTGGAGCTCAAGGGATAGCGCCTAGAACTCGTGAGGGACCATTGCTACAGTTAGCTACTCGGTTTCCTTCTCTTTGCCTGCTTCCTTTCTTTTTGCTTATTTTTTTTCTTGATTTGCAGAAGTGTAATCAGCTGTTTTGCCTTCAGTGTGTTTCTGCAGAAATGAGACTGAGAAGGTAATTTCCAGAGTAGAGAGAGTAACACTGCTCGAATACAGTAGTTATGATGATGTCTCAAGAATTGTTACTTTGATGCGACTTATAAGCATTCTAACACACACACACACACACACACACACACACACACACACACACACTGTAGAGGCACATGACAAGCTTTTTACCATAAAACAGTAGTTAGGTTTTCTTAATGTAACTAACTACTAAATTATGTTGAGATCAGAAATTCTCTGCCTTGGTGATTCCTAAAATAGCAGAGGTAAAGCTCAGTTTCTTTATAATTATTGCAGCACTTTGTATGTAACCTCGAAAACATGCTTAATAGATTTATTCTTATCTTTTATTCTTCAGTGTAACTCCGATGAGTGTGTTACACAGGTGCGTGTTACACAATCCTGCCTATATCCTGTTGCCTACATCTTGCAAATGGCCCCTGATTTATTTCTTGAACAGATCTGGGAGAAAACATTGTAAACACACACAGAAAGGGAAAGCAGTCTGAAGTGACAGAATGAAGGCAGTGCCTGAAGTTGGATATGTGGATACAGGAGCCTATTGTAATTCACAAAGAATTCCTATGCGTGTTTCACGTTTCCACAATTGCAAAATTCTATTAAAAGAGACTGTTTCTGGATCTAAAAATTCTTCGTTGTAGATTCATTTTTATGGAATATATTTCACAAAATATATTGAAGGAATAAGTTGATAAAGATGCCACTTTTCCAGGTAGTAGAGACGAAACTTATCAGTTTCTATCTATGGTAGAAAATTCCTAAGTAAGTTCTTTAACTCCAGGTAAGAGGAGAAAGGTAGTTAAAGACTAAAGTTTTTTACTATTAGTTTTGGAATTTCTTATTTCCATTCCACTACATTTATCTCTAACAAAACAGTTTTAGTGGGGACATACTTCAAAGAATTTGAAGAAGCTAAATGTTAAAAAAAAACAAACAAACCTGAAGAATGCAGTCATTGTATTCATTGTGTTCAATGTACACTATGTAAAAAATGAAGTATGTAACTTGTGGGTAGAGATGGGAGGGGGAAAATGTTGGAAGGGTTGACATTGTCCAAGAGGCATTCTTCTCATATCCTGACTTATCTAATTGTAACCCTTTACAAAATTACTTAATGAAAAAAAAATAATTAAAAAATATAAAAAACCAGAAGAACCTACATAAAAAAGAAATACAATGGTTAGCTGCATCTTAATTTTTACTTTCCTACTTGGTAATCTAAATAATAAGAGTTACTATTAAGTAGATAAGGTCATACGGAAAAACCATGATTATTTTCTCTATATATTTTATTTTTATTCAGATTGACAAATCTCTACTTCTTTGAGTTAGACACTCCAACATAAAAATAACTGTAATTTAGGGCTCAGTTTCAGTTACAATATTCATGAAAAGACAATTCATTTACATTCTTGATTTTCAAAGTCTAGTGTTTCTGGAGATATGGCTCAAGTGGTAGAGCATGTGCCTGGCAAGCACAAATTCCTGAGTTCTACAACTTAGTACTGCTTTAAAAAAAAAAAAATAAAGCCTTCAAAACTCAATTTTACAAGCAGTGCTGAAAATGTAAAGATAGATTGTTTGATTTTTGTGAAAACCTACAAAGCCATTGCCATTAATTATTTGCTTCAGTTGCTAACTAGCTGTCATCATTCTTTAGTTTGTAGGATAAATGTACTGTACCATAAATTGGTATGAACTCTAGTTAATTACTTTTGACCTTCGCCTTCTTATAGCCTTTATCTGTACCTTTGAAAACACATAGCATTTTCTATTTTAAACAGTAATACTATACTTAATGTCTGTTTCATCCACTGCAAGTTATCCAAGGAGGCTTCTATGAAGCTTTACTCAATAGTTAGCCCCTAGAGGGCCTAAAATAGTGTTTCCTATCCAGGAGTTCCTCCATGAACAAGGACTGATATAGGTTTTTTTTTTGTTTTTTGTTTCTGAAAACACAGTTCTTAACTATTGTAGTGTTAGCTGATTTGTTGAATGAATATTATGATGACCTATGAGAGCCTTATGTGGACAAATGCATACTTGTGGGGAAAGTATTGGACTGAGTGGCTAAGTACTTAAAATTTAGACAGTCCGGGCTGGGAAGGTGGCTCAGTGGTAGAGTGCTTGCCTTGCATTCATGAGGCCCTGGGTTTGATTCCTCAGCACCACATAAGTAGAAAAAGCCGGAAGTGACTCTGTGGCTCAAGTGGTAGAGCACTAGCCTTGAGCTGAAGAGCTGAGGGACAGTGCCCAGGCCCAGAGTTCAGGCCCCATGACCGACAAAAAATAAAAAAAATAAAAAAATAGACAAACATTTGAGTTCTTAGTGTGTTCTAGTCACATGTGTACAAGACAATGATGAACATGTCAAAGGTGGGACAGTTTAGTGGGGAAAATTTTAGAAGATCCTCCTTTAGCAAGACTAGATTGATCCTAGGGAGATATATATATATATATATATATATATATATATATATATATACACATACATACATATATATGTATATATTATATATATTATATACTTTATATGCATATCTCCTCAAGATAGAGATATACTATATGTACGTATATAGTATATATTATATATAGTATATACTATATAATATATAGTATATATGTAATATATATACTATATATGTAATATATATACTATGTATATCTATATATAGCTATATAGATATACTATATATGTAATATATAACATATATATACTACATACATAGTATATATACTATATATATACTATATATATATATATATACTATATATACTATATACATAGTATATCTCTGTCTGTTGTCTGTCTATATGATAACAACTAAAGATTTCTGGTTGTGTCGTAAGGCAGAGCCTGTTCTCAGATTTCCTGGGCCTTGCCCAAATCTGGTTTGTTTATAGTGAGGTTCTTTCCCCCAAAGACACCAAACTTTGGTACTTGGATTCCTCATTGCTTAAGTTCTTTTTGGACTATTTGTTTAGGGTGAGCGCTGTTTCAGCATTTCTTGCTTAAGAGCTTTATCTCAGACATGTCTGCTCTGTTTTGGTCAAGACTCATGTCTTCTTGTTGCTTCTTCAAGTGAGAAAAGCCAGGAGGGACCTCTCAGTAGGTAGGACCCAGCCCCATTCAGACCTTTGTCTTACTAAGTTCTTTATATGCATGTCTAGTACCTGTCTGAAAAGTTTCAGTACCTAGGTAGTTTCTATTAGAATTAATAGAAACTTTCCCTCCCAAGGAATCTACATAGTATGTTGACCTGCTAAAGAATCTCCTTGGCAGCTGGTGGTGATGTCTTCACTAGGGAGATCTTGCAGATGACGAAGAGTTCATGTAGTGTAGGGCAAAGGTCCTTCTAACTTTACCTAAAGAAGACTTGGATACACTGAGAAACAACAATACAGGCATCAGATTAAGAATCTAAGACTCTGGTGCTAGCCTTTCATTCTGAATACAGATTTGAGTTTCCTAACACGTTGAGGAAACTGTTTCCATGAGAGCAACAATAAAAATTACTGAAATCTCACTAGAAGAGGGAAGTGCCTCAAGCCTATAATCTTGGCCATCTGGGAGAAGAGGAGGGAGATCAAGATTGGGAATAAAGTGGCTAGGCTCACCTGGGTTAAAAATAAAAGGGTTAACAAAACCATATCTCAACAAACAAGCTGGGCTGGACATCTCTCCTATGTGGGAGGCTTACGTAACCTTAATTGTGGTCTGAGATTGGCCCAGACAGTACAGTGGTACCCTGTTTGAAAGGGTGAACTATTTCAGTAGTGATACTTACTAGACACTATGTTGGAAATGAACTATACAATTTGGGGGGGAGGGAGGGAAAAACCTGGGAGAAAATGAGGGAGTGATACTGTTAAAAAAGAAATATACTCATTACTTGACTTGTATAACTGTAACCCCTCTGTACATCATCTTTACAGAAAAATTTAAAGCAAAAAAAAAAGCAAAAGGGGCTAGAGAGCTCAAGAGGTAGAGTGCTTTGTGTGAGTCTCTGGGTTCAATCCAAAATAACACCCTCCCCCCCCAACAAAAAAGTACTGAAATCTCTGAGTTTCAGAATTTAGAAATGTTTTACTGGTTAAAAAGGGGCGTTGAGAGAGTAAAGTACTGGGGAGAGAATTATAGGGATACATTTTATAATTCTGAGACTATTCAGAGCCAGTTATTTGCTACCTAGTAGTTAGCCATGTTCTTGGAGGGTCCCGAAGACAGAATCCATGAACTGGGTCAAAGGAGTTAGGGGTAAAAGGAGATCTGAAGCCCAGTGCTTCATATAAGGAGATATACAGTATCAAGCAGTAGCTGCTTTAATTGGAGTGAACCTGAGGAAGGTGTGTTTTCTGAACAAAAAGCTGAGGCTGAGGAGAAGCTGAGCAACAAACTCTTTAGGCAGGATTACAACACAGGTGGGATGGTTATGAGAAAGGCCTGGGGCAAAAGAAGAATTTTTTTTCCTATTTCAAGGCCTTTTATTTCCTCATCTTTTTTTTTTGGGGGGGGGTCCAGTCGTGGGGCCTGAACTTTTGGCCTGGACACTGTCCCTCAGCTCTTCAGCTCAAGGCTAGCACTCTACCACTTGAGCCACAGTGCCACTTCTGGCTTTTTTTCTTTTTGCTTATGTGGTGCTGAGGAATCGAACCCAGGGCCTCAGGCATGCAAGGCAAGCGCTCTACCACTGAGCCACCTTCCCAGCCCCATTTCCTCATCTTTGAACTACTAATGGCCATGACTATTTGAATGTTTCTTGAAAAGGTAAATAAGAATTTTGTTGTACCTTATAGCATTGGTTTATTTCTCATGAAATACTTTCCATTGTGAAATTGTACTATCTCAGTTCTTTGCTTCAACTATTAGTTTCACTAATAATTAAAACTATTCACTTGAGCCTGTGATAGAGTGGGGTTTAAACTGAGGCTGTCCCTCAGATATTTTATTTTTTTTCTCAAGGCTAGCACTCTACCACTTTGAGCTGCAGCTCCACTTCCAGTTTTCTGGAAGGACTTTTCTGCCCAGGCTGGCTTTGAACTGTGATTATCAGATCTCAGCCTTCTAGCTGAGACTAATATTTGAGTGTGTGAAATATGTGTTCAATGGCATAAAGTCAATAAACTTCCAATTATGCACCTGACAGCCATCCCTTGGCAGAAATAATTGTGTTCCAGGAAAGGAACTTACCCATATGATTGTAGACAGATCTACACCGAATTCAAGACATGCCAGTGGATCTGGATTCAAACTACTTGTGTGCTTCTAAGGGTAGAAACAGTGACTCAGAAAAGATCACCATGGCAAAGTTTGTTCAAGGAAGCTTACCAGAGGAGGTTTAGCTTCCAGTGGCTCCCAAAGCTCCTAATAGTTGTGATTTTCTTTTTTTTTTTTTTTTTTTTTTTGTGGTTGGTCATGGGGCCTGAACTCTGGGGGCCTGGGCCTGTCCCTCAGCTCTTCAGCTCAAGGCTAGTGCTCTACCACTTGAGCCACAGCACCACTTCCTGTTTTTCCTGCTTATGTGGTGCTGAGAAATCAAACCCAGGGCCTCATGCATGCAAGACAAGCACTCTACCACTGAGCCACCTTCCCAGCCCCTGAATTTTCTATATGTATATTGTTAAAGCAGATCCTATGCAGGCTCTTAAAGGTCTTAATCAACGAACATTTGTTGGAATATTGCAACACTGGAAAATGCCAGGGTGGCAGTTCTGACACTTCTTCTCAGATTGTGACATGGTGATCAGTGTCATGCCTCAAGTACTACAGAATTTAGAATATGTAAAAATCACACAGTATAAGCAGCAGAAGACACTCCAGTAGCTGGAAGAGACTTCAGAGAGATGGTCTTGCCCAAGCAAACAAATAACAACTTTTAAAAAGGAAATTTGAGATTTTACTAGCACAGCAACTTTTCCTTGGCTATCTGTTTTCACTTTGCCTTTGGCCTGAGAGAGACATTTTTTATGTTTGTTATAATGAAAAGCATTTTGATATTATTAAAAATAACAGTTGGGAGGAAATTAGAACACTTCGTGGCATTTAGAAATCAGTAAGTCAATTGTGATTTAAGACTACTGTAGGCAGTGGTCTATTCATATTTGTAATACTGAACTCAGTTGCCAGTAGTATAAACTTAGCCTGTTTATTCTCAACTTCTGTATCAGAATACTTGGGAAAGAAACAACACTTTATTTTATTTTTATTTTTATTTTTTTGGGTCCGGTCATGGGGCCTGAACTCTGGGTCTGGGCGCTGTCCCTCAGCTCTTCAGCTCAAGGCTAGTGCTCTACCACTTGAGCCACAGTGCCACTTCTGGCTTTTTTCTTTTTGCTTATGTGGTGCTGAGGAATCGAACCCAGGGCCTCGAGCATGCAAGGCAAGCGCTCTACCACTGAGCCACCTTCTCAGCCCTATTTTTATATGAATAAGACTACCCGTAAAATAACACAGTCAATGAAGAAATTCCCTTAACAGAAAAACAGATTTTCTTAGGCAACTTCAGCAGGCAATCTGAAGAACTTTTTCCTTAAGGGGAGTGGGCCTCTTAATCCAAATGTTTCATTTAGGCACTAGTAAAAATTAGTTCAGAGGCATAAAAGCAACCAAATGGGGGTAGGGGGGTGGTGGGGGGAGAGGTCATTTTCTTGTCCTTGCAGTGAGTGCTGCTTTGTGCTCCTGTGGGCCTTCAAAATTCTTGGAAAAGAACTGAAGTAGGAGTTTGATCTCAGCCAGTTCTGCTCTGTGTGACTTTGTAGTTTCCTAGGGAATGTCATTATCTAAGCCTCAGTTTCATCATCTTGCAGAGGAGGGAGATGTGCCCACAAAGTGACTAGATGTGCATGAAGCCCTGGCAACTATATCATGGTAAAATTTCCAGGGCGGTGTAAATTGACGGTGGGGGTAGGGTGGAGCACATGCATGCACATATGTATGAAAGTTAGCTCTTTCGTGGTACAATAATAAAAACAATGCTTTTTGGAGCCCTTGGATGACAGCATGATGAAATCTTTCAGGAGAATTTGTTTCATATTGGTGGCTAATCCCCAGTAGAACTGGATCCACTGCATTCCTGTTTCTAGTTTCAAATTGTGAACATTTCAGCTCTGAGTGGTTTGCTCCTACCTACATCAAGGCTTATCTTGTCAGAAGTAAGCTTTGCAAACTACTCACTACAAAATATAGTTCTGCATCATGTACTCTCTCACACCTGAAACAGACATTTTATAAATTTCTCTCTCTCTCTCTCTCTCTCTCTGTGTTTTCTTTCTTTCTTTTTTTTTTTGTCAGTTGTGGGGCTTGAACTCTGGGCCTGGGTGCTGTCCCACAGCTCTTCAGCTCAAAGCTAATGCTCTACCACTTGAGCCACAGTGTACTTCCAGTTTTCTGGTGGTTAATTGGAGATGAGTCTCATGGACTTTCCTGCCAGGGCTGGCTTTGAACCGTGATCCTCAGAGCTCAGCCTCCTGAGTAGCTAGGATTACAGGTTGAGCCACCAATGCCCGGTGAATTTCTTCTTTCATATGACATGCACACAGATACTTTGTGTTCTTGTCATTCTTCTAAAATCCTGGTTTATGACCCTTTTGATTAATTTTATAACACTGATGAGATGGAAACAACATTTCAGAATATAGTGCTTTGGAACATCTATTGAAATTTTGAATCATCTTTTCTCAATCATTTTTTAGAAAATAAAAATGCAGTTTAACTTGGGAACTTATTAGACTACTCTGCAATTCAACCTTTGGCTTGTACTACCTTGTTGAAATTTCTGATCTAGTCTGATTAGAAGCCTTCCAAGTCTGGGCAAACTATTTTAAGCCCTTTTAGCCCAAAGCCAAGGAGAGTTCACAAAAACTAGGAATGGGGAAAATTGAGCAAATGTTCGAATGGTTGCATTTTGGCTTCCTGAAATAGTTTCCTTTATTATTTAGCTAGAACTTGAAAAATTGGTGCAACTCATCTGAATTGTGAATTTCACTGTTAACCTCTTGTGACAGTGCTTTTCTTTCTAGTGCTTTACCTATAATGTTGGAGCTATTTTAATTCATTTTTCCATTAGTTCAGTTTTTTTTTTTTTTTTTTTTTTTCCTGCTGGTCCTGGGGCTTGAAGTCAGGGCTTGGGTGCTGTCCCTGAGCCTGTCTGTGTTCAAGGGTAGCACTCAACCTCTTGAGCCAGTGTGCTACTTCCAGGTTTTTCTGAGTAGTTTATTGGAGATAAGAGTCTCACGGACTTTCCTGCCTGGGCTGGCTTTGATTCACAATCCTCAGATATCAGCCCCCTGAGTAGCTAGGATTACAGGCTCAAGCCACCAATGCCTGGCTAAATTTTTTTTTAAACTTTTCTTCCCCCCCAATTTCTAAGGGTCAACTTGTTTTAAGTAATCATAGTCCTTTTTTTTTTTTATTGTGAAAATACTGTACAGAGGGGTTACAATTACATGGACAAGATAATGAATACATTTCTTATCAAGCATTGTAGCCTCCTTCTTTGTTTCCCCTTCCCATCCCTTCCCATCCTTCCCCTGCCCCCCTAATTCTCCCCGCTCCCCCCGCCACTCCCCCCCACCAAAGTTGTAAAGTTCGCTTTCGACATAAAGACTTGTACATCTCATTGTTGCAATGGGTCCACCTGTATCTCTATTTAAATGATTTGTTTTTCCCTTCCCCTCCACAAATTATACCGACATCAAATACAGTGAAAGCAGGGGTTATACTGTGGGGGAGGGACAACAGTAATAGTCCTTCTTGAGTATGTTTATATTTTAAATAAAAATAACATGACCAGAGTAAAAAAAATAACTGCTTTAAGCCTGAACTCTGGGCCTGGGTGCTGTCCCTCAGCTCGCTCAAGGCAGCACTCTACCACTTGAGCCACAGCGCCTCTCCCGGCTTTTTTCTTTTTGCTTATGTGGTGCTGAGGAATGGAACCCAGGGCCTCAGGCATGCAAGGCAAGCCCTTTACCACTGAGCCATATTCCCAGCCCATGCTTTAAATCTCTTAATATGACTGTTGTTATATATTTTCTTTTTTGTTGTTGTGAAAATACCGTACAGAGGGGTTACAATTACATGAGCAAGGTAATGAGTACATTTCTTATCAAGCATTGTTGCCTTCTCCTTTGTTTCTCCTTCCCATCCCTTCCCATCCCTTCCCATTCACCCCCCCCCCCCCGCTTGCCGCCGAGCCAAAGATGTAAAGTTCGTTTTTCGACATAATGTCTTGTACATCTCATTGTTGTAATGGGTCAGACTGTATCCCTTTTTAAACAATTTGTTTTTTCCCTTCCCCTCCACAAATTATACCAATATCAAATACAGTGAAAACAGGGGTTATACCGTGGGGGAGGGACACATAAGGCAACAAGAAATATGTTAGAAACAGTAGCAAGAAAGAAAAAACATTTGAGTCCTTATCTTGGGGTTCATTTCGCTTAACATCAACTTATCTGACCTTTTCTTTTTTTGTTAGTCCTGAGGCTTGAACTCAGGGCCTGGGCACTGTTCCTGAGCTTCTTTTGCTCAAGGCTAGCACTGTACCACTTAAGCCACAATACCACTTCTGGCCTTTTCAGTTTATGAGGTACTGAATAATCGAACCCAAGGCTTCAAGCATGCTAGTCAAGCACTCTATCACTAAGCCACATTCCTAGCCCTCATATATTTTCATCTTGTGGTTTTATTTAATGATGTTTTCAGAAATATGATTACAATTATATACTTTATGTGTGTGTTTTGGTACTGGGACTTGAACTCAGAGCCTGGGCAATATCCTTAGCTTCTTTGCTCAAAGTTGATGCTCTGTCAGTTGAGACTGCTCCACTTTTTTTTTTTTGGTGGTGGTAAGTTAGAAATTAGAGTCTCATAGATTTTGCTTCCTGGACTGGCTTCGAACCATGATCATCATCTTGAGTTGCTAGGATTACGTGTGCAAGCCACCAGAACTTGGCTGTACTTTTATCTTCATGTCCCTACTTAAAAAATTGTTTCAATAGCTACCTTTTTTTTTTTTCAGTCGTAGGGCTTGAACTCGGCCTGGGTACTGTCCCTGAACTCTTCAGCTGAAGGCTAGCACTTTACCACTTGAGCTACAGTGCCACTTCTGGTTTTCTGGTGGTTAATGGAAATAAGAATCTCATAGCCAGGCGCCAGTTGGGTCACACCTGTAATCCTAGCCACCCAGAAGGCTGAGCTCTGAGGACTGCAGTTCACAGCCAGTCTGGGCAGAAAACTGTGATACACTTATCTCCAATTAACCACCAGAAAACCAGAAGTGGTACTGTGGCTCAAGTGGTAGAGCGCTTGCCTTGAGCTGAAGAGCTGAGGGACAGAGCCCAGACCCAGAGTTCAAGTCCCATGACTGATGAAAAAAACCCAAAGAAGCAAAAGAATCTAAAGGACTTTCCTGCCCGGGCTGGTTTTGAACCGTGATCTTCAGATCTCAATCTCCTGAGTAGCTAGGATAACAGGCGTGAGAGCCTGAGAGCCACGGGCTCTCAGTCAGTAGCTACCTATTCTTTCATCATTTGAAGAGGTAGTATGTATTTTCTTTCCTTAAGTGTTTACTCTTACTTATTTAATGTTTGTTTGACCTGTTAGTACTCAGCCCTGGAGTTCCTCATTATGAGCAGGGTGTATTCTTCATTATTTTTTCATTCCTTATTGTTAGATAGTTATATTATTTTCAACCTTCAATTTTATAAATGTTTCAAACATTGCTATGCATATAGGTATCCAACCTAATCACTTCGGGAAGATTGTAGCAAGATTTCCATATTACTTTCCAAAATGTTTATGCCAGTATTACTAGTGACATATTTGAGAATATTTGTTTTATAACATTTGGCTAGTCATAATTGAGAATGTTTTTCATAATAGCTTGAAGTCTTGCTTAGTGATGCACAACTATAATCCCAGCACTCAGCAGGTGGAGACAGGAGGATTTGGAGTTCAAAGACCACCTAGACTATATAGTGAGACCCTTTCTCAAAAAACACCCCAGAGCCGGGTGCCGATGGCTCATGCCTGTAATCCTAGCTATTCAGGAGGCTGAGATCTGGGGATCACAGTTCAAAGCCAGCCCGGGCAGCAAAGTCCGTGAGACTCTTATCTCCAATAAACCACTAGAAAACTGAAAGTGGTGCTGTGACTCAAGTGGTAGAGCACTTGACTTGAGCTGAAGCATTCAGGGACAGCACCCAAGCCCAGAGTTCAAGCCCCACGACCGACCAAAAAAACCCCCAAAACACCCCAAAATCAAACCAAAGAAAAACAAATAATTAATAAATGGTGGGGTTTGTATGTTTAACTTTTTTTTTTTGATGACTATGTTTCTGTGTTGTTTACTTATTTTTGGAAATTGTTCTTGGTCCATTTCTCCATTTTAGTCTCTTGCTTCTTAACAATTTCTTGAACATATATTCTATACATTTATTAACCCTGTTTCTGGTCTAGAGAGATATGTTATACTCCATTGTTTTTCACTTTTACATAGGAAAACTTTGTGTTTTAGTTACCTGTCCCTTCAATAGTTGAAACTTCTTTTGTCATTTACTATTTATAAGAATTCTTTTTTTGGGGGGGGGTGGTCCGGTCGTGGGGCCTGAACTCTGAGCCTGGGTGCTGTCCCTCAGCTCTTCACCTCAAGGTTGGCGCTCTGCCACTTGAGCCACAGCGCCACTTGCGACTTTTTTCTTTTTGCTTATGTGGTGCTGAGGAATCGAACCCAGGGCCTCATGCATGCAAGGCAAGTGCTCTACCACTGGAGCCACCTTCCTAGCCCTATTTATAAGAATTCTTTTGCTAGAAATTCACTAGTATTCATCTTTCTTTCATCTTAGTTATATAATTTTATGAAAAATAGTTTTTTGTTTTATTAGAATGCTTTTCATTGGATGACATAAACTGATGAGTATAAAATGATTTTCTTAAAATTTGCTAGTGGTTATTCCATCCTTCTTTTTTAATTTAATTTTTTTTTTTTTTTGTTGGTCTTGGGGCCTGAACTCTGGGCCTGGACGCTGTCCCTCAGCCCTTCAGCTCAAGGTGAGCGCTCTGCCACTTGAGCCACAGCGCCTTCTGGCTTTTTCTGCATATGTGGTGCTGAGGAATCAAACCCAGGACCTCATGCATGCAAGGCAAACACTCTACCACTGAGCCACCTTCCCAGCCCTTCTTTTTTAAATTTTGAGACAGTATCTTACCATGTAGCCTAGGATGGCTTGAGCTTCCAGTCATCCTGTCTTTACCCCTGAGTGCTAGGATTGTAAGTATGCACCACCATACCTGGCCTCAACATCACTTATTGAATGTTTTTGTTTTGTTTTGAGTTTTTGGTGGTACTGAGAATGAATCCAGGCCCTCACACATGCTTGTCAAACACCAAGCCTCTTATTGAATCATAATTGTATTTACTATTCAAATTGCCTTTATTTTTATTTTACTTTATTTTTTATTTCTTTTAGCAGTTCTGGGGTTTTGAGCTCAGAGCCTTATTTTATTTTATTTTTTTTTGGTCGGTCATGGGGCTTGAACTCTGGGCCTGGGCGCTGTCCCTCAGCTCTTCAGCTCAAGGCGAGCGCTCTACCACTTGAGCTACTACCACTTCCGGTTTTCTTGTGGTTTATTGGAGATAGGAGTCTCACGGTCTCTTCTGCCCTGGCTGGCTTTGAACCTCGATCCTCAGATCTCAGCCTCCTGAGTAGCTAGGATTACAGGAGTGAGCCACCAGCGCCTGGCGTCAGAGCCTTATTCTTGGTAGATAGACGCTATGCCACTTGAGCCACTCTACCAGCCCTTTCTGCATTGGTTGTTTTGGAGATAGGGTCTTGCTTTATGCACAGGCCAGCCTGGATTGTCCTTCCTTGTAGATATGAGAATATGTATATATTACTATGTGCTGCCATTGGTTGAGATGAATCTTATGAATTTTTTTGTCCGAACCACAATCCCCCAGATTTAGCTAGGATTACAGGCTTGAGTTATCATGCCTGGCTTTAAACTGCTTTTATTATAAAATTAAATTCTTACAATCATCAGGACCTACTGTGGCCCCTGTTGTGTTTTAAGGATCTCTTTGTTTTAATATTAGTTTTACACTTTCAATTACTGTAGCTAATGAGTTATTCTTGACTGCTTGCCAGAATGTATCTTTAATAATAGACCAAGTCTCTCTGGCCTGGTCATTGAGTTAATCAGAAAGGAATTAGTTGATTCCAGATATTGTCTCTTTCCCAAGTTTTATGTCTTCACTTTCTTCTTCTTCTCCTCCTCCTGCTCCTCTTCCTCCTCCTCCTCTTTCTTTCTTTCTTTTTTTTTTTCCTGTTGGTCGTGGGGCTTGAACTCTGGGGCGCTGTCCCTGAGCTCTTTGACTCAAGGTGAGTGCTCTACCACTTGAACTACAGTGCCACTTCCAGCCTTTTCTTTTTATGTGGTGTTAAGGAATTGAACCTAGGGCCTCATGCATGCAAGGCAAGCACTCTACCACTGAACCATCTTCCCAGCCCAGTATCAAGTTTTTTTTTTTTTTTTTGGGTCCGGTTGTGGGGCCTGAACTCTGGGCCTGGGCGCTGTCCCTCAGCTCTTCACCTCAACGCTAGCGCTCTACCAATTGAGCCACAGCGCCACTCCCAGCTTTTTTCTTTTTGCTTATGTGGTGCTGAGGAATCGAACCCAGGGCCTCATGCATGCAAGGCAAGTGTTCTACCACTGAGCTACCTTCCCAACCCCCAGTATCAAGTTTTTAATTCACTGTTTTAACTGACTTTCACATCTGCAGATTGAGCATGAATAGTGATTCCTCTGGAGGTTGTTGGGCAGTTTACGTGAGATGATCTTCCTAAAACACCTACCTGGCTATACTTGAAACAGATGATGTTTAGTAAAAGTTTGATTACTTCTTTTGTTTGTTTTCTTTTTGTTGGTACTGGGGTTTGAACTCAGGGCTTCATATTTCCTAGGCAGATCCTCGTATCACTTCAGCAATGTCCCCAGCCCTATTTACTATAATTATTATTAAATAGGGTTTTAAGTTTTTGCTTTGGCTGGCTTGGACTATAATCCTCCTATTTATGCTTCCCATTGTAGCTGGGATGACAAATGTGTGCCACCATGCTGTCTGTTGACTGATGCTTTGTCCAGCATGGCTTAGCACTGCAATCCTCCTGATCTCTGTCTCTGGAGTAGCCAAAATTACAGGTATCAGCCACTGTACTTGGCTGATTACTCTTTGTTTCTGATACCAGCATATCTCTGGCACATGTACACTTTTCTTTTGCTGTGATTACATTAAGGCATGGCTGTTTTGAGTCACTTTGGAGGTGTGTGTGTGTGTGTGTGTGTGTGTGTGTAAAAAGTTCACTAGACCCAGTTCTGAGCCCTACTTTCTCTTTTCTAGATTTATAAGGATGAGCTTAACTCTACCATCTTTCATTAACACTTCCCAAACTTGACACAGAGTTTAGACTGGCCCATGTGGTGAAGGCAAAGAGTGCAGCTTGAAGTAGACCTCCAAAATAATTCTTAAAAAAGGATAAAATCAAGGTGTCCATAAAGCTGGTTTCTTGTGGAGGCTGTGGGGATCATGTATTCCTCAACTCTTCAGCTTCCAGAGAATGCCTATCTAAACAGTTTTTCTAGAAGGAAAGTATACATATCTTATTGAGCAGAGATTTTATGCCACACTTTGGCTGCTAAAGGTTATTTTTTTTTTTGCTTATTTTTTGGTTTTTCAGTTACATTTAATGTATTTTTAAGTCATTGAATAAATTATCACAGGCACTGAAAGGATACTGCTTTCTGCCACGGAATATTAGAACAAGGTAAAATTACCTTTTTCTTTTTTGTCAATTGTGGGGCTTGAACTCTGCGCCTGGGCACTGCCCCTCAGCTCTTCAGCTTCAGGCGAATGCTCTACCACTTTAGCCACAGCACCACTTCCAGTTTTCTGGTGGTTAACTGGAGATAAATGTCTCACAGATGTTCCTGCCCGGGCTGGCTTTGCACCGAGATCCTCAGATCTCAGCCTCCTTATTAGTTAGGATTACAGGCGTGAGCCACTGGTGCCCAGCCAAGGTAAAATAATCTTTTTCCATTTGATGCTGGGGTAATATTCCTTACTCAGGTAGGTATTGTATGTAAATCATAAACTAAAAATGACATCATTGGCAAATGTCTTTTTATATTGCCTTATAAAATACATAATTATGTTTCAAAATCAAAGTATAATGACTTCAAGTGAATTCAAGTATATATTACTTTTGTAATTTTTGGGCAATGATTCTAAATGTAAGGGTCTATTTGCCACTTACTATAATACTGAATATATAGGCAGGTTATGATCTTGTTCATATACCATTGATACAAATAGCACATTATTTTTTTGTTGTTGTTATTGTTGGTTGTGGGGCTTGAACTCTGAGCCTGGGCACTGTCCCTAAGCTCTTCAGCTCAAGGCGAGTTTTCTACTACTTGAACCACAGATCCACATCTGTTTTTCTGGTGGTTTACTGGAGAGTCTCATGGACTTTCCTTCCTGGGCTGATTTTGAACCATGATCCTCAGATCTCAGCCTCCTTAGTAGTTAGGATTACAGGCATGAGCCACCAGCACCTGGCAAATAACATGTAATTTTTAACAAAAGGTCAAATACGGGCTTCATTGTGAAAGCAATTTTCTGCACTGCTACTTTAAAATCTAGTGTCTGGATTATGATTTTTGTTACCATTTATACAATGTATATTTTATTTTCAAATATCTAGTTGTAAAAGACACATGATTGTCAGAAGACTGGCTCAGCTCTATGTCACTGGCCTAGCAAGTACAAGACTCCAAGTTCACATTCAAGTACTGCCCTTCTCTCCTAAAGAATACCTGATCTAGGTGCATTGCTAAGGCATTAGAAATAACAACCTTGTTTTTAGGCAGTTTCTTACTCAAATATATAACATCGATATTTATAATTCACTGGTGCTCACAACAATGTGCCTGTACTGTACTTGTACTTGAAAGTAAGGACACCAAATCCTACTCCATTCCCCAAATGAATTTTCTAAATATCTGAATTGAAACAGCATCTGAATTCATGCTTTTTCCAAAAGTCTGGAAATCTTACTGTGTGCCAGGACTTTACAAACTGTACTTTCTGTCCCTTAATCCTCACAAAGACCATGATTCACTTTTAAAATGACCTAGTCTCTGAGAGAAAAAGTTACACAATAATAAGCAAATGAGCTAGGATTGAATCCAAGTATATGTACCTGGGTCGTCTCTTTACTCCCTAGCCCAAAGGCTTCTTTCTTATCCTCTCTGCTCTGTGAGTTTTGGTGTAAAGTGCAATTCATGCAGGAATGAAGGAAGATAATCTCATGTGTAACAATGGAAAGGAGCCTCCTGGATAACAACTTGTTATGAAAAAATTCTGAGAGAGTCTCTTTCTCTGGTCACAATAAGGCAGGTGATCATTATTCTCCCATGGGAACATTTGCAGTGCCCTGCATGCCACCACATGCATTTATGATACCTGCCTCTCTCCTATGGCCATACCAGTCTGTGATCCCCAAAAAAGCTTCACTAAGAATGTTCAGCTCCACTTTTTTCACTTCATTCTTTCATAACCCTGTGAAGAAGGTAGAATTATTCTCTTCATTTATAAACTAGGCAGCTAGCATTCAGAAATATTAAAAGTTAGAGAAACATGGTTTTAACTCAGGTCTCAAACTCTTCCTATAATCAAACAATACCTACCAACAAACCAAGAACAAGTCTATATGTTAAATTATGTACAGACTACTTTATAAAGATATTTATATTTCAACATCTTGTACAAAATGAATGAAAAAGTATCGTCTGCTTGTACAACATAAAAGCCATGAGTGTCCCCAAGAAGTGCTTCCTTCCCAGTCTTTTTTAGTCCTCTGAGATAACTACTAAGCATCCCAGTCAGTAGCACTCAGCCCAGAAGCTACAAGTCCCTGAAGGCCGAAGGCACCACCACCTCACCACACTTGTAATCTTTTTTTTTTTTCCTTGTCAGTCGTTGGGGCCTGAACTCTGAACCTGGGCATTGTCCTTCAAGTCTTCAGCTCAAGGCTAGCACTCTACCACTTGAGCCACAGCACCACTTCTGGCTTTTTCTGCTTATGTGGTGCTGAGGAATAGAACCCAGGGCCTCATGCATGCAGGGCAAGCACTCTACCACTGAGCCGCCTTCCCAGCCCCTGTAATCTTAACTTGTACAACAGAATTTATATCCCAAATTTTCTGCAATGCAAATATTAGCAGAAAACTCACAGAGTCTAGCTCTTACACAGTTGAATGTCTGATGTCTAAATGAGAAAAACAATGGAATGATTTGGGGGTGACTCTTAAAGGCTGTCAAGAATGGATAGGCTTTCTAATAATTCAGTTTGCCAGCTTAATTGATGAACTTTAGGGTAGTCTTTGGCCAAAGAACAAATATACATTAATCATTAAAGTGCTAGGTCTATATCCATGAACCCAAGAATGCAGAGATACTCATGATTTAGATTATAGAACATTTAGTCCAATCTGACAATCTATCCCAAGCAAGAAAGACAGTCCTGCAATCCAAGCAGAAGGGGCAGCATTGGGTAGAGAGAAAAGAAGTATAATTACTTTTATAGGATATAAAACTCAAGTGGAACTCATTTAGAGATAATGCTACTCTAACCTTGACCTTCATAGTTCCTCTAGCCAAAGGTCTTGTGAGAGATAATACTATAAGGGTTGTGATAGCTGCTTTTCTCTTTATTGTGACAGAATACTGACATAAGCAACTAAAAGGGAGTCATTTTGGCTCACAGCTTTAGAGGTGTCTGTCTATCATAGAGAGGATGGTGGATCGCAGCAGTTCCTAACATGGTGGCCAGTAAACAGAAAAAGGAGGTATAGAAAGGAAGAGACCTACTTCCTCCAGAAAGTCCCCCTCACCTCTTATCTTTCACTACCCCGCAATAACACCATCATATGAACCATCAAGAGATTAATTCACTCAGTAGGTCATAGCATGCATGATCTAATCGTCTTTGGAAATATAATCACATACCTCTAGAGGTAAGCTTTACTAAATCTCCCAGGCAGTTCCCAATCAAATCAAGCTGAAAATGAAAAATTAACCATAACATTGCCTAAGCCTAATAATAACTTCATGATAAGTTGAATATAACAACCAATTGAAAATATGTTTCTTTCTTTTTTTTTTTTTTTTTTTTTTGGGTCCTGTCATGGGGCCTGAACTCTGGGCCTGGGCGCTGTCCCTGAGCTCTTCAGCTCAAGGCTAGCACTCTACCACTTGAGCCATAGTACCACTTCCGGCTCTTTTCTTTTTTGCTTATGTGGTGTTGAGGAATTGAACCCAGGGCCTCAGGCATACAAGGCAAGCACTCTACCACTGAGCCACCTTCCCAGCCCTGAAAATATGTTTCATACATTGAATCTACCAAAAATCTAGTCTATCTTAAACATGCTCTTCTTTTTTGCTTATGTGGTGTTGAGGAATTGAACCCAGGGCCTCAGGCGTACAAGGCAAGCGCTCTACCACTGAGCCACCTTCCCAGCCCTGAAAATATGTTTCATACATTGAATCTACCAAAAATCTAGTCTATCTTAAACATGCTCATAACACTTATATTATCCTACAGTCAGGTAAAATCATCCAACACAAAGCCTATTCTATAATAAAATATTGAATATCTCCTGCAATATGTTAAATACCTATATTCAAAAACTGTGGCAGCACAGTGTAATACTGCTTGTTTACCACTGTGATTACATGGCTGAATGGCAACTGCCCACTATAGCAAGAATGACTGCAATATACACTACTAACCCAGGAAAAAGCCATTGTAAAGTAAAACATAAGTAGAATCTCTAGTATCTAAATTTGTCCAGTTATCAATGTGCCCAGCTAAAAGAACTAAATTGCTTAAAATAAAATGAAATAAAAATAAATAATAAAAAAGGCTCCTATCATCTCTGGTAGTTAGGTGATGGGACATATTTATGGTCAGATATGAAGTTGAAACTCAAAGGTCATTTTCAACCATGAGGCAACATTTAAGGATAGAAGCCACATACTGCAGATGGCAGAGTGGAACAAATAAGGATGTTTTATGTTTTATGTCGTAGATCTGACTGATAAAGGCTAGATACTGCCTACAATTTCTTCCTCATATAAAGACCTCATTGTCCACCAGTGAATCCATAATCTTCCTGATATAACTCAAAGACATATCTACAATTTTGTTATACCAATATTATACTTACAGCCAATAAAAAAAAACCAAAGGGAGGTGGTGGTCGAAAGGATGTAAAAGAGATGTCTGAGGGATGTCTACCTTCTATCTATTTAATTTCTTTTCTTTGTTTTTGTTGGTTCTGGAGCTTGAACTCTGGGCCTGGGCATTGTCCCTGCACTCTTCAGCTTAAGATGAGCGCTCTACCACTTGAGCCACAGTGCCACTTCAAATTGGAGATAAGAGGCTGACAGACTTTCCTGCCTAGGCTGGCTTTGAACTGTGATCCTCAGATTTCAGCCTTCTGAATAGCTAGGATTATGGGCATGAGCCACCGGCGCCCAGTAGCTACTTAATTTCTATTCTCATGTATTGACTGGTTAACTGACTTTTCCTCTGGGAAACCAGATTTAACCCACAGATTTCCTTATAGAGGTTCCAGACTTGTCTTCTTCACCTTCTTCCTTGTGGTCTTACAGAGGTGGCCTAGTATACTGTAGTTGAATGGAAGGAAGATCTGTGGAGTGCAATGAGCCTGGGTACATTGCCCCACCCTACCTCCTCCTGGTGGTATCTGTATCTCATCTTTAATATAAAAGTGAAATACGAGCTTCATGAAGTAAATCATGATTAAATAAAAGGCACATAAAGGCTCAAGGCTTAGCCCCTGATACATACAGGTAAAACTCTTAAGTATTATTAATGTACTTCTCCCTGACATAGGACTGTGCAATATGGGATCTACTCAACAGTGATGAAATTTGTCACAGAACAATGGCTTGTCATCAGCACATATTCATAATTAAATACCTATTCCCCACCTTACAGTCACTAGGGAAAACAGTAGTCCACTTGGCAAATAAATAAACAAAGCAATAGGAGACAGTGGCTATGTGAAAATGTCAAGTGCTAGGTATCTTGAGGAGATTTCAAAGAAAACTGAGCACTGAAAGTCAGGAGCAAAGTAATTAGTCTGCATGATTCTGCTATTACCAGAACAATAACCAAGCACTGGTTACAAGCATGTGCTCTTCTCTGGCCCACACAGCCCACCAGTGCATATGTGCTGGACTTTTACTTCTGGTTCTCTTTCCAAGGCCCTTCCTCCTTGTCTCTGTTCATACATAGGTGTACCAGAGACAGCCATATCTCTGCAACCAGACCCCACTCTTGTCCACAATCAAAGAGTTGACAGCTGTCCAAGACTAGTACTGAAACCCTGACATCTCTCTCTTTTAGACTATAATTTAAAATTTCAGAGCAATTGGCAGTCATGCTCTGCCATGTGGACTAAAAATGAAACAGGAAGCTAATATAAACAGGAGAAAAGAATGAAGCAGATATAGGAAGCCTAATAAAGAGCAAAAAGTGGACTTGCTGGTTCTTTGCTGGCTTCAGTCCTTATTCTATCCCAAAGGTCTATATGCATCCATGACTTGGAGCTCTGCAAGACATGGGAGACTTCTGCCCAAGAGCCAGTTTCTGTTTCAAACTAAGATTCCATCACTATTCATTACTAGAAGACAGCTTGTGACCCAATACACAATATGACCTACATAACTTCAGTTTTGCCTATACTGTTGTAAGCTCTAGACTAGAAGACTTGAGAGATGGTGATGAGGATGCCAGAGCAGAGGAAAAATTATATCATTGCATGTGAGGAGTGCTGTATAAATCCATGAAGAGTGTGCTAAGGGAGTAAGTTCTCAGTAGAAGATGAAGGGAGGAAGAGAAAGTGGGTTGGGGAATGAGGTGGTGGAGGAAGAGGGGAAGGGGAGGAGTTGGGTAAAGGAGAAGACATGAGAAGACGAAGAGAGGACTAAAGGTGGCTACCAGCAAGCCCTCTAACCTCAGAGTACTCTCACAGGGAAAGAAACTATACAATATACAATTGTATAGCTGCTAAGGCAGAAATACTCATTGGTCTATGTCAGGCACATTTTAATGCATGTAGACATAGTATCAGTTTTTCTTTACAAAATATTCAAAACCCCAAGTGGTAGGGAACTTAACTTTTTTCAGAGTAATCTTCAGAGTAACCTTTATAGATGTTTATACAACAAAATTATTTTTTAGATGTAATTGCTATTTTTATTCAAATATTCAAATTTCAATTCTAGTATAAATTAACTACTCCTGAAGGGACTACCAATTGAATAACTTTGTTTTTAACTTCAAAATCCATTTATTTGTACTACTATCACCTAAATCTAAAGTTGCTTCATCACCCAGCTAAATTCCAGTTCAAGCAACTAAATGTTTCTGCCATTTTGATCCCATTTACTCTGTAAATCCATCTAGTGCTAACCTTACATTTTCCCTTATAAATGAGCATGAACAACCAAACAACTAGTGCAACAGCCTGACTAATTTTCTAAGTAAAAATTTTGAAGAGTAGAAATAAGCAAAGATGAGCACTGAAAGTACTATAGCAGCATTTCCAAAAGGACAATCTTGGTATCTGTATAGTGTAAAAACTGTTTGGTGTCTCGGGGCTTTAAGTGCAAGTCCAAGTGTTTGAGGTCAAGAATAATTTTCCCAGTAATTATTTAGGACTAAAACATCCCAAAGGGCCTGATACAACATGCAGAAACTTTGTTTATTGCTAAAGGCACTTAGAAAAGTGCGTGGGACACTAGAAGTCATTCAGAACAGGGAAATCTCAAGTCATGAACTTTCTGTTTACACACCAACAAGTCAACTTGAACCACCTGGTCCAAGTTGTGGATTTAGTACTGATACTGATCTCTACTTTGCGAAAAATACATTCCTGAAGGTTAATTGAAGGTTAATTTACTAATCAGCCTGTGTGCGTGCGTGCGTGCGTGTGTGCGTGTGTGTGTGTGTGTGTGTGTGTGTGTGTGTGTGTGTGTGTGTGTGTGTGTGTGGGTGTGGGTGTGTGTGTCCTGGGGCTTGAATTCAGGGTCTAGGCACTGTCCCTGAGCTTTTTTGCTCTAGGATAGTGTTCTACCACTTGAGCCACAGCTCCACTTCTTCCTTCTTGGTTGAGGATAAGAGTCTTGTGGACTGTCCTGGGCTTTGTGTGGGCTTTGAACACTGATCAGATCTCAGCCTTCTGAGCAGCTAGGATTACAAGACGTAAACCACCTGCACTTGGCTTAATCAGATATTATTAGAGTGCAATAGAACAATTCAGTAAAGAAAGCAAAATAAGAAACCAGGGAGGACTCTGGAGTCCTCAGATCCACAGTGGCCTCAGGAGCCTCTTTGTCCTTTGCTCTATACTATCCATATGAAGCCCAAAGATCTGTTTCCTGTACATCTGATACCCCAGGACCTTCACAAATGGAAGCTCAAAATAAGGAAAGAACAAGACATTAAACAGATTTGCATAGGGGAAGAAGAAGTTAAACTATCTCTTTTTGCAGATGACATGATTTTATACTTTAAAGATCCCAAAGGCTCCATCCCCAAACTCTTAAGAGCTTATAAATCACTTCAGCAAAGTAGCAGGATACAATATTAACCCACAAAAATCAGTAGCTTTTCTTTTGTTTTCTTTTTTTTTTTTTTGGGTCCAGTCATGGGGCCTGAACTCTGGGCCTGGGCGTGTCCCTCAGCTCTTCAGCTCAAGGCTAGCGCTCTACCACTTGAGCCACAGCACCACTTCCAGCTTTTTTCTTTTTGCTTATGTGGTGCTGAGGAATCGAACCCAGGGCTTTAGGCATGCAAGGCAAGCGCTCTACCACTGAGCCACCTTCCCAGCCCTCAGTAGCCTTTCTGTACACCAACAGTGTACAAACAGAAAGGGAAATCAGGGAAACAACCCCATTTACAATAACCTCAAAAAAATAAAAGTATCTAGTAATTAACCTAACCAAAGATGTAAAGGTTCTATTTTATGAAAACAATAAAAGCCTAAAGAAAGGAATCATAGAGGATACCAGGAAATGGAAAGATCTCCCATGTTCCTGGACAGGCAGAAGTAACATAATGAAAATGGCTATACTGCCAAAATTGATACACAAATCCCAATGGGATTTTAATGGGAATTGCATATGGAACAACAAAAGACCTAGAATAGCCAAAGCAATTCTAGGCAAAAGAAACAACACAGGAGGGATCACCATACCGGAACTCAAGCTCTACTATAGAGCCATAATAACAAAGACAGCTTGGTACTGGTACAAAAAGAGACCAGAAGACTAATGGAACAGACTAGAGGACCCAAAATAAAGCTGCATATGTACAGTCAGTTGATCTTTGATGAAGGATTCAAAGACATAAAGTGGAAGAATCATAACCTCTTCAACTATTGGTTCTGGGAAAACTGGGTGGCCACATGCAAAAAATGGAAAGTGGACCCTAGCCTATCACCATGCACTAACGTCAACTCAAAATGGATTAAAAACCTTAACATCAAGCTTGATATCCTGAAACTACTGAAGGACAGACTAGGAGAGATACTTGAATTTATAGGCACAGGCAAGAACTTCCTGAACAGAGTCCCAGGGTCACAACAAATTGGAGAGAGTCTGGACAAATGGGACTACCTTAAAAGAAAAAGTTTCTAGCCGGGCGCTGGTGGCTCACGCCTGTAATCCTAGCTACTCAGGAGGCTGAGATCTGAGGATCACGGTTCAAAGCCAGCCCTGGCAGGAGAGACCGTGAGACTCCTATCTCCAATAAAACACCAGAAAACCAGAAGTGGTGCTGTAGCTCAAGTGGTAGAGTGCTCGCCTTGAGCTGAAGAGCTGAGGGACAGCGCCCAGGCCCAGAGTTCAAGCCCCATGACCGACCAAAAAAAAAGAAAAAGTTTCTGCTCAGACAAAGAAATAGCAACCAACTAGAAAGACAGCCAACAAACTGGGAAAAAGTATTACCAGCAAAATATCAGACAAGGGTCTAATATCCATTATATACAGGGAACTAAAGAAACGAACCCCTCACAAATCTAACAAACCAGTCATGAAATGGGCAAGGGAACTAAAGAGAGACTTCTCAGAAGAAGAGATAAAAATGGCAAAGAAACACATGAGGAAATGTTCATTATCCCTGGCTGTAAAGGAAATCCAAATAAAAACAACACGGAGATACCACCTTACCCCAATCAGAATGGCCCACATCCTAAAGTCAGCCAAAGACAAATGCTGGAGGAGATGTGGAGAAAGAGGAACCCTACTGCGTTACTGGTGGGATGTATACTAATACAACCACTTTGGAAAACAGTCTGGAGATACCTCAGAAAGCTAAATAGACCTCCCCTATGACCCAGCCATACCACTCCTAGGCATCTACCCTGAGCAACAAGAACCAATATACAATGACACATGCACCTCTCCATGTTTATTGCAGCACTGTTCACAATAGCTAAGATTTGGAAACAACCCAGATGCCCCACTACTGATGAGTGGGTCCAAATATTGTGGTATCTATATATAGTGGAATATTATGCAGCCATTAGAAAGGACAAAATAATGGCATTTGCAGGGAAATGGATGGAACTAGAGCAGATTATTATTTTTAATATTTTAAGCAGTGTATTTTATTTTTTAATGTTTTTTTATTGTGAAAATACTGTACAGAGGGGTTACAATTACATGAGCAAGGTATTGAGTACAGTTCTTATCAGGCATTGTTTCCTCCTCCTCCTCTACAACTGCACTTCCCACTAAATTCCACCGCCTAAATTGTAAAGTTTGTTTTTTGACATAGTGTCTTGTACATCTCATTGTTGCAATGGGTCAACTTGTATCCCTATGTAAACAATTTGTTTTTTCCCTTCCACTCCCCAAATTATACCAACATCAAATACAGTGAAAACAGGGGTTATATCATGGGGGAGGGACATACAAAGCAACAAAAAAATCACGTGGTACCATATAAATATGTTAGAAACAATAGCAAGCAAGAAAAAAAAAACACTTGTGTCCTTATCTTGGGGTTCAATTCACTTAACATCATCTTATCTGACCTTTTCTGCTTGTCTCAGACATATACTAGTTATTGCAAATAAGGGAAACCATGGGACCTATGTTTCTTTTCTTTTTTTTTTTTTTTGAGGAATAAACAAGCATTTTTATTTCTTTCGTTTAATGATGCAAACACAAATGCTGACTTGATACATATTCATATATAATTTCTTCTCTCACACTCACAACTCAGTAGATGGGAATTCAGAAGGACTTCCATAGTCATGTGGAACATACTATATTAGCATTTCCAGTTTATTCTAATCCATTTCTCCTTTTATACTCTAAAACATCTTCTTGATGTTGTGTGATAAGTTTGAACCACAGGAAGCCCGTGGTGGCGAAGGTCAGCATGACCTTGGGCTAGTTGGGCTGGGCATGCAGCGGCTCCCGCACGTAGAATTTGGACTGTGCGGCTGAGCCGCTCGGAAGCCGGGTGGGAGTCGGACCTATGTTTCTTTAGGCCTGGCTTACTTCACTTAATATATTTTTTCCAAGTCTTTCCATTTCCTAACAAATGGGGCAATGTCATTCTTTCTGATAGAGGCATAGAATTCCATTGTGCATATATATATATATATATATACATATATATACATATATATATCTATATATATCACATTTTCTTGATCTGTTCATCTACTGAGGGGCTTCTGGGTTGGTTCCATATCTTAGCTATAGTAAAGAATGCTGCAGTATTATCTCTTTGTTGCTTTGTATGTCCCTCCCCCACAGTATAGCCCCTGCTTTCACTATATTTGATGTCAGTATAACTTGTGGAGGAGATGGGGAAAAACCAATTGTTTAAAGATACAGGCGGACCTGTTGCAACAATGAGAAGTACAAGTTGTCATGCCCAAAATGAGCTTTACAAAGTCGGTGGGGGGGGAAAGGGGGGGAAGGAGAAGGATTGGGATTGGGGGGGAGGGGGGAGGCTGGGAAGGGATGTGAAGTGTAAACCAAAGGAGGAGGCTGCAATGCTTGGTAAGAAATGTACGCATTATCCTGCCCATGTAATTGTAACCCCTCTGTACAGTATGTTCACAAATAAAATAAAATTAAAAAAAAAAAGAATGCTGCAGTAAACATAGTTGTGCTGGTAGCTTTAGTATGGTCTTATTTGTGATTATTCGGGTAAATGTCCAAAGTGGGATTGCTGGGTCATAAGGGAGCTCTATGTGAAGTCTTTTAAGGAACCTCCATACTACTTTCCAAAGTGGTTGAACAAGGTTATACTCCCACCAACAATGCAGTAGGGTTCCAGCATCTGGTTTTTTTTTTTTTTTTTGGGTCCAGTCGTGGGGCCTGAACTCTGGGCCTGGGCGCTGTCCTTCAGCTCTTCAGCTCAAGGCTAGCGTTCTACCACTTGAGCTACAGTGCCACTTCCGGCTTTTTTCTTTTTGCATATGTGGTGCTGAGGAATCGAACCCAGGGCCTCAGGCATGCAAGGCAAGCACTCTACCACTGAGCCACCTTCCCAGCCCAGCATCTGTTGTTTTTAGAGTTCTTGATTATAGCCATTCTAACTGGGGTGAGGTGGTATCTCAATGTTGTTTTGATTTGCATTTTTTTTTTTTTTATGGCTAGAGAGGTTGAACATTTTTTCATGTGTCTTTTGGCCATTCTTATTTCCTCTTCAGAGCAGTTTCTCTTTAAGTCTTTAGCCCACTTACTTATTGGGCAGTTGTTTCTTTGAGGATTTGTTGTTGGATGACTTAATTTTTTGAGTTCCAGGTATATTTTCAATATGAGACCCTTGTCCATTATATGGCTAGTGAAGATCTTTTCCCAATCTGTGGGCTTTCTTTTTTTTTTTTTTTTTTTTTTTTTTTTTGTCGGTCGTGGGGCTTGAACTCTGGGCCTGGGCGCTGTCCCTCAGCTCTTCAGCTCAAGGCGAGTGCTCTACCACTTGAGCTACAGCGCCACTTCCGGTTTTCTGGTGGTTTATTGGAGATAGGAGTCTCACGGTCTCTCCTGCGCGGGCTGGCTTTGAACCGCGATCCTCAGATCTCAGCCTCCTGAGTAGCTAGGATTACAGGCGTGAGCCACCAGCGCCCGGCAATCTGTGGGCTTTCTATTGATCTTGCTAGCTATGTCCTTTGCCATGCAGAAGCTATGGAGCTTCATGCAATCCCATTTGTCCAACCTTGTTGTGTTTCAGGGTCTCTATTAAGAAAATTTCAGCCTGTGCCCAGGAGACCTATGGTTTCTCCTATTCCTTCCTGTAATGTTTTCATGGTGTCTGCTTTGACTCCAAGATCTTTGATCCATTTGAAGTTGATTCTGGTGCAGGGTAATATATAAGGATCTAGCTTTAGTTTTCTACAAGTAATTAACCAATTTTACCAGCACCATTTACTGAAGAGGCTGTCTTTCTTCCATTCTATTTTTTTAGTAGAGCATATTATTTGAACGAAGTAAGCCAAGAACAAAGAGACAAATGGCGCACGATCTCCCTGATATGTGGATGCTAACGCCAAAATACAAGAAGATATGGCTGTAAGATATATTAAATATGTAGGTTTCATTAGGTAGCCGATGAAGAGACCACCACACGCTATTCAGGCAGGAAAAGAAGTTTATTTACCGAACTGCTGCCTCTGCCATGCATAATGAAGAAGCATGGCTGAAAAGGCAAGGGGTGGGAGGGGGGCAGTGACCCACCTCTGTGCCAGGACTTATCTAGGCCAGGGACAGGAAGAGGAGTGGCCAGGTGGAGGAAAGGTGTGGCCACACTGGATCTGGATGTGACCTCAGGGTCTGGGACTCTCCTAAGGTCAGATGAGAGGCCTGTGACCAGAGGTGGCCCAGGATGTGACCTAGCAGGAGGGGAAGGTGACTGCTTCCAGATCTGCCAGTTACCTAGGTAAGAGATATTGGGTGGAAACTTAGCCAAGAGGGAGGGAGGTGTCTCTGTTCAGACCTTACAATGACAAAGTAACAGGACTCAAGAAACAATGGATAGCCACCCATTTTGTCATATCATTGCTAAATGACTCCATGTTCTTCACCATATATATGGTAGATATATGCACACAACAGAGGGAAGACAGGAGGAGGAACAGAATAATTGGGAACAGCCTGCACTAAGCTAAAGGAAAGAAATGTAAACATCACCTGATGTGGAAAAAATAACTTGTATTGTCAAAGCTCATAGAATTCACAAACTGAATAGACCATGATAATGACCATTTGCCTTGTGAAAGTTAAAATGTGTTTGTGACTCTTAAGTATCACTATTCCACAATACTGTGAAACATGTGAAATTTATGTAATCACCTAATTTCAATTAATGAAAAAAAGTGAGGGAAGGTATGGGTTAAGAGAGATGGGTGACAATGTTGTACTCATATGTTGTACTCATATGCTGTTTTGTAGAATGGGAACTTCTTTGTACAACTACTTAAAGATAATAAAAACAAACACAAAAAAATGGAAGCTCAACGGGTACACTATATCAGAGATGATATAATGCAATCAAAATTCTAAAACATCCTACTCCAGCAGAGTGGATTAACATGCTAATTTACTTCACTATGCAGATTATGTAACTGTTCTCCCTAATGGACCTTCTGGATAAAGAATTTATTCTTCAAATTGTTAATAATTTAAAGCTTTAAAATGTAAAGGGAATTTAATTAGATCTTCTACCATCAAAATGTAACAAGATAACTGACTCATTTTCAACCCATTCTCCTTGCCCCCACAAAACAATGTATAAAATACCTAACAATATTTTCCAATGAATAGATCACTGAGATTTTAGCAGCAAGGCGTGGTATCAACTCTAGGAAAATACCAATCTATCTACAAAATGAAAGACAACTGTGATTTTAAGTTTTCCTAAAATTAGAACTTAAATGTATTTAAATATTACGTCCACAGACTTTTGAAATGATAACCACAAAACTCTAAATTTAACAGTGTATATATTCACATTCTGTACTTATAACCAGTTTTATAGCAACCTCTGAACATTTTGTAGGACCTTACGGTAAACAATAAGGTTCATATGTTACATAATTGTGTGTGTTGGTCCCACTGCTTGCTCTTAGGGCCTGGGCACTGTCCCTGAGCTTTATTGCTCAAGATTAGTGCTCTATCACTTGAATCACAGCTCTACTTGTGATTTTTTTTGGTGTTTAATTGGAGAGAAGACTTTTACAGACTTTCCTGCCCATGCTGGCCTCAAATCTTGATTTTCAGATCTCAGCTTCCTGGATAGCTAGGATTACAGGAGTAGCCATTGGCACCTGGCAACATTATGTAATTTTAAACACATAGGAAAGGGGCAGGCACCAGTAGCTTATAAGAAGAGATCTAGATGATCATGGTTCAAAACCAATATGGGCAGTAATGGACTTGAGACTCTATCTCCAAAAATGTCCAGCAAAAAGCTGTACTAGAGGCATGGCTCAAATGGTAGAACATAAGTTAAGCAAGCAAGCCGAGCAAGTGTTAGTTCAAACCCTGATATCCACCAAAAAACAGCAATATACATGCCCATACATGCATACATGAAAAAATCACTTTCAGATGAGGATGGATGTAAGAAAGTTCCTTTCTGAAGACCAGTCTGTGTGATGCTTGAGGACTCTTACTTGAAGCCCTAGCTTTTGAGATAAGAAGGGGGGAAAAAATAGAAGAAGAAAGAGGAATACAAGGATTTCTTAACCAACAAAGGAAAAACAAAAGATCCAAACAGGGTAGTTGGTGGGGAATTAGCATTTAAGTGAGGATGCCTAACACTCTTAAAAGAATGAGGAACTGTTGGGTGTCAGCATTTTGTAGCATTGCTAAACCCTTAGAATAATTGTCTCAGGTGGGCATCCTCTTCACTGCCATCTTTTTAATTAATTAATGTATTTACTTATTTTTATTGTAAAGGTGATATTACAGTTACATTAGTCAGGTAATGAGTACCTTGAGTACCTTTCTTTTGAACAGTGTCGCCCTCCTCTCTCATTTTCTCCGTTTTAACTTTCCCTTCACTGCTAACTTGCAGCTCCAAGGGTTTGGAAGAAGTGAGAAATCCAGTCTAAGATCACACAGTTGATGAGTGGCAGAGCTGAGTCAGGATTCCCTGACCCCAAACAAGTGTTCCAGAGAGGAAACAGGGGTAGGAGGAGGTAACTGGAGTTGGGGGTGTAAACAATGGCCTTTCTTTAAAGATATCTACCTTTATTATTAATGTGTTGGGTGTAACTAATTTTTAATGTATGTGATTTATCCCTTCACCATCAACTAAGCTTATGGGAACACAGGATTTCTGGGTATCTTTCAGTTTTTTTCTTTCAAATGCCACAGAAGCTTGAACTGCTTACTATACTAAAGAGGAAGCCTCTTCTATTTCTAATTAGCCAGCAAAAAGCTAGATGTGGAGGTATGGTACAAGTAGAGTAAAAGTGAGAGACCCTGAGTCCAACCTGTAGTACCAGCAAAAAAAACAGACAGACAAAAAAAAAAAACCCTCTAAAAATTCTAAAGCCAAACATGTTATATTTCAAGTGGTAAAGCACCTTCCCAGCAAGCATGAGACCTGAGTTCAAATCCATTATCACCAGATAGGTAGGTAGGTAGGAAGGTAGGTAGATAGATAACAGGAAAATTGAACTCCTATACAATCTCCATTTTTGTCAAGAAGTTGACCACTGTTGACATCTCAGAACTTGTGTGCACCCTCCTGATGATATCCACCAAGAGGGAAACACTAATCTGACTTTTATTTTGTTTATTCTGAGCAGAAATTTAATGATCTAGACCATATGACTTCTTAATACTCAAAGATTAGAATTGTGAAAAGAGCTAATTAGTGTATTCATAATAAAACATTGAAGAATTGAGAGTTGACCTTGGAAAAATCACAGGATATAAGAACTAAAAACAGTGAGAATTGGGACTTTTGTGTTAGAATAAGCAACTCTCTCTGCAGAACAGTAGCTCTTGGGACATGTATATCTGAGGCATCAAAAAAAAAAAAAAAAGAAAGAAAGGAAAAGGTTTCTTTGTATTTCAGAACGAAAGAAAATGTTTTAGAAAGAATAGCATAAAGGGCTCCAGATGTAGATCAGTGGTAGAGTGTCTGTTCAGCATGCACCAAACACATGAATGAAGTGGGGCTGAGGGTTGTTACAAGGAAAAAAAGTGTTTAAAATGACATCCTGCCTATTGCCTTGTAAATTCACTCAGAGAGGTTGCCTCAATGTGCTTAGATATCATATATATATCATATATATAATATATAGATAGATAAATAGATAGATATCGATTATATGGTGCATTAAACAACCCAGCCTTCATGGTTAAAAGCCAAATTGATTCTAAAGGAAGTTCCTACGATATTTGATTTAAAGCTATTTTCAATGTCTAGTTTGCCAATCATTCTCTTTTGTAAATTCCCCAACACCAGTCTTTTCTAATCAGTGTGAATAGTGAAAGATACAATTGACTCCTAGATGCATGTAGTAATAATAATAGTAATAATAGTAATAATTTTTTTTGGTGCCAGTCCTGGGGCTTGAACTCAGGGCTTGGGCACTGTCCCTGAGTTTCTTTTGATCAAGGCTAGTGCTCTACCACTTGATCCACTTTTGTTTTTTGGTGGTTAATTAGAGATTAATTTAAGGCTCACAGACTTTTCTGCCCAGGCTGGCTTTGAACTGTGATTCTTAGATTTCAGCCTCCTGAGTAGCTAGGATTACAGACATGAGCCACCAGCTTCTGGCTACATATAATTCCTCCTCCTCCTCCACTTCTTCTTTATTTTTATTTATTTATTTTTAATTTTTTTTTTTTTTTTTTTTGGGTCCGGTCGTGGGCCTGAACTCTGGGCCTGGGCACTGTCCCTCAGCTCTTCAGCTCAAGGCTAGCGCTCTACCACTTGAGCCACAGAGCCACTTCTGGCTTTTTTCTTTTTGCTTATGTGGTGCTGAGGAATTGAACCCAGGGCCTCAGGCATTCAAGGCAAGTGCTCTACCACTGAGCCACCTTCTCAGCCCTTTCTTCTTCTTCTCCTTCTCCTTCTCCTTCTCCTTCTCCTTCTCCTTCTCCTTCTCCTTCTCCTTCTCCTTCTCCTTCTCCTTCTCCTTCTCCTTCTCCTTCTCCTTCTTCTTCTTCTTCTTCTTCTTCTTCTTCTTCTTCTTCTTTCTTCTTCTTCTTTCTTCTCCTTTTTCCCTCTTTCTTCTTCCTCCTCCTCCTTCCTCCCTCCTCCTCCCCCCTCCTCCCCCTCTTCTTCTTCTTCTTGCTCTTCTTCTTCCTCCTCCTCCTCCTCCCTCCCTCCCTCCCTCCCTCCCTTCCTCCCCCCCCCCTCCTCCCTGATTTATACCCAAGTCCAAAGTGTAGCATTAAAAGGGCAATGACAGGGCTGGGAAGGTGGCTCAGTGGTAGAGTGCTTGCTTAGCATGCATGAAGCCCTGGGTTCAATTCCTCAGGACCACATAAGCAGAAAAAGCCAGAAGTGGCACAATGGCTCAAGTGGTAGAGTACTAGCCTTGAGCAAAAAGAAGCTCAGGGACAGTGCCCAGGCCCTGAGTTCAAAGCCCTAGGACTAGCAAAAAAAAAAAGGAAAGGGCTTGCAACTCTTGGGTTCAAGTGATCCTCCTACCTTAGCCACTCTAGTAGTTGCTATTACAGGTTATTACATATCATTATGCCTAGCTCTCTCTCTCTCTCTCTCTCTCTCTCTCTCTCTCTCTCTCTCTCTCTCTCTCTCTCTCTCTCTCTCTCTCTCTCTCTCTCTCTTAGCTGGTCCTGGGACTTGAACTCAGGGCTTGGATGTTGTTTCAGCTCAAGGCTAGTGCTCTACCACTTGAACTACAGTGCCACTTCCCCTGAGACTTTTTGTGCTCTAGACTAGCACTCTACCACTTGAGCCAAAGTGCCACTTCTGGCTTTTTCTGAGTAGTTTATTAGAGGTAAGGGTGTTACAGACTTTTTTGCTTGGACTGGCTTTGAACTGCAATCCTCAGATCTCAGCCTCCTAAGTAGCTAGGATTATAGGTGCTCAGCATGCTGGCGTTCTCTCAATCTCTCTCTCTCTCTCTCTCTCTCTCTCTCTCTCTCTCTCTCTCTCTCTCTCTCTCTCTCTCTCTCTCTCTCATGATTATACAGTTTCAGGGATTTAGGAATTACAAAAACAAGTGAAAGCTGAAGGTTTAGGTAGAGTTTGCCATGGGATTCCCACTTCCCATGGGTACCAATGGGAGCAGAAGGAGTAGCTTTGTTGAGATGGAGCAGTGCTTTACGCTCCCCTGTACTTAAAACAAATACAGGAAATCATGGATCTTTCTGAATTAAAAAAGAAACTGCTGTTGATTTGACCTTGAGTGACTATTTGGAAAGAAGTAAAGTGAATCTCTGAAAATCCCTACTGAGCCCTCACTCATTTTGAAAATTTAAGCTATTTTTTCCCAAATGGATACTAACGCAAAACCAATATACTATGCATTTGTTGTATGAAAGTACTGGAGAGAATTCTCTGAATTAAAACCCCAGGTGATTAATATTTAAATATCTAAACTTAATTCCCGTTTTTAATTTGTGTGACTTTCCTATCTCTTAGCTTTATTTTAGTAGCTAGGAGGAGTGAGGCAACAAATCCCTGTTTGTACCCAATAATGTTATTTATCTTGCTTTGGTAAAGTTGGTGTGAATGTAACATTTACGTGGAAAGTTCTCAGATAAAAGTACAATGCCAATTGGGGCTGGGAAGGTGGCTCAGTGGTAGAGCGCTTGCCTTGCATGCCTGAGGCCCTGGGTTCGATTCCTCAGCACTGCATAAGCAAAAAGAAAAAAGCCGGAAGTGGCGTTGTGGCTCAGGTGGTAGAGCGCTAACCTTGAGCTGAAGAGCTGAGGGACAGCGCCCAGACCCAGAGTTCAGGCCCCACGACCGGACCCCACCCCCTGCAAAAAAAAAGTACAATGCCAAATATACTACCTATGAATGGAAGATAATCATGGCAAATATCCATTGTGTCCATTGTGGTTTGCTTTTACAACTGATGCTCTGGTTAGCTGTATTTTGTGTGTATTTGATTGTTTTTAGACTATAGATATTAATATTATTTTACTTCTGTCCTTAACAAGTATCATTTTTTTATCACTGATAGCTGAGCTGTGGTTCTGCTTCTTGACATTAGTCCAGGATTGACTGAAAAAGACCACAGGGGAATCTGGTTTTTAAATCATCCTTGCTGTATTGGTGAACAACTGCCATTTTTCTTCCCCTATATTTAATTCATGATTTTATTTTTTGTTTTTAAGTGGCATGGAGAGTAGAATTAAACAAAAACAAAAGTTATCATAATTAGTTTAAAATTACATGTCTTCTAGGATTTAACCAGTGTTGATGAGAATGCTTATCATTAGTAGGGTGTGGTAGCATGCTCATAATCCCAATACTTAGGAGTCTGAGGCAAGAGAATCTCAAGTTCCAGACCACCCCAAGGTTACCTAGCCAGACTGCGTCTCCAAAACTACCAATAAAAAAATAAATAAGCTAACTTTCAAAAGAAACAGAAAAAGATTTTTTAAAAAATAAGTGTTTATCTTTGACAACAGTTACGTGATTAAGTGTACAGTGTAAGCAGTGACAGACAGATGGCTCTGCTGCCTTTGGGTTTCTAGTGCGTAGAATAGTGCCTGATATATAGCATGGGGATACGAAATACTTGGTGAGTAGAGATTGGAAGCATATTGGCTGTAAAACCTATTTGCTGATGCTTCCTTTGGGTAATTTGCATATAAAATTTGTTAAAACTCTGCTCAAGCTTATGGACACATGTTTCAGAAAATGTGTTAAATTCTGAGTTTAATTTCTAAGAATATGGTCCATTTGTTTGAAAAAGAAAAAAGAATTAACACAACTGTTTACTTCAGTGGCTGGGACCAAAGTTTTCTGTCTGTTGCAGGAGGCTGTATTGCTTATGGTGGATCATACACATGATGTTCTGTGCACTGCCATTCTCTTTTTTTTTGGGGGGGGATTCAGTCGTGGGGCTTGAACTCTGGGCCTGGGCGCTATCCCTCAGCTCGTCAGCTCAAGGCTAGCTCTCTACCACTTGAGCCACAGCACCACTTCCGGCTTTTTTTCTTTTTGCTTATGTGGTGCTGAGGAATCGAACCCAGGGCCTCAGGCATGCAAGGCAAGCGCTCTACCACTGAGCCACCTTCCCAGCCCACTGACATTCTCTTTTGTCCCATTCCATTCTTTTCGCCATCTTGTGATCAAGAATATGTGGTGACTTTCTTTTTATTTCAGTGGCAAATCAGGACAGTATTGAGTCTGTATAAGGGAGTTTATTGATAGTTGAAGAATTCATTTTCAAAATATCTAATGTCATGTGGAAGATACTTTGGGTATGGGGGAGAGGTAAGATTTTTTTTTTTTGTTATTGGTCATGAGGCTTGAACTCTGTGCCTGGACACTGTCACTCAGCTTTTCAGCTCAAGGCTAGCCCTTTATCACTTGAGCCACAGCACCACTTCAGGCTTTTTCTGTGTATGTGGTACTGAGGAATCGAACCCAGGGCTTCAGGCATGCTAGGCAAGTACTCTACCACTGAACCACCTTCCCAGTCCCAAGGTAAGAATTTTTGAAGAGACAGTAATGGAGACAGTGGTGGCTGGTAAAGAAGAAGCTGTGATGTTTAAGATGGTCTTTCTAGAGCTTATAGTTTGGGACAGATGGGGAGTGGAAGGGACTCCCAACTCCCTCTGGGTCTCAAGCTGAAATTTCTGCTGTGTTGGTGAGGTCCTCTAGAAAGGGCAGAATCTGCTCATCTTCTGACTCTTAGGCTCCTTGATGTTAGGAGGTCTGGCTTGCTGAAGTGGGGACTACAATTTTAGACAACTCTTCCCAATAGCAGAGTGGTTAAACAACAGTTCATATAGCTTGTTCTCCTTCCTCAGCCTTCCCGAGTCTAGTGAAATACTTCAGATAATATGGTCTTGGTGGTGGTATGACTTTCCTTGGGTGCCTTCTGGAATATTTTCTTAATTCATAATCGACACATTAGTTAATGACAATAATTTAAAAATTCAGTATTTTACTGTTAAATTCTCCATCAGGGCTGGGAAGGTAGCTCAGTGGTAGAGTGCTTGCCTTGCATGCATGAGGCCCTGGGTTCAATTCCTCAGCACCACATAAGCAGAAAAATCCAGAGGTGGCGCTGTGGCTCTAGCCTTGAGCGCTAGCCTTGAGCTGAATTGCTGAGGGACAGTGTCCAGGCCCAGAGTTCAGGCTCCATGATTGACACACACACACACACACACACACACACACACACACACACACACACACACACACACACACACACACACAATTCTTCATCAGTTGTGATTTTTTTTCATTGAAAAAATCTTAATGTTATTAAAATTTTAAGCTATAGCAAAAATGAACCATCAGGTGTCCTAATAAGGGTAATTTAACACCAAGTTTATCACAGGTGACACCATATATTGCTGATCACTGATTTCTCCCTTAGGGTACTCCTTGTGAATTCCTATTTTAGTGCTTAACAACACTTTGACTTCTTTTTAAATAGTGTGTGAATGGACAACTTTACCCTCAAGAAATTCTCTATTAAAAACAAAACAAAACGAAATGAGGGCTGGGAATGTGACTTAGTGGTAGAGTGCTTGCCTAGCATGCATTAAGCCCTGGGTTTGATTCCTTGGTACCACATAAACAGAAAAAAGCTGGGAATGGCGCTGTGGCTCAAGTGGTAGAGTGCTAGCCTTCTTTTGAAGCTCAGGGACAGTGCCAGGCCCTGAGTTCAAGCCCCACGATTGAAAAAAAAAAAAAAGTGAAGATGTTGGGTGAACTTGGCATCTGCTTTCATATGACATTCTGCTGTACTGTACTGAAAATCTCACTCATTAACAGGGTTATTTCCCCCTGGGAAGAAGTCCCAGGTGGATATTCCAGAGGTACTTGTGGCTCAAAGAAGCCACTGAAGACCCAAAGACCCAAGCTGCTTTTGCCTGGCCCTTCAACTCTTCTTAGTGATCTTGTCACTTTGAAGTCTCACAATGGCTACTCTTGTGCTCAGCATTGGAACTGTTTTCCATGCAGGCAGCCAGAAGAGGGCAGATGGCAAAAGGCATGTGTATCAGCTGCACCTATTCTCTTTCAAAGACCTTTCTGGAAACTCAGATCAGTGACTTCCACTTACATCTCAGCAACCAGAACTGTGTTGCACTGCCACTCTAACTGCACACAAGGCAGTCTCTGGAAAAAATATTTTGAATATAATTCTGTAGTTCTCTTCTTCAAACCAATTGTACTCATAAAGGATAAAGGAACATTTATTGAAAACTAGCTGGGCTGGTTGCTTTGAATTGCTTTGGTACTTTGAGAGAGAGGTTATATTCATGTTTATATGAATAAATAAAGTAAGCTTAAGGTAGATTTAAAGAGCTAAACAAGCTGATTAATTATATTATTTATGAAAAATTTCTGTCAATTGAAGTCCTTCAATTAATTGAAGGACTATATCTTGAAATCTAGCAATTATAATGGGAAAATTTGACAGATTTAAACATAATAGTTTATTTGCCAAAACAGTATTGACAAATAAAGGCTTGGAGAAAACATATTTGCAATATAGACTAAAAAGTCTGAATATTGGGCTGGGAATGTAGCTTAGTGGTAGAGTGCTTGCATAGCATACATGAAGCCTGGGTTCGATTCCTCAGTACCACATACACAGAAAAGGCTGGAAGAGGCGCTGTGGCTTATGTGGTTGAGTGCTAGCTTTGAGCACAGAGAGGCTCAGGGACAGAACCTAGGCCTTGAGTTCAAGCCCTAGGACTGCATAATAAACAAAAAATAAAAGGTCTGAATATTCATAACAACTAACATATTTTTACAAATAAATAGTAAACTATGGACAGGTAGTTCTTTGTTCAAAGAAAATACATTGTCAAAAAAGTTGGAAATAATTAAAACAGTATTGTTCACATCTTGGCAAATATTTTTAAAAATTGATACTATAATCTTGTAAGGCTCTAAGGAGAAAAGACACTTTTTCATATACCAACAGTATTAATACTGGCAAGCCTTTGTTAGGAAGATTCACATTAGAAAGTCTGTGAATTACTAGTACCCAGTCCAAACCACCTATGGTTTACAGAGCATTGGAAAGACTAGCCATTTAGAATATTAGAAATATTAAGACCAGAATCTCTTTATGTGGGCATTCCCCCTACCTCCATCAGTCCAGTCACAGGGACACAGTCTTCTTTCTCACCCACTCTTTACATTCTAAGTTCAAGATTTAACAAAGCAAAGCAACAAGGCAGAGGGGAGTGGCCATGGCAACCAGCAGTCCAGACAGAAGAACAGCTGGTGCCATTTTCAAGCAAAAAGGGAAAATAAGTTATGTACAGTTTCAAAATATTGCTATTCTTTTTCCCTAAGGAACGGTTAAAGGTGTGAGCAGAGCAGGCCTTGTACATGGTGTATCACTGAGGACAAGGTGGCCATGGCAAGGGCTCTTTCCAAGGCATCTGTCTGCTCCGTGGTGGTGTGCTTCTCTGAATCTTCTCAAATTCTACCAGCCTACTGCAGTTTTGTTCTTGGCTCCTTCTCTGTCCAGTTTCAAAAATTTGCCCAGGGTTAATTCTTGAAACTGCTTTTTGACAGAAAGAAATGTACATCTAGATGAATATTTTTTTATGTTCCTCTATGGAGTTATTATTTGGCTCACAGCCTTCTAATTCCTTTAAGCAAAAGAAACACTGGAACAAGTCAGACTCCTTCTCAGTGGGACAGTGGATGAAGCTGGCCAAGGCCATCTGTTCTGGAGTGCAGGTGCAACCCTCCAAGAAATGCTGAATATAGAGAAATGATGGTTTTTGAGGGTGACAATGGGCCCCCATGGTGCCCCTGCCAACATGTTGTGCTAGTCAAATCCCCTGGGCAGTGAGCAATGCAGCACACAGTATAGCCTTTTTTTTTTTTGGTACTTTGCCAACACCATGTTTTTGTCTGTTAGCTCATAAGAAATTTGCTTTAGGCTAGTAGATGACCTTGTTCCTCAAACTAGTGGCAATAATACTAGTCATAATTGAGAATCCAATATAGCACATTTCTCCCTCAGGAATGCGGACACAGATTATATCATGTTCTCTATATCCATAGTGCTGTTGTATATGATGTGCTGCATATTGCTTTGTTTTACATCTCCTAATAAATCCATAATCAGTAGAAAATATCCTAAGTCCTAGATGCATTTAACCCACCTAACCTATCCACCATCCTAGTTTAGCACAATAGCATCTACAGAATGTTGGGTGGTTACCCTGTGATCTCCTGGCTGACTGGGATTTGCTGGGATTTGCAAGGATTGAACTGTAGATAGCTGTCCTAGGAAAAGATTCAAATTCAAGGTAGTGGTTTTACTTAATGTGTACCACTTTTTGCACCATTACAAAGTAAAAAACTCAAGTCAAAACATTATGAACCTGGGATCCTCCATCAGTTGTTAAAAGAATGCCTGTGTATGTGGACAAATGGATGGGTAAATGGATGGACCCAGCTATATGTACCACTGGTCTTCAATCTGGGCAACAGTATGATGTATGTAGATATATTCAGTGGATCTTGAAAATGGCTGATTGATATTAGAAGGGTTTCCTAATTGGTAGAGTACAATGAAGTTTGTGTTGTATAAAGCGAGTCTGTCTATTTCTGTCAATCAGGACACAATCTCAAATGCTCCTTAATAGTATATCACATCAGGCTGTGGATAACTTGTATTTTCTTTTTTTCTTTTTTTTTTTTTTGTAGGATGGTGGTTATTTTATACACAGCTAAAAATATCTCCAGACTGTGATGGGAACAACGATAAACAAGACAGATGTCCATAGTGCCATAGTGGTATAACTTTGCTTCCAAAAAAAAAAATTACAAGGCATCTCAGCAAGTTCTAGGTTGCTTAGGATAAAGAATGGAGCTGCCTGAGGAATGTCCATGAGACAGAGTCAAAGCCTGAGCCTGCTGAAGCGCTTGCTTGTTCCTAAGGGATGGGGACAGCTAGATAACTTGTATTTTCAAAAAAATGTTGGAAGGCTGAGAAGGTGGCTCAGTGGTAGAGTGCTTGCCTTGCATACATGAGGCCCTGAGTTCAATTCCTAAGCCCCACATTAGCACAAAAAGCCAGAAGTGGTGCTGTGGCTTAAGTGGTAGAGTGCTAGCCTTGAGCTGAAGAGCTGAGGGACAGCGCCCAGGCCCAGAGTTCAGGCCTATGACTGACAAAAAAAAAAAAAAAGTTGGAATTTCCCTGAACATAATGCATTGCAGTTCTAGAAGGTGGAGGCCTGCCAACACAAAACAATGTAAGCTTAGAGTGGCTCCTCCCTGCCTGCGACCATTTTAGTCTTGGAAGAAGGAATGGGCAGTGCCACATATGTTTCATTAAGCACCAATCACAAGACTGCTAGCGCTGATCGACCTTTGGTGAGTCCAGAGGAATGAACAGAATATGCAATGCCTTTGGCTTCTGTAAAATGCTATTACTATAATGGTGTTTTGTAGCACTCAATGAAGGACAAAGAAAATTGTGCCTCACTTTTTTTGATGTTCCTTTTTTTTTTTTTTTGTCAGTTGTAGGACTTGAACTCTGGGCCTAGGTGCTGTCCCTCCCTAGGTGCTGTCCCTCAGCTCAAGGCTAGCACTCTACTTTGAGCCATAGCACCACTTCCCATTTTCTGGTGGTTTATTGGAGATAAGAGTCTCACGGTCTTTCCTGCCAGGGCTGGCTTTGAACCAGGATCCTCAAAGCTCAGCCTCCGGAGTGGTTAGGATTATAGGCGTGAGCCACTGGCACCTGGCTGATGTTCTTTTTTCTTATCTGTCTTTTTCTCTCATTTGTCATAAGACCTACTAACTCTACCGCTGCCCCCCCCCCAAAAAAAAAAAAACCCACAAAAACAAAAAAAAGAGTTTGTGCCTGCAATCCCAGATATTTACCCTGGCTCAGATCAGGAGCATAGTGATTCAAGGAGAACCTAAGCAAAAAAGTTTGAGACTCTTATCTCAATGGAAAAAATCTGGATATGATAGAAGGTTTGTGGTCCATGTGTGGTCCTGGAAAAAAGTGAAATCCTATCTCAAAGTAAGCAGGGCAAAAAAGGGCTGGAGGCATGATGCAGCAGTAGAGCACCTGTCTAGCAAGCAATACCCTGAGTTCATACTCAAGTACAGCCCAAAATAGAACAAAATAAACTGTATTTGGTAGAGATTCCCTTCCTCCCCTCCAAATTAGATAGTGGAATCCTTCAAATAAGATTAGGGAAGATTTTTTTCATTCTATCTCATATAGTGGGCAATCAGCGTAAGGGTCAGGAAAAACTTACTTATGAAATACACAGAATGAATTATTCCTATTTTCTGTTATCTAGGCTGATCTTTCTTTCCTTCCTTTTTTTTTTTTTTTTTGGGTTCGGTCATGGGGCCTGAACTCTGGGCCTGGGTGCTGTCCCTCAGCTCTTCAGCTCAAGGCTAGCGCTCTACCACTTGAGCCACAGCGCCACTTCCGGCCTTTTTCTTTTTGCTTATGTGGTGCTGAGGAATTGAACCCAGGGCCTCATGCATGCAAGGCAAGTGCCCTATCACTGAGCCACCTAGGCTGATCTTTCTTACAACCCCTAACCAGTATAGAAATACAGGTAGAAAGGTCTATCTCTCTAACATATCATGTGCTAACATACCTTCACTCCAGGAAAATCAATGTGATGCAAGCATTTCAATAGATTTTAAGTAAATTCTGTTTTATAAAAATGATAAGTACTGGGATTCTCATATTTCTTCTCCTTCCACATTCCTCATTAGATGGTATCTGAGTAAAAAGGGAGTGGGTAGATTGGCCACTTGTGGTGGTGGACAGAATCTACCCACTATTGACCTCTGGATAGATTTTTGGCTCAGCTAAAAACCAGCTTGTGGCCTGGACTGGAGATCACTTAGGAATGACAGCCTTTCCTACAGTTTTTGCTGAAGTCTGTGGCTGATCTGTGCTTGCCTATTGCTAATCCTGGATGGCTCCACTTCACTGATTTGTGGTTGTATATTTATGTGTGTATAAGTGTGTATGTGCATGTGTGTGTGTGTGTGTGTGTGTGTGTGTGTGTGTTTCTGTGCACGCGTGCATGTCTTCCAGTCCTGGGCCTTGAACCCAGGGCCTAGGTGCAGTCCCTGAACTTTTGTGCTTAAAGATAGAACTCTACCAGTTGAGCCAAAGCTTCACTTCTGGGTTTTACTGGTTAGAGATAAGAGTCTTGCAGACTTTCTTGTCCAGGCTGGCTTTAAACCCTGATTGTCATATCTTAGTCTCCTGAGTAGCTAGGATTATAAGCATGAGCCATCAATGCTTGGCTTTTCATTGGTTCTTGTGACATGCTTCCTCTCTGGGCATCTGGGCATATTGGTCACTCTCTCTTTGCTGCTGGTAGGTACCCTGTAGCTTTTAGAGTGGCTTCATCTTTCCCCTTACCATTATGGGCTCCAGGCATCTCTGTGGCTCTTAACCCATCTCATCCCAGTTGCATCTACTCAACTCCATCCTGTCCCCATCCCACAGGATTTTCTTGGTCCTTGTGGAAACAAGTTAGGGTTATACGTGAATGATAAATAAATTGTAGTTATTGTTCTGACTTTGCTGTAGCATTGCATTTTCCTTGCTATAGCTAGTCTTTGAATGGGATAGTGTGGTGTGGCCTGTGAGGCAATCTTTCCCCCAAATCCTGTGAGGTGTAAGTAAAGCCTCTTCCCTTGAAATTTCTCTCCCTCTATGAACAAACACAAGGAAAGAATGGACACATTTGTCTCATTTTTTCCCCTTCCTATCTACACTTCTCTTTTCCCCTGGTGGCCTCAGTAAGGAAATGAGAGGGATTTAGAAAAAAAAAATCCTTGTTTTCTGAATAAAGCTTGGGATAAAACTCCCTACCCTCTTCCTGCTCTTCCTACCCCATCATTTTCACAGTAACAAAAGCCTTGCCTAGACAGACCTGATAGATTGGGAGGGGTTATGTTTATTACAAGTACAACAGTAGCTTTCAAAATATTTCCTGCATTAAAGAATTAAGACGTACTGATTATTTGGGAGAGAACACTTTGAACCACTTAAGAGTTTTTATTTGAAGATTCTGAAGGATTTCGTATTTTAACAAGTTCAGAGTGATAAAGTAGAGCTACTTCAGCTGAGTGACAACTTTAAAGGACATAATTCAATGGCTTGCCAGATTGACCATAGTTTCCTTAAGACACAGCTGGCACTGTATGGACCAAGGAAAATTTTCCTCTGCCCTCTTAGTATCACTGGAATAAATTGACAAAAATGACATAGGAGAAATGACATTCAAATTTATTAACATGTAAAAAGGGAAAAAAATCACACAAGGAGGATAATGCAGGATTGTGATTACTTAGTCACTTAATATTATTAAAAAATTATCTACCCCTTTTCTACATGGGAAGGGAAGAAGCAGGTGCCTCAAACCTATAATTTTAGCTACTCAGGAGACTTGAGACCTGAAGGATTGGTGTTTGAAGCCAGCCGAGACAGAAGAGTCTACTAGAGGCCATCTCTAATCAGCAAAACGTTGGAGTGAAGGCTTAGTTTAAGTAGGTAGAGCACTAGCTGTGAGCAAGAAAGCCAAGTGAGATGTTAGAGTCCTGTGCCCACCCAAAAAAAAAAATGGGGGGAGGAGGAATGGTGAAATGGGCAATTTGGTTGGCTTGCAATTTTGTCTGTGGGAAAACATCTCATGAACAGTCTTTAGAACTTGAATGAGCCCTAGAAATAGACATTATCCTGTAATGAGAAACCTGCCCATGAGTGGATACATTTGTTAGTTCTTTCCTGTGGTGGACATGGGATTTCAGGTATGTATGGGAACAGTTGTAGCCCCTATGCAAGCAACCCTTAATGCAGAGAAAGGGAGTTCAGAGTCTCTCCATTACATTTGTTCAGCATACCAGGTAATACTATTTGAGGGGTATCCTTCATGAGCCCCAATAGCAGTCACTATCAGAAAAAGTACAATTAAGATCAGATTGATCCTAAAACAGTCATGTATAACTAGTGACTCAAAAACAGACCGAGAGTTGAGTAAAATTCAGTTTTAACATGATGATACCTCCCAGTTATAGCACAGAGGTTTACTGTTTTTAGATTAATTAAAAGCCACATTTGATTTCTCTTTGTAATTTGGTTTCCTATTCATGCTTAGTTGAGCTTGATGTAGAATGATAAAAATGTGTCTGTATAAAGCCAGATTTAGATCCCAGACCTAAACTCCAGGAGTTATATATGTCAGGTCCAGACACAGGCCATGGCATTCCTAAAAGAGACTAGTGATGGTGGAGGGCTGAGAAAGGAGACAAATTACATGGGCTGGGAGGTGAAGAAAGCACTTCAGCCCATCTTCAACCACCTTCTGAGTACATATGCGAAAGTTCAGTTTAAATAGTCAAGAGGACTTAGGTAAGGAGCAAAAGGGTATGCACAAACAGCCCCAACCACAGGTGTGGTCTGTTAGATAATTTATCTCTGTCCTTGTTTTGGGAAGGATTCTGGAAAAATTGTAGTCTAGAATTTGTTATTGATGACATCACTTGAGGAGAGCATCCTGATGAGGATTATCTTTCCTGAGTTTTTGCCATTCTTTTCCTTTAGGGAAAGTTTCTTCTCCCTATCAGTCAGTCTGATCCTTCCTGGATTCTAAGGTGATTGCAGAAAAAACAGCTTAGAGCAAAAGATAGATGCAAAATTGAAGCAGAGATGCCAAGCTTTTTCCTGCTTTTAATTAATTTGTGGGCCTAAGTAAGAAGTCAGGGCTTTTCAGCACAAGCAGTTTAAGTACCTGCTACGAATGTATCAGAGAGAAGGGGGAGAAAATTGCATTGAAATTGGAGGACCTTATTTGTTCCTTTCCACAAAGGCAGATTAACCCAAGCACTTTTATGTTATGATTCACTCCAGGAAACTGTATGCTGACAGTGTGGAGCTTTGCAATATTTGCATTCCTTCAGATAATATTTGAATTTTAAAAGAATGGTTAAAGCTGGGCACTGGTGGCTCACACCTGTAATCCTAGCTACTCTGGAGGCTGAGATCTGAGGATCATGGTTCAAAGCCAGCCTGGGCAGAAAAGCCCATGAGATTCTGATCTCCAATAAACCACTAGAAAACTGTAAGTGGTGCTGTGGCTCAAGAGGTAGAGTGCTGAAGAGCACAGGGACAGTGCCCAGGCCCAGAGTTCAAGCCCCATGACCGACAAAAAAAAAAAAAAAAAAAAGAAAGATGGCTAAGTGGAACAGTTGACATTTTCTGTTTTGAGTCCCTTGTCTTTTAGGTGCTTGCTTGCCTTTCTTTCTTTCTTTCTTTCTTTCTTTCTTTCTTTCTTTCTTTCTTTCTTTCTTTCTTTCTTTCTTTCTTTCTTTCTCTTTCTTTCTTTCTTTCTTTTTTTCTTTCTTTCTTTCTTTCTTTCTTTCTTTCTTTCTTTCTTTCTTTCTTTCTTTCTTTCTTTCTTTCTTTCTTTGTTTTCTTTCTTTCATCTCAGCCTTGTGAATTTGAGGAAATATTTAAAAGCCCACACATATTTTCTGGCAGCCGCTGTCTTATGATAGCTCACCTATGGGTAAGTGTGTACACACGTATACACACAGATCATCTTATAGACCACTGATGCCTTTTCTAGTTGTATTATCAATCTCTGATTCAGCTGGAGCAGTTTGCAAGCTTAAAATTCCAAACCTGGTAGAGGTCAGATACCTTCTAAAATAAAAATGAATGAGTGAGTGTGAATTTAGAATAATATTCATTTGTTCATTTAATGAAGTATTTGTTGATAATATGCCCAACACTATGAGGGTTGTAAGTATAAAAGCACCAGAAATAATGTTAGGGGTCCAGCTGAGTGTAAAATATATGCTTAGCGTGCCTGAGGCCATGGGTTCTAGCCTCAACACCAAAGAGGCAGCAACAAAAATACCCTAGGATATAGTAACAGTTTTCACAAAGCTCACACAATTCAGTTGTGAGGCTGATTTAAAAAAACAGTTAAAGTAGAGTGGGAAAGAGAAATAAGAAAATTATTCAGTTTAAATCTTGCATGTATACTACACTTGGGAGGCTGAGGCTGGAAGGATCTCTTGAACCAAGGAACTTGGTCTCAAACCAAGCTTAGACATTGTGTTAATCAGCTTGGACAGTGTAGTGAGATCCCATTTCAACGAAACAAAAAAACTCAACAAAAACAAACAAAAATTAAAACCCCACAATAATTATAAAAATGTAAAGGTAGATGCTATGAATAGTTGGTTCAGGCCAACCAAAGCTGTCTTGGGGAAGGTGGATAAGTGGACTGCCTAAGTAAGGCCAATGCTAGAAAGACTAATGGGAGGCCTAGGGAGGAGAAGGAGAATTGAAAGGACACAGTACCTACTTGCTTCATCTCTAAAATGGGCATGGCCCTGGCAATTTATGAGGAGTTATTGAATTAATTGAAGCTGGAATTCTGCCTAAGAATTCAATGCTTTATAAAATCTCTTTGCCACTTTTTCAGTAACCATGTGATTTTCTTTGGCTTCTCTTTTTTTTTTTTTTGTCGGTCTGGAGCTTGAACTCTGGGCCTGGGCACTGTCCCTCAGCTCTTCAGCTCAAGGTGAGCGGTCTACCACTTGAGACACGGTGCCACTTCCAGTTTTCTGGTGGTTAATTGGAGAGAATCTCATGGACTTTCCTGCCCAGGCTGGCTTTGAACTCGAACCTCACACCTCAGCCTTCTGAGTAGCTAGGATTATAGGTGTGAGCCACCAGTGCCCAACTCTTTTGTACATTTTATGAGTGGCTTCTCAAGGGATGTTTGTGATATGATCATCTTCCAGATGTCATCATTCAGTCAACAGTGATTATTGTCATCAGTGACTATGACTCATCTCAGCAGCACACCACCTTTCACAACCTGCCAACGTGGGAAAGCTACCTTCCTTCTAGCTTTTGCTCATTTCCGTCAGCAATTCTTGCAGTTCTATTCTTCCTTCTAATCTTGTGGCCATTTCTATCTTCTCATAGCAGGCAATCCTTTTTTAATGGGAAGGACTTTTATGTTCATCTTTTTGTATATTTGTTTGTCTGTAGTACTAGAGATAAAACGAAGTCTTGTTCATGCTGTACAGTTGCTGTACCACTAAGCCATACCCTCAGTCCTAGGATGGACCATTTTTAAATCTGTAAAATTAATTTCTTCAGTATCTCTATCTCATTATGCCTGCTTTAAAATAAAAGAGTAGAATAATGAGACATAATTAAATTGTGTTCTCACTGTGATTCAACATTTGTGTTAAGAACTCTCTTTGAAGTGCCTTGAACCCTATTTTGCGATAATAATGTGGTAAAGGATGGAGGGTTTGAGAAAGGATCGGTTTGGAAAAAAATCAGCATATGGTGAACTTAATGCATTCAGTCCAAGACTACTTCAGTAACACACTTCTCTTGAGACAGCTTGGAAGGATTTTAGTTTGAAACCAGCTCCACAGACAAATCAAGAGACCTTTATCTCCAGTTAACCAGCAAAAAGCCCAAAGTAGAGGTTTGGCTCAAGTGGTAGAGTGTCAACCTTGAGCAGGAAAAGCCAAGTTAGAGTCTAAGGCCTTGAGTTCAACCTCCAGTACTGGCACAAAAAAAAAAGAAGGAAAAAAAAAGTGCAAGTGAGACTGAGGGTATAGCTCAATGGTAGAGTGCTTACCTAGCATATGTGAGGCCCTAGGTTCAATCCCAAGTACCAATTATACAGCATCTATATGTAAATACTTCAGGTACCAAACTCAAATTAAACTTTTGAGTTTTAATTTTCTTTTTAAAAACATTAGAATGCAGCCCTAGTTATAGAAAAGAGTGTATCTGTGTTAAAAGTGGTACATCTTAAAAAACACTGATATTTATAATATACAAAGCAAAATTGTTCTGCCCCACTCGAGAGTAATTACTAGCAAAACTTGGGTATTGAACAAGCCATGGTCCTCAATTGGAGGTTTTCAGAAATTCAATTAAAAAATGACAGTCAGGGGCTGGGAAGGTGGTTCAGTGGTAGAGCGTTTGCCTTGCATGCCTGAGGCCCTGGGTTCGATTCCTCAGCACCACATAAGCAAAAAGAAAAAAGCAGGAAGTGGTGTTGTGGCTCAAGTGGTAGAGCACTAGCCTTGCTCAAGAGCTGAGGGACAGCGCCCAGGCCCAGAGTTCAAGCCCCACGACCGGACCCCCCCCCCCCCGAAAAAAAATGACAGTCATTTATAGAAAAGGTTTCCTTTGACTTGAGAACTAAGCAGAAATGTTAATGAGGTCAACTAAGATCATGTGGCATTTAACCAAGATTAGCCAGCTCAGAGTGCTACCCCAGTGCTGCCAACCTGGCTGAAGGCAAGGGTAAGATGCAGCAGCACTTTGAGAAAGAAACTGTTATCACCATGTATTTCTCCTCCTCCTCCTCCTCCTCCTCCTCCTCCTCCTCCTCCTCCTCCTCCTCCTCCTCCTCCTCCTCCTCCTCCTCCTTCTTCTTCTTTTTTGTGATACTGGGATTTGCACTTGGGGCTTTGCACTGACTAGGGAGATGCTCTACCACTTGAGCCACTGGTGTTAATGGAGGGATTTTTCATTTGATGCAACTTTTATTTTTTTATTTTTTTATTTTTTATTTTTTTTGTCGGTCGTGGGGCTTGAACTCTGGGCCTAGGTGCTGTCCTTCAGCTCTTCAGCTCAAGGCGAGTGCTCTACCACTTGAGCTACAGCGCCACTTCCAGCAACTTTTATTTAATATTTAGTGCAAATTTAGTATTTCAGTGAGTTACTTCTGCCTGGGCACTGTCCCTCAGCTCTTCAGCTCAAGGTTAGTGCTCTACCATTTAAGCCAAAGCTCCACTTCCTGGTTTCTGGTGGTTTACTGGAGAAATGAGTTTCACGGACTTTCCTGCCCTGGCTATCTTTGAACCACGATCCTTAGAGCTCAGCCTCCTGAGTAGCTAGGATTATAGCCATGAGCCACTGACATGGCTACAAATCTATTTTTTTTTTTTAGTGAACCTTTTATTGATAATTTGATCTTTACAAACTCTTATTGCCCCCCATCATATCACTAATGACACCACAATAAAAAATAAAAAAGCTAACCAATCTGTTTCTATTTCCATGGAAGGAGAAATGGGATGCTCTAATTGGGCTCTTAGTGTATTTCAGAAGCCAGATAGCTGCTTTACTCTGCATGTCTTGTTTAATGTTTTTGCTTTTTTAAAAATCATGTTGGGTTCTTGTGCATGTTAGGCAAGAGCTGCACCACTGAATACACCACTAGCCCCATACATTGTGTTGAACTTCATAGAGAACTAGTACTATCTAAAAAGGGCCTTAGAAACGAATTGACTAACCTTTTAAAAATAGGAACATAACTCTTTTTTTTTTTTGGCTGGAAAAGGAAATTTATTGGTGTCAGAGGCGACCAACCTTTGGACAATTGGTTGCCTGTCAGTGTGAGGCAGACAGAGTGCCTACACAGACAGAGTTATTTTCAGGAAGCAAGATGGCTTCACCCACATTTTGTTATCTACAAAATCATCTGAGATTAAGGATCATAACTCTTAAGATTGACCAGCATGATAAAATTCTTTCAGAGCTTAGATTTCTTCCCCATCCTCTTCCTCAATAAGTGATCTTCCACTTGAGTCATTGCCCCTCCCCCCATCCTTTCAGCTCATTTTTTACATTAGACTTTCATGCTAACTTTGCCTAGGCTGGCATGGGACCTTGATCGTTCTACTTCTGCCTCCCAAGTAGTGAGACCACAGTTATGCGCCATCATGCCTCTTTGAAGGTATTTTTGTGCACTCAATTTTTTTTTTCTAGCTTATAACTGTTATTCATTTTGATGGCTTTAGACTGTACATTGACATTTCCTAAAAGGAGAAGGCTGAATGTACTATTTTCTTGGGTGTTACTCTCCTTGGTTTTATATTGAAAATATGAGACCCACACTATTAGTTTTAAGATATAGAGAACACAGTTGTGGAAGATAGCTAGGAAACCAGTTGGTAAGTGATATTCTGTATGTGGGAAGTTGCTCAAGCTGTTCTGGCATTTATGTGGGGAAGGTTAATAGAACAAAATTACAGAAGCACAACAAATGGGGAGGATTCTCTAGACTGCTCTGATCTCTGAACATTCATTTTGTCTACAAATGGCTCATGGGCACAGATGGTTACTGATATTAGTTAAACATCTAGAAGAATTTGAGCTCCTCGGAGTCGATGTAGTATAACCATGGATTTAATATTATCTTTCTGCAATATGCATAGAAAATGGATGTTATTGGGGTCAATAGCACTTAAATTTCCCAATCTAATGCTACTATGGGATAGACTCTGGTATGATTAAAATTTCTAAATTCCTCATTGCAGAACAGTCTGTTGACCTATTTTTATATTTCTTATTTATCTATAAGGATCATAGTAATAAATAAAGGCATGTAAAATGCTCTGTGAACTGTTCAACAAATGTTACACTTTACATAAGGGATAATCCTCACCATTAAGAGCTTCCTTTTTTTTTGTTTTTTTGGTCGTGGGGTTTGTCCCTCAGCTCTTCAGCTCAAGGATAGTGCTCTACCACTTGAGCTACAGTGCCACTTCCAGTTTTTCTGGTGGTTCATTGGAGATAAGAGTCTCAAGGACTTTCTTGTGGGGGCTGGCTTTAAACCACGATCCTCAGATCTCAGCCTCCTGAATAGCTAGGATTATAGGTGTGAGCCACCAGTGCTGGCCATCAAATTACTATTTTTTAAAATTGTTTACCTTTTTCAGAGGTTTGTTTTGCTTTATTTGTAATTCATTTTCTTTCTTTTTTTGGTGTCACTGGGGTTTGAACTCAAGGTCTTGCCCTTGCTTGCTAGGCAAGTACTTTGCCTTTTAAGCCATGTCTCCAGAGAGTTTTCCTTTTTTTTTTTAAGAAGGAAAAGGAAGGGGCTGGGAAGGTGGCTCAGTGGTAGAGCACTTGCCTTGCATGCATGAGGCCCTGGGTTCAATTCCTCAGCACCACATAAGCAAAAAAAAAAAAAAAAGCCAGAAGTGGTGCTGTGTTTCAAGTGGTAGGGCGCTAGCTTGAGCTGAAGAGCTGAGGGACAGTGCCCAGGCCCAGAGTTCAGGCCCCACGACTGGACCCCCCCCCAAAAAAAAAAAAAAAGGAAGGAAAAGGAAGTCTCTATGAATTGAAAGTTACAGAGTTTGTTCATGTAGTGAGTGCATTTAAAATTTACTTACTGGTTTATTCATTTTAATAGTATTTGTGGAGTTGTCCTAAGTCATATGAGTACATCAGGGTGTTCTTTTTTTCTCCTTCCTTCCTCCTCTCCTAAATTTTGTTGAAACTTACTTAAAATTTTTCCTTTAAACATCTTTTCTGGGTATTATGCATTATGATTTCAACACCATTAGCATGCATTATTCAGACCACCTAGTTTTGTTTGAGCAATAAAGTACTACTTCTTTTATACTTCTATATATCTATATTTCTTCTACCTTCCTAACTTCTTTACACTGGTTTATTTCTTTTCCCCACTTGATGGTATATTCTCTCTGCCTAAGAACATTTTTCCAAAAATAAAATGCAGAAAGTATATTTTTGAGGCCCTTTACAAGTATTGATTTTTTTCTGCTTTATAGTAATAATAATTATGGAGTTCATTATTTAGCTAAATTTAGAATTCATAGGCCACTTGTTTTCTCTCTTAACCTGTGTAAATCTAACTCTATTGTTCACTTAGGATGCTAGGTGATAAACCTGGTATCTACCTTGTGCATATTCTTTTTTGTGTTTTTTTTAAGCCTTGGTAGAGGTCCGGATGTTTATTGAACTTTTTTCTTCTCACTGCCATTCAAAGTTCCCTTGGCATGCCTGGATCTTTTTTTTTTTTTTTTTTTTTTTTTAAATTAAATATAGTGACTTTTTCCAAGCTCCAAGTAAATAATTCAGTCTGAAAAGCTAAAAATTTAAGTGTTCTCCCTTTTCTAATTATTATTACTTTTCTTTTGTGCAATTATTTTTTCCCTTCTCTTGTGTTTTCTCTTTCAGAAATTCCTGTTACACAATACTGTGCTTGAATGATCTCTTAAAACCTATGTTGTAATTTAATTGCAATGTTAAGAGTATCAAGTGGTGGGTTTGTGGAAAGCTATTTTGGTTCAGAGGGCTTTACCCTCACAAATGGATCAGTGCTAAGTGCAGGAGAGTTGGTGGCTGCTAGTTCAGTCTGTTGTTCTGGCCTCCCACTGTGGAATGACACAGCACAGCACTTGCCAGGTACAGCCCCTTGATCTTGAACTTCTCTGGTTCCAAAAATTTGAGCCAAATTTTGCTCATTGCACATTACCCATTTTGTAGTGGTTTATTAATCACAGGCTTTAATCTTCTGGTTTTGTCAATCAGCTACTTTCTTATCATTATCTAAATTTCCATTTCCTATGATTTTCTTATGTATCCTAAATTTTATTTGCTGATGGCCTCAGATATGACTTTTCTGCAGTAGCCAGCCTGCATTTCTCTTTAGGTCATTAGTTTTGCTTTTTAACCTTCAAATATGACTCATACTATTTTCTGTCACTTCTTTCTTACCTTTCTTCCTAGTAACTTAAAAAAAAATACTAGAGTTTGAACTCAGTGCTTCATATTTTGAAATAATATTTATATCAGTAATATAATTAACTTTTGAATCTCACTGAATATATATATATGCACATATATATGCATACACTATATCTATGTAGATAGATATTGTATGCGTGCGTGCATGTATGCATTCGTGTGTGTGTGTGTGTGTGTGTGTGTGTGTGTGTGTGTGTGTGTGAATGTATGCTAATAGTCCTGGGACTTGAATTTAGCGCCTGCGTGCTATCCCTGAACTTTTTTGCAGTTACAAACCCACCTTATTTCTTGCAGTTACTCTCATTATTCAAAAATAAATGCTGAGATTTTTTTTTTGTCAGCTTCTCTGTTTGCCTATCTGCCAAATGTGATCTAATTGGTTCCATATTAGTTACTGAAATATGCTTTGTCAGATATTGTGCCAGTCATTCATTGTTCATTTCTTTTCCAGGTATAAATAGAGAGGAAAGTTAGATTTACTATAATATGTTTGTAGGCTGCTTAGTGTTCTAAAAGTTGGTGTGAGGCCAGGGTGGAGCTATAAGCATTGGGAGACAGCTTCAGGGTCAGGTTAGTACCCTGCCTTTGTCCAGAATAATGTCCCTTTTGCTTCTACCTAGGCCACTCAGGGACCTCTGGGGTAGTGTCTCTTCTCACTAGGTAGCTGCCTGGCCTTTGGCATCCAGGCAGAAACACCAATACATCTGGTTCTCCAGCTCTGGTCTTGCCCCTGCTAGTCTTATTCCAATACAGAGCTGTCAAAGGCTCTTTCTTAAGAGGGGGTTCTGGTGAACTTGGCTCCTTTGTGGATAGTAGAGTGATGGAGAGTTTAAACTTGAGTCTGATGACCACTATGTTCCCATCTTGGCTTTGCTACTTAGTTATATAACATCGGCCATCTTGTTTAACCTCTGAAGATCAGTTTTCTCATATGTATAATATTAAAACTTGTTAATAGATTAAGGCTTGCAGGCCATCTGACTCCCAATAACAAGAATGGTAACAATTTTATTGTGGATATTCTGCAAACTATTGCTGAGTAGGCTTTTCACTCACAATAATTCCATAATCATTTCCTGCTGATTCTTCTTAAGGGGTCAGATTTGTGGATGAAGATCTTTTTTTTTTTTTTTTTTTTTTTAATTGTGAAGGTGATATACAGAGTGAAGATCTTAGCTGGTTGGTAATGGAGAAATTTTCCTGTCTAATTAGGAATAAAAATATCATTTTATGAAGAGGTAATGAGGAAAAGGAGTCATATACATTACCTTAGCTCCAGACATTAACATGTAGTTCTTTTAAACTACTTAAAATTTATTTTATTGAATTTTTTTTAAAAAGAAAATAATTAAGATAGCATCATTGATTGCATTATTCATATCCCTCCATTTAAAAAACAAGTTTCTAGTATGCCCACTAGTACATATACATGAGTTTGTGTCAGGGCTTTTAGTTCTGTTCTGTTGGTACAGTCTGTTAAATCCATGATATTGAATCTTCTTGAGTGGTAACAGAGAACTGTTGTTAATAGAATGGGGTTTGGAGACAGGCTGCCTGGGTTTGATTCTGACTGCTTTTAATTCCTAAGAGACTAAATGAATTGCTTAATTGTTTACCATCTCTAAAATGGACATAGTCATACTGCCCATTTATAGGACCATTATATAGACTAAAACAAATATTACCATAAGTCAATTACAACTATGTTTTGTTCAGAGTAAGGTCTCAGTGAATGCTATTCTGAGTGCATTTTAAATTTTACAAAGATTTTTTTGTGTGAATCTAGCTTTAAAACTGAAGATAACAACAACAGAAACCCTCCTCTGTTTTAGTATCTTTTTTGCTCTTATTTCCAAGCAACAGCTAACTATGGCTTTAATAATACTAAAAACTAATAGTCTTTGAAAGCCCTCCTGTTTCTGAGAAATAGTTGAAAATCCAACTCTGCGGGCTTTGAGAGAAAGGACCCTGTTTTCACCCTCTTTGTTGTTCTAATGCTAATACTAGTGGTTCCTAATAAGTACTCTATATTAAGTACTCAATATCTCAATATATGCTTTAGAAAATGAGCGGGAAATACTATTCTAGCCTTTCATAAACAAAGATATAAAATTATGAATCCAGATGAGTTCATTAAACTTGCATAAATAAACACTTCAGACTGGAAAAAGTTGGTTTTCTTATACATCTATACTAAGGAATAACTTTTCTAGAGCAAGGAAGAATTTCTTTATTAAAACATTCATGTACTGAATGAAGCATCTGGGTTTGTTGTGTTTGGAATATGTGAATTTCCTCTATATGCACAATGCTTAGGATTAGAGAAGAGCACAGGGAAGTATGGTCTTCATAAGGGATGGCCAAAACCTTTTAAATGAAATGGCTTAAGAAAAGTTGACATGTGGATTAGGATCATCATTTCTCTTGCCAGCCTGTGAAGAATAGCAGCTTTGTGTAATTTTTTTTTGTCTTCTGTACTTTCAAGCATAAATTAGAAATGGTCAAATTGGATATAACTAATGAACCATGTAAGGTGTTCAGATGTCATATTTTCCTTGGCTTTATTTATTCTGTTTTTTCAATTATAAAAACAAAATAACAAAAACCCAAAAACCTTTTCTCAGTCTCCCTCCATTTTCACCTTTTGTCCTCTTTGTTTAATTTGTTCCTTCTGGAATATTCAGACAACTTCAGAAATAGTTTTTGTTTGTTTGTTTGTTTTTTATTGTGAGAATACCGTACAGAGGAGTTACAATTACATGGGCAAGATATAATGAGTACATTTCTTATCAAGCATTGTTGCCTCCTCTTTGTTTCCCCTTTCCATCCCTTCCCATACTCCCACCACCTCCCCCAGTTTTTTGTTTGTTTGTTTTTCTGGTAGTGGGGCCTGAACTTTTGGCCTGGGCACTGTCCCTCAGCTCTTCAGCTCAAGGTGAGTGCTCTACCATTTGAGCCACAGCACCACTTCTGGCTTTTTCTGCTTATGTGGTGCTGAGGAATCAAACCCAGGGCCTCATGCATGCAAGGCAAGCACTCTACCACTGAGCTACCTTCCAGCCCCAGAAATAGTTTTATGGTATAAGTTGAATATCTCCAGTTCCAAAATCTAAAATTTGAAATGTTCCAAAAAAAAACTTTTTGAGTACTAATTCTACAAATGGAAAATTCGACATCTGATCTCATGTAATAGATCATAGGCAAAAGGCTATGTTTAAATGGTATATGAAATGCAAGTGGATTTGTTGTTTAGATTTGGGTTTTATTAGAAACTTGGGTTTTAATGAAAACATTAAAAAAAGGCAGGAAGGAGGAAGGGAAGAAGAAGGAAGGAAGGAAGGAAAGCAGGCAGGAAGGAAGGCAGGCAGGCAGACAGGCAGGCAGGCAGGCAGGCAGGCCGGCCAAATCTGACACACTTCTGTTCTCAAGCATTTCTGATAATAGATATCCAACCTTTACAAGTTTGGCTTTAGTGTCATACTGCCCAGAGGCAGTTCTACACTGTAGCTCCTTACTTTTGAAATGAAATATAAACAGGATCTTCCTCCTAGAGCTCTTGTGAGGATTAAATAATGCAAAGCAAGTAAAGCATAATGTGTCTTAAATAATAAATGCCTAATATCTTGTTACTATTTCTTCTACTATTAGTGTTTGCAACTAACAAATTCATGGTGTAGCAGTGTACCCTAAAGGTCAATATGCTAAAGGTTTGGTTGCCAGACTGTAGTGCTATTGGAAGATGGTTGTTAAGTGGGCCTGGGGCTTGAAGACATGACTCAGTTGATAGAGCAGTAGCCAGTGAATCAAAGTGTTAGGTACTGAGTTCAAGTGCCAGTCTCAGACCAAAAAGAAAAGAAAAAAAAGTAAGGCCAGATGGCAGGAAATTAGGCAGGTGATGCTGGTTCGGTTTCTGGTCATATGGTAAACAGGTCCTTCGGCTACACATTCCCACTATGATGCACTCAATATAAGAGCCACGCAAGGATGAGCTACAACCTTTCAAACTGTGAGCCAAAGTAAACCTTTCCTTCTTTTAAGTTTATTATTTCAGTTATTTTGTCACAGTAACAGAAATCTAACATTTTTATCATTTTATATCACAACTTATTTTCTCATCTGACATTCTTTTTAAAATTTTTTTATATTTTAAAAAGTTTATTTATTGTGAAAAAACCATACAGAGGGGTTGCAATTACATGAGCAAGGAAATAAGTGCATTTCTTTTCTTTTCTTTTTTTTTGGTCCGGTCGTGGGGCCTGAACTCTGGGCCTGGGCGCTGTCTCTCAGCTCTTCAGCTCAAGGCTAGCGCTCTACCACCTGAGCCACAGCTCCACTTCCAGCTTTTTTCTTTTTGCTTATGTGGTGCTGAGGAATCGAACCCAGGGCCTCGAGCATGCAAGGCAAGCGCTCTACCACTGAGCCACCTTCCCAACCCTAAGTACATTTCTTATAAGCATTGTTGCCTCCTCCTTTGTTTTCCCCCTACCATCCCTACCCTCCCATCTCTATAGCTACACTCCCCATCTCCACGACTACACTCCCCCCCCACTCCGCCAAAGTTATAAAGTTAGTTTTTGTTTTTGTACACCTCAACATCTGGCATTCTTGCATGTAGGCAATGGCCTAGTTTAATTCCATTCTTAAAGTATGAACATACCAACATATATCCTGCATATATTTTAATCTATAAGTGGAAGCAGGGGATGCACTTTTGGCTTTTGCTAGATTTTTCTCAATTTCAGATCAGAGGGCAATTTCAGGTGCACAATCCATACTATCAATGCACTCTTGCATTCTCACATGTATTTATGTCATGTTTTAGATGGAAAACTCCCTGTTTTACAATTGTTGTATTTTGGCCATGGTTAACTGATCGATATCAAAACACATCTGTGGGCCATGTACAACTTGGGTCATACCACTCCCATCAGAGAGGACAAAGAGGGAATTTACCTTGATCCATTTAGGCTTTGAGGGAAGAAAGTTCCTTTTAATCATAGAAAGCAGAATTGTTACAGCTGTTACTTTGGGCCAGTTAATTGAAAAGGATTCACAAGACTTACAAAGTGTATTTACCTCATGCTAGTAAAATAAAGGTAGATGATACAAGGTAACTGAGGAAAGAAAACAGGCAAACATCAAGGAGGTAGGCCATATTCCAGGTCTTCTTCCATTTGTACTCCAATGTTCTTTGTCTTTGGACCATGAGCCATGGAGATACGTTAGTCAGCATGGCCTAGACAAAAAGGGGGAAATTGTAAAAATAGAATCCAGAAAGAGATCTATACATAATAGTCAATTTAATTTTTGAATAAAAAGGGCAAAGGCAACTCAGTAGAAAGAAACAGAACAAAATATTTGTGACCAGATTTGTATTTTAACATGCTGACCAGGTCATTCTTGTACATATTAAAATTAGAGAACAGAGGTGAATATTGATGCTGTACTAATTAAGCAGATGGGAAGGGTGAGAGGGAAGGACAGATGCATTTGCAGAGGCTCAGAGTATTCAGGGACATAAGTTAGGGCAGTGGTTTAAGTTCATGTGCAAATTTTTGTTAGTGTGCAGTAGAATTTTTAAAACGCAGTATATTGACACTGAGCTTTGTATTTTTTTGTTTTTGAGATAGCATCTTACTAAGTAGCCCAGGATGACCTGAAACACACTATATCCCAGGCTGGACTTAAAAGATTGGTTCACCTGCCCTAGCCTTTTTCTAAGTGCTTAGACTGGGGGTGGGGTGGGGGGAGGGAGAAGGGGTTTGGCAGGTTTGCCACCACACCTGGCATATTTCTTATTTTTGAAATTTAATTTTTGCAAGTTTTAAAATTCTAAGATCATATCTGTCTTAACCTTTTTGCAAAATGAAACTATAAAATACAGCTTTTCTTTGTCTAAAGTATTTTCTTATTATGAAAAGTTGACTGTTGGCAGTGTGTTTAGGTCAAAATTGGTTTTGTTTTAGCTTTATAGGGAATTGAACTTAGGGCCTGGAGCATATAGGTAAATGCACTATCATTGGGCCACGTCTCTAGTGTAGTCCTCTTATATTCTTTTCCATTTTGCTCTGGTTTTTCTTTCTTTTATTTTTTCCTTTCTTTCTTTCTTTCTTCTTTTTTTGGTCAGTCATGGGGCTTGAACTCTGGGCCTGGGCACTGTCCCTCAGTTCTTCAGCTCAAGGCTAGCACTTTACCACTTGAGCCAAAGCACCACTTTTGGTTTTCTGGTGCTTTATTGGAGATTAGAATCTCACGGACTTTCCTGCCCGCAATCCTCAGATCTCAGATTACAGGCGTGAGCCACTGGTGCCTGGCTCCCTGTTTGTTTGTTTGTTTTGCCAGTCTTGGGGCTTGAACTCAGGGACTGGGCACTGTCCCTGAGCTTCTGTTGCTCAAGCCTAGCACTCTACCACTTGAGCCACAGCACCCCTGCCAGCCTTTTCTATGTATGTGGTACTGAGGAATCGAACCCAGGGCTTCATGCATGCTAGGCAAGCACTCTACCACTAAGCCACATTCCCAGCCTTCCCTAGTTTTTCTTGACCTATGGAATCAAAAAATTTGGCAGGTACCAAATTAGAGGAATGAATAGTTTAGTAGGGAAGGTAGGGGGCAGCAGCATTGGCCAGCTGGGGTGGGTAAAAATGGGAAAACAGACACAGCTGAAATTCTGGAGGGCAGGTAGATCATGGAGGTACACTTGATCCTTAGAAGTTTGAAAGGTTGGATTGCCATTAGACTTGTAGTTTAGAAAGCTGTTTAGAAAGTGGCTGGGTGTAAAATGGATCAAAGAAAGGTAAAATAGAAGTTAGGAATTCAGGAGGTTCTTGCCAATAGCAACCAGTAAACTAAGGCAAGAGGAAAGATTTTAGTTAGATCAAGGAGGTTCAGCAACTTTTACTGGGCAGACTAGGTCATTTTATATTAAATTAATTTATTTATTTTGCTAGTCCTGGGCTTGAACTCAGGGCACTGTCCCCGAGTTTCTTTTTGCTCAAGGCTAGCACTCTACCGCTTGAGCCACAGCACTGTTTCTGTTTATGTGGTACTGAGGAATTGAACTCTGGGCCTTCATGCATGCTAGGCAGGCACTCTACCACTAAGCCACATTCCCAGTCCAGTTAAATTATTTTTCTGACTTTTTAATTTGATATATTTAATATGCCCAAATAAGTTCAGGTCAGGGTTTCATAAACTCCTTAAAATGGATTGATTTAGGTGACTAGGGTAGAGTAAATGAGCTTCTGTTCAGTGTAGTCCCTCAAAGATGAAGACAAACTCATTAAAATGAGATTGGAGTGTTAATCCATCTTCACAAATAAGTAATCATTCATGAAAAGCTATGTTATATGAGTCACAATTCTGATTTCCATATATATATATATATATATATATGTACACACATACATATGGAGAATGCTGGCTAGTGAAAATGTTGGATACTGCTAAGCTCATACTCTTATTGAGTTTAACTTGATGCTAATGTATATTATGTAAAACAATAATGTACATAACAAGCTTGCATTACAGATTAGACTTTGGTAGCATGGGCTTTGTGGCCTGTCAGTCTTCGTTCAAGATTCTGAAGAATTTCACAATCTTTTTGTGGTTTAATGAATTCTTGATGAAAATTTTAGGTGATACTTTAGTTGCAGCTATTCCCCCCCTCCTCTGCTTTCCCACAAAAGTATAAATAAAGGTTGACTATAATTAGAAGGTTCTATTTCTCTGGCTTCTCTTTGCAATTTATCAGTTTACTTTTATGCTTTTCTGTAAACACAGCTTAAAATTAAGGGAGGTGAAGATGTAATGAATTATCTCTAAATATAGAAACTTCTTCAGCTAACACAGAAAGAAAATGTGCTGCACTCATCTTCATGTCTCTACATTGTACTTTAACATACCAAGAAACCCTGGTTATAGTTGTATTCAGTTATAAGAAAGACTAAGTGTGGAAGAAAAGTGGTTTGTTTTTATTAGTATTCATGAATATACATTATGATGTATCTCAAAATATGTAGGAAGAATGAAGAATGATTTGAGGGACACTATCTGTTCACTGTGTTATTTCAAGGTAACAGTCTAAGTTTTTTTTTTAACCATTTATTCTAAATTACCACTTTATATTGAACTATAGAAAGAAGCAGCTACTGTTGTATGTTTATTTGACTTGGCAGAGTTAAGATGTCTTTTCTAGTTGTTTACTTCCTTTGTATAACTACAAAGCATGCCAGATATATTTAAAATTTGTGAGAAATTAGTTACTTTTAAACATAGTCTGAATTGTAAAGGCTTATGGGTCTATGTAGAAAGAATTCTTCATCCAGTCTACTAACTTCAGAGATATCTACAAACAGTTTTCTTCTTTATCATTGACATTTACTACTGGTGATAAAAATATATGGGAAATATTAGATACAAAAACGTTATTATTTTCTGCTAGGATTATTCTGGTATTGTGTAAAAATTTAGTACTCTAAACAAGGTTTGTTCCACTTGTTCCATTTTATTTATTCATGGAGCATTTCTAGTCACTAGTGAGACATGAGAGGTAGTACTTGATGGGGCTGGGAAGGTGGCTCAGTGGTAGAATGTTTGCCTTTCATGAATGAGGCCCTGGGTTCTATTCTCAGTACCACATAAGCAGAAAAAGCTGGAAGTGGCGCTGTGGCTCAAGTGGTAGAGCACTAGCCTTGAGCTGAAGAGCTGAGAGACAGTGCCCAGGCCCACAGTTCAGGCCCCACGACCGACAAAAAAAAAAAAAAAAAAAAAAGTATTTGGTATGAAATGAAAATATAAACAGCAAGGAAAAGTAGTAGTGAGTTAATGATTTATGTATGATTGGATTCCTCTTTTATTTGAGCTCTATATGCATTCTTTGAAATTCCAAAGTATCGGAGTGTAGCTGATTGATGGTTCTCATAGGTTTATCCTTTCATCTGGGAAATGACTAGGATTCATTTCATGTTCTTATCTTTATTTTATAGTTAGTAACTTTCAATTCTGTATCATCTGAAACATTTCCTCTTTCCTCATTCTATCACTTATTACAATCACATATTTATACACACATATAATGTTTTCAGGTAAGCAGCAGAAGCTGCTTATTGTATATACACATATATATGTGTGTATGTGTGTATATGTACAGATATATACATATGTGTGTTTGTGTGTATGAACACATAGAGGTATCTTAGGGAAATCTTAGAGAATTTTATTAGATTGGTTTTCATTTACCTTCTGGTTTGTGAATTTTCTCTTCTGTTGTGTCTGTTTCATTTTTCCACGGATATTTTTATTTTAATTATAAGTTTCATTTTCAGAAGTTCTAGTTTTTCCTATGTTGTGCTTTCTTTTCTGTTTCTGGTTTTTTTGTTTTTTTTGGGGGGGGTGTCCAGTCATGGGGCCTGAACTCTCTGGGCCTGGGCGCTGTCCCTCAGCTCTTCAGCTCAAGGCTAGCGCTCTACCACTTGAGCCACAGTGTCACTTCCAGCTTTTTTCTTTTTGCTTATGTGGTGCTGAGGAATCGAACCCAGGGCCTCAGGCATGCAAGGCAAGCGCTCTACCACTGAGCCACCTTCCCAGCCCATCTGTTTCTAGTTTTTATACATTTATACATTTTTATACATTTTTATAAAAATACGATTTTTAATTGTTTTCTCATCAGTATTTGGAGTCTCGTTGGTCAGTTTTTACTGTCTTTTATATTTCTTTTTTTCTTTTTTAACTGAATTTTTTTTTGTCTTTTCTTTTTTGGTATTGGGGATCAAACCCAGATGATGCACTTGCTAGGCAAGCGCATTGCTACTGAGCTACATCCCAGCTCTGTCCTTCATATTTCTTACATTTGTTGGTTCTCACTTTATGATACTCACTGGATTTTGTTACATTTTTATGAAAAAGAAAAGTATGTTCCATTCATTTTCTTTCATGTTTATCTGGGGGAATTCTTTGAGATTTCCTTGCAGTAAGACTGCTTCCATAAAACTGGATTTTTTTGTTTTGTTTTGTTTTTTGCTTTTGCTGCTTACCTGAAGACATTATAAGCCACTTATAGATCAATTCTCCACTTAAGGCATTTTATAGGATACAATCACATTAAATTATAATTCATTTTTATGAAAGTGAACTTAAGATAGATTAGGTTTTTTTCCTTCTTCTTTAACCCAGGTAAGTTCTTTTGTGGTATTCTTTCTACATGGGGTAGTTTCTCATTCACTCTCACTCTTTGTGTATAGTCTTTGAGCTCTGTCTAAATGGATTTCATTCTATATCTATATCTTGACCAGAAAGACCAGAGCCTCTTTTTTTCTATACCTTACTCTAAGTGTGGTACTCACTTGGATATTTGAGATCTCCAATATTGTAAAGAAGCTCTTTACCTTAAAAACTATTAAAAACTCTCTCATTACCTAAGGTTTGGGGATCTGCAGATTATTCATTTTCACATAATTTGGCAGTTTTAAAAAATAACAACAAAAACATTTTACTATATTTTACTTGGATTTCTTCATATCTAGGTCTTTCAGAGTATTTCTTTTGTCATACTATTGAAAACTAATGAAATTTTCTATTTTCTAATTTCCCTTTCTTATAAGAATGATTTGACTTTGTAAGATCTCTGGTTTTTAAAATATAGGTTAATAGCACTTGTTGCATACAGCCCTTTTTATTTTTCTTTTCTTTTTTCTTTTTTGGCTTTATTCCCTTTCCTTAATTCCTTCTTAGAAAGGCCTTAGAGACTTTTCTTCCTTTCTGATCCTGTGTAACCATTCAATGAATCTAAGACAGGAAAAGACTTAATCCCTAACTACCTGGCCAATGCACCAAATATGTTACCAGAAAGTATAGAGCAGTTAGACAGCCTCAGTCCTTGTATCTTAAGAGAAGAAGTGAAGCAAGACTTGAATGTAAGTAAAGATGTTAGAAAAGTTTATTGGCAAAAAAATATGCAGAGAAAGAGAATACGTGGCATAGATATGTCATGGAGAAGATGGCATCTTGGCTGTCTTCTTAGTGCAGAGTTTGGCCTTGGGTTAAATAGGGAGAATTGGTTGGCTTTCTGGTTGGTGGGTCTTCTTTCTGTTTCCTATATGGTTGTGATGTCCTGTCTTTATTTCTTTGAAGCTTTCTGCCCCTGTTTCATTGTCAGGCAGGTTTATCAGCTTTTCCTGCCATCTGCAAATTTTGTAGGCCTTAATTTCTTGCCAGCCTTTCTACTAACTTGTACCACTTGCTGTATTTTAACATGTATGGTTCTCTAGTAGACTCTCAACTGTTGTTGACTCAAATTTTTCTCCTGCCTAACATAGATTGTTCTCTCCTACTGAAGTAATCTTTTGAAAACATCCCCTTTCATTGTGTAACTTATGTGCACATGATTCAGAATCTCTCCTTTGTTCTTTCTTTCCTGGAATATGAAGTCTTATTCCTTCAACCATTTTGGGTAGACCTAGAGACTTCTCCATAGTTTAGAATAATGAACAACATCCATTTTGGCCACCAAGAACCATTGTCTAATGTTTGAGGACTGCTAGACAACATGACCACCAGTATTGCCCTAGCTCAGACAATAGCAAATAACAGCTGTCAGTTTGAATCTTTTTTTTTTTCCTGGTGACAGTCCTAGAGTTTGAACTTGAGGCTTAGGTTCTATCCCTAAGCTGTTTCCCCCTCCCCCCCTGAAGGCTAGAGCACAGTTGAGTCACAGCTCCATTTCCAGATCTTTTTTTCTTTTTGATTAATTAGAGATCAGTCCCATGGACTTTTCTGCCCAGCTGGCTTCGAACCATAATCCTCAGATCTTAGCCTCCTGAGTTGCTAGGATTACAAGCATGAGCTACTGATGCCCGGTCCATTTTAAATCTTTAACTCTCATTTCCTGCTAAAGAACAGGAAATATTTTTCTTTCATTTTTTGTTCCTCCCTACTTTAACCCTATTGTACTAAAAAATAAATTATTGCTAAAACTTGCAGCAGGGAAACTCTCTCCTTTTATGTGTGTGTGTGTGTGAATTATTCTGAAATGCTTTTCATGAGTGCATCTCAAGGACTTGAGGTTTTTGTTTTTTTTTTGGGTTGGTCATGGGGCCTGAACTCTGGGCCTGGGCACTGTCCCTCAGCTCTTCAGCTCAAGACTAGCGCTCTACCACTTGAGCCACAGCACCACTTCCCACTTTTTCTGCTTATGTGGTGCTGAGGAGTCGAACCCAGGGCTTCATGCATGTGAGGCAAGCACTCTACCACTGAGCCACCTTTCCAGCCTGGACTTGAGATTTTGTGTGACAAGTAGAAAGTTGAGGGAAGTCTTCACCCATTCTCTAGTGACACTTTCCCTTCACTGTTTCATGAAGTAACTCCTAAGCATTCATCTTGTGCCAGGCTATGGTAATTGTGGTGAAAGGGGCCATGCCTTCCCACACTAGCAAAGCCAAGAATATTTAAGTCTGTATTACTCCTCCAGTGATATTGTACTGGTTCCTCCTACAGGATGATGTTGATGAGCACTCCTACACTGCCATAAGGTGCAGTTGTTTAGACTTACTTGCCTTCAAGGTTTTTAAATTTTGTTTGTACTGTTGTTGTTGTTGTTGTTTTGTTTTTGTTTTTGTTTTGGTCATGGGGCTTGAACTCTGGGCCTGGGTGCTGTCCCTCAGCTCTTCAGCTTAAGGCTAGCACTCTACCACTTGAGCCACAGTGACACTTCTGGTTTTCTGGTGGTTTATTGGAGAAAAGTGTCTCACGGACTTTCCTGCCCTGCCTGGCTTTGAACCATGATCCTCAGATCTCAGCCTCCTACGTAGCTAGCATTACAGGTGTGAGCCACCAGTGCCCAGCTTGTACTGTTTTTTGTTATTGTAGTGGGGCTTCAACTCAGGGCCTTGTGCTTGCTAGGCAAGCTCTAAGTCATGTCTAAGCCCTTTTGCTTTTTGCTGTTTTTTTTTTGTTTGTTTGTTTGTTTTTGTTTTTAAGTGATAGAGTCTTTTTTACTAAACTGGCCCTAAATTGTGATTCTCTTGTCTGGCCTCTGGGGTAGTTGAGAAGATAGGTGTGAACTCCTTCTCTCGACTCCCTATTTAAGGTTTCTGCTCATATTCCTTTGGTCTGTGAGGAGCAGTGGCATTGCTGACAGCCAGGATTCTGTCAGTTTCTGAGCCTGTGATGTTTTGCTCCTCTGCCTGCTGTTCTTTGGGTTTCACTGCACTTGTTGTATCAAGAATGTTAGTTTTCTCTTATATCCCATTCTTCTTTCATTTATTTTGTGTGTGCATTTTTTAAAACAACTCTTCTGTGCTAATTACTGTATGTGATCAAAAAATGTAGGTATTGAAGGTATTTTTAAGAATTAAAGTTAAAACTAGTTAAGAATAATAGTTTGAAAATGTTTCAAGGGATTCTTTGTCTCCTGAGAGAACAGGCTTGCTAATCAGTGTTGACAGCTCATGATGTGATCTGTTGTAGCTTTTGCAAGTTGTTGTATGATCCCTGTGCTTACTTTCACCTGAGGAGTCGTGAAGGCCTTTTAGAGGATCTTTCTTACAAAGGAAGTCATGTATGTGTCACACTGGTAAGGGAAGTGAGGTGGGATGTAGAGGAGGAAAGGAGGGTGTCAGAATTCTTGAGCCACAACTGTGTAGGACAGGAAGCTGTGCTTAAACATTAGCCAGTGAGTTAAATTATAACTCAAGAAAACAAAACATAAAAGCAAGCCTGCAATGCAAGGACAGTATTTGGAGATCCAGGATAATGCTTATTACTAAGAAAACTCCTTAGAACTAAAGACTGTGGGACATCCTTCTTTGAGGGCTCTTACAATAATTGTAATTATTTTGTATTTGTCATGTAATACCTGGTTAATGGGTCCCTTTAACTTCATCTTGAGGCTCTGTTTTATGTACTTTAAAAACAGTGAAAATGTTACTTGATTGTAATTTAATTGATTCTAAATTGTGAAGACTTTCACAGCCTTTGGATTAAGAGAAAACCCCCATGGGAAATAGCCATTGTCAGCACACCTTGCTGACTGCCTGACTGCTTGTGACCAAAAGGGCTGTAAATGATTTTAAGAGTAGGGATGACCAGCTTTGTTGAATGGCAACACCTTTGTACAGATACCTAAAGATAATACAAATATTAAAAAAAATTAAAAGCAGAAAAAAAAGACTAGGGATGACCAAAAAGCTACAGGTGTTGAGATGTTAAAGAGTGTACCTCTTCTCCAGCTTCTGCTTACACTGACTTGTGGATTGCTGCTTTACAGAGGCAAGTGGGAATGGGCTGGGATCCAGGTGTATGTGACTCAGGAAAGTCATTTAGGTCTATTGTCGTGGGATCCTTGATGAGAGATAAGAACTGCGTGGCAGAGGGGACCAGAGGCTGGATATCATCCAACTTGAGCCTAGCTGTCTTAATGTACTCGCAGTTTCCATACAGCAGCTTCTTTTCCACGGAGAAATCTTGGATACCAAAGATACACAAGGCATTGTAAAAAGGCTGAGTTTAATTTACTGTATGTGATTCAAATGCATTTACTGGAAACAACACAATAATCCAGAAATCCAGTAATCATAGAGAAATAGTTTTTTTGTTGTTAATCTTAGAAATAGTTTTTTTGTTGTTAATCTTTCAGTTACATTTTCTAAGAACCTCTGCAATATTCTTTGGATTTGAAACCTTTTTTTCTTCCTTAAAGTAGTTATTAAATACTAAAAAAAAAAAAAAAGCATTGACATCCTATTGCTTAAACTTTTTCTGTTGTTTGCAGATTGCTAGAACAGGTCACTTTGTATTAATAATGCAAAGTATGTGTGATGTGTTAGAGTTGTAATCCCTGGAAATCCATGATCCTCAAAACACTGTAGGTTTCACTCCCAACCCTCCAGCCCCACCCCAAGTTACTTGGTAATGACAAAAAAAAAAAAACAAAAAAAAAACAATTGTCCCTGAGGAATGAAGCTCATTGCTATGGTAACTCATTCTGGGGCACATTTCTAAAAGTCTGGATTTCAACATGGATAGACGCCCTGTCTTATTTTATTCAGTAGCTTAGCAACCTATGGAATGGTGTTTGTTGCTACCCACAACCTTCCCTTTTCTCTCAGAAAAGTGACCTATATAGATAGTATTTTATAGTAGGTATGTTTTCACTGTCTCAATTCTTAGGTATGCTTATGATGACCTTATTTTCTGCGCCAAAAATCAAGACACAGTCTGTGTCTTTGGTGGTCATATTTTTCTGTATACCATTTTCTTCATGTTTTTCTGTTGGTACTATTCAGGAGTTTTTTGCTAGCTTCATTTCTTTTTCACTGATCTGGTACTATTAGGTGATATGATTCTAAAATCTTAATTTCAGCTCCGATCACACCTTTGAACTGCAGACAGGCAGGAAAACCCTGATGGAATTATTCTTTTTGTTTGTTTGTTTGTTGGTGGTGGGCCTTAAACTCTGGGTCTGTGTGCTATCCCTCAGCAGTGCTCTACCTCTTGAGCCACAGCACCACTTCCGGTTTTCTGAGTGGTTTATTGGAGATAAGAGTGTCTCTGACTTCCCTGCCTGGGCTGGCTTTGAACCACAATCCTCAGATCTCAGCCTCTTGAGTAGCTAGGATTATAGGCATGAGCCACCAGCACCCAGCCAGGAATTATTCTTAAAACAGCATGTTAAAAGAACTCAACATTGCTAAAGACACCATCATTTACCTGGTACCCCACAACCAATCAGTCCTTAAACCGGGGTGCGTCTACTTACTGAGTGCTGTAAAGTGTGTCCTCATCTCACTTTTGTCCCTCATTTATATCCATCCCCCCCTTCCCCTGTGGGGGATAGAAACCAGGCCTCACACATTTTAAACAAGTTCTTTGTCATTGAGAAACAGCTGTTTGCCTTCAGCCAGTTTGCCAGTTTACTGCCCATTTCCTTCAAACCTGATACTTCAGCATAACCAGGCCTTTTACTAGCTTCCCCTAACCCAATAAACCAAATGCCATTCTATGACTGCCTCTTTATCTTAGTAGCTCTCATTTTCCTAAAAGTAAAAATCCAAACTCCACTTTGTGGCCTCTGAGGCCCTCAGAATCTTTCCTGTTTTATTGTCCAGGTCTGTTCCAGGACTGCTTGATTGGCTTCCCTGCTGTACTATCTACTTCCTTCAGACAAAAGAAATGCCTTTCTTGGATGAAGAAGCTTTCTCTGTGTGGGTATATGTGGGCACACGCGCAGACACACTGGTCTTCTGGCTTGAATTCAGGGTGTACATACTGTCCTTTAACTTTTTTTTTTTTTCCCCTCTCAAGGCTAGTGTTCTACCACTTGAGCCATAGCTTCACTTCCAGTTTTAAGGTAGTTATTGGAGATAAGAGTCTCACAGACTTTACTTAACAGGCTCGCACAGAACTATGATCCTCAGATCTCAGCCTCCTGAGTAGTTAGAATTACCGGTGTGAGCCACTGGTGCCCTGCTCTAAGAAAGCTTTATTAATACTGCCTATCCCCAGGCTTCATGCTGAAAGCTTGAGTCTATTTGCTCCCATGGCAACCTGGACACTTCCCTTTTTAGCCCTTACTTTGTATGTTCTGTAGTCTGTTTGCTTCCTTCATGAACCATGAACTACCCAAGAAAAAAGTTGGCACTAGTTTGTCTTTGTGTTTCCAGGACCTCATTTTTATCTGTTGAAACATGAGCAGTATACTACAAGAGTATGCTCTTCCCATAACAGCCATACTACTGAACTAATTGAGGTCCACTGTAAGGAACCTTGGTTTGTTGATGAGATGAGAGCTGCCTCTCTCTAAACTTACTCAGTGCCCTTTTTTCCCCCCTAGTGCTAGATACTTGGGAGAGAGGAGGAAGAGCCAGTAGGGGGAAGATCACAGGATCTAGTGAAATATGATTAGCCCTGTGGGGTTCCTGAGAACCGAGGGCTTAGTGTGCTAGATGAATGTACACTTGCCTACATTCTAGCAGGTATGCATTTTACCTCTTCAACACACTCATTAAGTATTTCTCTCTCTCAACACACTAAGTCTGTCTGTCTGTCTGTCTGTCTCTGTTTCTGTTGTGGAGCTTGAACTTGGGGCTCTGTGCATTTTTGCTCAAGTTTAATAGCACTCTACCATGTTGAACCACAGCTCCACTTACGATTTTCTGGTGGTTAACTGGAGATAAGAGTCTCACAAACTTTCTTACCTGAGCTGGCTTCAAAGTGGAATCCTCAGATCTTAGCTTCCTTAGTAGCTAGGATTTCAGATATGAGCCACCAGCACCCTGGTGGAAAAAATATTTGTTTTTTTTGTTTTTTTGTTTTTTGCTATTAAAAGTTTGTGTGTGTGTGTGTGTGTGTGTGTGTGTGTGTGTGTGTGTGTGTGTGTGTGTGTGTGTGTGTGTGTGTGTGTGTGTGTGTGTGTGTGTGTTTTAGAATAATCCTCAGGGGAAAAAAGAAACTTCTAGGTCTTATGCACTAGTATTTATCAGGAATTTCCCAGCCACCTAAATTATATTTTTTATTTCTAGGATACAGTGTTCTTTTTCTTTTTTAAGCTGCTATTGTATTGCAGGAGATAACAGATATTTTATGTAATTTTTTTTTAGATGTCAAATTTATCAGCTACCCTCAATGCAAGTTGGTGTAAGGAAAGCAGTATATTTGGTGAAGCAAGTCCTATTTGATAGGATATTCTAAGGATTAGATGTATATACTACTGTGTTTAGGGAGCTATAGTTTCTTTAGACATGCCGTTGCTATTAGAAATAGATTTACTGATCTTGTCTCTTTTAAGCTTGCTCTATTTATTTCCTAGCTTTAGTAAAGGTCCTCCTTCCCCACTCTTAGTGGATCTTTAGGATATTTTTTATATATAATCATCTGCAAACAGAGATAGTTTTATTTCTTGCATTCCAGTTTGGATGTCTATAGTTCTTTTATTTATCTAATTGCTCTGACTAGGACATCCAGTGATACTGAGTAGCAGTGGTGTAGGTGACCATTCTGTATACCTAGTTTTTAGGGAAATAACTTTCTTTCTTTAACTACTGCATATGCTGTTCACTGGGAAATTTTCTTTTCTTTTCTTTTTTTTTTTTTGAATTTGACCTCACAATTTTATTGTCTTCATAACAAAACTTGGAGCTTAAAACTGGATCACTTCCCCCTTTCTCTTTTTATCTCCATCCAATTCAAAATGTTTGCATCTCTTAATAGCTAGTATTCTCTTAGATCTACAGTTGGGCTCAACACATTGAAGTCTTAGCACAATCTTCTTTGTAGTCTTAGCAAATTGGCTTAGTCTGACCGCCATAGCCACTCTGCTTCCTGTCATAACGACGCTTTCCCTGGGCATACAGCGAATCCTTGCCCTTCTTGTACTGTGTTACTTTGTGAGATTGGTGTTTGCCACACTTCTTACAAAAAGTACAGCAGGTTTTAGGAACATTAACCTGAGAGTACTGTGGTAGATGGAATGAGGATTAAGCTGAATTGTTACCAGAGCCCCAACCAAGAGCCTACCATGATGGCAGGAAGCCTGCAGCAGCGCCAAGGGAAATTTTCTTGAATGCACTATATAAGGTTATAGAAATTTCCTTACATTTTGTATTATGAATGAGTGGGTTTTTTCATGAAAAATATTGAATTTCATCAAATGTATTTTCTTCAGGTGTGTGTGTTTGTGTATGTGTGCACATGTTTGCATTATTTTACTGTACTGGTTTATATTGATTTCTTATTTTGAGCTGTCTTTGCATTCTTGGACTGAATCCTGTTTTGTCATGTTTAGTACTTCCCAGTATTTTATTTATGAGCATTGCATATATATTCACAAGAATATAACTTTGTGAGATTCCTGTGCTATCTTTTTTTTGGGGGGGGGTCCGGTCGTGGGGCCTGAACTCTGGGCCTGGGCACTATCTCTCAGCTCTTCAGCTCAAGGCTAGCGCTCTACCACTTGAGCCACAGCGCCACTTACGCCTTTTTTCTTTTTGCTTATGTGGTGCTGAGGAATCGAACCCAGGGCCTCATGCGTGCAAGGAAAGCACTCTACCACTGAGCCACCTTCCCAGCCCCTCCTGTGCTATCTTTGTCTATCTTTGGTATCAGGTAATGCTGGACTTGTAGAATATGTAGTGAAGTAGTCTTTTTTTTTTCTGTTCTTTGATAGTTTGTATAGGGCTTTTGTCAATTCTTTACATATTTGATTAACTTCATAAGTAAAGCTATTTTGCTCCTGCACATTTCTTTCTCGGAAGATTTTTAAAATTATGTATGTATGTATGTATGTATATATATATATGTAATTTTATTACTTGCTGTAGGACTTTTGAAGTTATCTATTTCTCTTGAGTTCCTTTTGACATATATAATGTTTCTAGTAGTTTTTCCATTTAACTTATCTGACTGTCAGATATATAAATTTTCTCAGAATGTTTTGACTTTTGTAAGGTAAGAAGTGGTATCACCATTTGAATATCTTCACAAATAATTCACTTGGTTTTAAGATTCTTTCCTTTGGCTTTCTATAATGTATATGTATTTTTTTCTGATCAAACTTTTTTATTTCCTTCCTTCTGTTGGTTTCGGGCTTATTTTTCTCTCTTTTTCCCCCCAATATCTTAAGATTTAAGATTAGTGTTAATTTGTGATCTTTTTAAACAAAGAGCTATCAATTTGCCTCAGAGGTTTTCTGTGTTGTATTTTTCTGTCTTTTTCTTTTTTCCTTATGCTGATCCTGAGGTTTGAAATTTCTTTCTTGTTCTGTAGTTGCCTAGGTCTTTTTTCTCCCTGCTACTTATTTATAGGGGCTTTATTCATTAGCTCAAGGGAGGAAGTGTCTAACACAGTTTGAAACTTAATTCACTTAAATAGCATCTGTAGGTAGTGTTAAGCACTTTCTGAGAAAAACAGTCTTCATGTCTTTAACTTCCAGCAGAAAATATTTCTGTCTTCTTTTCTCCCTATTTTAACCTGTTATCCTAAAATAAATCCTTGCTAAAACCTTAAAAAAAAAAGCTCAATCTCTTAGTATGTTTTTTTACTCAAGGGTGGTTTAAGGGTATAAGGAATATAGATTCCAGGAACTTTGAGAATGGGAAGTTGACCATTACCCTCAATTTGATGTACATTATTTATTCTGGTTGCTGGAGGTAGTGATGATGAGTTTCCTGGTTGTGTTTATCTTAGGGGCATATGCTGACGATGTCATGACTAGTATAACTCACATTCTGGTCCTTCTAGTTGTCAGTCTCTGATGACACTCCCCATATGGTTGTCTTTGTCTCTGTCTTGCTACACTCTTCTAGGTGTCTTTTCTCTGTCTAGCCTTTTGGCCTAGGACTTAAGCCAGCCTTTGTTGTATGATCATCCTTTTCAGTAGTGGAGCCTCCTATCTGGGGCCATATAGTTAAAACATGACATATATGGTATGTAAGAAAATCTGAGTCAGAGATTACCGTGGCTAGGCTATGCTTGGAAAAACTTCCTTTTAGATAAGGGCCTAGCTTGGAATACTAGGGATTTACTATTAATCCTGTTCATGTCAGATGCTGCATATTATTTCCCTTGATCTCTTTGCACTTGCTTCACAGAGCAGTCTTCATCTGCTTTTACTAGCAAAACCTAATAAGACCCTAGTAAGATTCATGCTTCCAGAGATTTGTATAAAAGAAATGCAAAACAACAAAGATAGCTCTCAAAAGTAGTCATGATCAGATGTGTGTATATATACATATGTGAGGATGACACAAATTCTACATGAACAAAAGCCTTAAACTTAAGGAATAAAGGATTTTTGGGGAGGTATATAATAAGTACATATATGTTTTAATGTACACATGTTATGAATATGCATATATGTTGTACATAATTAAGACATTCTGTGTATATAATATTGTTTGGTTTCTGTGTCTCACCATTTTCCCATGACCAAAAATTCTGTGATTTAATCCACACATTTTCATCTGTTGCAGGACAGTTCGTGTTTGGTTAAAGAGAGACAGCGGACAGTATTGGCCAAGCATATATCATGCAATGCCTTGTAAGTATCTGGGTCTCTGTCTCAAAAACCAAGCCTGTACTCCAACCCCCTTGCTTCCTCATTTGCCTTCTCTATATTTTCTTCTTGAATAGGGAAAATTGAAGGTTGAGAACTTTATAATATAAAGTATCATCTAAGTCATGTTAGATTTTCTATTTCTTTCTGTGAAACATAAAAATATCATTGTGAAACTGAGTATATTCATAGTTATTGAATAATAATGGAAGAAGAACTTCACCACATAGTCTGTGTGATTACAGCAGTTGCTCTCTTGTTCCACACTTTTTGTTTAATGATTTGGAAAGTATGTCCTTAGACAATACAAAATTTTGTCCTATGATTACATTTCTGAAGTAAATTTGTCCTTGCATTATAGTTACAGCATTTACTTAAATTCAAGACATTTAACATTGAGCATTCAGTTCTCAAAAGGATTTCCTTGGGATTAAAACCTTCTAATTAGAAGTGGATTTCATTTTCCCAAGATCTTATCAGAGAAGTATGTCTTTGCACTGATTGTTAAATAATGACTCCTCCAAATAGAGTTAAGTATTGCTGAGACTGTTTCCCTGACAGATGTTCTTTGTAGAAGATAAACTGACCACCAAAATTAGGAAATTGGCTTTATTCTAATATTTTTTTTCTTGAAAATTAATAAAATTTGGGGATCATGTTCTGTGTTTAGTCTAAAGTAATTGCTTAAAAGCAATCCTTAGCAGGAAAGAAAATGCTGGAGGAATATCAATAGTGAATTTCAAACTCTATTACAAAGCTATAGTAATAAAAACAGCATGGTACTGGCACAAGAATAGGCCTGAGGACCAATGGAATAGAATAGAAGACCCAGAAATAAACCCACAGACCTAAAGCCAACCTAATATTTGAGAAGAGAGTTAAAAACACAGAATGGAATAAAAGTCTCTTCAACAAATGGTGCTGGCACAATTGGCTAGATCCTTCTATATCACCCTGCACCAGAATCAATTCCAGATGGATCAAAGACCAGATGCCCTGAAAATATTACAGGAAGAGATAGGGGAAACACTAGGGCTCCTTGGCACAGGTCAACACTTCCTAAGTAAAGATCCAGTATTACAACATATCAAAGAAAGACCAGTAAATGGGATTGTATGAACTGAAGTTTCTGCATGGCAAAGAATGTAGCTATTGAGATTTATAGAAAGCCCACAGAATGGGAGAAGATTTTTACTAGCTATGCCCGACAAGAGCCATATATCTAAAATTTACTTAGCGCTCAAGTTAAACCCCCCAAAAACAAGTCCTCAAAGAAACAAGAACCCAATTAGTAAATGGGCTAAGATTTTATAGACTTCTTAGAAGAAAAAGTAAGAGTGACTAATAGACATGTCAGTATCACTGGCCATAAAAGAAATGAAAATCAAAATGACATTGAGATCCTACCTCACCATGGCCATTATCAAGAAAATTAACAATAACAGAGTCTGGCAGTATGTGGTCAAAAGCGAATGCAGCTACACTGTTGGTGGGAATGTAGACTTGTCCAACCACTCTGGAAAGCAGTATAGAAGTTCCTTAAAAGACTAAACATAGAGCTTCTCTGTGACCCAGCAATCCCACTCCTGGGCATTTATTTAATTGACCACAAACCAGGCCACACTAAACCTACCAGCTCAACCATGTTCATTGTAACATTGTTTATATCCAAGATGTGGAATCAACCCAGGTGCTTCTCGGTGGATAAATGGGTCAAGAAAATGTGGTTATATACACAATGGAATTCTATGCTTCCATCAGAAAGAATGATATTGCTCCATTCATAAGGAAATGGAAAGACTTGGAAAAATTTATATTAAGCAAAGTATACCAGAGCCAAAGAAACATAGGTTGCATGTTTTCCCTCATTTGTAGTAATGAGAATATGCTTATAAATCTACAAGTAATCTACAGTAGATAAAGGTAAAAGGCAAAAAACTATACTTGAACCATGATAAATATAGCAGGACTCTAAATATTCACACAGTGAGACCAAAGGAGGATATTCTCAGGAGAGGATTACAAGGGCTCTGTGCATATGACCATATAAAATAATGGATGTTGAAATGAACTCCAAGAAATGGAAACTTTTTTTTTAACTTTTTTGTGTGTGTGTGTGTATTTTTCCCCCTTCCGTATATACTGTTTTGTCATTGTTTTTATTTCTGTACCTTTTATCTTGTATGTACCTTTATCCCATTTGGGGAGAGCAAAGGAAAGTATAGAAATGGTGGGACAAAGAGTGAACAAATGCAGCAATGATACTTACTAGATACTATGATGAAAATGAACTATACAACTTGTGGGTGTGGGGTTTGAGAGAGAAAGACCGGGAGACTTAGAGAAAATGAGGGAAGGGTGACACTGTTCTAAAAGAAAAGTACTCATTAGCTGACTTACATGACTGCAAGACCTCTGTACATCACCTTAACGATAACATTTTTAAAAAAGTAATTGCTTAAATTTGGGATGCTGTTCTAAACATTACCTTAAACATTACCCTGTCAACTCTTAATTAATTAAAACTAAAATTCTCAAAAAAATCTCCCAGGTTTGCTGTTTGGACACCTCATCCTTTGACAGAATATCTCAGCTTCAAAGATCCATGTCATTGTGCACTACCAAAATCCATGCTAAATTTTAGCCATGATTAACTTTATGCCTCTGGCAAAAGAATATTATAATGACAATTTTGCCTATTTATAAATTATTAAGGATACAAGAGTTTTTTAGTGACTTTCAAATTATCTTTGAGGCTTTACTTGGCTTTAGAATTTTTTCATAAATAACTGATAACCACAAATCTAAACCAAATATTTAACTCTTTTTCTGTGATGAGAAAACTTCTTGAAATTCTGAGCATTCTTTACTTACTGTGCTTCTAATGGACACTATTATAGGTTATTGTCTCAATATTATAGGACCAAAAGAAAGATCCTGCCAGTGATTGATGAGGGTGTAGAGAAATAGAAAAGAAAGAGAGTTCATGATTGTTTTTTTCTAGATTTTTTTTTGTGTGTGAGTGTGAGTTATGGGCTTAAACTCTGGGCCTAGACACTGTCCCTAAGCTCTTCTACTCAGGGTGAGTGCTCTACCACTTGAGCCACAGCACCACTTCTGGTTTTCTGGAGACTTTTATCAGAAATAAGAGTTTCATGGACTTTCCTGCCCAGGCTGGCTTTGAACCGCGATCCTCAGATCTTAGTCTCCTGAGTAGCTAGGATTAGAGGCGTGAGCCAGCACCCAGCTTTTTTCTAGATTTTTTAAAGTGATATAACCAAGTCTTTTTTTTCTAGTGTCCTTCAGCAAGTTTGACACAATATCTAACAAGAAAAGATGACTGTAATCCAACAAGTTGAGGTTGACCCCAGAGATTTATACCTCTTGACTAATACAAATGGAGGAAAAGCAGACCTGGGCAAAAATGATGGAGACATGGGGGTGACAAGCAAGGAGTTATTTTTAAACCCTCATGAAGATATAAGGTCATAGAATTTATTGCTTATCCCTTTCCCTATATATGTATACATACATACACATATTAATATTACTTTCTAATGCTTCCTTTGTTTGTTCATGTTTGAACATACAAAAAAAACTTCTAGTTCCAACTTAATCATTTATTGCTGTATTCAAGACTAAAGAGTGGTATAGCTCCTCCACCTGGCATATACATACTTCAGGAAGAGAGCTGGGAGTATAACTCAGAGGTGGAATACATGCCTAGCACATGTAAGTCCGAGGGTTTAGTCCCCAGTACTGCAAACAAGGTGATTGTTGGGTACTGGTAGCTCATGGTTATAATCCTAGCTACTCAGGAGGCTGTGATTTGAAGATTATGGTTTGAAGATAGCCAAGGCAGAAAAGTCTGTGAGATTTTTATCTCCAATTAGGCACCAAACCCCCCCCCCAAAAAAAAAAAAAAAAAACAAAAAAAGCTCAGGGACAGTACCCAGGCCTGGAATTCAAGGTCCAGTATCAGTATTTAATGTGTGTGTGTGTGTGTGTGTGTGTGTGTGTGTGTGTGTGTGTGTGTGTGTCTGTGTGTGTGTCTGTGTGTCTGTGTGTGTGTGTATACTGCTAAACATTAGTATCCTACTAAAAGAAGTATAATGGTTACTTTTTGCTATTCAGAGTGTTGTCTATGCTCCAGCATAATCAGGATTACCTGAGAAATTATTAGAACTGCACTATTGGGCTGGAGGCAAGGCTCAAGTGGTAGAGCACCATCTGAACAATCAAGCCAAGTGAGTTTGAGGCCTTGCGTTCAAACCTCAATACTGCCCGTAAAGTCCAAAATAATTCTGCATTATTGATTCCACCTCAAGGCTAGTGAATCAGTCTGCATATTATTAAAATTTGTAGATGATTTGATTGTACATTAATGTTTGAGAAGATTGTGACATTGTTAACAGGTTGACCTATATGTACTATTCAAACAAACATAGGTAAAGCTTCATATAGATATAATATTGATTTGTGAATATATAGATAGAAACACGTATATATGTAATACATATATTAATTAAACATTACTGCATACTTACTATATATAGGCCACTTGTCAGTGCAAGGGATTTGTAGGTAAACAAGGTACATATGTTAAAGAGGATTTCTGTAATTTTTCATTGTTTGTGGATTCTGCTATTGTGTAAGGATAAAAGAAAAAAATTGCCCAGATATTTGCTTTTATGTTCCTAGGACTCTTATGCATTCTGATGTCATAATGGATGCCTTAGCAAGAATTGAAGCTTTGTTTAACTTGAGACAAGCAAAATCTTATTGCACAAAAAAATAAACTATAACTTGGCCAGTTAGAAAGCCTGAAATAGAATTGTGTTTCCAAAGAATTGTCTCATAATCTTTTCTTTTGAAAGATTTTTGTAAAAAGAGGTTAACTTGGTGTTATTTAAAAATAATGGTTATGTTGTGTTAATTACAAAATAATTAAAAGAGAAAGTGAATAAATCCAGAAGCTGTAGAATGGACACCACAGGCAGATATGACCATATTGTGTGTTTAGACTAGTATATGATAAGAAGCATTCCACATACAGAAGAAATTATTTGACATTTATATGTGACTTATTTGTGCATTTTGATATTAAAATCTTTTTCAGTGCAATATTTAGTTTGCTTGGAGAAGGAGAGTAGATGATGGGTAGCTCTGAGACAAATTTGAAGTTCAGTGAAGAAAAGCAGGCAGGAGAATTGAAGGAGAAAGAATAAACAGTGAAGGCTGTTTGATGAGAGTGAGCCTGCTAGATAGAATATGATGAGGCTGAATGCCTGTAATGGAGTGTCACACAGGAGTAAGTAGATCAGAAACAGTGAGAAGTAAAAACATGATAAAACACAAATGCTGCTTTGGGAGTGTCTCTACATGATCTTTTTCAAGCTTCTTCCCTTGGAGAGGGCAATCTGGAGAAACTGGAGTTGTCTGAAAGGCTATTTCCCCCTGAGCCAAATCTGGTTTTCTAGTATTTGAACCAGGAAATGTTAGTTTTAGCCTAGGCAGATCCACTAAACTGGAAACACAGAAACCCAAGAGTTGTGAGGCAATCGTATGCCAGGAGAAACAGTGAAGGCTGATTTACAAAAACAGAAAGGTAAGTAGAAAGATAGGACCCTCAGATTCAGTTAATATTTAGAGATTTTCCTCATGATCCTCTTAATCCATCAAGCAGCCTGGCTGGGATAAATAACTTTGAGTTCAAGAGATTCCTACTGGATGTGTCCTTTAGTGCTTAAAGGACTTTCACTTAGTTGTAGCTTCAAGTAGTTGACTAAACTTGGCCCTGATTTTGTGCCTGCTATTTCTCATTACTTAGTTTCTCCTGAATTTCTGTGCTCTTTAAAGAAAAAGAACTCAGCCATGGCCCTATTAGTACTACTATGCTGCTGGGCTGAATATAGTCTGGCAGAGTGAAGGCATGTAAAGAAGAAAAGCAGAAAGTAATATTTTATTCTCTTAATTTCTTTGTATGGCTCATTCAAGAAATGTTGTCTATACCAGGTGCTGATGGCTCATGCCTGTAAACCTAGCTACTAAGGAGGCTGAGATCTGAGAGGATCATGGTTCAAAGCCAGCTGTGGCAGGAAAGTCCGTGAGACTCATCTCCAATAAACCACCAGAAAACCAGAAGTGGTGCTGCGGCTCAAGTGGTAGAGCATTAGCCTTGAGCTGAAGAGCTGAGGGACAGCACCCAGGCCCGGAGTTCAGGCTCTACGACGTGGGGGGGGGGGGGGGGGGAGGGAGAGAAGGGGAGGAGGAGAAAGAAAAGAAATATTGTGTTTTTTTACATACCCACACAGTTCAGTGTGGTTAAATATAGCAGCCAGGCCTTGTCTTCATGATATGCAGAGTCTGGTGAGAAAGGCAGGCATTAAAGCTGTATCAACTGTGTAGCATGGTGAGGGAGTGATGGGGACATGGTCACAACAGTGTCCTAAAGAAAATCCACTTAAACCTTGCTCTCTAAGCTGGTTCTGGTGGCTCACACCTGTAATCCTATCTACTCAGGAAGCTAAGATTTTAGAATTATGGTTTGAAACCAGCCAGAGTAGGAAAGTCTATATGTAGACTCATCTCCAGTTAACCACCAAAAAGCCAGAAGTAGAGCTTTGGCTCAACTGGTAGAGTGCAGCCTTGAGCAAAAAAAGCTAAGAGATGGACAGTACTCGGTCCCTGAGTTCAAGCCTCAGTATTGGCCCACACAGAACAAACAAATCCCTCCCTCCCCAAGAGATTTTGTTTTCAGTTTTGTGGTGGAGGGTTGTTCATTTGCTCTATCACTGAATTATATCCCTAGGGTACTCTATGGAGAATTTGAGTTGACAGCTGTTCAGTAGTTTTCTATAACCTAGCTGATTTTATGTATAAATAAGTGCATTTCCTTATTCAGTATGCTATCAAAAAATTATATCCTGTTGGTATATCCTTGTAGTAGCTGATAATTGCCTGTGACAGTATCAGCTTACAACTTACCCACCTGAGACTCTCCTGCCTTAGCTTGTAAAACTAAAGAGTGGTCCTCCTCAGGGTACAGGGTGGAGATTTTGGTTGCAGCCATAAATATAATCATTTGTTCCAGGTTTCTAATAGATACCATTTCAATCACCATATTTACATTACAGTATAGAAAACCCATGTAGAAAGCATTTTTCTTTTCATGGTTGAGATAGTTTAGATTTACTTTCCCCACTACTTTTGTCTCTCAAAAGCTCAGATAAAGGAAAGAAAGAGAGGAAATATGAAGAACCAGCCAGAGTGGCAGGTGGTGGAGATTGTTCTTGCTCTATTTGAGGATTGGGTGTCATGGCTGGGCCTGTAGTGCCAACCTCTCCCCTGGGTTTGGAGGACAGGTAAATTGGTTGCCAAAGATGTAGTAAATAGGAGACTAGAGAGGGCAAAAGCCTCAGGTGGCACATGCAGGAGAATTGGAAAACCTCTGTGGGTTCTGTTGTTGCCAGGCTAGGTAAGTAGAATTTACTTTGGCTCCTGTTTATGAATTTGTTCCTAAAGCAAAACAGATGACATTTTTCTCAAAGCTACTTATAATACATGGACATATCACACATAGTAATGCAAGGACTTCTTTTGTACTCTGTCCAGCTCTCTGTCTTGGCTTGGTGTGAAAGGTGTGGCCAAGTCCTCAAAGCTGTACTTTTCATATTGTACAGCTGCCAAGGTATGCCCACCTAGCATTTAAAATCTAAGAACTTGAGTCTTCCCTGTAACAAGTGATTTTTTTTTTAACCATCTGCCTCTGAATTTTCACCCAAAGCCTGGTTGAAGGCTCCCCAAGCTCTGATCTTAGCTGAGCAGGGGGTGGGATAGGAAGCCACTTACTCCATTAATTGTACAAATACAACTTTCTATGTGGATCACAAGACAAAAAGGTTGTAAGTGATAGCTCTGAGGGTCAGTACATTGTCTTTATGGGTGAAATGAAACAGAACTAACAAATTTCTCAACACAATCCTCTAGCATTTGATTTTGCTGTTCCTGCTTTTAAAGCCATTTCAAACTCTTTGTGAAATGAGTAAAGAATAGATTAAATACTCTTTAAGAAAAACAGAGATAAAATTGGAACATAATGAAGTTCATTGTTGACATTAAGTCTTACTGTCCCCACCCCCCATCCATCCTCCCCATGCATTACTTTAGATTGGAGGGTTTTCTTGTTATTTTCCAGTACTGGGGCTTGAACTAAGGACCTGGGTTCTGTAGTGGTTAATTGGAGAGATGAGTCTTACAACCTTTCTAGCCTGGGCTACTTTTAAACTGCTATTCTCAAAACTCAGCCTCCTGAGTAATTAGGATTTACAGGCATGAGCCACTAATGCCCTGTTTAGATAGATAGGAGCATATAAAATAGATCGTAGGTTAGAACCTGTGTCTGGAATGGAAAGTAAATTTAATTTTTATTTTTGTCCCGTTTGCCGAATGACTTTGGGCAAACCCTTTACATTTGCTCTGCATCAAATCTAATAGATAAAAATTGTCTTCTTTCTTTGTTTTCAAATTTACAAAAATATTTTAGTTATTAGATATACCAATAATTATTTGAATAGTGTTTTCAAGTTCTTTATGGTTTCCAATATATGCTATCATTCTTGGTGTTCACCCATTTATAGGAAAAATTGATGAATTGTTGTGAGGTTGTAGCTGAGTTAATATCCTTTTCTTTGTTAAAACTACTAGGAGGGGAAAAACTGGGAGAAATTGAGGGAGAGGGTAAGACTGTTCAAAAAGAAATGTACTTATTACCTGACTTATATAACTGTAACCCCTCTGTACATCATCATAAAAATTTTAAAAAAACTATGAAGAAATCAATAGATAACTTGAAATTGAGAATTTGAAAAATTAAGTTCTTAGTAAGTTTATATGTTTTATATCTGGAATGGAAATGAGTAATTTTGCATATGAATTACAAATATTAATTTTCCCATTGGTGAAGAGAACTTTTTTTTTTGTCAGTTGTGGGGCATGAACTCTGGGCCTGGGTGCCATCCCTGAGCTCTTCAGCTCAAGGTGAGCCTTCTACCACTTGAGCCACAGTGCCACTTTCAGTTTTCTGATAGTTAATTGGAGATAAGAGTCCTACGGACTTTCCCACCTGGGCTGGCTTTGAACTAAGATCCTCAGATCTCAGCTTCCTGAGTAGCTAGGATTACAGGTGTGAACCTCTGGCACCCAGCAATGAAGAGAACTTTTGATAGTTTAAGACCATTCTCATCTGCTAAAACTATTGGAGTCTTGGGAGAAGTTTCTTTGGACAGGTCAGTGGTGGAAAGGCATTTAAAATTATGAACTTGGCCGTTCTGCTTTCTTAGGGTAGCATTACTTTGGTGGCTTAAAATATCTTTAGCTGTATTGAGAAAGTTGTGTGGCATTCTAGGAATATAGGGGTGAGAGGGAAATACTCATCTTTTTGCTTTAGTTTATACTGCAATTCAAATAACTGGTTCTGATTTTAGGTATATTACTCCATTTGTTGGCTTCTTTTTTTATAGGTTTTATTATGGAACCATATATTCAAATAATTTACAAGTATAAAATAATATTAGTTTTAGTATTTATACTTTTTAAATCAATGATGGAATATTTCTGTATTTACTAAGAAGAAAAAGTGTCCAAGAAACTTCAGTTTTTAATGGAAATAAGCAAAAAAACCTAAATTATCCCAGTGAAAGATAGCAGATATTAATTAATTTGAGTAAGTACATCATTTATTTAGTATGCTTTTGCTTGATACTCATCTGGCAGAGCATTTTGAAATTTACTGTAGTAGGCTACTTTATTGTAACTTAAAACTTGGATGAAACCATGATGGTAGTTTCAGCACTTGTAGTTTCAGCACTCAGGAGGCTGAGGTGGGACAATATCTTGAGTTTAAGACCAGCCTGGGCAATAGAGGAAGATCTTGTCTGGAATAAAAAGTGACCACTTCTAAGTCATTGTAATTTTTAAAACAATAGTAAGCAAAATGGCAGAAGGCATACAATGTCTGATTTAAATGAAAAATGCTTTAGTGTGAAACAATGGAAGTCATTAATATAGGTACACTTAATAAAATAAAACATAGGTTGAGTACTGCAAATCTATTATTATCCTAAGACAAATAAGGCTAAATGAAACAGTGTTCTTGAATCAAATCTGTTTCATGAGTGTCTATGGGAGTCTATTAATCATTGGAAGCTCTTTTTTGAAAGCCCCTTTATTGTGGGATCCTGACATTAATTTTCATCACAGTGCCTTTAACACTTCATTTTATTCTCAGAAGCCCTGTTGTTTATTTAGTTTTAGTTACCAACCAGAACATCTCATCCGGAAGATTAGTGTCTCCTGCCAAGTAATGCCTTTAACAGTGTAAAAGCAGTCAGTGTGATTGAAATCCATGGCTTACCCTTCAGTGAAACTTGTGTTTATTTGAGCAAAGTTCAGTCAACAAAGGACAGAAAATAAGTTAGTCATAAATGAAAGAATTACAGGTATAAATAATAGATTAAGAAAATTCCCCCAAATAGAAGTATTTTAAGAATGCTTCTTCTCAGCTATACTTTTTTGTTGTTGTTTTACTATTATTGTTATTATTATTTTGCCAGTCCTAGGGCTTGAACTCAGGGCCTGGGCACTGTCCCTAAGCTTCTTTTGTTCTAGGCTAACACTCCATCAATTGAGCCACAGCGCCACTTCGGGCTTCTTCTGTGTATGTGGTGCTTAGGAATCAAACCCAGGGCCTCATGCATGCGAAGCAAGCGCTCCACCACTGAGCCACCTTCTCAGCCCTTGTTGTTGTTTTTAAAGCAAGGGCAGTGGTCTGTTTTATAACAGTTGTGGGTAACAGTATTAGAAATACAAGTTGTCACTTTTTCTTTAATCTGTTTTTGACTTGCTGAGGTTGATGTTGGTCTCTTGAGTATCCTTTGTCTAGGGCCCATATCTCTGGAGCTTTTTTCGCTCTTCAAATTATATGGTGATTACTTATAACTACCAATCCTGGAACTTCTCTTTGTTTTCATTTTCTGAACTTAAAGGTGAAGACCTACCTTAAATTTAAAAATATTTCATTTTTTAAGTTACTCATACGTTCTAAAAGTGATTAAATTATACAAGTGAGACTATGACAGGACAAATTTTTAAAGTTCTGTTACTAATATAAGAGGGACAGGACAAGTGTTTAAAGTTCTGTTACTAATATAAGAGGGAGCAGAGAGGATGTATGTAGCTCAGTGATAGAGTGCTTATCTAGCATGTGTGAAAACCTACGCTCCATTCCTAGCACAAAAACAACCAGAAAGAGACATTGCCAACATTAATATAGCAGAATAAGATGGCCCACTACCCACAGACTTGCACAGATTTCTTTTCTATGTTATTTTTTATATTTCATGACTTTGCCAGTACACTTTGTTGTCATCAGTCTGAGATAAAAAAGTAGATGTCAGAAAGTATAAAAAATGAATTATGCATTATTTTCTCAAGAACCTTGTTAGCTACCTGCCCCCCTCTACCCTTAGTATACTTTAATTTAAAAAATTGGGAAAATAAAATGTTGGGAGGTAACATTAGTACCAATGAATAGCAAGGTCTTGAATTAGAGTAAAGGCAGTTTCAAGCCAATTAACTCCATATAACATGAAATATGTGGGAGGCTTGAACAAATGGAGGTCATCCCACAAAGCTGTTGGAATTATCCTTTCTCATAGGAAACAGCTAAAGGGCTGTAGGGATAGGGGAAATAAGTGTATCTTCAAGGTTCCTCTCATGCTATGTTTATTTCATGTAGAGCTTATAGTTCAGTTTTAAAGGAGGAAGTCAGTAGGAGTGCCTAGAATTATAGGCAAGAGTTACTGGCATCCCGCACAGAGAAATACTTTTCAATGACCGCATAGGAAGAAAAATAGTAAAGGTTTTTTTGGCAAGTTTGTAGCCCATTGTGGCTGCAACCAAGTTTTTGCTTTGTGTAAGCATACAAAGCTTATAAGCTTTTACTGAAATCTTAATAAATCATGAATGTGTAAAATTAATTTTAACATAAACAACAAAATAAGATGAAAGCCTATTAAAGAAATAATCCTTTCACATGAATATAACTGTTCTTATGTTTTCTGTGCATATTTTTATAGTAAATGTGTTTTACAGAATTATGTTAATGATTAATTCTTTTTTCAGCAAATACAATGCAATCATTAGGTTTTTATTCTGCATACATAGGAGATTATGAGAGTAAATGTCTCAGTATTTGTGTAGAGATTTTGCCAAATATTTTATAGGCCTAGATTAAATCCTTTGAGTAGTGCATTAGATATCATTTAGTGCATTAGATATCTTTTAGCAGTGTGTTTGTGAATCTGGTTTTATTTTGTGGCTAAATTTAACTGGAATAAGTTTTGAGAAGATATTCTGTTTTGTTTGTTCCTATGTTTTGGATATATTATGATTGAGATTAGAAATTATGCAGTTAAGCAGATCTTTTTTTTTTTTTTTTTTTTTCTTGGGTCCAGTCATGGGGCCTGAACTCTGGGTCTGGGTGCTGTCCCTCAGCTCTTCAGCTCAAGGCTTAGCGCTCTACCACTTGAGCCACAGTGCCACTTCCGGCTTTTTTCTTTTTGCTTATGTGGTGCTGAGGGATCGAACCCAGGGCCTCAGGCATGCAAGGCAAGTGCTCTACCACTGAGCCAACTTCCCTGCCCCAAGCAGATCTTTTTGATGTTGGTTTGCTTTTGATCCTTTTATTTAACCAATTAATTAATTAATTTTTTGTTGGTCATGGGGCTTGAACTATGGGCTTGAGCACTGTCCATCAGCTCTTTAGCTCAAGCTAGCTACCACTTGAGCCACAACACCACTTCTGGCTTTTTCTGCTTATGTGGTGCTGAGGAATCAAATCCAAGGCCTCATACATGCAAGGCAAGCACTCTATCACTGAGCTACCTTCCCAGCCCCTTTAGGCCCTTATATAGAGAATGAAAAAATGTTACTGAGTGATCTGTTTATGAAGACACTTATCAGTAGAACTTGAAGCTCTTTTATAATTTCAAGATAATCTAAGATGGGACTTAATGTTTCAATTATGTCTTTGAACCTTTTCCAGTTTTTTCCTCTGTATGACCTTGAGTGAGACATCTGAATAACAGAAAGTAGGAATAAAAATACTTGATGCTGATTACAATTATGATGATGAATTAATTCATATCTATGGGTAGAGGGAGGCATTTAGAAGTCCTGATCTCTTTAGAAGAACTTTTTCAGTGTGGCCTTAATTGTCAAAAGATCCATCCCGCCTTTTTTTTGGTTGGTTGTGGAGCTTGAACTCTGGGCCTAGGGGCTATCCCTCAGCTCTTCAGCTCAAGGCGAGTGCTCTACCACTTGAGCCACAGCACCACTTCCATTTTTCTGAGTGGTTTATTGGAGATAAGTGTCTCCCGGACTTTCCTGCCTGGGTTGGCTTTGAACTGCAATCCTCAGATCTCAGTCTCCTGAGTAGCTAGGATTATAGGCGTTAGCCACCAATGCCCGGCTAAAAGATCCTCATTTTTTAAGGAACAAATGTAGATGAAGGAGACTGAAATTTCGAAGCTAACTGCTTAGTATAATTGTGGTTTACAGGAGGCTTCCCACCAGAGGACTTAATTTTGTGAAACCGAGAGTCCCAGTCCAGGACTAGGTGTACTGACTTACTCAGGACTTAAAAAAAAAACAATACTACTTAGTCCTTATGTTCAGTTGGGTTTCTCTTAACTTGGGACAAATCTTCAGTCAGTAGCCTCCAGATTGCTTGTCTTGTATCAATTCTGGATCAAATACATGTTTCAACACTAATTTGTGTGTATATGCACGTGGATCCAGGCAGAGTAGGTGCAGGCAGGGTAGTTCAGAAAATATGGGTTAATTTTACTTAAGTTGAGGCCTGAGTGGAAGAGGAAAGTGGTCATGGAAGGCTTACCTAGCACAAAGTATTGTGAATCTAGTCAAGCAAATTCAGACTTAGTATTGATGGTGTAAGTCACACCACACCCCGTAATTGTCCACTTTGAGAATGCTTTTATTGTTATATTCATTGAAAGGGGATAACTTTTAAAACTAGGGTTGGTTATAAAATTGCTATTTTTATTTTTTCAGTAAGTGGGAGTTAAATGAACTATTTGAGGAAATAGTGGGGAAATATGTTCACCTACTTTAAGCTAGTTAGGCACTCCTAAATCAATGAAAGTCATTGTTTTGTTAATTTCATCAACATGTTCATTTCTTTCAGCTCCATGTTCATGCATGTCTTTTAATCCGGAAACAAGAAGACTGTCCATAGGTCTAGACAATGGTACAATCTCAGTAAGTACACATAAATAAGATTTCCAGTTGAAATACTTCCTTCCTGTGAAGTGTGTGTGTGTGTGTGTGTGTGTGTGTATATATATATATATATAATATATATATATGCACACACTTGTATATATGTGTATATATATATGCTTAGTGATGAGATTTAATTTTTAATTTTTCAAATGAACAGAATCATTTTCTTGCTAAGTAGAAGTTTCAGTGCGGCCGGGAAGAGATTCTGTGCAGGGAGAGCTGTCATCAACCTACTTATACACTAACATGGCTCAGATGACCTTTCACTAAGACAGGGACTAGGCTAGGAATATTGGGAAGTAAATTCTCAGACTGCATGAATCTGCACTAATGAGTGAGAATTGTGATCTTGAACTTGCTGCTCTGTGGTACTGAACTTGGACCAGATGATTAATTACCTTATAAATTTCCCTACAGTGACAAAACACAGGGGAAATGCTTTCTCTTCCATCTGCATGTCTGATCTTGTCTTTTATACTCTGTTCTCCTCCTTCTGCTTCTTGTTGTCTTTTCAGTTCCCCCAGCATGTGAACAGAATTCTATAAATTTGTCTGAAGTTACAAAACAAACACAGACTCTAGATTTTTGTCTGTAGGATAGAGCCAGATAAATAATAGACCCTTTGATGATAGATATTTGAGGAAGCTGAAGTGCTTAGATATCAAAATTCTTAATCATACTGAATTTTAACTAAAAGTATGTTAACTAGTAACAGGTCTGATCAGTTATCCACTGTTACATTTAATCTTTGTGGTTAGTGAATTAAAACACTCTGATCTGAAAAGTTGGGAAGTATGCTCCATCTATAATCTCACCTTTTGGGGAGGCTGAGACTGGAGAATCACAAGTTCAAGGCCAGCCTGAGCAATCTAGTGAGACTTTTCAAAACTAAACAAACAACAAAGATTTTAAAAGAAAATGAAGAAAGTCCTATTCTGTCTATACTTGCCCACAGGATGGCAATGAAGGATTTAAGGATCCAAGGAAACTTTCTAAGGCCTCGCTCAGTCTCCAATCCGATTCTATGGGTACTGAGTCTGGGAATTTCCTGCCCCTGAACAGAGCCTCCTTTCAGATCCTGCCCAGTCCTTCTCCTGAATCTGCTCCTTAAGAGAGTAAAACCAGTGAACATTTTTTTAGACCTCAGAGGTGCCTAAATGGTGGGAATTTGAGGTGGATAGGATGTCCACACAGGTGTGCAGGGTCCCTCAAGGCATCAGTAGATTGGAGAAAGGAAGAGAAGGAATTGGGCTGGCCCTCTGTGTTATTATGCTGTGATGTAGAACTTCATGGAATCCAAGAACCTATAGTTCCAAGTTGCTAAAAGTGTATTTGTTAATATTGGAATTTAAAGCTATATTTTGTTTAATAGTCTAACTTGACTTATAATTTTTAAATATTTAGACAAATAGAATGTGGACCTTCCTTCCAAGTATTGGAGGTGGACCTGATAGTTTTTGATTTCTCACTAAAACATTTGTCTAATTTTTATGGAGATATTAACAATATTGTTATTGACAAATATGACATTTCTATATATCTAATGCATTTAGTAAATCTATAAGCTCATTCTTAGGACAGAAATTTATTATATGATTTTGTCTACTTTAAAGAGAGCCATTTTGAAAAGGGAATGTGTGCATCTGAGTGTGAGTGTGTATGTGTATAGAATAAACTTAGCTTTAAAAAATAAAAGGAGATAATTGGGTTGTTCAGTGAACTGAACTGTTTATTAAGGAAACAAAAAAGATGATCTGAGATCACATATTGTCCAGCAGTTCATAGACTCATGTACATAACATTCACTTTCCCTAGGAAGACTTATGTGTATTTACATCTTTTTTTTGCACTTTTGAAATCAGTATGGGTGGATAATGGGTGCTGATCAATTTTTCCTTAATTGCATGAAAGGTATGCAAAGTAAGTTACAGAGAATTCTAGCTATTTATTGTATAGAAGGACCTTAGCCCTTATTCCTTTGAAATGAAAACTGCCAGGAATTAGAGCATCCATCAGGAACAGGAACCCTGTCACTTTTCTCATTATGTTAGTATAGTGTTGAGATGCTGACTGTACCTTACTTTAATCCTCTGAAAAGTATTGAGAACTGTGGCTTACATGAAATAATTTTCTCAAAAGTACCTCTTTATCTTGCTGAGGAAGATGAATTCATATTCTACCTATTCTCATTTGAAGAATTATAAAAGCTCTAAGTTAGGGAAAGATATATTGAGACAACAGCATATTTAAATTTCAAGAGTCTCATTAAGTAAGTAGAGTTCTGACTATTTAATAGTTTACTTTCTAGATATGAAAAATATCATTTCCTGAATATAGCAAATTTTGAAAAGAGATAATGGTTAAATATTGTAAAACAATGAAGTAAAAAAGCAAATCCCTATTTCACTTTATTTTATTGAACAAAAATACATTATAGAGCATTTGAAAGACAAACATGTTACTGAATAATGAATTGGACATGGATTAGAGATAACAAATATGGACCATTCTTTCTTTAAAAATTGGCCACAAGGGAAGGAAAAAATTATGTTATAACAAGAATGAACAAGAGATAAGAATTGAACTGGGAAGGAAAAGGAGCACTTTTGAGGCAGAAGAAAAAGTGAGACAAAACACCCTTACATTTTGAGATGTAGGAGAGGAATGCTTTTACCTTTTTTAAACATGAAGTAGCAGGTGAGATCACCTACTGAGAGAAGCAAAAAATGGTAAGACTCTTTTTTCATACCTATCTTTTTTTGGCCTTTCTGTTCCTATAGCCCAGAATACCCCTCTCCTGTCTTGTTCTGTAAAGTTCTAATTATCTTTCAAAGATTTGCTCAAATGTTATATTTTTTTTTCTTTTACTTTTAGCAGATATCATCTGTATCCTCAAGTCACATAAAATGCTCAGTTGGTTAGCTGTATTATATAGCTTATTTAACCTCTATTTTGTAAAATAGTTTAAAATCTGTCTCTGATATGAAAGTGTTGAGAGTTAAGGATTTGACTGGGGCTGGGAAGGTGGCTCAGTGGTAGAGCGCTTGCCTTGCATGCCTGAGGCCCTGGGTTCAATTCCTCAGCACCACATAAGCAAGAAGAAAAAAGCCGGAAGTGGCGCTGTGGCTCAAGTGGTAGAGCTCTAGCCTTGAGCTGAAGAGCTGAGGGACAGCGCCCAGGCCCAGAGTTCAGGCCCCACAACTGGACCCCCCCAAAAAAAAAGGATTTGACCATTCTTTTTATTCATCCCTTAACCCAGCAGATCTTCATGTGATTTTTTAAAATATAAATGATGGACTCAATGAATAATCTGTTAAATGCTTATTGTCTAAAGAACTAGCACTATTATTTAATTAAGTTGTTATAACAAGCACTTGCTTAAGTTCAGAGATGTCTTACTGAAATTCTATTACTATTCAGAATGTTTTTTCAGCTAGGAATGCCTTCTATGGAGGAAAAATTATGCTAATATTTTAATTCACCTTGGGTTTTCATTATTGAAAAAAAGACAGTCAGGTATGTTAACTGATATGAATGCTCAAGTAGGACTGTAAAGTTTTCAATTGATAATGCCTCACATTATCCTAGCCAACAAACGAATTCCTAAATTTCAATTGTATGCAAAAGATTATGGTAAGTTCCAACATAATGTGGCTGTTGAGTGGATGGTACAGTTGAGAAGACAATGAAAAAATGAAGGATGAAATAAGTAGCAAAGTAAACAATAACCATAGCAATCACTAATAATATGTATGATGATAGCCAAGCAATGAGATGATGATTGAGGATAGGTCTGTGCATATTAGACATGAGATGTACTTTTGATTAGCTAAAGGCAAGAAGATATTTCAGGCAAATTGATGGAATGAGAGGAAAAGCATGTCAGTCTTGAAAGGGAAAGATATATTTGGAGAAAAATCAATGAGTTTGGTATTGGGGTATTGTGCAATCCTTGACTGAGGATGAATAATCAGTATTCTAAGGAGCTGGGTTCCTAATATGGGGGAACCCCTACTGTATCCAAAGACTTTCTACTGTATTTAGATTTTTCACTAATTTTGTTAAAAAAATTAGCTGCCAGGTAGTCATAGGGATGTATATATATTCATTTTTATGACTTTATGCACACACACAAACACATTAGAACTGTTACATAGCCAGAATTTTTATTGACATCCTGCCAAGATAAATTTAAGTCTTTCCTAGCCATTGTGTATAGGGATACACATTTTGGTGATAAACTGCCAGTAAACTCAGGGATATGCTAATTATGTCAAGATAATGTTAACTTGTGGAAGAGGGATGAGGATAGTTGAGATCAGGAACATAGCATGGTTTTGGGATAACTGGTAGGGTCCAGCTTTTCAATTTGGATGATGATTACAAGTGTGTTTAATTTATAAGAATTCATTGCACTGTAAGTTTATGTGTTTTATTTTACAATAAAAAGTAAACTCTCACTTAAAAAATAACAAATTTAAGTCTTTGAAGAGTTTGGGAATAAGTCCTTAAAATAATAAAATCCCTCTGCTAAGTGTATTCATAAATAAATATATATATATATATGTGTGTGTATATATATGAGTTAGGTGAAGTTTGGGATTAAAGGATTGATTTATAATGGTTATTACTGTATAAATCAAATGCTATTGATCTGTATGGATTTGTTGCTGTTTTGGTTCTTCTGATTTTCTTGTTCTGATTCTTCTGATTTCTATACGCTTATTGGATATATTATCAGTATACAAACAAATATTATATAAGGGAATGAAAAAAGAATGGGAACTAATCATTCACTGAATATGGTCTGTGTATCGGGCGACATGTTTTACTTCATTCTTTATTTTGTCAAAGTCACAGGAAAGTCCATGAGACTCTCACCTCCCATTAGCCACCTAAAACCAGGAAATGGAGCTGTGGCTCAAAATGGTAGAGCACTAGCCTTGAACAAAAAAAAAATCCCTGAATTCAAGCCCCATGCCTGGGAAAAATAAATATATAAATAAAAGATAGTGAGCTAGGAATCATTAAATGTGTCCCAAGCTGCTTTCCCTTTGTCTTCTTAGGAACCTTGTACCTTAACAATCTCTTTCATTCTGTATCCTTTTCATTGCCATTCAAGCTTCTGTTTATTAAATACAAGACCTCAAACATCATAATTCTCATTAAGCCTTTATCCTTGCCCAACTAACATTCTAACTTCGTTGTCTCCCCACACAGCCTTCTCAGAAGCGTTCTCTGAAATCACTTTCATTTCCTTACTTCAGACTTTACTTGAAGCATTACAATCTGGCTTCCAGTGCCCTCGGTCTACTCAAACAACTCTGTATAGAATAGAACTGGTTCTTGGAAGGATTTATCTTATTGACATTTTAAAGTATTATGTGTGATCTCTTTGTAGCAGTTGGCACTGTTGGCTTTCTTTCTGAAATAGACTTCGTTTAGACTGTTCTCATCATGTTTTTACCTCCTTGGAGCATTTAATACTATTCACTGTTTCTGAAGTACTCTTTTTGTACATGTGTAGCATAACACACTCCTTCTTTTCTCCTTTTTTCTGTCTGATGTCATCACAGGGAGTTGTTTAACCAGCTTTGATTCTGTTAAAGATTCTCCTCATTTTCTCCTAGGTGTTGGTTTCTTTGCTCTCAAGGCAGTCTTACCCATGCATAACTTCATTAGCTATGCATATGACAAGTCAGTAGTTTTATCTCTCTGTAGTCCTTCTCTCTTAGGTCTCAACTTCCTTCTTAGTATTTCTTTCTTTCTTTCTTTTTTTTTTTTTGCCAGTCATGGTGCCTGAACTCTGGGCCTGGGCACTGTCCCTCAGCTCTTCAGCTCAAGGCTAGTGCTCTACCACTTGAGCCACAGCACCACTTCCAGCTTTTTCTGTTTATGTGGTGCTGAGGAATCAAACTCAGGGCCTCATGCATGCAGGGCAAGCGCTCTACCACTGAGCCACCTTCCCACCCCCCTTCTTAGTATTTCTTATTGAATGGCTCAAAAAACTGCAAAGTGTTGCCAAATGTAAAAATCAAAATTTTGTTTTTCTATACAAAGCCTACATATTTGGTATTTCTCAGTGCTCCCTATGTCAGTGACTAGACCCAATGTCAGTCCTATTGCAAAAGTTAAGGGTCTTTGAAGTCATTTTCCCTCCTTTTCCTTGGACCCTGTCTAGTCTATCACTTTACAGATATATATATATATATATATATATATATGTATGTATGTATATATGTATATGTATATATAATTTTTATTTTATTTTATTTTATTTTTTGCCAGTCTTGGGGCTTGAACTCAGAGCCTGGGCACTGTCCCTGAGCTTCTTTTTGCTCAAGGCTAGCACTCTACCACCTGAGCCACAGTGCCACTTTTGGCTTTTTCTGTTTATGTGGTACTGAGGAATTGAACCCAGGGCTTCATGCATGCTAGGCAAGCACTCTACCACTAAGCCACATTCCCAGCCCCTTTACAGATTTTTATCTCTTAGTTTCCTCCTCCTCCTCCTCCTCCTCCTCCTCCTCCCCCTCCTCCTCCCCCTTCCCCTCCCCCTCCTCCTCCCCCTCCTCCTCCTCCTCCTCCACCCATCCTCCTCCTCTTCCTCCTCTTCCTCCTCTTCCTCTTCCTTCCTCCTCACCATTATTCTGATCCATAATCTTTTCCTTGGATTCCTTAGTTCCCTTGTGACCCTCCCATATTAACTTTGCCCCCTCAGTCTGTTTTCCATATTGGAACTAAGAGGATCTTAATGAAATACAAGTTTGTATCTTTGGCTTTTAGGACACAGACCAAAATTCTTCATGTGGCCTGGGCAACCCTGCAGATTCTGTCCTATATCTTTCCTTTATCTTGGCATCTTTTACCTGAGCGGCCCAGATTCCATGCCTTCTTTGGCTACATTCCCTCTTTTCATAGGACCTGTAATGTTGCTACTTCGTCTGCCTCAGTTCTGCTCTCTTCTTTTCTTTGCCTGCCAAGCAATATTAATTCTTATCTCCTTGGGAAAGCCTTCCCTGATGCCCCAGCAGCTCCGGACCCTGGATTATATGTATTCTTCACACTGAGCTTTTGTCTTTCGTAATGCTTGTTACTGTGCCATTTTGTAATTATTGGTATAATTATTTGTTTCATACATATAATCAGGTTATGCTCCACAAGGTAAGGACTGTGCCTGCTGGACCCACTGACATCCCTGGCACCCAGTAGAATACCCATCAATTTTCAATGCTCTGCAAGTATTTATAGATTGAGTTAATGAGTGAGTAAATCAGAGTTAATATATAGTGGTTTGGAGCTCAGGCTCTGGAATCAGATGAGTCAAACCACAATCCTCACAAGCTGTGTCACAGTGGATGAGTTGCTTTGCTCTGTCTCTGTTTCCTTATCTGTAAAATGGGGATAATACTGACTTTTATATAGAGTTTGTGTAAGGATTATCTGACATAATATATGGAAAGTTCCAAGAACAGCCTGCATATAACAAATGTTCCATAAGTATTAGCACTGGTCAGTGTCATGTGCAGCAGCATTCTCTGTCGCAGTATCCAGAAAGTCCCAGATCTAGTAGAAGCTTCCAAATTTAGTAGGCATTTCCAAAAGGAAGAAACATCTTAGTGATAGCATGGGATGATTGTACTTATTTCTCACAAAAAACAACAAAAGCCTTTCTTATCCAACTTGTCCTCAATTTAATTTTCATCACCCTCAAGAAGATTGGCCTTGGAGAGATGTACAGATTACTATTGAATAGATGATTAGAACAGGCATAGCAAATTTCTCATTATAAGCAACTTCCTTATTCTAGCTGACTGAGAAAGTAGAAGGGAGAAAAGTTCCAGACATCAAGTATTGTATTTTTTTTAGTCCCTTACTAATATAGTCTATTTAGGCTACTGTCCAGAGAGGTGTTTCTGGTTCTTTAGTATTTTTCAGTAAAAGGAATAAAAATGTTTTTCTTTATAAAGAACCTTTATATATATATATAAAACGTTCTCCAGATTTTTACTTTGAGTTAATAATCTCATAACAAACTAAAGCCATGCCAGTTCTCATATTCCTGTCATGTTGACTATAAGATTCAGAGCCCAAATGGGCTGATGTGGCATTTCCATGTTAATCACCTGCTAAAGCATTCCTCTCTCAAGAGAATCTTGATGACAGCAGTCATGAATCATATCCCCCAAAGAACCATCTGACATTTACTCTCTTGTTGTAAAGCTTCAGAACTCACTAGCACCGGAACATGTAAAGGGAGTACTCACTCTTTCATAGCCCCAGTGGTTGCTGAGTTGCCATCACCTGACATTGTGATCTGAGGCAATTTTGGAAGATTAGTGCACCCCTGGCTGGCTAGAGGATTTTTAAAAAAATTTTTTTATTAACAAAGAGAGGAGTGGTATTAGATCTGTCCTGATCACTGGATGTCATTGGCTAAACCCAGAAGCTATGGTGACCCACAGTGGTGGAAATAGAGTAGTGTTTCTTTCTAAGATGTTTGCCCTCCACTGTTTATACACTTCTTCCCCTCTCCACACTCATTCTTCACCAGCTTCTCCACCTTACAGATGAGGAGTGACTCTTCTCTCAGTACCAGAGATACTTTCAATTTTCATAAACATTTTTGTGTAATATAGAAAGAAAACTTATCAGTATTAGACCACAAGCTCATTGGGGAAAATTGCAAAAAGACTGCTAATCATATTGACACAAAGAACCACTCAGCTTTTCCATTGGCAGTAGTTATACAGATCTAACTGGTTTCCTGAATTGGAGAGAAATCAAACATTCTCTTTGGGGTAGGAAGGGAAAAAATGCTGGAAACTTGCCTTCCAAGGAGATTGAGTGGAGTTGTGGTGAGATATTTGTTATGGTTTTCTAAATTTCTGAGTTCCTCCTAGATTTCTGTACCAGTTCTTTCTCCTTTGTGGTACCTTGGGGACGTGTTTCCTGAGGGTCTTGCCCTCCTGCCACCTACTCTTTCTTGGTGATCATCTCTGAGCCTCACTATCCTATGCTGCTAGTTCTCAAGACTGCATTCCATTTGTTCTCTTGAGCCTCACATTCCAGCTGCTTTCTAAGCAACCCTACCTGGGTGTCTCCAAGATACCTCCAATGTAGTAGATTCTGATTAGAAATAATTCTCTGTTCCTTAAAATGTGCTCTTTGTCATCTGTTCCTTTACTAAAAGCATCACTGAGTAGTCCCAACCAGAAGCAGGATCTACATTTTCCCTCAAACTCTGAACTATCTTCAGACTATATCCTTTCATTTTGAAATTACTGTTCCTTGAAGCTTTTTCATGGACCATTGTTGTAAGCCCTAGTCTGGTCCTACTGTCTGTGTTCTCTAGTTTTCTTCAGCTTCTCTGCCATCAGATAAACAAAATAGTCATGTAATTATGCTGTTCCTCAAGGAAAAGTTCTGGAAGGATAAAGTCCAAAGACTAAATGTTTCCTACTTCTTCAGCCCCATCTCTCAGAACTGTCATATCAGATTTCAAATGTATTTTTTGTTTTTCACATCCATGCTTGTGAATATAGAATCCCCCAAACAGATACCAGCCCTCATGGCTGACTTTCTGCTCCATCACCTCCCTGGAATTCTTTTCCTGCCTTTAAGAATTAACCTAAAACCCCAAATATAAAGCTTGTCATATTCCAGGCCAGGGTTAAATGGCTTCATACAGCAATGGTTCAGATTTTCACATATATATATATATATATATATATATATATATATATATATATATATATAATTGCTAGTTTACAAGTATATTTCATTTTCAAAATTGTGTATGAAATAGGATGACATATATGTTGTCCAAATTTAGTGGTATTTCCTTGTTTTCTTTACCTCGTTTAACTTGAGTATTTTTCATTAGCATCAATTAGTTGTCCAAGGCGGTTTTATCTTAACCTATGTATCTATACTTATAGTGATAAGACTCACCCCCTCTATCACTTTCTGTCCTTCTCGCTTTTCCTTGCATTTTCACATGCAAGAAGTTTCATTGTTTTATTTGCATACTTGTACCTCCTTTCCCCTTCTATTCACTCTCCCCCCTCCAACTAGTACTTACACTTCAAACAGGACACGTTTAACCTTCCTAATATTAATTTTTGTTAAAGTATATATTAATTCTTAAAAGAGGCTTCACCATGGTATTTTGCATGTACAAATACCATACTTTAATCAGAATAATCACAATAGACAATACACACAGAATCTTGTATCTGTTTACTTAAATGTTTATCTTTTAGGTCTAGCATCTACTTATGAGAGAAAACATGTATATTCAGAACTAAAAATTTGTGAATTTATTCCAGAAAGATAGTTAAGTATTTTTAAGTGAGAATGTAGTTAGAAACAGTTTGAAAAAGCAGTACATCATGTGTTTTCTATTGACCCACAAAGGAAAGTATTGATTAGTTTTGAGATTTGAGTCATAAGTATTAGGTTGTTCTGGTTTTCAGCATTGATTAGGAAAATTTAGTTTATCAATTGATTCCCTTCCTTTGTTTGTTTTATTATTTGGACATCTAGTAATATACATGTTTTCATTTAATCCTTCTGTGGGAAATGTTGAACTCCAACTGAGAAATCTACTTCCAACTTCCAGGCCTACTATTGATGAGCAAATTGTTTAACCTTTCTCTGATGATTTAATATAAATAAAAATATGCATTACTAAGCACCACACTTCCTATAAACATGTAATGCATGTATATATATATATATATATATATGTAAATATGTGTGGGTATCTATCAATCTATCTCACTTAATATGTGCTGGGCATTGGAAACAAACTATACTTGCCTTCCCAAACCCTCCCTTGGAACTATATATATAAGAAACATAACGGATTATATGTATTTGAAGATCATAAAGGTAATAGTATGGGAAAAAGTAGAACTGACTAGGAGGATTGGGACAATGAATGGGGAACAGAAGGAATACATTGCAATTTCTATTGTTCTATAAAATAAAACTTAAATCTTACCTATTATAAGCACTCTAGCCTCAATGCTAGAAGCACTCCAGCATTGAAGCTGAAATGTTTAGAATAGTTCAGATTGAGCATTCCTAATTCCCAAATCCAGAAACTTACATGTTTCAAAATCTGAAACTTTTGGAGCACCAACATGGTACTACAAGTAGAAAATTGTACACCTTATAACGGACAGAGTTTCATATCTAACCTATACTTGGAACTCAAAAAGTTAAATCCCCCAACAACAAATCCTCAAAGAGACAACTGCCCGGTAAATAAGTGGGCTAAACACTTAAAGAGAAACTTCTCTGAAGAGGAAATAAGAATGGCCAATAGACGCATGAAGAAATGCTCAACCTCTCTAGCCACAAAACAAATGCAAATCAAAACAACATTGAGCTGAAGAACTGAGGTGCAGCGCCGAGACCCTGAGTTCAGGACACACAACCAACAAAATAAATAAATAAGTAAATAAATGGAGGAAAGGCTTATTTTTACTCATAGTTGCAGAGGTTTCAGTCCATAGCTGTGTGGCTTTGATGCTTTGGACCTCTTGACCCCAGTCCCCCTCCCCCCCCCAGGAAAGCAGGGTTGGGGGGGGGGCAAGGAAAGGACCAGTCCAAATATCTTCTTCAAGGGCACATCCCAGTGACCTAATTTCCTTCTACTAGTTCCCACCTCCTAAAGGTTCCACAGTAGAGATAAGGCTTTCAACACATGTGCTTAGGGTATGTTCACGATTCAAACTGCTGAAGTCTGTAAACCTGACTTTGTTTCTTGTATAGCCTCCTCCATCAGAGTGGTACATTTATTACAATTGATGAACTGCCTGAAGTCCATAGATTTTGTCAAGTTTCACTCTAGGTATTGTACATTGTGTAGGTTTAGATATATGTGTAATGGTTGTATACCTACCACTGTATTACTCTAGAGAAAAACTTCACTGTGCTCTGTGATGGCTTCATAGCAGACATGGCTTGTCAGAAGAGAATATTTGATTGTGAACAGATAATAAGTGATTTCTCTTACAGAGAACAGCAGAGATCCCAGAAGAGATGCCCTATGAAAGATAAAGGCTAGCCAGTGCAGCTTCCTTGGCCCATTTCTCTTCACAGGAAACCCTCTCATCTTTAGTGACTTGAATTCCTTGCAACTAAAAGAGCCTGTGGAAAACCTCGGATAACCCACATATTGCAGATGATTAGCATAATATGATTATGACTTGAATTTGATTTTGAACTTCCTGATAATTGGGCAAAAAAGAGACATTGCTAATTTTGAAGCTGTGTAGTAAGAAAGAAAGCAGTTTTAAAGGTAGTAACACTTGTCAGACCCCCCTCCCCCCCCCCCCATTCGCAATTTCTCTGTAGGGTCACCAACAGATGTCACTAGAACCAAGACCTCTACAAATCCAGCATGATTCCCCAATTGTCTGAATCTCAACATGAGGTTCCAAGCTTGTAAAGTAGGATATTGTTTTCACAGCTCTAATGCTGAGTTCATGACCTTGTCATAGAAAAGAATTTAAGGATGAATCTAGTTAGGTGAGAAGTTTAAAGAATTTTTATTTGATAAAAATGAAAAAGCAGGACAAAAAAAAAAACAAAACCCAAAACAAAAAGCCAAGCAGAAAACAGCACATCCAGGCTCGAGATGTGGGCATACAAGAAGTGTGCCAAGTCCTCTGCGTCAGTGATATTTGTAAGTCTCAAGTTAGTCTAACTTTCCTCCAGATAAACATGTTCTTTCTGTTAGGCACATGATATTACCCAAATCATTTTGCTGTTGAAAATTTTTGATGTTATCACCCAAGCTTGGAAACAGTGAGTCTGAGCTAATCTGACAAATCAAAAAAATCCTAATGATATGGGTGCTTGTTTCTTATGACTCTTTTTTTTTTTTTAATTGGTCATGGGGCCTGAACTCGGCCTGGGCGCTGTCCCTCAGAACTTCAGCTTAAGGCTAGGACTCTATTGCTTGAGCTGAGGAATCGAACCCAGGTCCTTATGCATGCAAGGCAAGCACTCTACCACTGAGCCACCTTGCCAGCCCCTTCTATGACTTTTATTTGCACTCTGTTGACTAAATGCCAAGCATCTTAAAAAAAAATTTGTTGTGATTATTAAGCTACAGAGGGGCTAACATTTAATAAATCAGGTAATGAGTATATTTCTTTGTCTTCTTCTTCTTCTTCTTCTTCTTCTTCTTCTTCTTCTTCTTCTTCTTCTTCTTCTTCTTCTTCTTCTTCTTCTTCCTCCTCTTCCTCCTCCTCCTCCTCCTCCTCCTCCTCCTCCTCCTCCTCCTCCTCCTCCTCCTCCTCCTCCTCCTCCTTTTTTTCTTCTTCTTCTTCCACCCCTCTTTTACTTTTCCCCAGTTTCCCCCCTCTTATCCCCTGCCCACAAGTTACATAGGTCATTTTCCACATAGTGTATATTGAATAACATGATTGCCTTTGTTCCCTCCCTTTCCTTTCTGCCTCACCTTTTTTTTGGGGGGGGCAGTCATGGGGCCTAAACTCTGGGCCTGGGCGCTGTCCCTCAGCTCTTCAGCTCAAGGCTAGCGCTCTACCACTTGAGCCAAAAACTCCACTTCTGGCTTTTTCTGCTTATGTGGTGCTGAGAAATCAAACCCAGGGCCTCTTGCATGCAAGGCAAGCACTCTACCACTGAGCCACTTTCCCAGCTCTCTGCCCCACCTTTAACCTCTAGAAGAAAAAAAAAAAACCAAATTCCAGGAAATGGAAACATGGCTTTTGTTGTTGTTGTTGCTGCTGCTGATGTTAATGTCAAACATCTTGAAGTTTGCACTCATCTGGGGTATAGAATAACTACCTCTATCATATATTCTCTTAATTGGGAAAATAAATATGCACTCTCATTAGTTACAATGTTTAACTTTGCAGTCTTAACAACCCTCTCTAATATGTATTTCTGTTTTGGAACTAAAGACATTCCTAGAGACCAAGTCTCAATTGACATATTGAGGATATGCCAAGTTTTTTTTTTTTTTTTGGGGGTCCGGTCATGGGGCCTGAACTCTGGGCCTGGGCGCTGTCCCTCAGCTCTTCAGCTCAAGGCCAGCACTCTACCACTTGAGCCACAGCGCCACTTCCAGCTTTTTTCTTTTTGCTTATGTGGTGCTGAGGAATTGAACCCAGGGCCTCAGGCATGCAAGGGAAGCGCTGTACCACTGAGCCACCTTCCCAGCCCAATATGCCAAGTTTTTTAAGAAGATATTTATTTAGAATGTAAAATTATTTCATTAGGAGAAGTTTATGCTCCTTTAACAAGGTCTGTTTTTAGTTCAAGGATGAGTTTTCTTGGATATTTTTTCTTGAGATATTTGTCTGGAGCTCTGAGCAAATTATTAGTCCAAGGTTAAAGCATAGTTGGCTGAAATAGCCTAATTAGGACAGGGTGTGAGAGAGGCTTCAAGTTACATATTAAAACAGAATTTATTCTTCATTGCTGGATCTTTACTCATTTTGATTTTTTTTAATGTCCTGGATTTTAGGTTGCTTTTGTTCTAATGCCTTAATGTCACTAATTTAGCCTGGTTCAATACTGTCCTAACACTGAATTTAAATCAATTATCCTCTTATGTGTGGAGCTTCTCAAAAAAAGTTAAAAATAGAATTACCATGTGATTCAGCAATCACATTTCTGGGTATCTATCCAAAGAAATTGAACTCAGGTTCTTGAGATAGTTGCACATTGTGTTTGTTATAGTATTATTCACAGTGACCAAGAAGTAGAGGTGACCATTGTTTCCATCAACAGATGAATGGATAAAGAAAATGTGATCTCTACATACTAAGGAATATTATCTAGTATTAAAATAAGAGGAAATACTGTCACATGCTGTGGTCAAGAATGAACCTTCCAGACATCGTGCTAAGTGAAATGTGCCTAGTCACAGAGAAGAGGAAAATTGTGTATGACCACTTATATGAAGTATCTCAAGTAAAAAGGATTGTTGTTAAGTGTTGAGGGAAGGAAGGAGGAGGAGAAATTAGAGTTTAATAAAAGTTTTATTTTAACTCTACAAAATTATTCACTTCACTTACAGTTGAGACATTAGGTAATAAGTTATCCTTGCACAACTTCTTTTTTTTTTTTTTTTTTTTTTGTCGGTTGTGGGGCTTGAACTCTGGGTCTGGGCTCTGTGTTGTCTTTCAGCTCTTCAGCTCGAGTGTCCTACCATTTGAGCCACAGCGCCACTTTCGGTTTTCTGGTGGTTAATTGGAGATGAATCTCATGGACATTCCTGCCCTGGGTGGCTTTGAACCGTGATCCTCAGATCTCAGCCTCCTGAGTAGCTAGGATTACAGGCCTGAGCCACCAGTGACCAGCTTCCTTGAACTTCTTAAAGCAGACACAGATATTCAAAGTGAGAAACTTAATATTTGGCCTCACAACTAGACTTTGCCTGTAGATCAGCTTCTCTTTTATAGAGGCTATCGAGAACAAGGACATCTCTATTCCCAATCAGAAATATTATGCTTCTGTGTTGATGACACTTTTTATGTGTCCGTTCCCTTCAGGAATGACTTTGTTTGGGCACAAATACAAGACTATCTTGGAGCTGGAGGATTTTATATAGCACTTTTTCTAGGTAATTAAACAGATGACATTATTTCTCTTTTCATTTTATGTAACATTTAGACTCAGTTCTTTTTTATGTGGGGTAATGACCTTGCTAATTGGCTTGGAATGCATTTCTTTTTTGTTGTTATTATAAAGGTGATGTACAGAGGGGTTACAGTTGTATAAGTCACATAAAGAGTACATTTCTTTTTGGACAATGTCACCTCTTCATTTGCTCTCTCCCAGTTTTTCCCTTCTGTCCCCACTCACATAGTTCATTTTGAATTTAGTGTCTAGTGAATAATACATTTTTGAGGAAAAACTCATGTAGGAAATTTAACTATAGTTCTGTTTTCTTCATAGAATGTAGGTTCATAGTGCAATCAGCCAGTTTATATCTTTACACAAACATGACAAAGAATCAGTAGCTAACAACCTAATTTTAGTTTCCTAAGTGATGCTATATTTTAAGACATAAGAGATCATTGGCAAGTTTTCAAACAAAGTAAGAAACTAAAAATTGAGGGTTTTAAAATGTGTAACATACCATGATTCTACTGGGATTCTCAAGAACATATTTTGTTTCATACTTAACAGGTGAACAGGTAGAGAGTGCTTGGAATTGTGATAGTATTTCTTGACCAGTAAGCTCAGACCAGAAAGTAAGGATCACTATAAGATCAGCAAACAGCAATAGAGTAAAGCTCATTGTTTTCTAATTACATTACAATTGATTATGTGTGTGTATGTGTGTGTGAGAGAAAAATACACACATATATACACACACACAAACACACACAGAATTGGCCAATAAGTACACTAGGCTTACTGCTATTTTGACATGTACATGAAGTTGAAATATCTTTATGTTTGGCACAGACTTTAATTTTATCCCATATGTCTTAGCCCATTCCTGCAGCCATAGTAAAATGCTGGAGATTAGATAAGCAGCAGAAATTTATTTCTCACAGTTCTGGGTACTGGGAAGTCCAAGATTAAGGACTGTGTAGTTTCTGTATCTGATAAAGGCCTAGTCTCTATTTCTAAGATGGCACCTTGAAGTATGTGTCCTCCAAAGGAACTAAATAGAGAGAATACTTCTACAAATTCTTAAAGAAAATTGTAGGCTTGAAACAGTGGAAATTACAAAGGAATATTGTTATATTGTTATATTTCACTATGTAAGATCCAAAGTTTCTAAAGTTTGAGAAAAGCTATTTATAAATAAAATAAAATAAATAAGATAAAGCAACAGTGGTTGTTTGGAAAAGGTAAAAGGATGATGTCCTCAATCTATAAGAAACACTATAATCCGACAGCAGTGAAAGCTCTCAAACAAGTAGTACCTAAGGGCTAATAAATATTTTGAAGCATTAGAAACATTTATAGCTACATTTTTCTCTAAGTAATAGTAATCTTAGAATATACATATTAGTTAAAATTGAAGAAAATAGTCCCAATTTTTTTTTACTGTAGACATAAATTAGCACTCATCGTTTAGAAAACTATGTTGGTAATATCCATCCAATACCTTAACATTAATTTCATTTCTAGAAAACCACGCAAAAAAATAATAATAGCAACTATTGTTAATACATAGCTTCTCTCCATACTGGGATTTTAATTCAAGGCCTTAAACTTGTTAAGCAGGCACTTTATCACTTGAGCCATACTGCCAGTTCTGTTTTGTTTCAGTTATTTTGGGGCTAGGGTTTTTCTTTCATTTTCAATCCCCCTGCCTGTGTTTCCCTACCCCCACCCCTTGGACCCTCTGAGCTCCTTGTTCCACTTTGAGGTCAAAGCTCAGAATTTCTGGTTTCCTCTTCCACTTAATCTATTGTGGGAGCCAGTGCAGCTGGGCCAAAGATCTGACATCACAGTGACTGCAAACAGGGCTAAGTAGTACTACTTTTCACGAGAAATAAGCTGAAGTCCCATAGAGCTATCACCAAAATTCAAAGGGAGGAGGGAGAAAACTAGCTGGCAAATTCTCTCCTCACCCCTTCTTCCAAGGGATTCTTTCTAAACCTTATGTTCAGTTCTGTATGCCCAGAGACTTCTGTGCACTGGAGCCGCAGCTGGACTTCTATGGGAAGCTTGGCCAGCTTGGTAGGAGTGCCTGTTCATCTTTGTCTGCTTCCTCTGCCTTGCTTTCCCTCAGTTACACTGATGATATTGCATTTCCCTCTAAATCCAGCATTAGACTTTGTTGTAATAGTAAAAAGAAAATAGAAGACAAGTACATTTAAAGGGGAAATACTTGCATAAAGTAGGTATATTCATTTTATGGAGTATTAATAGAAAAAGAATGTTATAATTTTGTGCTTGCTGGAAAGATAATACTGGTATATTTGCAGTAAAAATAGCAAATTACAGAGTAACATCTATAGTATGATACTGTTTTTACTGTGATAGTAATTTTAGACAAAACAGAATCTTCTGGTGTATATGTGTGTTAGAGTAAGAATTTCTTTTTTTTTTTTGGTCAGTCATGGGGCTTGAACTCGGCCTGGGCGCTGTCCCTGTGCTCTTCAGCTCAAGGTGAGCACTCTACCGCTTCAGCCACAGTGCCATTTCTGGTTTTCTAGTGGTTTATTGGAGATAAGAGTCTCACAGACTTTCCTGCCTGGGCTGGCTTTGAACTGTGATCCTCAGATCTCAGCCTCCTGAGTAGCTAGGATTATAGGACGTGAGCCACCGGCTCACGTAAGAATTTCTAAATGTGGAATGCTACATCAGACTAATAACTCTGGTTGTTCAAAAGGGACAGTTACTAACTTTTCCATTGCATACTCTGTAGTGTGAGATTTATTACACTGAGAATTAGAATTAACTAGGTGATAGCTGGACAGTTGAATGGAAGGACAGAATAAAAGATAGAAAGAGAAATTTTATCCAAACATAACTTAAAATGTCTGTATCTTTGTTCTGATTTCTTTGATCAATCTTAAGGAAGTAAGTTTTAACCATACTTTAACATATTATTTGAATGGTAATAGATTAAATGTTTTGAAAACTCAAATTTGGCAATATCTATCACATATTAAATGGCCAGTAGTTCTATTCATAGAACTTTTATAGTACTGCTGCTTGAGATATATATTAATATTTATTAAAAAAACTGGAAATAATACAAACACTAATTAGTCAAAGAAGATTACGAATTCTATTCATTCACCAAAAACATTGGTATTAGTAATTATATACTCCTGGAATGACCTATATGATTTGTTAAAGCAGCATCACCAAATAGTCTTAAGATTTTGTTTTAATACACGTTATTACCCTGATACATTTCATTTTATTTCTCTTGGGAAATGTAACATAATGGGTCTTTAAATGTTTATGTTTTGTAAATCTCTTAGAATAGCATATGATGTTGTGTATATCTGTTGTGTGTGTGTGGGGGGGGGGTACTGGTGATTAACTCTTGGCCTTGCATAAGTTAGGTAATGGCTTTGCCACTTGAGCTATACTATAGCCTTTTTTAAAAAAACATACATTAAGTATACAAGGATGCATCACATTGTGATATTCCACACATGTATAAATTTTATGAATGTATTTCATCAGTCTCATCCTATCTATACTCTCCCTCCCCCGCCAAACCCCTGTTAAGTACTTCAACATATTACATTGTTTTGTTTTTATTTATGGCAACAAACTATTTCTACTATTCAGCCTCATTATTCCCTCTTCTACTGCTATGACATTTCTCCCCCTCCATCCTGTTTTGTACCCTAACCCCTTTATTTTGTTTTGAGACAGGCTCTTGCTAGCTTTGCCCTTGCTAGGCTCAAGCTTCTGCCTTTGCTTCAGAGAAGCTGGGATTACAGATGTGTCCCAGTACACCCAGAAGAATAACATGGCTTCTATGATTAAAAACTAATAATGAAAAGTGACATATTCTCCCAAATTTTCACCATGGTTATATGTTTTTATTACAAAAAACAAATGAAAAATTAGATTTACTAGTGTAATACACTGGTAATTTTTTTCTTCTGTGTGTATGGGTCTTAAATCTGTGTATGTCTTGAACCTATGTTGAATTATTTTATACTTTGTCTTATTCCAAAAGCAACTGAGGTGACTTTTTTTTTTTTTTTTTTACCAAAGCCACAGAACAATTTCTGTGTTTAAAATAACATGAACTAAATGAACACTGAGTGAACACTTGGCCAAATAACAGTTGTCTTCACTACATTTAATTTTGCATGTGTGTAAGACATTTGAAGTCCTCTGAAGTGTGGAGCACAGGGCCATGTCTTCCTCCTTGGGATTCAAGCTGGGCAGTAAGTGGGCCTAAGTGAAAATTTAGGAAACTAAGGTTTCCTTATAATCAATGACTATCAATTAGCTCCTGTGGGACAAGCTACTGTATTTCTTTTAGACTTAAGCCTGATCTCTCCAATTGTGAGTCTAATTTTTCAGAAATGAGAAATGGATAGATACATGCTACTCTTTGAAGGAATAATACTACGAATTTAAAAAGTGTTACATAGAAAAATGTTATAAGAGAGAAAATCATTGTGTAGCAAATCTTATTTGTAGATAATGTTCTTAATGGGGTGTGGAATTAAAAAGTAGAGAGCTAGCCAGGTGCCAGTGGCTCATACCTGTAATCCTACCTATTCAGGAGGCTGAGATCTAAGGATTGTAGTTCAAAGCTAGTCCAGGCAGGAAAGTCTGTGAGACTCTTATCTCAAGTTAATCACAGAAAAAACCTGAAGTGGAGCTGTGCCTTAAGTGGTAGAGGGCTAGCCTGGAGCAAAAGGAGCCCAAGGACAGTGCACAGGCCCAGAGTTCAAGTCCCAGGACTGGGGTGGGGGGGAAGAGAGAGAGAGAGAGAGAGAGAGAGAGAGAGAGAGAGAGAGAGAGAGAGAGAGAGAGAGAGAGAGAGAGAGAGAGAAAGCAATGTGTCTGCCCAGTATATTCTTTCACATCACCTTCACTTCACAGTAATTATTTTCTTCTCAAGATTACATAAATTTTATGAACTCAGTAAATACCTGATTGCAAGAAAGGAGTTTATGTATGTCTTCCCATCCCTCCTCATTTTTAAATCCTCAGAGAAAAATTCAAGATGCTTCCAAATGTTGTGAAAAGATTCATTGTTCTGTTTTTAATCTCAGATAAAAGCATTACTTCAGTACACTTTGTAGCTTTCTTTGTGTTTGACAACTTCTTTTTAAAGAATATGTGGATGTTTTGCATCTGAAAGAAGCTGAAGGACTCAAAACTTGGCTAGCCCAACACCTGTCTTGTACCTGTGCAATGTTTCTACATAGGTGCTTAGATGAAACCCACATACTCACCTTTTATGTGTTCCTACAGGGAGTATATACAGTGTGCTATATATGAAAAATGCAGTTGATATCCAAACTGATCTCAAGTTGGGAGGTGCCTTCCATATAATTGACCAGTATTTATGGATTACTTACTGTGCCAAGGCACTGTGCAACATACCTAGCTACAAGGAATGAGCAAGAAACAGCCTTGAGATTGTCCATTTAGCACAGACTCTAGTAGAAAATTGTGATCTATTTGCTCATTGGCAAATTTTCAACTGTGACACCACAGAGAGAAAAGTATTTTGAATCTAGTTTATTTTTCAAATTGCAAGATGCTGAACTTGATGCAGTTTTTTTTCTCATGCATATATTTTAAAGTCAATTGAAGAGTTACATGGTAAAGACTGTGATACTTGCATTGAATTGTAATTATAGTTTCTTTTAGATAGGTACACAAATACTGAGTTGATTGGCAAAGCACTAATATTGATGTAATTCTATGATTATTGGCTTTATAAAATCTTGTTTTACCAAAATATAATTTCTAACTTAAAGGGTTTCTTTTTGCTTAAGATTTTTCTTTTCTTTTGCAGGAGTTTATTTTGTCAGAAGATTATAACAAGATGACTTCTGTGAAAAACTATCAAGGTAGGGAGTTGGAGGAAGTTTTAAATTACACAGTCTTCAAACTATCTATTGATGATTTTTCACAGTCTGATTTGGGAAAGATCTAAGCATTAAGATCTTTATTTGAAAATTTGAAACTAGAATTCATTTTCCCATAATATAATTCTTTTTTTAAAAAAAATTTATTGTGAAAATACTGTACAGAGGGGTTACAATTACATGGGCAAGATAATGAGTACATTTCTTATCAACCATAATGTAATTCTTAATAATAATTTCTCTACTTTTTTACATCAAACATTTATTGAGAACCTACTTGTTATAGTAACTCAGGATTGGATAGTGAACAAGAAGTAGAATGTTTGTTTATAAGCAATCTATAGACCAATGTAAAATATGCCTAGATAATAGGTTCATTAAACTGTTGTGTGATATATTAGAAAGTTCCTTTGTTGGCCTTTGCCTATTAGAATGACTATAACTGAATACAGCGGTCTCTCTTGTTCTCCTTTTGATTTGTTGGTTATTTTAAAAAAAACTTTAAATTAAACATTTAAGTATTTTATATTTCAGCTCTTGCTTTTTACAACCTGAGCTTTTGTTCTTTAAACCTGAGTTTTAATTGTCTTGGCAACAAATTTGGGATATCACTGTGCTACTAGATCCATCTAAAAGTATGCCTAGTATGACAGGTACCTTTAAAATGGTTCCTATGCATACTGTCTCCTGTCATTCACACTCCTCCCCTTGAATATGAGCCGAACCTATAATATCTAGCTAGTCATGATGGTCCCTTCCAAGATTAGGTTTGGAGACACCAAGACTGGCCCTCTCTTCTTTCTTGTTTATGTGTCTGATGGAAACCTGCATCCTATGGAGTCCAGTGGAGAGGCCTGTGTGCTGAGGAACTGAAATGATGCCTTGTTCACATCCATTGATGTCCTAATTCTCCCAGTTCAGCCCAGAAGTATTATGTGAAAGGGCTGTGAAACAGACCTTGCATCTGTTAAGCTTTCAGATGAGACCTCATCTACATCCCATACCTTGATTCCATCCTGTGAGAAACCTTAGGGTTAGAGGCATTCAGACAAAATGCACCAAGATTTCTTTCTTTTTTTTTTTTTTTTGGTCGGTCCTGGGGCTTGAACTCTGGGCCTGGGTGCTGTCCCTCAGCTCTTCAGCTCAAGGCGAGCGCTCTACCACTTGAGCTACAGCGCCACTCCGGTTTTCTGGTGGTTTATTAGAGATAGGAGTCTCACAGTCTTTCCTGCCCGGGCTGGCTTTGAACCGCGATCCTCAGATCTCAGCCTCCTGAGTAGCTAGGATTACAGGCATGAGCCACCAGCGCCCGGCTAATGCACCAAGATGTCTAACCCACAGAAACTAGATAACAAATGTTAATGGTTTTGATCCACCAACTTTTAGGTAAGTTATTATACACAGCAGTAGATAACTAATTTATGTGTGTGTAATCTGATTAAGAACAAAATCAAAGTTCTTCCCTCTCCTGCACACTGTTCTTTTTCTTCCTTCCCCTTTTTTGCCAAAACTGGGCCTGTTGTTCTCCCTTAGCTTTTCACTCAAGGCTGATGCTCTACCACTTGGCCACAGTTCTACTTCCGACTTTTTACTGGTTAATTGGAGATAAGGGTTCTCAGTCTTGTCATAGAACAAAGATGAACTTTCTGGCAGCCATTTTACACTGTAGTTCATATAGGGCATTTATTACCTCAACAGTCCTCTTCAGAATTATTTTTAGACTGTATTCTGTACTTTTGATGGATTTTTTTTTTTTTTTTGTTATCCAGCTTTTTGAGGTGGAGGGTTTTTTGTTTTTTGTTTTGGTTGTATGTGTGTGTTTTCTGTTTGTTTCTTTTTTTTTTTATTTTTGGTTCTTTGAGACAGAGTCTCATGGATATAGTCCAAGCTGGTCTCAAATTCATGATCCTCCTGCCTTAGCTTTCCAAGTGCTAACATTAGAGGTATGTGTGACCATGACCAGCTTTGAAGTTGTTTTTGTTTTTATTTTTGGTTTTAGTTCCTAGACTTTACATGCTGTTCATTATCATATTTAAATCATCATCTCAGCTTATCAAGATATTTTTCTACTACAGTTATCATTTATACACTAATTTCTACCAAGTTTTGTGTTTTTTATAGATGTATGCCTGTTAAAATATGTGGTTCTCTACTGTCTTGTTAAAAATACTAATTGAGGCTGGTGCCAGTGGCTCATGCCTATAGTCCTAGCTACTCAGGAAGCTGAGACCTAAGGATCAAGGTTAGGATCCAGCCTGGCAGACCAACCCAAGAGACTCAGTTCCAATTAACCAGCAAAAAGCTGGTAGTGGAGGCATGGCTCAAGTGGTAGAGCACCAGCCATGAGTGTAAAAGTCAAATGAGAGTACAAGGTCCTGAGTTCAAGCCCCATTATAAGTACAAACAACAAACAAAAAATTCTGATTGGCCTCACAGATGCACATATGAAGAACATATGAGAAACCAAGCTTAGGCACCATTATTTGAGAGAGTTTCTTAAAATATAGTTTATCTGTTTCTACTTTATCTGCAAGAGGATTATTAAAAAATTGATACCTAGACTGTTATAGAAGTTTTCTTCACAAACATGGTAAAAATGGTAAGCAACACTTTTTGATGTTTTGGTTGTTTATTTTTATGTAATGATACGCTCTTGAGAAGAACAAAATTCCCCAGTTCCCAGAGCAGAGAGAACTAAATCTCATAGTAATAGACATAACAGCTTATATTACAGCTGTCTTGTGGAGATAAAGGGAAGTAGTAATAGCTAGTGCTTGAGTATGAACATGTACTTGGGGGCCAGAGACAAGGTTTGGAGCCTGAGGGAGATGAAACACTAGAACCAAGATTTCCATAGAAAACTTATAAAGGACTATATTCACATGGAATGAAAGGGGAAGAAACCTTTCTCTCATTGGCCCAGAGGTGACAAGGAAATTTATTCCTCACGGTGATGCTGAATAGGCAGGAACATCCCTCATGATAAATCTAAAACTCACCCAAAAACTTTTGGGTTTCAAATGCAAATTTAAACCAATTACGTTGAGCTGGAAGGGCTGTGAAAATATTAACATAAAATTTGTTTTTGGTTAGTGATAACCTTGAAGTACCTGCTAGAAATAAATGTGAAAGCTGTCTTCATAAGACAACTGGCACAATAGCAAAGACAAGAATTGTTTGGCTAAGGCGATAGGTCCATGGTAGAACACTCATCTTGTATATGCAAGGTCCCAAATTTGATCCCAGCACTACAAAACAAAAAACAAAAACTGCTTAAGATGAATACATAATTTTAAAACAGTTTTGAAAATATATAGCATATATCACAAATTAGAGAAAGGATCTCAGAAAATGATCAATAATCTGAAAGAGACCAGAACATATTTTAACTAACTGAACAAATCAAAAGCTGGGTGTAGTAGTACATATTTGTTATGCTAGTACTCAGGAGCATAAGGCCTAAAGATCAAGCGTTTGAGACCAGCCGAGGCTACGTAAGATCTTCTTTCAAAAAAAAAAAAAAAAAAGGAAAAGAAAAAAATGAAAAAAGGAAAAAAGAAAGGAAAGGTAAACAGGGAGAAAGAGGGAGGGGAGAAACAAACAAAATAGGAAGATTTTATTTCTTTTGATAGTACTGGGTTTGAACTCAAGGCCTCATAGTTGCTACAGGTATTCTACTACTTGAGTCATGCTTCCCCCTGAGCTATAGCTCTTTTTCCTTTAATTATTTTTCAAATAGGGGTTTGAGTTTATTCTTGGACTGGCCTTGAACAAGATGCTCTTATTTTTACTTCTCATATAGCTGGGATGGTAAGTACATGCAACCATGCCCAGCTTTTATTGATTGAGATTCTGTATCTTGAGAAAATCTCTCAAAAATGGAAATATTTTGCCAGACGCCAGTGGCTCATGCCTATAATCTTAGCTACTCAGGAGGCTGAGATCTCAGGATCATGGTTCAAAGCGGGCCCGGGCAGGAAAGTCTGTGAAACTCTTTATCTCCAATAAACCACCAGAAAACTGGAAGTGGCGCTGTAGCTCAAGTGGTAGAGTGCTTGCCTTGAGCTGAAGAGCTGAGGGACAATGCTCAGGCCCAGAGTTCAAGCCCCACGACGGACAAAAAAAAAAAAAAAAAGGAAATTTTTTTTTAGAAATAAAAATTAGAACAATTAATCACAATGGACATGCACTGAAAGAAGTGTTGCAGGAAGTGGACATGCACTGAAAGAAGTGTTACAGGAAGTCCTTCAGGAAGAAAGTGATATCAAAGGGAAATGAACATCCACTAAAAAGAATGAAAAATGCCTAAATAGTAATAACTTTAAGATTGTTTGTTAGATAGACCATTAGGTAAGGACATTAGGCACTTAAGTAAAATTAATGACAAAGTTCCAGGGGGTTCATATCATATGAAAAAGTAAAAATATGTGAGAACAATAACACAAAAGCCGGGAGGTAAGGAGAAATAGAAATATACCATTGTACAGGGTTTTTGTTTTTGTTTTTGTTTTGTTTGTTTGTTTGTTTTGCCAATCCTGGTTCTTGAACTCAGGGCCTAGGCACTGTCCCTGAGCTTCTTTTGCTCAAAGCTAGCACTCTACCACTTGAGCCACAGTGCCACTTCCGGCTTTTTTTTTTCTGCTTATGTGGTGCTGAGGAATCGAACCCAGGGCCTCAAGCGTACAAGGCAAGCTCTCTACCACTGAGCCACCTTCCCAGCCCCATTGCACAGTTTTTATGCTATATATACATGAAATGTTAAGGAAGGACTCTAGTAGGTAACAACAAGAAATTACAAATAATCCTAGAACAGTCATTAAAGTAACAATTGCAGCTTATAAGCTAACCAAGGCAATAAAATAGAATTAGAAAATAGTTCCAAGAGGAAAAAAAGACAAGGAAAAAATATGAAAAATACAAAACAAACAGAAAGATGATAGCTTTAAATATAACATTGACAATAGCAATAAATGATCTAAAGCCAATTTAAAAGGCAGACTGTCAGATTGAATTACAATCTTAGAATAGAATATAAGATGTTCACAGCTGACTTTAAGTTTAAGGATATAAGTTCAGAAAATGGAAGAAGATATGTCATGAGAAGACACTAATTAAAATGAAGCTAGATAGTTTTGTTAATATCAAAGAAGATCTCTGAGCAAAGATGATTACCAAGGATAAAGAAGATTATTTCATAATGAACCAAATCTTTGGAGAAATGAAAGACTTTCCAGCCCATTCTATGAAATCAGTATTTCATATCAAATCAGATGCTAAAAAATAACAAGAACAGAAAAGTAGTCTACCATACTTCATTTAACCAAATCCAGTAATATGTTAAAAACTTAGCAAGTCAATTTTATCCCAGAAATGCACTGTTGGGTCAACATTAAGAAACATTAAGTGATGTCTACATCACTGAGAACAGGTGCTCAACAGACACTTTTCTGCTCATGTGCAGGGCAGTAATGTAGGGGAGAACGATGGAAGAGGTGAGACTGATCAAGATGCATTGTACTCATAACATAATTTATGGACTTGAAACCTCTTTATATAACTATGCAATATTAATGGTAATAATAATAATTCTTATAACTATAAGGATGGGGTGAAGTATTTGGACATGATGTATAAACCTGAATTGTCAATACTTGGGAGGCTGAGGCAGGATAATTGTGAATTCAAAGCCATCCAGGGCTATGTAGTGAGACCCTACCTCAAAAAGCAGACAAATAAACAACAAAAGGAGTACCCACAGGATAGCCAATTCAACAAATGCCTGTTTGTTTTAAATCTGATACTTAAAAAGAAAGAATCTCAGGGAATATGGAAGCAGCAATACTATGACTTCTCTATCATTGTATCTGCCTTCTAGAGAACCAACCACCATAAAGGTCAAAAGTAGTCTTTGACTAAAAATATGATTTCATAGACAGACTCCTAAAGATCTTTTCATCCATGTTATAAATATTCAGAATCCTTATTCTGGAAACTATAATCGAGAATAGCAGTTCAAAGCCAGCCTGAGCAGGAAAAAGTCCATGAAACTCTTATCTCCAATTTATCACCAAAAAGCAGCAAGCAGAGTTGTGGCTCAAGTGGTAAAACACTACCCTTGAATGAAAAAAAGCTAGGCCCTGAGTTCAAGCCCCAAAACTGGATTCATTATCTCATATATTTGTCTTTTGGCATAACAGATTTCATTCTCTTTTTATCATGCTGCCTTTTTTTTTCTATATATTTGAACAGAAAGTTGTTCATTTGTAATTTCATTAAAAATTTCCAAAACACTCTTCAACAACAGAAACAGTACATGCTTTAATTTTATGAAAAGTGCATTTAAAGTGGCAAGACATTACAAATGTCATTCCTGATTGTTTTATGATCACACTGGGTAGCAACCTTAATATGTTGAGAAACATGGCCAAGTCATTTGAAGCTCTTTGAGACAATGATTCTTGGGTTAGCACAAGTGGAGTAGGAGTGGAGCAACAGGTAGAGGTGGGTCATTGTAAAAAAAATAGGGCTGGGAAGGTGGCTCAGTGGTAGAGCACTTGCCTTGCATGCATGAGGCCCTGGGGTTCGATTCCTCAGCACTACATAAGCAAAAAGAAAAAAGCCAGAAGTGGCACTGTGGCTCAAGTGGTAGAGCGCTAGCCTTGAGCTGAAGAACTGAGGGACAGCACCCAGGCCCAGAGTTCAGGCCGCACGACCGGACCCCAAAAAAACAAAAACAAAAACAAAAATTCAGGCATGCCTGTCTACAAGGGAATCCTGCCCTGATAAGAACTACTGTTCTGCCTTGGCCCTAACAGCATATGATTGTTAGCTCTTTGGTAGGGTAGGGGGAAAGGGATGATGCTTCTCAGGCCCATGCTTTCCAAGTCTTCTTAGGATGCTTTCATTATACATTGTATTTTTTTGTCTCTTGGTTTCTAGCGCATCAGAGCCGAGTGACGATGGTCCTTTTTGTCCTGGAGCTGGAGTGGGTGCTGAGCACGGGACAGGATAAGCAGTTTGCCTGGCACTGCTCTGAGAGTGGGCAACGCCTGGGAGGCTATCGCACCAGCGCTGTGGCCTCAGGCCTGCAGTATCCTTTGCCAGACGAAACTCCGTGGTGAGAATTTAGCTGTTGACCTCTGAGTCATGAAATTGGGGGCATGTACATGAAATGTTCCTATGATTTGCTGAGTTGGCCAGTGTGGAAAATGTTCAGAAGCTTTGTTAAGACACAAGTTTTCAAGAGCCCTGATGTAAGAATGGAGTAAGTTAACTTCACTTGAAATAATAGACCCTGCTGACTGCTGTGACACAGAACTGTAATATGGTTCTGACATCCAGACATACACAGCCCAGGTGTAGGAGCCTTAGCTGCAGAAAACTATGGTACATTGAGATGAAACCATCACCAAAACGCAACCTTTAGGTTTTTGCACTTCCTTTACAGACAGTAATGTTGTAAATCTCTATTTGGTGCTTAAGGAGAAAACTGCAGGGTTCCATTCATTTTTTTAAATACGTTTTTTATTGTAAAAATACCATACAGAGGGCTGGGAAAGTGGCTCAGTGGTAGAGTGCTTACCTTGCATGCATGAGGCCCTGGGTTTGATTTCTCAGCACCACATAAGCAGAAAAAGCTGAATGTGGCTCTGTGGCTCAAGTGGTAGAATACTAGCTTTGAAGAGCTGTGGGACAGTGCCCAGGCCCAGAGTACAGGCCCCATGACTGGCAAAAAAAGGAAAAATACTGTACAGAGGGGTTACAGTTACAGGAGCAAGGTAATGAGTACATTTCCTATCAAGCATTGTTATCTCCTCCCTTGGTTTTCCCCTAGCATCCCTTCCCTCCTACCTCCTACCTCCTCCTCCCCTCACCCCCCCTCCCTGCTTAAATTGTAAAGTTCATTTTCAACATAGTATCTTGTACATCTCATTGTTACAATGGGTCAACCTGTATCCCTATTTAAGTATTTTGTTTTTTTCCTTCCCCTCTCCAAGCTAGAGAAGTGTATATACAAGATGCAGGGCACTGGCATCAAATACAGTGAAAACGGGTTATGCCATGGGGGAAGAACATACAAAAATCAAAAAAAAATCACGTGGTACATTATAAATACATTAGGAACAATAGCAAGAAAGAAAAAACCACTTGTGTCCCTATAGGGGTTTATTTTGCTTAATATCATCTTATCTGGTCATATGTACATAGCTTTTGACCTTTTCTGCTTGGCCCAGACATATACTCATATACTAGTTATTGCAAATAAGGGAAACCATAAGACCTCTTTCTTTGGGCCTGGCTTACTTCACTTAATATAATTTTTTCCAAGTCTTTCCATTTCCTAACAAATGGGGCAATGTCATTCTTTCTGATGGAGGCATAGAATTCGTGTGTGTGTGTGTGTGTGTGTGTGTGTGTGTGTGTGTGTGTGTGTGTGTGTGTGTGTGTGTGTGTGTGTGTGTGTGTGTGTGTGTGTGTGTGTGTGTGTGTGTGTGTGTGTGTGTGTGTGTGTGTGTGTGTGTGTTTCTTTCTGATGGAGGCATAGAATTCCTGTGTGTTGTGTGTGTGTTTGGTCTTGTTTGCGATCATTTTGGTAAATGCCCAAAAGTGGGATTGCTGGGTCATAGGGGAGCTCTATGTGGAGTCTTTTGAGGAACCTCCATGCAGCTTTCCAGAGTGGTTGAACAAGTTTACATTCCCACAAACAATGCAGTATGGTTCCCTTCTGGCCATAGCCCCTCCAGTATCTGTTGTTATTAAAGTTCTTGATTATAGCCCTTCTAACTGGGGTGAGGTGGTATCTCAATGTTGTTTTGATTTGCATTTCTGTTATGGCTAGAGAGGTTGAGCATTTCTTCATATGTCTATTGGCCATTCTTATTTCCTCTTCAGAGGAGTTTTTCTTTAAGTCTTTAGCCCACTTATTTATTGGGCAGTTGTTTCTTTGGGGGTTTGTTGGAGGATTTAAGTTTTTGAGTTCGAGGTATATTTTAGATATGAGACCCTTGTCCATTATATGACTAGTGAAGATCTTTTCCCAATCTGTGGGCTTTCTTTGATCTTGCTAGCTATGTCCTTTGCCATGCAGAAGCCCTGCAACTTCATGCAATCCCATTTTCCAACCTTTCTTTGATCTGTTGTGTTTCTGGGTCTCTAGTAAGAAAATTTCATCCTGTGCCAAGGAGACCTAGGGTTTCTCCTATTCCTTCCTGTAATGTTTTCATGGTGTCTGCTTTGACTTCGAGGTCTTTGATCCATTCATTTTTAAATTATTTATTGAGAGGCTACTCTGCCAGGACCATAGAAGGTGAGCTCATCTTTCCCTGGTAATGATGAAATCTTTGCTTCAGGCATAAGACTTTCCTAGGATCTAGAGTGAGTGCTATTGTCTCCCGTCATCAGGGTCCAGATGTTCAAGGTGAATCCCTGCGAGGCATGTAATCATGAACAGCTCTAGCACTCTTATACTTGCTGGGTAATCCTCATTTGTGCCTGGCTGAGCTCCAGAAAGCTCAGTGCCAACTGATATAGAACATATGTAGATGTCACTCCCAGTGCAAGGATTAAAGGACTCTGGAATTATTAGGTTTTTGGTCTTTTTTGTTTTAAGTAGCCTTTCCACCGGTAAGCAATTAAGTAAGTAGTGGAGATAGATTATTGATTAACAAATGCCAGATATAAGCAGTAAGGCCTGCTTTTTCATTTTCATCTCCATACAAAGTTGATAGTTAGTAAATTTCAATTATATGACAAGGTGCACTGCAATTTCTTTGTAGATGTGTAGCAGTATGCTGGTGTGTGTGTGTGTGTGTGTGTGTGTGTGTGTGTGTGTGTGTGTGTGTGTGTGTGTGTGTGTGTGTGTGTGTGTGTGTGTGTGTGTGTGTGTGTGTGTGTGTGTGTGTGTAGGCTGATATTTTTCTCACTGGAAAGAAAAAAATGAAACTAAAAATGACCATTGTGGAAGTAAAAGTGGCATGTTACCAAGAAAATCAGAGACAAGGATGACAAGAAGTGGGAAGCAAGATCAGCTTACCTTTGAGCGGGTAGTGCTATTTGGGAATACAAGGAACTCCAGATTCTCCTTTCTGAAAGCCAGTTCAGGTGAGTACAGTGCTTGAATTGAATACATGAATTTTCTTGTTGACAGATGAATAATTTTTCATAGTGTTATAACTAGAAGAGCCTTTAGTCCACCCTGTCTTTCTTCAGGCTATTTAAACTGCTGTTGTGGATGATTATAACCTAAGTGGTTATAAACAACAGATACTTATTTTTTCACAGTTCTGAAGACTAAGACATCTAAGATCAAAGCAGCAACAGATTCCATGTGTGCTGAGGGCCAGCATATCAGTTTGTAAATGTCCCCGCATACTAGAGAAGCAGAGTAGCTTTATCAGGTCTCTTTTTGTTGTTTTTGTGCTGGCCCCTGGGGCTTGAACTCAGAGCCTGGGCACTGTGCCTGAGCCTGCATGTGCTCAAGGCTTGCACTCTACCACTTGAGCCACACCATCACTCGAAGCTTTTTCTGAGTAGTTTATTAGAGATAAGAGTCACATGGACTTTGCTGCCCTGGCTGGCCTGGAACTGTGCTCCTCATATCTCTACCTCTTAAGTAATTAGTCTTACAAACATGAGTCACCTGCACCTGGCTCAGGTCTGTTTTATAAACATACTAGGCTTATTCATGAGGGCCTCACTCTTGTAACCTAATCATTTCTCAAAGGTCCAACTCTTACTAGCATTGTATTAGGCAGTGGGTTTCAATCTAAGAATTTGGGAGGGAACATAAATATCCAGTCTTCCTTTAACATATACACTCACCACCACCCCCCACCCCCTCATATACATATACATGATGGCTGTTTTAATGAATATGTTTATTCGTTATGGAATTATTACATAATACGTACATAGTTAAATCATGCTATACATGTTAAAATATAATTTTTCTTTTTCTCTTTTTTTAAAATTTGCCCTCTTTTTTGAAATAAGGCAGCAGCAGCTAGAAGGCTCCCATGATCTCTGAAGCCACCTAGCAAGGAGGAAAATCACCAGCAGGCCCAGGTGTATAGCCCACTGGGTTACATCCCTCCTTAAGACCAGAACTAATGAATTAATGGCAGGGATGGAATTTGATCTGGTGCTGGATTCTGTGTCCCTAGCCAAACCTGATGGTGCATATTCCATAAATGTTCTGTATCACTTAGCCAAGCATGGAATGTGGACAGAAATGCAGGATCTGTCCTCAAGAACTTAGCTATTTAAAATGTCTGAAAATGCAAAACAAAAAACAAATACTACTGTATCTCTTCTGTACTCATCTATTTATATACAATGATAGCCACCGGCTCCAAAAACCATCATCTTCATTTTGTGACTCTTCCTTTTGATTACCAAGCAGAAAGTCATGTTATTATATATAAGTAGCCTGCGCGCGTGCGCGCGCACACACACACACACACACACACACACACACACACACACACACACACACACACACACACACACACAACACAAGTGTGTTGAAATTATTAACCCCTGGGCTTGTAGTAGTGATCTTCTAATGACTCTTGCTGTGGAGGTAGAAGGGAGTTGTAGTACTAGACAGGCCCTTGGAGAAGATGCCCCAACCCCCACTAGCTGTGCTTTGCCAGGTCTAATGACTTTGGACCTAAATGCCAGTACTTCTTTCTGAGTATTTTTCCAGTGCTGAACATTGATGGTTTGATAGTTCTGGGAATCATGTGACTGTTCTCAGAATGGAAGTTTTTGCTGTAGCCTTATAAGCAGATTCTTAATAAACAATTATACTATTAGTATAGACCCATTTCTTTCATGAACATCGATGTAAAACTTCTCAACAAAATTTTGACCAATTGACTTCAATAATTCATCCAAAAAATCATACACCACGATCAAACAAGATTCATTTCAGGGATGCAATGCTGGTTCAATATACTCATATCAATTAATATAATTTATCACATCAACAAGAGCAAGGATAAGAACCACATGGTAATCTCAATAGATGCAGAAAAAGCATTAGACAAGATCCAACACCCCTTTATGATGAAGGCTCTGGAAAAATTAGGAATCCATGGAACATTCCTCAATACAATAAAGTTTGTATATAACAAACCTACAGCCAGCATTATTCTTAATGGTGAAAAACTAAAGCCATTTCCTCTTAACTCAGGAACCAGATAAGGATGTCCACTCTCTCCACTTCTCTTCAATTTAGTATTAGAATGCCTACCTACAGCAATAAGACAAGATGCAAACCTAAAAGGGATACAAATAGGGAAAGATGAAGTAAATCCCACGGACTCCACTCCCAAATTATTTGAGCTGATTAGAAACTTTGGCAAAGTATCAGGGTATAAAATTAACCCTCAAAAATCAATGGCTTTTCTGTATGCAAACAATGAGAAGAGCCCGCCTGAAAGCAACTCCTTTTGTAATAGCCCCACAAAATATAAAATACCTAGGAATTAACTAAAGAAAGGAAGGACCTCTATGATGAAAACTTTAAAAACCTGAAAAAGAAAATCAAAACAGAACTTAAAAAATGGAAAAACCTCCCATGCTCCTGGATTGGAAGGATCAAAATCATGAAAATGGCAATACTTCCCAAGGCTATCTACAAATTCAGTGTGATGGCTATCAATATTCTAACCTCATTCTTCAAGGAAATAGAAGAGGCATTGCACAAATTCATATGGAACAATAAAAGACCCGGAATAGCAAAAACAATCCTTAACAGAAAGAACAGTGCTGGAGGAATATCAATACCAAATTTCAAACTCTACTACAAAGCCATAGTAATCAAAACAGCTTGGTACTGGCACAAGAAGACCTCAGGAACAATGGAATAGAATTGAAAACCCAGAAATGAACCCACAGATCTCTAGCCATCTAATCTTCGATAAGGGAGCTAAAAAATTAGAGTGGAAGAAAGACAGCCTCTTCAGTGAATGGTGCTGGCAAAATTGGTTAATCACTTGTAGAAAACTAGATCCTTATATATCACCCTGCACCAGAATCAACCCCAAATGGATCAAAGACCTTGCAGTCAAAGCAGACACCCTGAAAACATTACAGGAAGGAATAGGAGAAACCCTAGGTCTCCTTGGCACAGGCTGAAATTTTCTTACTAAAGACCTAGAAACACAACAAATCAAAGAAAGGTTGGACAAATGGGGTTGCATGAAGTTGCAAAGCTTCTGCATGGCAAAGGACATAGCTAGCAAGATAACAGAAAGCCCATTTATTGGGAGAAGAATTCACTAGCCGTACAACAGACAAGGGTCTCATATCTAAAATATACTTGGAGGGCTGGGAAGGTGGCTCAGTGGTAGAGCGCTTGCCTTGCATGCATGAGGCCCTGGGTTTGATTCCTTAGCACCACATAAGCAAAAAGAAAAAAGCTGGAAGTGGCACTGTGGCTCAAGTGGTAGAGCGCTAGCCTTGAGCTGAAGAGCTGAGGGACAGCGCCCAGGCCCAGAGTTCAGGCCTCACGACTGGACTCCCCCCTTGGAACTCAAAGTAACAACTGCCCAATAAATAAGTGGGCTAAAGACTTAAAGAGAAACTTCTCTGAAGAGGAAATAAAAATGGGCATCAGACACATGAAGAAACGCTCAACCTCTTGCCATAAAAGAAATGCAAATCCAAACAACATTGAGATACCATCTCACTCCAGTTAGAATGGCTATAATCAAGAACTCTAATAACAACTGATGCTGGAGGGGCTGTGGCCAGAAGGGAACCCTACTGCCGTGTTGGTGGGAGTGTAAACTTGTTCAACCACTTTGGAAAGCAGTATGGAGGTTCCTCAAAAGACTCCACATAGAGCTTCCCTATGTACCAGCATTCCCACTTTTGGGCATTTACCCAAATGATCACAAACAAGACCATACTAAAGCTATCAGCACAACTATGTTTCTTGCAGCATTATTTACCATAGCTAAGATATGGAACCAACCCAGATGCCCCTTAGTAGATGAATGGATCAATGAAATGTGGTATATATACACAATGGAATTCCATGCCTCCATCAGAAAGAATGACATCTCCCCATTTGTTAGGAAATGGAAAGACTTGGAAAAATTATATTAAGTGAAGTAAGCCAGGCCCAAAGAAACATAAGTCCTATGGTTTCCCTTATTTGCAATAACTAGTATATGTCTGAGACAAGCAGAAAAGTTCAGATAAGATGATGTTAAGTGAAATAAACCCCAAGATAAGGACACAAGTGGTTTTTTCTTTCTTGCTGTTGTTTCTAACATATTTATAAGGTACTATTTGATATTTTTGCTGCTTTGTATGTCCCTCCCCCATGGTATAACCCCTGTTTTCACTGTATTTGATGTTGTTATAATTTGGGGAGGGAAAGGGAAAAAACAAATTGTTTACAGGTTGACCCATTGCAACAAGATGCTATGTCGAAAAACAAACTTTACAACTTAGGCAGGGGTGGAGGAGTGGGGGTGTGGGGGTGTAGGGGGGTGGGTAACTGGAGGTTGTAGTTGTGGAGATTGGAGGGTAGGGGAAAAACAAAGGAGGAGGCAACAATACTTGATAAGAAATATACTCATTACCTTGCTCATGTAATTGTAACTCCTCTGTACAGTATTTTCACAATAAAAAACTTATTTTAAAAAAAGTAAAAAAAAACCTGTTACACTTTTAGGAATCACCTTTCAATCTAGCATTAAGTAATACACATTTACTCATCTACCCTCTCATGTCTCCTTCCTTTCTTCCTACCACCTTCTGCTTTTGGTTTTTGGGGAGACATGGTGTTGTTTTGAGGCTGGCCTTAAACTTTCAACCTTCCTATCTCAGCTTCCCAAGTGCTAAGATTACAGGTGTGCATGACCATACTCAGCTAACCCTTCACTCTTAAAAGAATTTTTCCCCTTAATTTGTGAAGGTATAATGAGAAAACAATATATAAAGATTGAGAATTAGATCATAACTTCTATTTTACATTAGACAGCTTAGTGGTACTAGAGACCTCCAAAGATAAAGTAATTCTTTCCTACCTCCACTTCAATCATTGATCCAAGTCAACAAGTGACAGAAGTAATTAGATTTAATTCAGACATCTAAGTAGAGAAGTAAATAGGTTTTTTGTGGGTTTTTTGGTCATGGGGCTTGAACTCTGGGCCAGAGTGCTGTCTCTCAGCTCTTCAGCTCAAGGCAAGCGTTTTACCACTTGAACCACAGCACCACTTGTGGTTTTCTGGTGGTTTATTGGGAATAAGAGTTTCATGGCCTTGCCTGCCCAGGCTGGCTTTGAACTGCAATCCTTAGATCTCAGACTCCTGAGTAGCAAGGATTACAGGCGTGAGCCACTGGTACCCATCTAAATAGGTAGTTTTTAATAACCAATACTCAAGTAGAGCAATCACAAGACTGACCAGTTTAAAAATTGTGCTATCAGTGTATAACTTCAAATCATCAATCATTTTTAAACTACAACTCTGCTTCAAATAATAGTGAGATATAATACTATTAGGCAGAATAACAATAATGATGAGGAAAATAAAGAGAAAGGGTGAAGGAAAGGAAGAAACTATCTTGCATCTTCCATCCCTTGGAGAGTTTAAAAAGTTCTTCTGCCTACCTGATTTCATTCACTATCAGAATAATGTATTGTCAATATGAAATAACCTAATTTTCAATTTTCATAATGTAACAACCAAGGCACAGTGAAGCTTAGAGAGCCCCAGAAAGATTAAGTGATTTGTTTGATGTCACAGGACTATTATTTGGTAAGGCCAGGATTAGAACTTAGATATTACAGTGTTTCAGTTAGTCATCTGCAAACTGGATACCACAGAATTCCATTTTCCCAAAGGTCCCAGGGAAGCTTGGTGGTAGACAATGGCAATGTTTGCGTTCCTCTCTTTTCCTCTTAGTCTTTAAATTTGCAAGTACTTTCTCTGTTTTTTTTTTTTCCTGTCAGTGTCTGTTATTTCACCATGTTTGACCATATTATCTTTTCATAAAAAATGATGCAAGTGTTATTTATATTAGGAAAACTACCCTCTGTAGTAGAATGTCTTCCCACCAACTATAATCTCTTAGATTTACTCCCACTCAGGTAAAGAATATTGAAAAACTGTGAAGATTATCTCAGTTTTTTTCCTTTCATACTTACAATGTCAGCCTCTCCGGTTTGAGGTTGTACTTAACTATCATCTTAATTTCAACCTTCTTCTAGTTTTTGTTGAATTTATGTTCTTTAGAGAATACCATTACTCATTTGCAGATGTAAAAAGTGTAAACTATGAGATTGCATCTATTTCATCTTTATCTTTATAATTAAGATATGTTTAAGGTGATCATTTTTGCTTGTTTTATTCATTTATTTTTTTCTTACTAGTATTAGGGCTTAAATTCAGAGCCTTGGTGCTGTACCTTAGCTTTTTCACTCAGGGCTGATGTTCAAATATTAATACTTAAGTCATAGTTCGGCTTGACTTTTCTGCCCTGAATGGCTTCAAATCTTGATCCTCAGATCTCAGCCTACTGAATAGCTGGAATTATAGGTATGAGCCACTGGCATCTGGCTAAGATATTTTTCTTTTCTTTCTTTTTTTTTTTCTTGTTAAGGTGATATACAGAGGGGTTACAGTTACATAAACAAGGTAATGAGCACATTTCTTGTCAAACTTGTTACCCTTTCCCTCATTTTTTTCCTACTTTCCCTACCCCCACACCCCCCAAGTTGTACAGATCATTTCCAACATTGGCGGAAATCTTTTTTGAACACTAATATGAACTATTTTGTTTTCAGTTTTTAAAAATAACTGTTTAATATTTTAATAAATGTTATCTTTTTAAATGTTAAATCGTCCATTCTTTGGCTAGGAAGAAGCATATCATATTGGCTCCAGTGTGTGTGTGTGTGTGTGTGTGTGTGTGTGTGTGTGTGTGTGTGTGTGTGTGTGTGTGTGTGTGTGTGTGTGTGTGTGTGTGTGTGTGTGTGTGTGTGTGTGTGTGTGTGTGTGTGTGTGTGTGTTGGCTGTGTGTGTGTGTGTGTGTGTGTGTGTGTGTGTGTTGGCTGAAGATCAAACCCAACGCCTCACACATGACAGACAACCACTCTGAGCCATATTCTAGCCTTCTACATGTTTTTATAATTATTTTTAAAGACTATTTTGTGGAGCAGTTTTAGAATCACAGTAAAACTTCCAGCAAGTACAGAGATTTCCCATACATCCCATCCCTCAGCAGAGTGGTCCATTTATTATTATCTATAATCATGTATCGACATGTTGTAGTTTATGTTACAACTCACCCTTGGGCCTTTTATATTCTGTGGGTCTGAATAAATACATAATGACATATTTACCACATATTTACCATTGATCCGAATGCCTCCCTGCTCCCCTCCCCTCCCTCAATGCCCCTCACTTCTCAACTGCTCACTGTGAGCCCATTAGTCTATGGTGCCTTCCTTGCTTTCTGGCACAACAGATCTCAAGCTCATGTTGATCATTTTCTGTACCTGTCCTGGAATCAACTATTCTTTCAGTGAAGAATACTATTCAGAGGGAGCTAGGAAGTGTGTGTGTGTGTGTGTGTGTTACTTTTTAAGCAAATATATTATCAGTTAATAGATATTTTAACTCAGATTTAGTATAGGTCTTTTACTTCCTTTTTGTACTTGATTCTTTCATCTTGGACAGAAAATCTTGGTTTCTAAGTCATTTATATAACTCCTTATTTACTATATTTTATGGTATATTTAAATGCTTCAAAATAATAAGTGATATTGTAATCATTAATAATAATTAATAAAAATTTAGATTTCTTTTTTTCTTTTTTTGGTCCGGTTGTGGGGCCTGAACTCTGGGCCTGGGCGTTGTCCCTCAGCTCTTCAGCTCAAGGCTAGCGCTCTACCACTTGAGCCACAGTGCCACTTCCGGCTTTTTTCTTTTCGCTTATGTGGTGCTGAGGAATCAAACCCAGGGCCTCAGGTATGCAAGGCAAGCGCTCTACCACTGAGCCAACTTCCCAGCCCCAAATGTAGATTTCTTTAGAACTCCTTTTATCCGTACAACATTTTCTACCAAGGATACATATTCAAAATGTTCCTTTGTTTTTTGTTTTTTCTTTTTCTTTTTGAGGTAGAGTCTTGCTTTGCTGCCCAGGCTAGTTTTGAAATCTTGGACTCAAGCAGTCCTTCTGTCTTAATTTTCATAATGCTGGTATATCACCTTACCCTATCAAAATGTTGTGTTATAAAGTCATTTGAAATGTTTCTTTCATTTATGTGACTATGTCATCCATTGATAGGTTTATTCATTTTACTTTACTTTCTATAACATTTGTCTGAAAAGAAATGTACTCTTTACCTGTCTTATGTAACTGTAAACCCTCTGTACATTGCCTTCATAATAACAATAAAAATTTTAAATTTTTTTGATTTAATATGCCACCTAGTTACAAGTTTCCAAAATAGAAACTATAATGAGAGAAACTTGACTTCCATCACTGTCCCTTCACCCATCTTTCCCTCCTCAGGAGCAGCCTTTTTTTTTTTTTTTAACTATTTTTTTAATTGTAAAAATGTTGTACAGAGAGGTTACAGTTATATGAATAGGGTAATGAGTACACTTCGTAGTGAGCATTGTTACCTCTTCCTTTATTTTCCCCCTCTCATCACTTCCCTCTGCAACTCCTCTCGCCCCCCTACCCCGACATTGTAAAGTTCACTTTCAATATAGTGTCCTGTATATCTCATCGTCACAATGGGTCAACCTGCATCTTCATTTAAGCATTCTGCAATATCCCTTCCCCTCCCCAAAGTACAAAATTATATATACAAGGTGCAGAGCACCAGCATCAAATCCAGTGAAAATGGGGTTATACCATGGGGGAAGAACCTACAATAGAAACAAAAGCATCACATAGTGTATCGTAAGTACATTAAAAACACTAGCAAGCAAGAGAAAAACAAAACAAAACAAAAAACCTCTTGTGTCCCTGTCTTGGGGTACATTTTGCTTAACATTATTTCATATGGTCGTATGTACATAGCCTTTGACCTATTCTGCTTGTCCTAGACATGTACTAGTCACTGCAAACAAGGGAAACCATGGGACCTATGTTTCTTTGGGCCTGGCTAACTTAACTTAATATAATTTTTTTCCAAGTCTTTCCATTTCCTAACAAAAGAGGCAATGTCATTTTTTTTGACGGAGGCATAGAAGTCCATTGTGTATATATACATATATATATATATATATATACATATATACCTATATCACATTTTCTTGATCCATTCATCTACTGAGGGGCATCTGGTTGGTTCCATATCTTAGCTATGGTAAATAATGAGGAGCGGCCATTTTTGTCAGACACTAATCCTTACAAATGATTCCTTTTTCAATATTACTGTTCTCTCTCTCTCTCTCTCTCTCTCTCTCTCTCTCTCTCTCTCTCTCTCTCTCTCTCTCTCTCTCTCTCTCTCTGTCTCTCTCTCTCTCTCTCTCTCTCTCACACACACACACACACACACACACACATACATTTCATGTCCCTCCCTCTCCCGAACAAAGGTAGTATAGCTTGCATACTCTCATATGCTTTGACTTCTTTCTTCCACTTAATAATGAATCCTAGAAAAACAGTCTATGAAGGTCTTTTGTTGGAATTTTAAGCTGCTTACTCTTTTATTATAGGATGTAATATAGTTAATTCAGCAAAGCCCCTGTTGAACTGTTGGCCTATTCTCCAACTTTAGTTATATACAGTGCATAGCTATTGATGATATCGTTTGCTAGGCTAGATCTCTGAAAATAGGATGACTAGGTGCTGTCTACTAGAGTACCTCATTAGATAAACTCTGTGCCTACCTGGATGTGGTGGTACATGCCCATAATTTCAGCACTCAGGTAGACCATTGTGAGTTCCAGACCAGCTTGGGAAACATAACAAGAGCCCTCTTCAAAACAGGGGGAAAGGAAACTGGGCCTAGAAGTCACATAGACAGCTTCTACCTGGCATATACCAAGATTGCAAACTTCCAGACACAAAGCAGGTATTCAGCATAAGCTATATGACTTGTATAGTTACAACAGATGATTCTTTCCAGTTAAGATGGGAACCCTCTCAAAATCCAGGATCCCAAATACTATGCCAGTTTTGTAAGCAGCCTTGCAAAAGGGAGCAGCAGTCAGCTGCTGGGTTCACTCATCATACACAGCACTATTTCATTTGTATTTGGCTTGTGTTCTTTCTCATCTTGGTTGCTCTTTTTGTATTAGGGATTTGGAGCCTTTGTGATATGTTGTAAGTATTTTTCTAGTTTGTCTTTTGATTTTGCTTATTATAGTATTTTGGTTTGTGGTTTTGAGGTATAGCTTCTCCCAGTCCACAGTTAAAAGGAAATGTGTATTTTTATTTCCTACATGCAGTTTCTAATTTATTTGGAATTTGTTTCTTGGGTTCCCCCCACACACCCAGAAATAGCTCTGTAGTTTGTGCCGATGTATTTTTTAGTGTATCTTTTCCTTACTTTTTTGAAAAGCTACCTTTATCCAGAGAGGTACTAGATTTCTGTATGCTTTGTGGGTCTGTTTCTAGACTTTCTATTCTGTTTCACTGGTTTGTTTATCTATTTTTGTACCATTACCACATTTTAAAGAAGTATGATAGGCTGTGCATTCAACAAGTTCTGCTTCTAAAGAGAATAATCACGAACTACATTTATAACAGATATTTCAATAATTAAGAAGTCCCTAGATAAACACCTGATGAAAGGCATGGAGACTCAATTTGAACAGATTGGACTTGTGGTACATTTACCAAATCGAGGATTCCAGATAAAGGTGTTTTAGTCTTCCCCTGCAGATCATCAAAAAGAAGGTGGAGAGCCACAGCCCTATCATTAACTGCAGTAGCACAGTTTAAGGTTAAAAAGTACAAAAGATTTTCATACTGGGGAAAAGATACAATAAAAATTACTTAGATTTTAAAAAGCACACAACTCTCACATTAGAAAGAATATTCCTTTAGTGAATGCAAATTGAAAGTGGCTAAGTGATGATAAGAATCAACCCCTGGTAAGAAGTAACCACAGGATTTACACCAGAGGAGAATGGGGCTAATACATTTCTGAAGAGACACTGGGGAATTAATTAGCAGTATGGGGGCATCAAGTCCTGATGCCCTGGCAGCTTCCAGTTAAAAATGCAAATCCTTTTTTTATTAAATGCGGTAAGAAAGTATTTTCGTTAGGGTATATTTAACCCTTCTTCCCTGCATAAAAAAAAAGAAAAACCTTCAAATTCTCCTTTATATCATTTTAAATATATAGTAGCTTTGACTCCTCTACCCTCTATCCTCTGTTCTTATTTTCAAAGTATTTTACTTATTTTTTATATGAACTTTGTAATGAACATTATCTAGCTCTGGAAAGTAACACACTGACATTTCATTAAGGTTATATCAAGTTTATAAAGTAACATACGAATAAGTGGCATCTTTGACACATTGAGTCCTACGACCCACTGGTACAGTATGACCTTCATTTTGTCAAGTCCACTTTTGTGTCTTTCAACACTGTCTTCAGGTTCCCTCAGCATGTCATTTGTACATTTCTTGGTAAATTTATGTCTGTTTTTCTCCCTCTATGGGCCTCCTGCTCCCTGATGCCTTCAATTTTGAGAAACATTCCTTAATGCTTACATGACAGATTTGATGTGGAAACCCGACATGTGTTTATTGGTGACCATTCAGGCCAAGTAACAATCCTCAAACTGGAACAAGAAAACTGCATGCTGGTCACAAGCTTCAGAGGACACACAGGTAGGAGTCAAAGCAAAATCATCCTGTACAGACCTCATGGTGTGCTGTCACCCGCTGTGTATTCTGATGTTCACATGATAGGGTTTGAAAATAGCAAAGCACAACCTGTGCTTGGGCAAAGAAACAGGACATGCATAAATGATTTCAGAATAGTTCAGTAAGAGATTATCTCAAAAATTTTTCTCCATAATCCAAATAAGAGAAAGCATCTATTTTGAAAATGTTGGTGATTTAGCTTTCATATTACATTTGAGAAAGCCAGTGTTGGCATGCATTAATGAGATGATTGAGACTCTGTGGCAACTGCTCTGACCCCAGAAGGCTGAAAGGAAGGACAGCTGCTTCAGTCTGTCTGGCCACGCTTAGAGTGAAAAGATGGTGTTGCCAGAAAAATCACTGGACAAGAAAAATGCTGTCATCAAGGCTAGCTAGACAACATCAAAAGGGACATGTTCATCTCTCCCTTGCTTCTGGGTCCTGAAGTTGATAACCTGAGTTTTATTTTGTTTCTCATCTTTTCATGATCATTTAAGCAAGGTGATAGAAAGCAGTCATTTTTAGTCTTTGAAAGACTTGAATAGATGATGATGATGATTCATGCTTTAGTAGCATTTTTAGGATGTAGCATAGGCTTTAGAGAATGTTGACCCCAGGAAATGAGCCACTGCTTGTTGCCATGGTCATTATTGGGCTCTTGTGTTCTTGCAAATGATTAACCCATGGTTTAGCATAGATCAGGAATAATGCTCAGTTTGGATGTCATATAAGAATAGCAGTAGGTGAAAGAGATTGTGAAACTGGATAGTACCAATCCAGTCATAAGAGAGTTCCTAAAGGAGAAGATACATGCAGTAAAGGGAAAATTAAGTCCAAGGATAAAGATTCATAAAACATCGCTTTAATTATCTGTGACTTTGCAAGGAAAATTGCATAGAAACTTTCCTTATGGATAGGATTCCAGTCTTTTCTCATTGACTCTCCTGTGTGTTCCTTCTCCCTCACCTTCACATACTGGGATCAAGTGCTCTACCACCTGAGTCATGCCCCAGTCCCTTTGCATTTTTTTACTTTGTTTTTCAGGTAAGGTTTCAAAAACATGATCTTCCTACCTCCACCTCTCAAGTAGTTAGGACCACAGGTGTGTACCACTACAACTCTATAACCCAGCTTCTTTTTGAGATAGGGTTTTGATAACTTTTGGGATCTATAGCCCTATAATCCAGCTTTCCCCCCAATTGTGGGGCCTGAACTCTGGGCATGGGCACTGTCCCTCAGCTCTTCAGCTCAAGGCAAGCACTCTACCACTTGAGCCACAGCACTATTTCCACCCCAGCTTGTTTTTGAGATAAAGTTTTGATAATTTGGGGGCTAGCTTTGATCTGTGATCCTCCTGTTTCCACCTTTCAGGTTGCTTGGTTTATACGGATGTACCACCATACTTGCCTTCATTGGCTGTCTTTTTGTAGACACATAGATTCTGGCCAACCAGGGTTCGGGTAGCAGCTAGAATTGTCTCACCTCAAAAATGTTAAACTTCTGTTTCACTTTGGACTTGAGTCACCTCACCTTTCATTTCCTTAAATCTTTTACTACTCTCCACTTGTTCTTTCTGATAGTGAAGACTGGTCCTCTGACCCACTGTTCCCTAGTGTCTCAGCTGTACTCACTTCCTGACCCAAGGGTACATTATTTCAACCATGCTTCTAGCTAGCACTGTCAGTTCTTTGACTGAGAGTGTTCTACCTTCTCAGCAAGTTTGGGGGCCATGATTTAGACTCTGTCCACCTTCTTTTTAAAACTATCTTCTTGGTCTGCAAGTGTATTTCTTTGAAACTTAGACCAACATTAAACCATTGCTTCTATGAGAAGGCCACTATTACCATTGCGGCATTGTGATTTCCCATCTAGGTGCACAGAGTCACCTCATCTTCCCTCTACCTGAGCTCAGTGTGCTCTTTTGACCAGTCCCCTAAACAGCTTTCACTAAGCTCCCCTATCTGCCTCCCTATCCTATCCCCAGGCTCCTCCTTCTAAAGCAGAAGCTTTGGGGAAAAAAAAAATTCTCAGTCTGTATTCACCCTACCCTAACAAACCAAGTTTTTCTCTACCTTTCCTCATCTCTGTGCAGGAACCTTCCTTCCTGTGGCCCCAGGCTGAATCTCCTCAGGATCTACACACCAAAATGAGTTCCCTTTTTCTCCACTTAACTTTCTTGCTCTTCTCAATTTAGTAAGGAGCTTAGGTTTCTTGCCTCCTTGTTAAGAAAACAAACTGTAAAACCTTCTCAATTCCAGGTCCAGTTACTGCAATTTCATCTTCTTTTCTTAACAGAGTCTCTTTTTTAAAAATTGTGAACTGTACTTAGTTAAAAGATTACTGTTTTATATATTTTTAAATGTTCTCATTGGTGGGGCATTCCATGCATTCATATTTTGTGGTCATTACTACTGTCTATCATATAACATCATAGAACATTATTCATCTTGGCAACTGCAACTCTGTACATTTAGACAGTGACTCTCTTCCACTCCCCCCAGTTCCTGGCATCCACCCTTCTGCTTCCTGAATAAGGATCTGACTATTCTAGGTACTTCCTGTAAGTGGAATCATACAGCACTTGTCCATTTGTGAATGGCTTAGTTCACTCAGCCTTGAAACATTTTCAAGGTTCATCCAGTGTGTTGCAAACAGCAATACTTTCTTAAAGAATATAATTTCCCCAGCTACTTCCATCTTCACCTTCCATCTCCCCCCAGCCTCCTGCAGTCTGGTTTGTCTCTGTGGCTGTACTTGAGCTTCTCTCCCTGAGGTGACTCACGACATATTTTGCACCTTATCATACTTAACCTTTCAGCAGCATTCTACATTGTGGCTGTTCCTTCTTCCTGTCTCAGCCTTTCATTCATTTCTATGAATATCCTCTCTCATTTCCTTTAATGCCTCAGGGTGTTGGTTCTTTGAATCCCCAGGTCTGCTCTGGATACTCTTCTCCTTACCTTAACTCTCTGCTCTCCCAGGTCAATCCCAGCCATAGCTCTCAGTCACAGAAATAAAAGGCATAGTCATTGTCCTCAAATTCCTCACAAGCCAGTGAGAGACACAAGCTAGTCTATCATTACAGCACATAGTAGCATAGACAGAGAAATGACGTGCTAAGCACTTCCAAGAACAGAAGTGACTTAGTTGGAAGTAGGCACGAGTTACGTAGGAAAGGCTCCCTAGAGGAGATGTTGCTTGACCTGAAGTCCTTGGGAATGAGTAATTGTCGAGTTCATGGGAAACAAGTACAGAGATTTGTACAGGTAAAGGAAGACAGCATAGTTCAGAGGCATGGGGATTTGCAAAAGTGTGGCTCTCTTGGACACTGCAAGGTCCCTATACTGAGCTGGAACACTGAGCATGAGGGTGAAAGAAGGGAGGCAGTGTAGAGACAGCCAGAAAAGAAATAAGAGTTCTTCAGATAAGGTAAGGGATTCAACTCATTATCATTCTAGAAAGTAGCATTTGCCTAATACTTATCTAGCTGCTGCACAGTTTATTCATTTAAGGCTATAGTATGAACACTCAGTGATTCCATGGTGACTCAGACTATTGTTGAACTCTTCCTATCTAGAAGGCCTGTTCTATACCCTGGCAGGGCTCATACTCAGCCACATAGAATTCTGGGAAAGAGGTTTTTTAAAGATCAAAAATTTTCAAGTTAAACTAGATTCATTGAGCAATCTTAGAAGGGCTGGGAACATGGCTTAGCAGGAAAAAAAAAGAAAGAAAAAAGAAAGAGCAATCTTGGAGCTCTGAGTGCCTGTGCTTCATGCTTGTAATCCTAGCTACTCAGAAGGCTGAGATCTGAGGATCACAGTTCAAAGCCAGCCAAGGAAAGGCTGTGAGATTCTTATCTCCAGTTAAGCAACAACAACAACAAAAATCCAAGACACACACACACACACACACACACACACACACACACACGCGCACGCACGCACACGCGCACGCGCGCTCAGAGGCAGCACCTAGGTTCCAGGTTCAAGCCTAAGGACTGACACCAAAAACAAAAACAACTAATAGGGAGTTTTAACAATCTAGATTTCTGACTTAGGAGCAGACACATCTTGCAAGTATGAAAGGTCATGCAGAAATGTGGGGCTATCAGGCTTGGCCTGATAGTCAGGTCCAGAGGCCAAAACAACCTTTTCTAATCCATACAGATTTAGGAAACTAGTTTTATGTTCTTATGCTCCCTCTGCTGGTTTTCTTTCTGGAACTAAATGTCAAGTACCACGATTCTTTGCTATTTCTGGAGAAATGACAATGTATTTGTGTCAGAAAGTCATAAACTGACTTGAACAATCTTATTTGGACCATTGGACATTAAGAACCATCAGTAGAATCTTTTTTCCCAAAAATATTTGATTAGCATGAAGATATTAGATATAGAAGGGCTTGAATAAAATTCTGCCAAAACATTGAATTAGTGAAAAATTAAGCACAACCTTGTTCACTAGCTATTAAGAGAATTGACAGGAATAATAACAACTACAACAAAAGTTACTAAACAGGCTGGGCACTGGTAGCTCATGCCTGTAATCCTAACTACTCAGGAAGCTGAGATCTGAGGATTGTAGTTCAAAGGCAGCCTGGGAAGGAGGGCCACAAGATTCTTATCCACAGTTAACTACCAGAAAACTAGAAGTGGATCTGTGGCTCAAAGTGGTAGAGTATTAGCCTTGAGCAAAAAAGCTTAGGGGACAGCATCCAGGCCCTGAGGTTAAGCTCCATGACTGACAAAAAAAAAAAAAAAAAAACCAAGAAGTTATGTACAAATACACAAATTCAAATAATTACATCGATCACTTTTAAGTTTTGTTTACAACAGAGTCTTGCACAGAGTTCTATCTGTGTTGGTTGCCATCAAAATTTTGACCCTGGTTTGCTCTTACTGTGGTGGCTGCTGATGCACAGGTAAATGAGACAAATGTAATTCTTGCTCTCACCCACCTTGAAGTCCAGCATAGAACACATGCATTAGGCCGATAATTACAGGTAATTCACTAAGACACTATGTAGGTAGTAAGTGAAGCCCAGACCCACTCATAGAATGCTTGGAATCAGATAAGAAGAAGGGCCTCTCCTTGTGTACTCACCAGGGAAGCTTCCCAAGGAAAGTGGTATTTCATGGCACTTGAGAGAGAGCCTAGAGATAATGCTTACACACCCTCCTCACTTCAACCTAGAACAGAATATAGTGACGGACACATCAAATACTTTCAAGGCTTTTGGCCCTAGCACTGAATCAGGCCCTCCTCTAGCCACATGTTAAACTGTCCAGCTTACCCAAGAGAGTGTGATGTCACACTCCTGGCAAATTGCCAGAGCACAATCTGGTAAAAAGGCAGACCTTACAGTTTCCAATCTTGACTGTGTAACTCCATGCAGCCTTTTACTTTTCCAAGATACATTATAAAAGTCTCAGTTTTAGTTCACTTAAGTATTTTGGTAATAGGCATTACATTTCTGAAAATGTTTAGACTCAGGTCCAGTTCCACATTTGAAATTCCTTTCCAACTATCAAAAATGTACAGGAATGGGACTGAAATCCCCTCTCAGGATTACCCAGGAGGTTGAGTAGGATCCTAAGGAAGATTACTTGAGTTCCAGTATTTAGAGACCAGGCTGGGCAACAGAGCAAACTTGCACCTGTAATTTTAAAATAGGAATAAAAAAGAAGTAGGAATTAAAGTAGTATGAATAAGATGGTTATCTTATAAAATTTGACAATATTTAAAAGTTAAGAAAAGGTGTAATAAGTTAATATGTATACTTATTGTAGATCATTCCCCACCCATTAACAATCACATTTGTGAGTGTATAATATAGGCAATTGCAAAAACTTATTTTAACATTTTGGTATTTGGCATGGTATTTCATGCCTGTAATAGAGTCCTCTAAAGAAGGACAGTGAGTTTGCTAATAAAATCTGGGTGTACTGTTAAACAACTATCACTACAGCTTTGATAGGAAGCTTAACAGCAGATTGTGGTCTATGCCAGACTGAGCTAAAAATCAAAACCCTATTAAAAAAATAACAAAAGCAAAAATGGCAGTTGGGGGGCTGGGAAGGTGGCTCAGTGGTAGAGCGCTTGCCTTGCATGCCTGAGGCCCTGAGTTCGATTCCTCAGCACCACATAAGCAAAAAGTAAAAAGCCGGAAATGGTGCTGTGGCTCAAGTGGTAGAGCGCTAGCCTTGAGCTGAAGAGCTGAGGGACAACGCCCAGGCCCAGAGTTCAGGCCCCATGACTGGACCCAAAAAAAAAAAAAAAATGGCAGTTGGGGAAGTTACCCAAGCAGTAAGTGCCTTCCTAGATAACATGATACTCCAAGTTCAAACCCAGTACTGTGACGATGGGGACAGTGCTTCTCAACAGCAGCACTTCCTTCCTCTCCTCTCAGCCAGAGGCTCACTTGCTTATTGTTCCCCTATTCTTCTCTGTCATCCAGTAGATCAGGTTAGTTGAGTAAGCATTTGTTGAATACCTTCTGCATACCAGGCACTGTATGTTCAGATACAAAGATACAGAACCCAAAGTTTATTGTCAAACAGATTTCTAATCTGTTGGGACAGTGCAGTGATAGAATGAGGGTAGTGTGGTGACTAAGCCCCAGCACTGATCTTTCCAGAACTGATATTCTATTAGAGTAGCAGACAAGCAATGCATTTGGGGAAGAAAAAATAAAGCATCAGGCAGAGAATGGTAAAAGCAGTGAAGAAAGTTGTCTCTAAGTAAGTGGTATTTGGGCAAGGTTCATTCTTCCATGAATAGAAATGTGTTCATGCAGAAAGATGTGAGGGTAGAGAAGCTAGTAAGCATGATCTGAAGTATCAAAGGGTAAGTTAGGTAAGCCAAGCTCAGAGAGACCAACAGCTCATGTTTTTTTTTCTCATATGTGGAAGTTCGATCTAAAATTCACTGGGACATGATAAATTATACAGGACTCTTGGCATTCACACACAGTGAAACCAAAGGAAGAGGATACTCTTAGGGGAGAAACGCAAAGGCATAATGCCTCAGTGCCTCTGATCATATAAAATCATATAAAATAATACTTATTGAAATGAATTCTAGGAAATGGAAACAAGAGGTTTGTTTTCTTTTTGTCTTATTTGTTTACTTATCTGTCTCTGCAGGGGAAAAGGAGGGGCACAGAAATGGAAGGACAAAGGGTAAACTAATGCAGCAATGGTACTCAGTAGAAACTATGTTGAAAATGAACTATACAACTTGTGGGCAGGGACAGGAGAGACAAAATGGAAGAGAGTGAAGGAAGGGGAAACATTGCTCTAAAAGAAATGTATTCATTACCTGACTTATGAAACAGTAACCCCTCTGTACATTACCTTTATAATAATATTTAAAAAAATCTTCTGGGACAAATATGAGAGAAATTTTCCTAAAATCTTTTAAACATTGAGACAAATTGATAATCTAAATTTTGAAAGTATCAGATTCTAACAAGTTATTTTATGTTCTTTAAATATAAAAACAAGTATTTCTGACATCCCCAAGTATATACATGGAAAAAGTTAATTGTTTTTACTACACAAGGAGTTGGATTTATCAGATGATTACCATTGATGGTGATTACTAGAGTAATCCTACCAATCCATATCTCCATACTGCAATTTAAAGATTGTAATTGATCTAATCAAATTTTCACCACAAATTCTCACCTACAAATGGGATAGTGGTTAGTTTGATATTACCATTAGTAACAGAAAAAGTTATAGTGATTGTAGTATTAACTATATCTGCCACATTACAGTGGAGAATACTGACACTTGAGGGTATAATTGATTCAAAAGGAGTCTGTAAACTCAGATTACCAAAGGGAAAAATATGCATTCTAATACTGGGTCCTGATTATATGATGCTCAAGATTTTTAAAAGTCTAACCAGACACCATTGGCTTATGCCAATAACCCTAGTCATCTGGGAGCCTAAAAACAGGAGGACTGTACTCTCAGGCCAACCTGGGCAGAAAGTTTATGAAATCCCTTCTTGATTGATAGGTGGGTACACATCCTAAGCTATGTGGGAAGTTGAGATTGGGAGAATCACAGTTCCAGGCCAACCTAAGCAGAAAAGTCTGAGACTCCATCTTGATGGAAGGATACTGGGTATGCATATCTGTTATGTCTACCAGGACAGGAAGCCTTAAAATAGGAAGATTGTGATCAAGGTACATACCCAGGCTAGAAACAAGACCTTATCTCAAAAATAACCAGTGCAAAAAGGGCTAGAGTAATAGCTTATCAGTAAAGCACTGAAGTAGCAAATGCAAGGCCCTGAATTCACATCAAGTATCACCAACAAAAATTAAATGTCACTGGGAGATGGTGTCTCATGCATTTAATCCTAGCTACTCAAGAGGCTGAGATCAAAGGATGACATTTTGAAGCCAATCTAGGTAGAAAAGTCCATGAGACTCTTTTCTCCAGTTAACCACACCCCCCCCAAAAAAAGCTGGAATTGGAACTGTGGGTCAAGTAGTAGAGCTCTAGCCTTAAGCAGAAAACCTCAGGAACAGCTCCCAGACCCAGAGTTCAAGTCCGAGGACAGACAAAAAAAAAATTGTATAATAGACATTTATCAAAAGGCAACATACAGATAACCAAAAGAAATGGGAAAAAAATTCTTCAGCACCACTAATTACTCACTAGAGAAAGGCAAATCAAAACCACATGAGATGTCCATTCACATGATATTATCAAAAAGATGATTAGAGAAAGGCAAATCAAAACCACATGAGATGTCCCTTCATCCTAGTTAGCATATTATCAAAAAGATGATTATGTATTTCTGATCTTAAAAATTGAGACAAATATGAGAAAATTGTGTTAAGTGAAATGAACCATATATATATAATATATGATATATGTTAAGTGAAATGAACCATATATATAATATATAATATATGTTAAGTGAAATGAACCATATATATGTACGTGTGTGTGTGTGTGTGTGTGTGTGTGTGTGTGTGTGTGTGTATGTGTGTGTGTAGTGTAGTGCACTGGTGCTGGGGATTAAACACAGAGCTTGAATGTTGTCCTTTAGCTTCTTTATAAGGTGCTCTACCACTTGAGCCACAGCTCTACTTCCTGCTTTTGGGGAGGGAATTGGAGATATGGGTCTCACATACTGTCTTGCCTAGGCCAGCTTCAACCCTAGTCCTCAGATCTTAGCCTCCTTAGTAGTGAATATTACAGGTATGAGCTACCAGTGCCCAGTTCATATTTTCTTAAGCACTATCTACCTTCCATCCTGAAAACGAGATGAAAATAAAATGGAGTTTTAAAAAATTTCAGTTCAATTTTTTATTGATACATAATTGTACATATTTATGATGCACAATATACTGTAATACAAGCATTCACTGTGCAATGATCAAATAAGGGCAATTAGCATAGCTACCTCATCAGTAATCATTTAAAATCCATATTGAGATCTTATACAAACCATATTGTTAACTATAATTACTCTACTGTGCAACACAGTACCAGAACTTATTCTTCTTTTTCAGTTTTAGCTTTGGGGTCCTTATAATAATTGATTTTATGGATATTAGGAATGGGGGGGATGCTTAAAGAGTAAGATTTTTTTATAGCTAATCTTTCTTTTCTGAGACTTACTTGTTTGTTCATTCAGCAAACATTATTTGCCAGAAACTGCCTTGGGTCATGATTCCTGTATGTTACCACTTTTTGTTAATACTTTTATTTTGTTTCTGATGTCCAACTATATCTGTTCTCAGGCGGGGTGACTGCTCTCTGTTGGGACCCAGTCCAGCGGGTGTTGTTCTCTGGCAGTTCAGACCACTCAGTCATCATGTGGGACATTGGTGGGAGAAAAGGAACAGCCATCGAACTTCAAGGACACAAGTAAGACTGTTAGTGCTTTTATAGATCTGAAAAATGATTCCAGCTGAGAGAAGAACAAGTCCAGTCCCCCTGTTAGGACCTTTGTGCAGGAAGGAAGATAGCAGGAACAGCAACCTTGATTTATGTCCACACAAAAGTGTACTTACGTATTAATACTGCATTTGTTCCACAGAGGACCCGAGAGTGCCTACAGAAATCATAAAGTAAAACAGTGGCAGCAATAAATAAAGGTAAAAATCAGAGCCAGGGAGAATATAAGAGTAAAAATTTCAGAGAGAAGGAAAAAAGATCTTTAAAATATGAGCCAGGAAGGCCTATATCATTTCTATAATTAAGTTCAAATGTGGCTTCACACTTCCTGGCAGCTTGAGGAAGAGGGGAGAGATAATACCTTATCCAGTACATTTTGTACTTTACCAAATATTATTACCTTGATTCTTATCAGGTTCTTCTTTTATAGGGAATGGGCTGTGGGGGCTGAGGAAAGCAGAGAAAGTCTGATGTTTCCCTAGAGCAGTTCGCAAGCTTTGCTTTGCTCAAAGAATCACGGAGGGATTTATTAAAGTGTAGATTCTGGTTGCTGGTCTGGAGCTGAGGGGCCTGTGTTATGACAAGCTAGACAACTCTGCTGAGGGCCCTTGGGCCACCTAGAGCCACCTTGCCATCGGCCGTTGCTGCCCCAGGGGGCACAGCCTCTTCTTGTTTTGTTGTTTGTTTCACATACAAAAAAAATTTAATGTGCTATTATATAATAAGCATCTTGTAAATGGGAGTTATTATTACTTGGGTTAGAAGTAGATTTTTGTTGTTGTTGTTGATCATGTGGCTTGAACTCAGGACCTGGGCTTTTTTACTCAAGGCTAGTGCTCTATCACTTTGAGCCATAGTGCCACTTCCAGTTTTCTGATAGTTAATTGGAGATGAAAGAGTCTCATGGATTTTCCTGTCTGAGCTGGCTTCAAACTGCAATCCTCAGATCTCAGCTAGGATTACGAGAATGAGCCACTGGCTAGAAGAAATTTTTATCGTGTGTGTGTGTGTGTGTGTGTGTGTGTGTGTGTGTGTGTGTGTGTGTGTGTGTGTGTGTGTGTGTGTGTGTGTGTAGTGTATCGTGTGTGTGTATCGTGTGTGTGTGTGTATTGCAGAAGAAAATGTTAGATTTATTTCACAATTCTAGAGTCAATCTGTGTTTTACTTGTGCCATTTCAAAAGGATACTCTAAGTGACCTGGATAACCATTAATCAATGACAGTAATACTTCCATAAATTAGCTGGTGTTAAATAGCATTATTAGCTTGTCCTGTAAGTATGTCTAAAAATACTAGTTTCCCAGTGTTCTTTAAGTCCTTAAAGCTACAATCTGGAATTATTGGATAATAATTAAGTTTTAGAGAGCCCAAGCATAAATAATTACTTTAGTATTAGAGCTTAGTGTTAGAGAAGTAGCCACTAAGCTGTTCTTTCCTCATTGTCTGGGGCCTCTTCTGGCGTTGGGGCCACTCAGGCCTGCTCAGCTCATTAGAGGCATCATGCCCTTATGTTTATCTCCATAGCAAGCAGACAACATCCTGGTAATGTAATAATTCTCATCATCCATGTAAAGTAGAGAAGAAAAAAAAGAAAGAAGTGAAAACACAGTTCTGTTTAGTAACACTTAGTTATTTTCTAATCTGCTGGATAATTCCTGCGAACTCAGTCTCTCTTAGAGGAAGCAAATGCAAGTTGGAGCTCAGTTACATTTGCTGGCCTCATTCACTTTAGTTCCTTGCTAGTTTTATTTTTATACAGTAGTTAATAAAGATTATACTTGATCTTGCATGGTCTCTTCCACAAAATGATCAACCAACTATACTTGTGTTCAACCAGTAAAAAGGCACTTTCACTCATGTGTAAGGTATGATTCTGAGAAACAAAATTTTTTTAAGAAAGGAAAAGTTATGAAATTTGGGCATATAAAGGAAAAACAGTTATGTCTTCCAATTTCTAAGACAAATAGCCATGGCTTATTGGGAAATGGAGTTGATGCTACTTGCAGTTCATGTTGATAGAATCACAGTCTCAAATCATCTATGGATGGGAGCCACCAGGCAGACCTAGCTTTAAACAGAAAAAAAAATTGCAGAAGGCTTTTGCATATGTGTTTATTTAGTTAAGCTTAGCAACAAAATGAGGCGGTCTTGTCAGAAGGTCTTAGGGTGAGGGAGTTGCTCTGGTGGAAAGCCAGGTGGAGAAGTGAACTTCTTAGATCAGTCAGGGTTACTGTTAATGTGAGTCTTACTGCCTGAGATGGCATGGGGGTGGGGAGAGAGCTGCTTTGTTGGAAGGAGCAGAATGGGATTCACAGTAATAGGGGGCATATAGCAGCAAAGCAGCAAGAAGAGAAGTCCTGTGATTCCTTCCATAGCAGCCATTTTCCTGTGTCAGAAATGGGCCACTGGAATGGCACACACAGTGTTTGAATCGTGTTTAATATTTTAGCAATGAGCTTTCAAAACCTAGGGCTAACCTCAGTTTCATCTTACAATTATGCTATGAAAGAGAGAGATCAAAGAACCGTTTTAAGATTAGGATTTTCAGGTTCCATCTTCAGGCCACAGCTGGTACTAAAGGTCTTTAATTTAGTCAGGGCCAGATTCTTCCATGTGTCCAGAGCTGTGCAAGGAACTGTAATTGCAAACATAGTCTCTACTGTGCCCTATGATGTTTGGTTTCTTTTCAGCTTGGTTTCTTTTCAGACTTCTCCCTCCTCTCTTACAATTACTGGTTTTCCCTTCTTCAGGCAGGGTGACTACTGCCCAGAATCACTCTAGGTAGTGATGCCTGATGATTACACAAGTAGTCACCTGGTAAGCTTGTAAACTATGAAGAACAGACTAGACTCCTTAGAGGAGAGGCTGCCTTCTGTTAGAATGGAGATAGCCATGCATCACTGAGGGACAGATTCATATGTCTTCTGCAACTTCATACTTCCACAGCAGCAAATACATTTTCATAACCCCAGTCATGCCACAAAGTGATAGTTTGTCCAGCCTAGATCATAAGTAAGACAGTGGCTGATAAAGTCATAATGAAGCTTAAAAAAAATCCCAGCCAGGTGCCAGTGGCTCACGCCTGTAACTAACCTTAGCTACTCAGGAGGCTGAGATCAGAGGATAGTGGTTTGAAGCCAGCCCAGAGAAGTACATGAATGAGATTCTTATCTCCAATAAACTACTCAGAAAAAGCCAGAATTGGCTCTGTGGCTCAAATGGTAGAGTGCTAGCCTTGAGTAAAAAGAAGCTCAATGATAGTAGCAAAAAAAAAAAAAAAATCCTACAGCCTACATTTCTTTTATACCCTTTCTTTGTATAAAAGTCATTGGACACATGTGCTCACAAGTCTTCTCTAGGCTTGGAGACTTGGAGGACTTATGAATATGAGAGAATGAGATCTCTGGTAGCAGATAAATAACTGATTCGATTTTCACTAAATCATCTAGACTTCCATCACAGAAATGAAAGATGCTGTGTGTTTAAGTCCTCCCTTCTCTTGGGAAATAGAAGAGGGCTTAATGCCCTTTGGGCAGATATCAGCCTGTGTCTGAAAGTCTGTTTCTATACAAAATAAAGACTTCCCTGCTTGTAAGCATCAGACATGGGATATACATGGGTGCGTGACCTGTGCAGTCACACAAAGCCTATTCTTGATTTAATGTTCTGTCATCACCAGCTCATAATTCTTAATAATTTTTTTATATTTTTAATTAAGGTTTTTATTGTGAAAATACTGTACAAAGGGGTTACAGTTACAAGGGCAAGGTAATGAGCACATTTCTTATCCACCATTGTTGCCTCCTCCTTTGTTTTTCCCCTACCATCCCTTCCCTCCCACCTCCTCACGTACACCCCACACCCACACCCACACCCCACACCCCTGCCTAAATTATAAAGTTTGTTTTTCGACATAGTGTCTTAACAAAGGCCCCTGCATTTTCATTTTGCACTGGTCCCTCAAATTATATAGTTGATCCTGTCAGATATGTGTTAGGACTGGTAAGAAAGGAAATTAGACTGTTCCACTAAGTGTGATATTTACAGATGGCAAATCCTGGTGCTTTTGGAAAGTAGGAGTTTTATGCACTTGTAAGAGCATTTGCCATGCCAAACATGGAGCACATTCATCCATGAAATAATCAATCTTGAAATGCTTTCTAATATAAATGCCATGCTGATGTCAGATGAAACATGAATATAAGAAGGCATCTTTCCATTCTGTGAGCCTGAGGATGTTCCCTCATCTAGTTTTTAACTGAAAGGTGGTTATGTTTTGAACCCTAAATCAAGAAGTCTCTGTAAGTAAGAGCAGGTTTATTGCAAAGCTTGGAATCCAGAATTCATCATTGCATTCTACTCTTCTGTGTTGGAATATTAACAGTCCTGGAGTCTCATAAATTATGTATTTGTTGCTGAATATTGCTTCCAGCTATAAGTGGCAAAGCCCTTCCTTCTGTAGCTTATTTTGGTTTTGCAAGATCATGGATGTGTCACAGAATGCTTTAACAAGGGATATATCATCTAGATCAGTTACCAGCCAGTTTTTCCCTTCTTGCCCTTGAATGTTAGAATGGTAGCACTCCACACTTAGGACTTTTAGCCAGGCACTAGTAGCTCATGCCTGTAATGCTGGCTACTTAGGGGGCTGAGATCTAAGGATTGCAGTTCAAAGCTGGTCCATGCAAGAAAGTGAGACTCTTATCTCTAATTAATAACCAAAAAGCCAGAAGTAGGAGCTGTGGTTGAAGTGGTTAGAGCACCAACCTTGAGCAAAAGAAAACAAAAGCCCTGAATTCAAGCTCCAGTACTGGCACACACACATGTGCACATGCACATGCATGTGCACACACACAGACACACACACACACACACATACGCATACGCATATACATATACAGACTTTTTAAATGTGGGCATGTCATAAACTTTATATTAGTTGTTAATTATTAAGAGAACCATACAACTAGTCCAAAGGAAAATCCAGTTTGATCATGTATGTATATATAAGCGTATGTATGTATGTTTCCATATATCTATTTAGATGTAACTTCTACATATGAGAGAAAATATATGCCCTTTATGTGCCTCTATTATATCACTCAACATAATTTTTTCCAGGTCTGTCCCTTTCTCTGCAAATGACAATATCATTCTTCCTGGTGGATGAATAAAATTCTATTATATATTATATATATATATGAATAAAATATATGAATAAAATTCCATTTATATACATACCTATGTTATATATGTACGCATGTATATATACATATATATGTATATGCCACTTTTCTTGATTCATTAGTCAGTTTGCCTATCATTTTTAAATGTTTTGATTTAGATTATAAAATAGAGCTCTCTAAATCATAGGTAAGAGAAAAGACATCATCATATATCTAGGAAATTGACTATTAAGACAACATCAATGTATTCTAGACAAATATCCACAGTAAACTTTCCTTCTTCACATCTGTCATTCTCATGAATGAACTGTAATTGGTTCTTGTTTTACTACATTTTGGTTTAATTGTCCATGTTCATGAAGCCATCTGCATCCAGACTAAAAAGTCCAGAGTCAAAAGAAATTCTGACTCAATCTATTGGCATAGCATAAAAGTTGTCTTAGCAATGTTAGCTCAGTACCCTCTGCCCAGAGTTTATTTGAAATATCAATATTTTCAAACATCTGGCATACTGGATCCTTTTCTATGAAATGCTAAGGCTATCTTTTACTAAAGTCACAAACTCAGACCTGCCCTTAATAGTAGAGCCATCAAACAGGATGTTTGTAGATTATAGAGACTTAGTGACTTCATTGTTAATAATAATTATTAATATTATATGTTATTGTATAATAATTAATATTGTGTTAATTCTATATTTACCATACATTTAGCTTAGATGTCTACACTTTATGTATAATACATAGTCTACACTTTATGTATAATACATATAATGCAAAGATATAATAAGATTTGGACATGGTGACCAATAATACCAGAATGAGGGAAAGTAAAATTCTCCTTTGAGATGGCCTTGTACAGCTATTTCCTAAGGGTTTGAAAAATATATAAAAACATCACAGACAATTAGAACATAGGCAAATCTCCAGGTTCTTCCCATAAAAAAATAAATCTCTGAGATATATTAGTAACATTTCACTACTACTGACTTTAAAATGACAACTCCATCTATACACCTCTTTTTTTTTTTTTTTGTATCATGAGTTATCCAACCCCAGGGCCTCACACATGCCAGGCAGATGCTCTAACCCATTCTCAACTCTTAAAATAGTAACACATCAAATGCAATTACATATAAAATCTCTTTTTTTATAAGACGGTGAAACAGATCTTTATGGTTTGCTAGGACCTCTCTGGGAAATATCAGAGTTTAGCTGTAAAGTGCATCCTAAATATTTTTTTCAAAAAGAAAGTCAGTCTGAAGAGGCACCCCTGAAAATGATGTCAAATGAGTCTTAGACACCTGGTTAAAACATGAGCACAGGTGCTCAAGGAACCATCAACACAGCAATAAAACATTTTTTTTTTTGCGGAGGGGGAGGGAGGGGATCCAGTCGTGGGGCCTGAACTCTTGGCCTGGGCGCTGTCCCTCAGCTCTTCAGCTCAAGGCTAGCACTCTACCACTTGAGCCACAGCGCCACTTCCGGCTTTTTTCTTTTTGCTTATGTGGTGCTGAGGAATCAAACCCAGGGCCTCATGCATGCAAGGCAAGTGCTCTACCACTGAGCCACCTTCCCAGCCTGCAATAAAACTTTTTGACAAAAAAAAAAAAAAAACATTAAAAAAAAATAGAGGTCCCCTATGACCCAGTAATCCTACTTCTGGGTATATACTCAAATGATCACAAACAAGACCATACTAAAACTGCCAGCACAACTATGTTTATCACAATATTAATCACCATAGCTAAGATATGGAACCAACCCAGGTGCCCCTCAGTAGATGAATTCTATGCTTCAATCAGAAAGAATGACACCACCCCATTTGTAAGGAAATGGAAAGACCTGGAAAAAAATCATATTAAGTGAAATAAGCCAGACCCAAAGAAATATAGGTCTCATATTTTCCCTTATTTGCAATAATTAGTATAAGTCTAGGAAATTTTTCTCAGATGAGCAGAATAGCTCAATAACTATGTACATATGACCATATAAGATGATGCTAAGCCAAATGAACTCCAAGACATGGACACAAGAGGTCTTTCTTTGTTGTTTTTGCTTTTGATATACTATGATTTTTGTTTCTTTTGCATGTTCTTTCCCCTGTGGTAAATCCCCTGTTGTCACTATATTTGATTTTGGTACCCTGGTATTGTATATACATTTATTTGAATTAGGGAAGTGAAGGGAAACAACATAATGGTGAGACAAAGGACAAGGGGGATCCAATGTAACAGCAATATACACAAAATAATATGTTGGAAATAATCTGTACAACTTGGGGTGGTGGTTGGAGGGAGAGAAAGTAGGTGAAAAATTTGGGAAGGAGTAACAAGTTCGACAAGAAATGTACTTATTACATTAATTATGTAACTTTAACCCTTCTGTACATCACCTTGACAATAAAAAAAAAAATAATTTTTTTTGGTCTATTGTGGGGCCTGAACTCTGGGCCTGGGCACTGTCCCTGAGCTCTTCAGCTCAAGGCTAGCACTCTATCTCTTGAACCACAGCTCTACTTCTGGCTCTTTCTGCTTATGTGGTGCTGATGAATAACGCCCAGGGCCTCATGCATGCAAGGCAAGCACTCTACCACTGAGCCACCTTCCCAGCCCCATAATAAATAATTTTTAAAGACAAAAAAATAGAACAGTTTTAAAGAATTGAACGCTTTTCACAAGGGTACTTTCTCTCCCTCCCCCACCCCTGTTTAAGTAATTGACACTAATCAAGCTAACCTAAGGACTGAAGACTGAAAATAATTGTGGTGGTGCGCAGAAGCTCTGCCTGGCAGATTCCACAAAAGGGAAAGAGCATGCTTTCACACTGTAGTCAAAGGCATCCATCAGTAAACCAGGGGAGCAGGTCATCACAAGTAATGGAACTTGGGCACAATCATAATCTTTTTATGGCTTTTTAAAGATTCAGAGATTATAAGCCAAAACAAGTGAAGTCACTGGCTATGCTGTGCCCTTTATTTCTGCCTTTCATATTCTGGGACAAATTGACACTTAGGATTATCTTTAGCAGCATCATTCCCTCACAAATGGACAGAAGAGCTGTACAGAAGCAATGAGGGTGAGTGATTTCATAGATGCAGAAAGGAGTACAGTACCCATGTCTACCCTTTTTTATTTTTTTGGGTGTCTGTCCTAGGGCTTGAACTCAGGGCCTCGGTGCTGTCCCTGAGCATTTTTGGCTCAAGGCCAATAGTGTTACCACATAAGCCTCACAGCTCCACTTCCAGCTTTTTTTACATAAGAGTCTCATGGACTTCCTTGCCTGTCTGGCTTTGAACCATGATCTTCAGATCTCAGCCTCCTGAGTAGCTAGAATTACAACCATGAACTACCAGTGCCCAGCTTCCTTTTTGCTTTTTGAGACAGGTCCTGGCTAGTGGCTCAGGCTGACCTTAATCTCACAATGTAGCATGAGCTAGCCTCATACAGTTTTCTTGCTTCAACTTCCTGAGAGCTGCGATTACAAATGTGCATCACCATACCTGGCATCTATTAAGCCAGACAGAAAGACTTGCATAAAAGTTAAACAGTGATTTTTTTCTCAGAAAAAAAATGTGTGTGGGTCAATACTAGGGCTTAAATTTAAGACCTGAGTGCTGTCATTTAGTTTTTTTGCTAAAAGCTACTGCTTTACCATTTCAAACCACAATCCTCAGTGTGAGTTACTAACTCTGGGCCTTGGCAAAATAATTTGTTTTAGAAAATATATTTCTAGTTGGACACTGGTGGTTCACACTTGTAATCCTACCTACTCAGGAGGTTGAGATCTGAAGATCACAGTTTAAAGACAGTCTGGGCAGCAAAGTCCATGAGATTCCAGTTAACCACTGAAAAGTCAGAAGTTGAGCTGTGGCTTAAGTGGTAGAGTGTTGGCCTTGAACAAAAAGACCTCAGGGCAGTGCCCAAGCCCTGAGTTCAAGCTCCAAGACCAGCACCAGAAAAAAAGAAAAGAAAAGAAAGGAAGGGTATTTCTTACAATGTATTTGTGATATTGAAATAGGTTTATTGTTGCAATTTTCAAGTGAATGAATATTCAGTTTCTTAGGTAATTTAAAATACTATACATATTTGTAGTTTTTATTCATTTAAACTAAATCACTTTGATGTTCTCAAATAAGCTTTAAGAATAGAAATGGATCCTGAGACAAAAAAGGTTGGGAACCCCTGACTTAAAACAGAATTACTTTTTCTTTCAAAAAAATTGCATGGACACTTGTGTTTCTTTTTCATTTTTTTCTTATCTACCATACTCTTAAACACTCATTTTAATTATAGTGATTACCAAGGTAACTAACATATTCCATAGATAAAACTGGAAGAAAGAATATGACATGGGGGCTGGGAAGGTGGCTTAGTGGTAGAGCACTTGCCTTGCATGCATGAGGCCCTGGGTTCAATTCCTCAGCACCACATGAGCAAAAAAGAAAAAAGCCGGAAGTGGCACTGTGGCTCAAATGGTAGAGCACTAGCCTTGAGCTGAAGAGCTGAGGGACAGTGCCCAGGCCCCAGAGTTCAGGCCCCACAAAAAAAAAAGAATATGACATGAAGAATTGTCTGTCACATGCAAGCATGTTATTAGCACACTATCAGAGGGTATAAACACACATGTTACTTATTTATCTAGATATCAAAGACCTCCTTCCCAGTAGGCATAAAACTTGATTTGAGCTCAAATTTTGAGCTTTTATGATATGAATAATCATATAAGCAAAAATGACCAAGAACCCAGATTCCTGTCTCTCTCACTCAAAAGGGAATATAAATAGATCTCAATAATCCACTGCTGCAATGACCAAATTACCAGAATATAAAACTGAATTCTCCATCATTTTTACCACCCAGGGGAAATAACTGGTCAGCTATTCATGAACAAGAAAGAAAAATAAAACACAATACTGGGAGAAAGGAAATAAAAGCTGGAGAACTAGAAAGTCAATGAAATTCAAGTTATTATTGCTCTTTTTCACTCTGAAATACCCAATAGCCTGCCTGGGCTCCAGCATCCCTGAGGCACACACTTAAGCAGCACAACCTCTGACTGCCAGTTAAATCCACGGGGCATTTCAATCCACTTTAGTTTAGGCAAATTCCACAGACAGTATAAAACATACCTACATATTGTACTCAGAGACATTAACCCTAATTTTAAAGGTAAAGTCATGGTACTAAATTTTTTTTTTAAATGGATGTGTATCACAGATCTTAATTAAGGAGGAAACTAATAGGATATAATAAGCAGTTTAACAATCTGGTTACATTTTGTTAGCTGATGAAGACTGTTTTCTCCTGTTGCCCGAGCAAGTCAGAGCAGCCTTGAGACTTTAAATCTATTATCATATTGAAGATTCCAGCAGATTTTAGGATCCATAGCAGGGGCTCCAATGTGAGTCTACACACTGGCCAGTTTTGCTGAAGTTTCTGACATTTTGCTGTACTCAACTGTCACCCACCCCTGGCTTTCTCTCACAGCGACAAAGTCCAGGCTCTCTCCTATGCGCAGCACACGCGACAGCTCATCTCCTGTGGCGGTGACGGTGGCATTGTTGTCTGGAACATGGATGTGGAAAGGCAAGAGGTGGGTGTCGCCCAAGGCTGGCCTGGGCCCTACAGTTCTGAATCCACCACCCCTCCTGCTTAAACCATAAAATGAGATGTATTGTGTTAGAAAATTTAAAAATCATAGTATAAGAGGACTTACTATTTTTTTCTACCCCTCATGAATTGGCATGTAACATTAATGTAATAGAAATTTCATGAGAATTTTAACTGAGACTAAGTTGTTTCTATTTTAAATCTGTTACACCATTTACAGCAAAGTACAGGTAAGAAAAAGGAACCACCTATTTTCTGGCAATTAATACTTTGGTATAAAAGACTCTGAAAACAGAAAATGCACATGCTTTATGTAATTTGGTATTAATAGAAAAATGAGAAATAATAATTCTTTTACGCTTTTCTGAGAGCCATGTTCTAGGCAGCTCTCCAGGGTATGTATATTGAGTCTTTATTGAGCATGTATTTAAATTTTACCACAATGTTTTCTTAAAAATGAGTTTTGTGTTTAATTTATAAGCATCTTAAGTACTAGGATGTTTACTGAATTTCTTCTTTCTAATGTCCTTATTTCCATAGCACTGGATAGACTGTCCTTTTGACAGTGCACTATATTTTTATTTATCTCTTTCATGTATAAGAGTTACATAGAAAAATAACACTTTTCAAGGACAAACATGGTTTCCACAATTCTTTTCTTGCCCTCACAGTCTCTTTTCAAGAGCATAGTTGCTCTTACCCACAATGTAATACCTTTCAAATGCCAGTAATTAAATGTTTAAGAAGATTAAAGCCTTATTTGCTCAAACTATAAATCCACAGGAGTTCTATTAGTAACTAATTAAAATTATCATTACTGTTAGGATGTGAGGAATTGTTGAATATTGCTTTTGAAAAGTATATTTGGCACCATCCATATACAGTCAGGGGATATTTCAATGAGGGCTGGTCATGGTAACCAGACTCCCATGTAAGCTGGAGATTGTGTCCTGGCTTGGGTTCTGCGGGTATGGTAGCCTGCTTTGGATGAGGGACAGCCACATCTGGTTTAGCTTTGTTTCTATGAAGTTTAGTTTGTTTGAGGTTGTTGTTGTTGTTTATAGAAGAAAGATCCAAAGGATCATAATTGATTTCCAGAAATGAAACCAGGTATTTGAGGAGGAATCCTATGCTTAAATTATGCGTCTTAACATGCAGATATAAGGGCACTTTCTATTTGTAGATGACTTAGAAATCTTAAGTCAAGACTCTAAATAAGCAGTGAAAATGGTTCCTTTCATCTTTTGCAAGCATCTTACTTTATTAACCTAAATATCCTGAAACCAATTTTGTAACTCATTACCTAATGAACTACTTCCCAGTTGTGCCAAGATCTGAAGGGTACTCACTTTGGCAGGCCTGAGACATAAAATGAATCTGTCCCTAACTAGAAGTGCTGACACTTTCTGGAAATTTCAGAATGCTATTCAATAGCATAAATGGTGTAATAGTACAATTGATGTGAAGTTGAAAATCAGTGCTGGTATTTTGAACAGGGTGTGGGCATAGTTGGCAAATGTTCTCTGAGTAGGGTTTGTGGAAGTATGTAGTGTTGAAAGGATAGTAGGGCCTGGCCATGCTCTGACTAGGAGCTTCATGAACTTTGCAGGACAAGAAATACCAAAAACAAGTGCAAAGTGAATTGGAGAGGTGACACCTATGTGTTAGTGCTCATTAGCTGTCTGACAGCAGTCACAGCCGAGAGGATGGCAGACAGAGGACAGTGAAGGCTGGGCAGTGGGAGATCCTGAGTGGCTGAATGCAGATTGAGTTGGTATCCCATTTATTAGTGTGTCTGTATAGTAATAAAATCCATTTTTTCAAATGTTTATCATTTTTCAACAATCATATTTATAATCTATGTTCTTTGATAGAAAAGTTATCAAAGGCTAACAAATAGTTCCAGTCACAATACCACACTTAACATTTTGGCAATCATCATTATGTTTTTCTCTATACATACACATTTTAAATTTTTTAACAAAAATGGAATCCTATTATACATGCCAATTTATTTTTTTCTCTCAATACCCTCTTTATAGGCATCCACTGTGATACAAATGTAGTATGTGTCTAACAGATAGAGTGTGTGTACATTAATATTGCATAAATGTTGTTATGCATACTACAAGTCTGCTTCTGCTTGAGCTCTTATATCTCATTGTATTTATCTTGGACTCCTTCTGCATTTGATCCCATAATGTATAGCAGTTATATCTTCCCTGTTCCCAAGCAAAGGGCACATTCATGACCACAAGCTGGTCAAACACAACACCTGGATGACCACTTGTCCATCTCCTCGTACAGACCTATGTGACATTGATCCAGATGTAATCTTGACTTTGCTAACTAGCAACCGAACAGTTATACTCCGTTATACTTTTATTGGAAGACAGGGAATTTCCTGTCCTGACACCTTATATGCTCACCAATACTTATTCTTAATCCCTTTCTGTTTTTGCCTATGGAGGCAAGGGTAAATATATCTTGCCTTTATTTACATTCTCAGGCTAACAGTAAAATTTCGCTTCTCTTCATGAAGTTTAGCAATTCGGGCTCCCCTGTTGTTGATTGGCATGTTCATATCTCTTGTATCTCTGTCAATTTTCATCTGTTAAACATTTTCCATGTTTAATGGTAACAATGTAATGTTTGAGAAATTGTTCCATAAGCACACATTGATACTGCTTTCTCAGTTGTCTAAATAGCACATTCAAATAAATGCCTTTTACTTATGATGTAAGATGCTTGTTCAGTGTTTTCAGGCCACTAGAAGTTCCTGATTAGTCTAGGCTAATTATGTTCTATTAGCATCACTTGATTTATTTGTGTAAGAAGTAACTTTTTATTTCTTTTTTTTAAAAATCTTCTTCTACATTTTATATTCTTAAAAAAAACAATATATTTAAATTTTTTAGAAGTAAAATAGTCTTTAGCTAACAGGTTTATAGCTGTATGATGTCTTTACACTGAATAAGAACTAAAAATTACAAAGTAAATCCAGGATTACTTTTCTTAATCTGAAAAATAGATGAAAAAGTTTAAAAGTTTCCTTTTCACTTGGTTTATGAGAAAATGTGTAGTGCTAGGTACATTTCTCCCTGAGGACAGAAGAGCCTGGATTATAAAGTCTTTTCTCTACAGCAGGTTTTCTTCAGGAAAAGTCCTGTCAGCGAAGGACAGAATCCAGAGCCTCTCTTGTGCTCCCGTCTACTGTGAATGTTGGGAGGGAGGTGATTTAGGACATTTCTCAAACTTGTTCCAAGTCATCTGCTCCCTGAAATTCACTTTTGAGAAACCCTAGGACTGGGAATTTTTGTTGCTTGAGTGAAGTGCTGTGTGGAAAGAGGTGACTTCCTTTGTCAAGTGATGAATTCCAGTACTGAATGTGAAACTCTGGAACCAAAGACAATCAATATTTACATCATTTATGAAGATCCACTGAAGAATAACTTTAAGCAGAACACACTTTGAAAACCTGACTGACATATTTAGTTTATTTCTGATGGGGTTGGGAAATCGTGAACAAAGCCAGAGTATTGAGTGACCCATGACCCAAGGAGCAGACCTCCCATGGGGCCCTGCCATGAACAGCACTGTAGTCAGGTTATATCACTCCAACTTGGGCAGCTGACTGTGTAATGTTCATTTAAAAAGCATTGTAGTACAGAAATAGAGGGACAAGGGGTATACAAATGTAGGCATGGTACTCACTAGTGTATGTTAAAATGAATTATATACAACTTGTGGATGGGACAGGAGGGAAAATTTAGGAGAGAGCTAAGGAAGGAGTGACATTGTCCAGAAAGAAATGATCTCTTTACCTGACTTACATAACTGTAACCCCTCCCTACATCACCTTTATAATAACTTTTTTAAAAAAGCACTGTACATAATCAGAGCAAAAGTTAATCACCTCCCATCAAAAAATATGAGATAATGTTCTGAGTTCGGGACCCTGTGAGGCTTGGCCCTGCCACCCTCCTCCAGATTTACTCCTGTGGTCTTTAGCTGCTCTTAGCTCCCTTTCCCAGCCTCCTTCCATACATTAGGGGTTCTGCTGACATACCATTTGCAGAGAACCCCAGCCTAAGTCTGAGCCCTGTTTTCCCTCTGCATTGTGTGCTACTTCTTGGGCTTCTTACTCTTGGACTTATCAAAGAATTGTTAATATTTTTATGATTTGACTGTAGAGAATTCTTTTTATTCACTACTACATCTTATCCCAGTGCCTAATACATATGAGATAATTCAGTAAGTACTTTTTGAATGGTTGACTGAGAAATAAGGCCCTCTGTTTCTTTTTTTTAATATTATTTTACTGTAAAGATGATGTTCGGAGGAGTTACAGTTACATGAGTAAGGCAATGAGTACATTACTTGTTGATCATAATTATTCCTTGTCGATCATTGTTACCTCTTCCCTTGTTGTTATCCCATTATCCCTTCCCACCCTCATCTCCCACACTCCTCCCCACCCCATCCCACCCAACCCCCCCCCAACCTGGGTTGTAAAGTTCATTTCCAATATACTGTCCTGTGGGTATCATTGTTGCAGTAGGTCATCCTGTGTCCTTGTTTCAGCATTTTGTTATTTCCCTTTTCCTCCCCAGATTAGACAAATGTATATACAAGTACAAGATGCAGATTACCAAAATCAAGTACAGTGACAACAGGGGATATGCCATAGGGGGAAGAACATACAAAAGAAACAAAAAAGAAATCACATAGTATATTTAAAACAATAACAATAAAGAGAGACCTTTTGTGTCCATATCTTGGGTTCATTTCACTTAGCATCATCTTATATATACATAGCTTTTGAGCTTTTTAGCTCTTCTGATAAGATTAACCTATATGTATACTAATTATTACAAACAAGGGAAACCATGAGGCCTAAATTTCTTTGGGACTGACTTACTTCATTTAATATGATTTTTTCCAAGTTTTTCCATTTCCTAACAAATGCGGCAGTGTCGTTCTTTCTGATGGAAGCATAGAATTCCATTGTGTGTGTGTGTGTGTGTGTGTGTGTGTGTGTACACACACACACAAATACCACATTTTCTTGATCTATTCAGCTACTGAGGGGCATCTGAGTTGGTTCCATATCTTAGCTCTGGTGAATAATGCTGCGATAAACATAGTTGTGCTGGTAGCTTTAGTACGGCCTTGTTTGTTTCCATTTGGGTAAATGCCCAAAAGTTGGGTTGCTGGATCATAGGGGAGCTCTAGGTGTAGTCTTTTGAGGATCCCACTTACTGCTTTCCAAAGTGGTTGAACAAGTTTACACTCTCGCCAACAATGCAGTAGGGTTCACTTTTGAAGGCCCTCTGTTTCTAACACATCCTGATTCCGAATGCTTCATCACTGTCAGACTTCTTTGTCTACACCACTCCTCACTGTGGCCTGTTGTGTGCTTTATTTGACCAGACTCCTGAGTGGTTGGACAGTGACTCCTGCCAGAAGTGTGATCAGCCTTTCTTCTGGAACTTCAAGCAAATGTGGGACAGTAAGAAAATTGGCTTACGGCAGGTAGGTGATGTGGGTGTTTCATCAAACTATAATTCTGAGGAAATAATGTAGCCTTATAACCTCAGGTAAAATAATGACCCCAGGTGAGAGTTGTGGTGGGGTAGCCTGTAGTAATTGCAAACAGCACCTCGATCTACCCCATCCCTAGTCTATTGCAGTTTTTGCCTACTAGATTCCATTTCTGTAGTGACTCTTTCCCATTAAGCTGTGGAAAGACATTGTTTCAGAATTTTTAATGGCATCTACTAAAATGCACTTTAAAATTAAAGGTGCTGGGGCTGGGAAGGTGGCTCAGTGGTAGAGCGCTTGCCTTGCATGCATGAGGCCCTGGGTTCAATTCCTCAGCACCACATAAGAAAAAAGAAAAAAGCCAGAAGTGGCACTGTGGCTCAAGTGGTAGAGCGCTAGCCTTGAGCTGAAGAGCTGAGGGACAGCACCCAGGCCCAGAGTTCAGGCCCCAGGACTGGACCCCCTCCCAAAAAAAATTAAAGGTCCCATGCTCACCTAGGTTCAAACCATGAAATTATAGAAGTAATATTTATTTTTCTTTCATTATGTGACTTCTAATTTTGTTTTAGTTATTGAGATCTGCTCATTGTACAGAATTTTTAATATCCTATGATTTGATTTGGTCTTCCCTAAAGAAATAAAATGTTAGGTCACTAGGTTGAACATGGCCACATTTAAGAGACAATGGGTTGAGTCAGCATTCATCTGTGTTCTCCTTCATCCAGAAGTGATAACTAAAGGTAACTAAAGGTCCTCAGTTCACTTAGGTTTAGGTTCATTTGATCCTAGGTACCTCCTCTGTAGCTCACAGGGGTGGTGACTGAAAAGGATGGAGGATGGACAGTGGGAGGGGGAAGCAGCATTATCAGATGTGTTTCCTTCAGTCTTCATTCTGAACTCAGCCCAGAAAGTGACACTTGGTTTTTTGCTCTATTAGGCTTCCAGGCACTCTTTGGTTTCATAAGATAGGGCCTCACTCTATATTCCAGGCTGGCTTCAAATTTTCTCTGTCTCCCTGCTTATACCCCCCAAGAGCAGAGATTATAGGCATGCACCATGCCTGGCTCCAGGGCTCTTGCCTGGCATCCCCACCCAAGTGTGCCAGAAGGGCGGTGTGAAATCATGATAATCTGTTTTCTCTCCTTCCTCAGCACCACTGTCGCAAATGTGGGAAGGCAGTCTGTGGCAAGTGCAGTTCCAAGCGCTCCTCCATCCCCCTGATGGGCTTCGAGTTTGAAGTGAGGGTCTGTGACAGCTGCCATGAGGCCATCACAGATGAAGAGTAAGTTCCAGAGATCTGCAGGCCCCTCCTGGTCAGAGGAATCCAGTCTGTGAGCTTCTTCACTTAGCACACAGCCATGGTTTTAGGGCTCTGGCCCCTGCTGCTGTAGAGCATAGAAGTGTGAAAAGCTCTTCTTTGCTCAGCAAATGCATGTGATCTTTTTTTTTCTTTTTCTTTTTTTTTTTTTTTTTTTTTTTTTTTGACGGTCGTGGGGCTTGGCACTGTCCCTCAGCTCTTCAGCTCAAGGCAAGCACTCTACCTCTTGAGCCACAGCACCACTTCCAGCATGTGATCTTAAGAGGCAAGGGGAGTGATCAAAGAACTCATCTATGAACTTCCTTTAGTTCATGAGTATGTGTGTATTTAAGGAAATGCTCTTCTTTCTGTCTCCTTATTTTCTGGGAATTATCCAGGATTGCAAGGGCTCAGAACTCACCTTGAAGGCCAAGCTGGTATCTGTTAATAGAGTTGAGTCAGCCCTCTGGTTCTGGGAACTTTCAGTTTCCAGGAAGAGCTAAGCCACTTTACCGAAGACCCAAATAGTCCCAGTGCCTTCTACGCAACTGACTTCTCATCAGTCCTTCCTCAGTATTCCAACACCCTAAGTGTGCTTTGAAAGGTGGCCAGAACTATGCTTTGTCTTCAGTGTTGACTGACAATTACCTGACAACAGCTCTGAAATGTTTCCCTGTTAGCAAGTTACTGGAGGATAACTCATCTTCGCAATCCTTCTGTGCTTTGTACTGTAGTCAATTTGTTCTAAATACTTCTGTTTATCCATATCAGATATACATTAAGATACTCTTGCATAAGTAGACATGTATATTCATTATTGTCCACTTCTCATACATGGTAGAGTTAGTAAGGGTTTTTACTGAGAGGAAACCTTAGAGATAGTCTAATTCATTTCTTCATTTATAACGATATAGATTAGAGTCTAAGGAACTTGCAAAAAGCCTAAACCTGTAATTCTGATTATTTTTAGTATACTGCAGACCTGCCCCTTGGATTTAGTTATAGAAAAAAGGAAGAAGCTGGGTGCCAATGGCTCACACCTGTAATCCTAGCTACTCAGGAGGCTGAGATTTGAGGATCGGGGTCCAAAGCAGGAAATTCCATGAAATTCTCATTTCCGATTAGTTATCAAAAAAGCCAAAAGTAGAGCTATAGCTCAAGTGGTAGAGCACTTGCCTGGAGCTGAAGAGCTCAGGAACAGTGCCCAGGCCCAGAGTTCAAGCCCCATGACTGACCAAAAAGAAAGAAAGACAGAGAGAGAGAGAGAGAGAGAGAGAGAGAGAGAGAGAGAGAGAGAGAGAGAGAGAGAGAGAGAGAGAGAGAGAGAGAGAGAGAGAGAAGGAAGGAAGGAAGGAAGGAAGGAAGGAAGGAAGGAAGGAAGGAAGGAAGGAAGAAAGAAAACCATGTTCTGAGAGCCCAGTGCAGAAAAGTGGCCCTTGAAACAGGAGAGTTGTCTGCTTGACTGCAATCCTGGCTCCCCTCCTCCTGTGACTTCCACCCTTCCTCGCTGGGAGCACCTAGGCAGCTGCCAAACCTTCTTACTAAAGCTTGTTACACCTTGAGAGAATGCGTCAGAGAAACCTAAGTCTGCAGTTAGACTGTGAGAAAAAGAAAAAAGAATGGATCGCCTTCAGTTACAATGACAGTCAGTAGTATCCTGGGCATTTTAATAGCACACTTTTAAAAAAAAAATTAAATAGGCCAAGGTAGACTATTTTACTAGCACTTATCCTTCTGAGCACAAACTTAGCAAAAGCAATGTGGTTTTCAAAAGACTTAAAAAAAACACAAATGGAGATTTTCAAAGACTCTTATCAGAGTAGCATATTCTCTTGAAGGACCTTTGGAGATACCTCTTTCCCACTTTGGCAACTATAAGAAAACATTCCTTTATTATCTTTTAAATCATATAATAGACGACCATGGAATAAACGCAGATCTGGGAGGTTCTAACAGTGAAACAGTTCTAGCCATTAAGCCAAATATTAGAATGTAACATCACACCCTAGATCTCCAGAATTCATAAGTCAACTACTTACTCTTGTTTTGTTCCCTTCAGACGTGCTCCCACAGCCACCTTCCATGACAGTAAGCATAACATTGTGCATGTGCATTTTGATGCAACCAGGGGGTGGTTACTGACTTCTGGAACTGACAAAGTTATTAAGGTAAGATACTATCTTATGAAGCTTTCCAGTTTGGGGCTTTATAAATAGAGCCTGTAGAGCTCTGTTCAGGTTATCCCTAGCTTGAGCATTTTTGAGAGCCTTTTACATGAATGGATCTACATGCAAAGAACAAAGCTCCTCTAGTAAGTCATGCATAGCAGTCAGAGGAGTAGCACAAACGAGAAGAATTTTAAGCATTCAGCAGAGGAAGATGGAGCTGCTGGGAAAGGTGTCATGAAGCTAATGGGGTTGACCTAGTCACTGAATGTAAGATAGGACTTGAATAAGACAACAGGTGGTAAACACCTTTCCCACTAAGATCAATTAACCTAAGAGCATTCACCAAGGGCCTATCTGAGGACTAGTGACCAATTGGATTTGGGGATATAGCAAAGGCCCTGAATAGAAGGGGCCACCTGTGTCATATCCCATCCCAACCTTGGAGTCAGTAGCAACATGTAGAGGTTAAATAAAATATTTAAACCAGAAGCCTTGGATCCCTTATTTTTGACATTTTATAGAATTTTTTGGAAGATTAAATGAGAGGATGTGGGAAGAACATGGTATGTGCGTAGTGTCCAGTATATATTAGTTCCCTTTGTCCTTAAATGTATCTGATCTGTCTTTATTCTTCATTAGCTAGAGAGAAATGTCAGGTTGCTCCTAAGTTTTTGATCTTTAAAGATCTAGAAATCGTGTAGTGAAGTATGTAGTTGCTTGCTAAAAGAAAAAAAAATCACTTAAGTTCAGTTCTAAGGATTGTTCATCCTTCATACAATTTGATTTATCTCATCCTTCATCTTCTTTTTCTCTTTACAGTTGTGGGATATGACCCCAGTAGTGTCATGATGGCTACCCCAGGAATAAAAAAAAAAATAGCATTTACTAAAGAAATGGGTGTTTTAATCTGAATCAGTACTGGAAAAGTAAAGCATACGTGTGAGCAGGAAGAGAAGCTAAAGACCCTGGGTGAATTTGCATCTTAACTATGCAGTCAGTGGCAAACTAGTGAAAGAACCTTTGCAGGGACTCTTCAACTTGTTCATACAATACAAAAGAAGATATTTTTTTATCAAATGGCTTATACAGTCTGACTGTGCTACAGTGTTTTGACTATACTGAAAAATCTGTGTGGGATGTTTGATTTTTCAGTCCTCCATTTTACTTGTTGCTTTGTGTATTGGAGAAATGAGGAAAGTATCTGTTTAGGGTATTTTGGTCATAAAGTAGTTTCCATGTGTTTTGCTTTATTTTTACCTCAACATGTATTGTGGGCATCTTTTTCTTGGTCTCCATGTGCCCATTCCTTCTTTGCAGCAGAGTGTATGTATGTATTTCAATGTTTGTTCCCAGTGTCTCTGCTTTCCTGTCTTCAGTGGAAAGAGTGCAGATCTACCAGCTGAGTTCTTGAATTGCCTGAAGATTGACTCAGCCCTATTGCCTGACTTGCTGATGTTCTTACTGAGTAGCAGTGACTTTGTATTTCTGCCTGTTGTCTCTGTCTTCCCACATTAGAAAAAAGCTGCTCCCAGCCATTGTCATCCTAGTAGATGATTGTAACTGAGAGCTTCAACCATCAGTGCCTGGATCTTTTAGAATTCAATTGAGGCTTCCTGAACCTTTCATGTTTTGTTTTGTTTTGTTTTTATCTTTTTTCTTTTTTGGACATAGCTGTCCCTTACTGATAACATCAGAACAAAACAAAAACCTATGTGCTTCCAAAACAAGTGTTTTATAATGTTTCTTTCCCTGTGTGACATCATCTCAGAACTTGAATTTCATTACTTTAAGATTATAAACCTTCTTTATTCTTTATCATCTATATTGTGTTCCACTTTAAAAAAAAAACATGTTTAAACATCTATATCTTAATATATTTCACCAGAACTATTTGTATACTTTCATACGAAGACTGTAGGTGATCTGATATAAAGGTACTGAAGCCTGCAGATCAAGCTCTTGTTAGGAACATAAAAGAAGACTTTAGAAAATGAACTTTAAAAATTTGTCTAAGGGAATCCAGTTAAGCTTGATAAAATGAACTAAGTGACTCACTTCAAGATATTGAACTCCTTATTAAAAAATCTTTTATTTTAAGTTGGGTGTTGGTGGCTCCTGCATGTAATCCTAGCTACTCGGGAGGCTGATATCTGAGGATTGCAATTTGAAGCCAGCACAGGCAGGAAAGCTCATGAGACTTTTATCTCCAGTTATAAAATAAAAGCCAGAAATAGAGCTGTGGCTTAAGTGGTAGAGTGCCAGCTTTGAGTGAAAAAGCTAAGGGACAATACACAGGCTCTGAATTCAAGCCCCAGTACTGGCACAGATATACAAAATAAATCTTTTCACCTATAAAAATAGAATTAAGATTAGTTACAAGCATGTACTAGATACCTATTCCACTCTAAGTACTTTGCATATCTAACACCTCAGTGGATCTCCTAGGTCAGGACTATTAGGGATCACCGAGTCTCTTGAGCATCACCAGGTTAAATAAATACCAGGTTAAATGCCGATTGCAGATAAACAGGCCAATTGTTTGCCCTTTCCTATCTATGTCCTACCTCCAAAGTATCTTATTCTCTTATTCTCTTTTTGGTGATGGTAGTAATTAAGCAAAATTGAAATCCTCTCTATTATTTTTCTTCCTTTCCTGTAAAATTGGTTTGTTTGTTTTTTCCTCATGACCATGTTACTTTTCTCAATGGAGTAAATACTACAAGCCGTACATGATAACACCCATAACACTGACCATGTATACTCCCTGAGGCATAGGGTTTCCTGGAGTTCATTCTAATGGCCGAGTATAGGCAAGCAGGACCTGTGTGTGTGTGTGTGTGTGTGTGTGCACGCACGTGCATGTACACGTGCGCGTGTCCCATGCAGTCATGACCCATGACAACCATCACTTGAAGCAAAAACCTTGAGGACACACACACACACACACACACACACACACACACACACACACACACACACGCAGAAGTCATCACCCCCTGTCACTTCTCTGCCTCTCCCAGAGTGCTCTTGCTTACTGCTTACACTCAGCCAGAGCCACTATAACTCCTTTTTTTGCATGATTGCTCTGTGAGTAAGCTTTTAAAAGCGAATTTGATTTACAATATTCACATATCTATTTTGTGGTTTATTATGAGATCTGCAGCCACCTACCAAGCTGCTTATGATAGAGTACTGTGAGTTGGAAATGAGTAATAGAAATTAATCACTGTGAATCTCCCTTTCTGACCTTCAGAGGTTGGCCTGTACACAGAGAGGGAAAGCCAGTATTAGGGAGACAGAAGGCTGAGCACTCAACAAGCCTTGTGTGGATTCTCAATTAGGCATAGATGAGTTCAGACTGTACTGGAAAGCTGATTGTCCCCATTGTTCATATGCACACTATATCTCTCTGTTCTGTGACTCTTGACTCTTCACTCTAACCACCTCCCTCCCATCATTGCTATATCCCAGCCCACAGAACATCTCAGAAGTTGAAACCACATGAAACCTCACTGATAATGAGAATCATGATTGAAAACCACAGACACACAAAGGCAGCCATTGCTCTGCCCTTCTCTTTCCCCTTATAGTGTGGCTGCTTACATTTGGTGAGAAAATCTTGGCAAACAGTGTGTTTTTGTACTACTGTGAATTCTAGAGTTTTTGCATTAAGTATGTCGACCATTTTGTGACTCATATTGAAATATAGGCTGGTGTGGGGTATCTTCCAAGCATTTTGTAGTAATCGCAGGCTTCCCTCATTAGTAAGAGCTGGCACCAGCCCTTGGTTTGTCTCCTGTCTAGGCAAAAAAAAAATCATAGTTCTTATTTTATCCTGTTGAGTTTGTGTTTTACTTTTATTTTTGCTTTATTAAACATACAGCAGTTTTGGCAAATAATGTCTAATATTACCTATGTTGACAGAACTACACATATCATACACAGAAAGTTTGGTGGAAGGAAAACAATCTTCTGTTCTTGATTCCTCCAAAGGAATGACATTTCCAGAGCTTTCAGTCGCCTGGGTGTGTCTCCCCCCACAGGCACAGAAGTGGTTTTAAAATAAGTGCTTGGAATCTTATGTCATTTTATATGAGGTCAATCTTGTCTGACTTATCTAAAGAATCCTAAAATCACAAAACTGGAAGGATCTTGAGATCTAGAATGTTCCAGGCCAACCTCTGTCTCTCTGTCTCTGTCCCTCTGTCTCTGTCTCTGTCTCTTTCTCTGTCTCTGTCTCTTTCTCTGTCTCTGTCATCTATCTTTCTCTCCTCTTTCTTCACTCTTCTCTCTCTCCTTTCTCTCTCTCTCTGTCTCTCTATATTTCTTCATACCAGACAGGCAGTTAGATATATCTGAGATGTAAATGAGAATGTGGAAGAATATTCAAGGAACAATTGGTTTTTGAACCTTACCTAGTAAGGACACAAGTGTTTGGAGCAGCTCCCTAGCTTTGGAACAGGGAGTGTCTGGAACCAGGCTAGCTTCCCATTAGGAGCATATTAGACACCACTTTTGGCCCAGCCCTGAATTATGAGTGGGTGCGTACTCTGTCAGGAGGCAGTTACTGCACTTCTTTGCTCACATAATATCTTTCCCTCACTCTTCCCCAACCACCCCAGTGGTAAAACTGAAGTAGAAATGCAGGAGCCCTGATGGCGCATGCTGCCCTATTTGCTGAACTCTGTAGCATTTGTCCTTGTGGGACATGTATGAGGCTATTTTTTAAAAGCATAATGTAATTTTGGTTAACATTAATCCTTGAAGCTTCAGTTTGGGCTTTAAGCAAAAGAAATATCTCTAAAACTATGTCATAGGTAGTGGACATAAATATTCATTAAATGAGACTTCTTTAGTTTTGCCTTTTCAGTATAGTTTAACGGCATGAAAGTAAGCTTGTTCACTAAGATTGATATTTTGAAGTAGAAGCAAAACATTTTGCCAAAATGTTCTTTTTTTCTCTTTTAAAAAATAATGTTAGGTTACATTTTTCCTGGTATGAAATTAGCAACTTGATTAGAAAACACAGAAATGTAGCACATTTTGAACATAAATTATCTAGGTGATTCTGCAGATTCTAGTCTGTAGATTCTTAGGGAGAAAAAAAAATCCCAAGAATTGGTATCTGAAAATGACCAGTGTTACTAATTTTGGAGTCTTTCTTAGGTACACTGCCTTTCTTCATAGGTTGTGAATAGACCCCAAAACCATGACACGCATGACACTTGACCTGGAAGAACTTACAGTTATTGTGTTGCTGTTATTATTTAACATAAGGTGTCACCGTATAGCCCAGGCTATTCTCAAATTTATGTTTCTCCTGCCTCTGCCTCCTGAGTGCTGGGATTTACAGGTGTGTGTCATCATTCTCAGCTTCCACTTCTGCTGAGAGCCCTCTCTACACAAGGTGTTAAAGTCAGTCCTGAGGTCATCATGTCTCTATGCACTCGTCCTACTGCTCAGAGGCCTTGCAGACAAGCAGACAAGCCATTGCAGCACTGTGAAAAATGTAACAGTGAAAATGTGCTTGGATGCCCCCAGCCTGGCAGAGAGGCAAGAGGGATTTAGAAGAGGAAAGGACTTCTAAGCTGAAGAGAAAGGGTCAGAAGGGATGAGTTGAGTAAGGGAAGGAGAAATTTAGTGAGACGGTGTTAACAAGCCTGTGGTCTAAAATTTGTCTGAGGCACCCAGGGGTTGTGCAGCTCAGCTGCAGGCCTAGAGCCCGAGCCCTTGCAGCTATTAGATGTTTCCTTCAGGGAAGATATACCCGCAGCTTTCTGAACATCTGAACAACAGGGTTGTTCATATACTCACCCTATAATCAGTGCTAGTGTCTATTTCTTGTTTTTGTAGGTGGGGAAAATCACAAGAAGTGGTATCTGTTACTAATTTCAGAGTCTTTCTAGCTATATTACCTTTCCCTGGAGATTGTGAGTAGAGCTCAAAATCATGACTCTTGACCTGGAAGGATTTACAAGCTAATCCGTAGAGAGACTGTGATCAATTGCTCTGTTTTGAAACAGGAAAGACTTTGACCCACTAGGGCAGGTAGTTGTTCTGCTCAAGGATAGCATTGCACTTACAGATGATGCTGTTACAGGGCACAGATGGACTGGTCCTTCCTATCCTCAACCTTAGATTGCTCTGGAATATGACAGATCATTCCAGTACAGTGTGGTAGGCACAATAAATCCTCATCCAGTGGAAGGGAAAGGTTTTCTCACAGAAGTTAAGGTTAAGAAGGGTTTGGGCATCCACTCTCTAAAAAACGTGGCTCAGCCAAGGTAGGAGCATCCCATGGAGTGCTTGGCAGCACCCTTTTTTTTTTTTTTGTCAGTCGTGGGGCTTGAACTCTGGGCCTGGGCGCTGTCCCTCAGCTCTTCAGCTCAAGGCTAGCGCACTACCACTTGAACCACAGCGCCACTTCTAGTTTTTTGATGGTTAATTGGAGATGAGTCTCACGGACTTTCCTTCCTGGGCTGGCTTTGGACTGGATCTCAGATCTCAGCCTCCTGAGTAGCTAGGATTACAGGTGTGAGCCCTTGGAGCCCAGTGGCAACACCTGTTTCTTACTGTTACATTGTTTGCCCTTTTTTTTTCAGGCCTAAGTCCTGACTTCTGGAACATCTGCATTTGCATTTAAACTTTAGCTCACAGAGGAGCTGTAGTTCAAGTGGTACAGTGCCAGCCTTGAAAGAAAAAGGCAAGTGAGAACACAAGGTCCTGGAGTTCAAGCCCCAATACCTTCTAAATACACACATACATAGAAACGTACATACATACATAAATACATACATGTAGAACAAGCTTTAGTTCAGCTGTACAACCAAGAACCATGTCATATAGCAAGCTCTGGGGATTTTACTTTGCATTTTTGCCTTTTAACATTAACCTTCCCGTCAAGAAGCTGCTTCAGGTCTAACTTATATCATTGTCTAAAATAAGATCTGTCCTAAATTAGAATAGAGTCCTTACATTTCTCATGTCAAGGAAGTTTTTAACAGACAGTATATAGGCCCTTGTCACAGATGTTGAGTGTGAGGGTGAATTTGATAGTCCTTTCAAGGTCCCTTCTGGTCTTGTAATTCTCCAGTTCTGTGAATGTTGTTTATTATAGGCCTAACAAACCATTACCAGTCACATGGCTGACTTCTCATGGACAAATGAGACCACATTGTCTTGCCATTTTTGGTTCCTACCATACCAACTGATTTTTTTCCCCCTAGATTTTTGCCATGTAGAGCCTAGTAGATTTGGTTTTAGAGAAATGGGGTAAAAATGGAAATTAGTATGGTACATCTCATTAAAAATAGATACTTTAACATGTTTACCTTTATGCGTTAGGAATATGACTTTCTTGAGAGGGAGAGAAATATTTGGGTATTGCAGGTTGTTTCAAAGGTTAAACTTTGAATCTGACCTTAGTGTATATGATTCCTTTCTCTTTTTTTTTTTCTTGCTTCTCTAGAGTACATGAGAGAGTGAGCTATAACATAAAAAGGAGGGGGGAATAAAATGGTTTGAGAAAAAGTATTTCACATATATACATTTTATCATTTAAAAGGATGGCAATATAAAGTATGGACCAAAACAGTTGTGTCACTAACCATTGTTACTTATGTATTTGTGTCTTAGACCATTTGCCTTGCTTTTTAAAGGTCTTTGTTTCTCAAGTGCTGTCATTTTGCAAAAGAAAATCTTTATATGAAAAGTACAAAAACTGTTACTAACTGGACAACAGGGAAGGTGCTAGCCCCACATCCAGGCCTGCCCACCATGTATTCATAACCAGGGACCTGGTCTCTTCCGTTCTGCACAGTTTACTTTATGGAATGAAGAAATTCTCCAAAGGGTCAGCCTAAGAATGCATTAAGCCTGAAGCTGGAACAGACCCCTCCAGGGTGGTCTAGCTAGACCCCTTCTGGTATTTGCCACACTCTGCAACACTGTGTTCCACCAACCAAACCAACTAGTCTTGACATTGAGCTCCTGAATGTGCTGAGATGGTACCGAACATCCTGTGAGGTTGCGATGTTCTGTATTCAAATGCTGCTGAACATTGTGGGTGTGTCCACTCTGCTTGTTTTCCTACTGTGCTGCCTCTAATTTCTAATGTACATGTAGCCATTACCAATGTATGGCTCAGTGCTGAGAGCCTCCACGGTTCCAAATAAATGTCTGTGAACATCTACCTGCAGTCATGAGCCCATCATTGTTTATGTATCCACATGTACCTAACATCCCTGTTTGGTGCCGTGCTTCTGGGGTCTGACTTGTTGAGGTAGGTAGAATGGTGAAGTTCCCAAAAGTTTCCAGCTGCCTAGACCTCAAGGAGAACTTCTGCCTAGAGACACAGGTGAGCCACTTGTCAGCAGACAGCAAAGCATGCAGACTCTGCCTGTGTCATTTTTGTCTTTAGTGTAAAACTGCTTTTGCCACATTTAGTAAAATTTCCAAGTGAGGAGAAAGGATCCAGGACAAATAGAGTCAGGGAAATGCCTTTTCAGAAAAGGCCATTTTATAGAGAAGAAAATACAAAGAGGACTGTGCCCAAGGATAGGACTCAAAAGTGCCTGCCTAGCAAAGTCACAAGGCCCTGAGCTCAAACCCTAGGGCTGCCCTTCCCCCTAAAAAGTAGAAAGCTATCAAATGACCACCCCTCCCACGTGAAATAGCCAGGGGCAGCTGGTTGCCTGGCTCTAAAACCCCTGTGCTCGGTCCTGCAGTTGTCCTGCAGAAGAGGATGGAGGAAGTCAGATGGAGCCAGAGCTTGGACATTCCCACCTCCTGTCAGGTGGACCTGGCCCTTCCAGGCAGGTGCACACAGAAAAATGTCTGCCTCTGGATCCTTGGCTAGTCTTCACTGGATCTGAATGTCTAGAAATGCCATGGAATTGCCACACCCATCTGAGTTTTCCTCTGCCTTAGAGATGAATCATGTTTCTTTTGCCTTGAACACCCACCCAGAACTTGAATCCAAGTAGATGGAGTCACCTTGAATCCAAGTGAATGAAATCTAAGTCTCTTGAGTGGCTTTGCTACAACAATTGCTGAAGTCACTGGAAAGTAAATCAGTCAAGATGGAGATTTGATCAAAATGTAGCACCAGGATGCTTAGGTACATTGAAACCACTCCTAATCGTAAGCACAGGTAAACCAGGCTCCCTTTAAACAGTTTATGAATGCACTGTCACATCAGTATTGCTGTGCTGTGCCCCTGAGGACACTCATGACCAAAGCAGCATTCAACCTCCCAGGGCACAGAAGCTCTGCGGTAGTCATAACACCAGTGGGTACAAGAAGGAAGGACAGAGACCACAGGAAATGTCATTTCTAGTCCCATCCCTGTACCCGTCAAATTGACAATGTTGATGGTGTGTGGTTGACTACTTTTCCATTCCAGAAAAACAAAAAGTTATAAAATGCTCTCTACTTCAAAATAGCATTTATTCAATCTGTCTAGAACTTATTTCAAAGAACTTTATTTTGAAGCCACTACAGTATTTTCCAGTAGAAAATGGAGCTCACTGGAACTTGTGTTGGATCCTGGTGTCCTCGAATTCCGGGCACCTGTACCTGGATTAGTCCATATCTGAGTGAAAGCTTTCCTTATTTCTCCCTAAGAAATGAGATTGTAATGAGAGCTCAAGTCAGAGGCCCCTGGTGTTAACATAAATCTCTAATGAGTCTACCTTTCTGAAAGACTGACTGGTGCTTTCTTGCTTGGATCGTTTCCATATGTTCTTTTGAAGGAAACTTACAGTTTTTGTTTTTTGTTTTTTTTTAAAGGCAAAGAATTTGTTCCTCTCCTCTATCACACGTCTCTTCCTCTACACACCTGTGTCCCAGGGCTTCTTAGAGGTGCCCTACACCTGGCATCGCCTCCCCTGCCTGTCTATGAGCCACAGGGCTCTGGGTTGTCTTCTCCCACTCTTAAATCCATAGCAAACTAACTCAGCCACCCTCAGACTGCAGGCCATGCCCTGTTTCCCCTCAGTCTTCAGGGAACATGGTGTCTCCAACAGGAACACTTTGAGAAACAAAGTAACTCTTGGAAGCCAAGGACAGAAAAGAAATCAGGGAAAACAAACATTGAGGACCTGATTGAGATCAGAGTTTTAAAGAGACCAGGGACTCATCTGATCTACCAGCCCTCATTTTATAAATGAAAAACAAATTCTTTTATAGAAAAGAGAAAAAATTACTTGTTCACTGTGGAAGAATTAGGATGTATTAGTTGAGTAAAAAGGAAGAATTTGAAACCTTCTGCAGTACCTATCAAAGATGACACATGTCCGTATGCTAGGGCCCCTGCCCAGCCCTCTGCCCCACCATTATTTGACAACCTTGTTAGATCTCAGCCACTGTGAGCATGCTAAACAGATTTTGTAAACATAAGAATTGATGTTGGAATTGGCAAGGTGGAGATCTTGGAAGTATAAAAGCTGGACAGGAGGACATAATGTGTTTTCTGTTAAGATGTGAGAAGACTAGAGAGTCAATCCTCTCAGACTCCTCCAGCCTCAGTCTTCCCCACTGCTAACATCTATTGTGTACACACGTCAGGAGACTTCAAACTTCTTAGTTCTGTGTAGCAGGGGACTGGTGTCTACCAAGTCCCCAAGCCAAGGTCTCTCCCCAAGCCATTCCCAGTTCCAGCATATACCAATCTAGGGGTATGATTGGAAGGAAAAGAAAACCCTAAGTTCTAAGTTAGCACCTGACATCTTGAATCACTCAGAACACACGTTTTCCTTTTTCTCTTGACATTCACCAACTGCAGAGTTTTCAGACAGTTTCTTTTATACAAGTGCTCCATAATTTAATAAATTCATCTCTTGTCTTTGTGCCTTGGTAAGCAACTTTGTTTTTTCCCTAGTTGTTTCTCAGGATGAATTCTGAGTCTTCTGTCCGGGTGTGAAGGTTGCTAACACATTGTTGCTGTCAGACAGTTCATGCCAGCGGCAGCATGAGAGCCCATTTCCTAGAACCTGCATTCTCCCATGGGTCCCTCAGTGGTCAGTGGTGTGACAGCAGATAAGTCCCCCACCCCTCCCCACTGCAGCTTGGAGGGTACCTGAGTGACACACAGCACTGACCAGCCTTGGATGTTCACTGATAGTTTTCAATCCCTTTAGAGAAAAGCGAATAGCTGCAGGATGCCCAGGTGAGCAGAGATCTTGGTCATGGCTGGTGAGGGCAGATCCAGAAAGCAGCCATGTTGTCTTTCGCTGCTGCTTGAGCACGGTTCCAGATCATTCTCTCTGTCTTGTCTACCTTTAGACTCTCATTATTTGCAAAGACCTGGGGAGTGGCCAGGAGGCCTGGGCTTTTCTCCTCCCATTGACTCCCCTCATTCCATCTAACTCAGGAGTGACCATGTCTGCCGGGTCCCTCTCTCTTCTCAGGACATTACTCTGCATGCTTCCCCACACACCAGGCTTTACAAAGAGCAAGCTGGGAACAGATGTCTGCCCCTGTGCACAAAGTTCTCCCTCCCTTGTTCCACTGAGCCCTCCTCAAGTGAGGGAGAAGCTGCATCTAGGCCCACATTAGCCTGGTTTTAGGTCATTCCTAGGGAGAGGCAATCCTGCAACTGCTCAGATATTTTTAGATGAGACCTAAGCGGCTCAGCAATTAAAGGCTGAGACACACCTGGAGCATCCACCAGGCCAGGAGGCACGAAGAAAAAATGGCTGAGTGCACTTGGACCCATTGATCAGCTATGAAGAGGGAAGAGGGAGGGTCATCAGACACAAGCCCCTGCCCAGCCAGACACACCACCCCCTGAATTGACCTTCCTGCAACAGTCTTCACTTGACACGGCTAGACTCGAGCCCAGTGCAAGGTCCTGTCCTCTATGTAGCTGGCAAGAATACTCACCAAACAGAACCAGTGAGAAGAGAAAGCCATGGTTGTACACTGGAGTCCTCCCCAGCCCTGCTTTCTCCCAAAGAAACTCAGTCCCCCTCAGTACCTAGCTCTCCCTCTTCACAAGTCTCTTGTGCAACCCTATTTTTTGCTGCTCAAAAAGGGCAAAGGCGGCATCTGCCCCATTCACTGTAGCCTAGATGGGCATGCAGCAGATGTCCAATTAATACAGGAATTAGCTCCTGCCCTAGAGTAGCAAACAGACTGGAGACACTTGAAGAAAGCATTGACTCAAACAATAGAAATCACTAAATCCTCCCCACCCTTACTCAATATTTTATTTATTTTGTTATTATTTAGTTAGTTACGGGGCTTGAACTCAGGGCCTAGGTGCTGCCCCTGAGCTGTTTTGCTCTACCACTTTGAGCCATAGCTCCACTTCCAGTTTTCTGGTGGTTAATTGGAGATAAAGTCTCACAGACTTTCCTGCCCGGACTGGCTTTGAACTATGATCCTCAGATGGCAACCTCCAGTAGCTAGGATTCCAGGTGCGAGCCACCAGGGTTCAGCTTTAATCTTCAGCTATATTCAGGTCCTATCTCAGGACAGAGTGACTTTACAAAGAAGACCACTCTGGGCCTCGGTTCTGATGAGTGATTGGGTTATTCTTGTATTTTCTGGGAAAACTACCTTCCAGATGGCAAGATTTAGAGCCAGGAGAAGTAATGTGCCTGGTGGCAGCAATGGGTAAGGAAGAGGAGCAAAAGCAGAGCACACAAAGGGCAGACAGGTGAAGAGGTTGAGATGGAGAATGCACCTGTCAGGATTTTCTATGCAAGGCACATAGCACCAAGGAAACAATGTGAGTGCCCATCCAGGTGCGTTCAAGGGCAAGAACTGTAATGTGGAAGCTAGCTATACACTAGCTCCAGACTCATATCTTCAGATTTGTTTTCTGTTTTTGGTTACCTGTGATCAGCTACAGAATAAAAAAATGGAAAATTCCAGAAATAATGCATGTTTTAAATGGTACACTGTGGTGCGTAGCATGCTGAAACCTCATACTATGTGGGATAGTATGCCACCTTAATTGGGACATGAATGGTCCTTTTAGCTAGCTTATAGACTGTATATGCTTCCCTCCCATTAGCCACTTAGCAGCAACCATATTTTATTTAATAATGACTTTGAAGCCCATGGATAATATTGTAAAGGAGACACCACAGCATAAAACATAGATTCACTTTGGTAGTATATAGCAACACTTCAGTGCAGATTGGAAACAGCAGAGTTTATACAGAGGTTGGTACTAGACCAACAGTTTTGGGGGTACCACTGTGGGAGTGTTAGAATGCATAGAGCCTGTGGGTAGTGAGGGGATGACTGTACATAGCGGAGATATAGTAGTATAACTACTTACCATCAACAGATGTGGCATTTAGACCTTCTATTTCTTCAAATTGGGTGCCTGTCCCTCACTGTGAGCCCCAGAATCTACTGTGGTTCTCAAAGCTGCTGTTCACCCTTGGAGCCTCTGGTTGTCCAGAGCACAGAAGAGTGAGAACCTTCCAAGCAATGGTTTCTCCCATAAGGCTGCCATTTTGGTGGTCACTAACTAATCACATTTCCTGTGTAGATCTGAGGAGCATCAAGGAGACAGGCAGTAGCTTACATGGCTATTCCAGGATGGTCAGTGTTGAAGGCTCTTTGGGATCTGAATATAGCTATTTCCCAGCTCCTGGTGGAGAAGAAGACTTCCCTTGTAGGGACATGTTCAAGTACTACTGAGAACTACCAAGGTCTAAATTGGCCTGTATCATAGAGTCTACTTCCTGTGAGCCACAGCCCATGAGCACATTAACAAAATGCATTGGGAAAACTGGTTCTCTGGCTTTATTTTGAGCATAGGCACAGTTCCATTAATGCTGTCCCTCCTGATGGACATCACGGGTTCAATATCTAAACCAACCTGTTTCAACATGAAACAGTTATCTATGGTAAACAGAATGGGGATTTACCAAAGTTAATGGATCCCCCGCATTCTCCCCTACCCATGGATTCATGTGTGTTCACTTCCTTGGTGTTGGGGACAAATACACACAAACGTAAAACAACACAGATATAGTCTCTGAGGTCAGTGAAGCTGCTCAACGGCTAGCTCTGGAGAATCAGTTCCTTGCATTTCCAGAGGCTGCCAATGTTCCTTGGCTTGTGGCCACATCACTCTAGTCTCTCCTTTCATCATCACATCATCCTTGGCTCTGACCTCTCTTGCCCTTGTGATTATATCTTGCTATCTGGACTACTCAGATAATCCAGGAATTCTTCCCATAGTCTTTAAATCAAATCTATTCAGACCCTTTTGCTTTGTTAAAGTGACATAGTTACAAGTTCCAGAGCTTGGGATGTGGATATTTGAGTGGGGATTCTGATTTTAATACCATAGCAAGGAGAAGGAAATCTATTTATACCACTCACAGGGATGGAGAAGGCTGGGCCAGCCATTGGACTTTTAAAGGTCTTCAGACATCAAGGAGTGTGCCAGTTGTTCACACTTGTAATCCTCGCTTCTCAGAGGCTGATATCTGAGGATCATAGTTTGAAGCCAGCCCAAACAGGAAAGTCTGTGAAACTCTTATCTCTAACTACCAAAAAGAAAGCCAGAAGTAGAGCTGTGGCTCAAGTGGTAGAGAGTAAAGCCCTGAATACAAAAGCTCAGGGACAGTGCCCAGGCCCTGAGTTCAAGCCCCAGAACAGGCACCAAAAAAAAAAAAAAAAAAAAAAAAAATCTTCAACAAAGCATTTGGTAATGATGGGATAAACATGAATGCTTCTGCTTCTTGGCTGCTGCCAGCAGCCATCTACCTGTATTGATAATTTTAATAGAGCCCCAGAATGTCATTATTACATCCAAATTGCTATTGACAGAAAAAATGTCACCCACCCCAATGACACTGGAGCGAACAGACTCCCTGGGCCCACTCTCCTATCTAGGCAGGAGGGCCCTAAAGGTATCCTCCATTCCTAATGCCTAAATACCACCTCAGCAGCCCTCTGAGCCTCCTCTGCTGCTCTGTGAAGGCTTGCAGGGTGGCAGGGATGCATCCCAGAAGACTGGGGTCTGTAGTAACAGCAGTTGTGCTTTGATTCAGCTCCCTTTGTCCCCTGGACAGTACTGGCTTTTCCCTGTGGATGTGTCCTCAACGGCCCTATTAGGACAAGTAGGCAGTAAATCTAGGCCTACTAACTTTCTACTAAAAGCAAAATCTAGGCAGGAGCTGGTGGCTTGTGCCTACAATCCTAACTGCTCAGGAGGCTGAGATCTGAAGATCATGGTTCAAAGCCAGCCTGGCTAGAAAAGTCCATGAGATCCATATCTCCAATTAACACCAACAAGTGGGAAGTGGAACTGTTACTCGAGAGGCAGAGCACTAGCCTCAACCATGAAAACTTAGGAACAGTGCCCAGGCTCTGGAATGAAACCTCAGGACTGGCACAAAAGAAGAAAGAGGAAGAGAAGGAAGAGGAGGAGGGGAAAGAGGAGGAGGAGGAAGAGGAGGAGAAGGAAGAAGAATTCAATACTTTCAAAACTTAGCAAAAGGAGCTGGGTGTGGCAGTTTATGCCTGTAATCCATTTTCTGGGATGGCAGATACAGAAGGATCAAGGTTTAGCCTGGGTTAAAAGTTATTCAGTCCCTGTTTAAAAAATGTATTTTTAGGGCTGGGAAGGTGGCTCAGTGGTAGAGCGCTTGCCTTGCATGCATGAGGCCCTGGGTTTGATTCCTCAGCACCACATAAGCAAAAAGAAAAAAAGCCGGAAGTGGTGCTGTGGCTCAAGAGGTAGAGCGCTAGCCTTGAGCTGAAGAGCTGAGGGACAGGCCCAGAGTTCAGGCCCCACGACTGGACCAAAAAAAAAAAAATGTTTAAAAAATGTATTTTTAATCACAAAAGGTCAGCTCACCACTCTGGAGTCATGTTATTTTCCAGCACTAAAGGTAAGGGTCATTGTGAGAAGATATGCTTTTGAGGAGGCAGAAAACACCCCTACTGGAACCACCTCTCAGAAACCCTGAGAGATGGGCAGTCCATCTGCATCTGCCCTTGGCACAGGGCAAATAGCCTTTCTCCATTCCAGGGCTCTTGATCTAGCATTGAAACACACTAGGTATACTGTGACTGGCATTTGTTTGCTTGTCATGAGGCTGTTTGCTTATTGTTTTGTTTTGTTGTGCTGGGACTAGAACCCATGGCTTTATGCATGCAAACACTCTGCCAATGAGCCACATCCCCAGACCTGTGGTTTGCATTTTGGTTCCTCTCCAGTTGCATTGTTTCATTCCCCCAGTGCTAGATGCCTGCAGTCTACATCCACAGAAACGAAGTAGTGCTCACCCCACAGGAATATAGGGAATGAGGAAGCAAATCAAACCCATCCTGCAGAAGGGAGAAAATATGCATATCTTGCAAAGCATTGGAAAATAGGAGTTCACACTCCTATTTAGCCATATTGCTTAGGTCTCAAAGGTGGGGTTAAATAAAACTTTTACTACCTTTTCTATGCATTTCTGTGTTACTTTGAATACTTTTACAATACACATTTCATTTTATAGTGACTTCAGCAATCAAAAAATAAACTTATTAACTTGGTGCCAGTGGCTCATGTCTCTAATCTTAGCTTCTTGATCCTTCTGAGGATCAAGATTCAAAGCCAGAGCAGGCAAGGAAACTTATGAGACTCTTATCTCCAATAACTATCAAAAATCCAAAAGTAGAGGTATGTCTCAAATGGTAGAGCACCAGTCTGAGGTGGAAAAGCTAAGGGTGAGATCCTAGGTCTGAAGTTCAAGCCCCAGTAAAGGAAAATAAAAGAAATTAATAGACATACAATATCTTTAATGGAATAAGAAAATGCTGAAATAGATTTGAAATTTAAATATTGCTATTTACAATATGTATGAAATGATAAAGTTTAAAAACATTAGCAACAACCTCGTTTCATTTTTGGTGAGGAATGATGTGTCAAAATGAAGAGAAGCATCTGCAAGAACAATGTAGGCACTACAATGCTAACTCTGGTGGAATTATTTCTGTTTTCTTCTGTCTATCTTCCTATGAAAGGTATATGAGTTTAAAAGGGAATGTGAAAGCCCTTTACTCAAGGTGAGATGGAAATCAATTGAGAGGTTTAGGGGCAGGATTGGACTGTGTGTTTTGTTGTATTTTTATTTTGTTTGAGACAAGGCTTTTGTTTGAGACAAGATTTTCCTTTGCAGCCAAGGCTAGTCTGGAATTCTGTCTTCCGGCTCCAGACTTCCCAATTGTTAGGGTTATAGATGTGTGCCACCATGCCCAGCTTAGGGCTGGGTTCTTTCCTGGAATGTGCCTTAGAGTTCCCCACGGCCAGCTCATCCCATGGTCTACCCACTACTGGCTCTGCACACAGCTTAGCACTGGACCAGCAAACATAACTGGGGTGTGTGTGTGTGTGTGTGTGTGTGTGTGTGTGTGTGTGTGTGTGTGTGTGTGTGTGTGTGTGTGTGTGTGTGTGTGTGTGTGTGTGTGTGTGTGTGTGTGTGTGTGTGTGTGTGTAGCAAACATAACTGGGGTGTGTGTGTGTGTGTGTGTGTGTGTGTGTGTGTGTGTACCCCCATGCGCGCGCGCACACACCTCTACTGAAGCCCAGGATAATGTACTACTACATCCACAATCCCTTTGGTCCTGGCTCTTTACTTATGGAAGGGAACACATGGCCAGCCAGCACACCTCAGAGGACCAGAAGGATGGGTCTGTGGTGAAATTAAAACTTGTGTCCTAAGGGGACTGGAAAGTTCTCTGGGCACATCCATTGTCATTGAATTGCTCTCATTCTCCTTGCATCTGTAGTTCTGAGCTGAGACTTTCACCCTAGATGGCTTTCTTGAATGCCTAGGCCCAATTTATTTTTATAGGGGTCTGCTTTGTTCATATTTGGGCGATTAGTGAATTTTAAATGTCTTTACAACCTAGTGTCTCAGGGCTATTAACTTTCATTTAGTGGTCTCTCTGTCTCTGTCTCTGTCTCTGTTTCTGTTTCTCTCTCTCTCTCTTTTTCTGCGGTAATATCAGGGTTTTAACTTAGGGCTTGCACTTACTTGACCTCCTCAATTGGCTATCTGTACCTTGAAACACCCTTCAGCTTAGCCTTATGTTGGTTATTTTTTGGAGATGGAGTCTCGTGAACTTTTCTGTTTGGGCTGGCCTGGAACTACAATCCTTTAGATCTCATCCTCTTCACTAGCTAGGATTACAGATGTGCTGCCAGCACCAGGCTGACACTTCTATTTCTTTTAGAAGTTGCTGGGGCTTGAACTTTGGAGAGTCAAACTTGCTAGGCAGATACGCTACAACTTTAGCTATGCCCTAGCCTTTTTTGCATGTATTCTTTTTCAAGTTAGGGTCCCATATTTTGCCCAGGACAGCCTAGACTGCAATCTTATTTACACCTCTTGCATAGCTATAATGACAGGCATGCACCATCGTGCCTGGCTTTTTCTGGGGTGAGATAGAGTCTGGTGAATCCTCTTTTCCCTACCTCAGAGGTAGTGGGCTATGTTTTCTATCTCTTCCTCTATGGAAAGGCATCTGTCTCAATCCAGATATTAACAGAGTCCACAGAGCTGGCAGAAGGACCAGCTAGTCCCTGCCAAACACTCGCTCCTCTAGGGCCCAGCCAGGCTGCAGGTGCTTTGTACACTGTCTGGGAGACAGCATAGTTACTAGGAACAGGCCTTCCAGATCTTTTTAATATAATTCTTTTGCCCAAATCTGGGCCAGGCATCGTGTGATTCACATTTATATTCTCAGCACTTGAAAGGCTGAAGAGGAGGATCACTGCTGCAAGGCCAGCCTAAGCTATAAAGTCAGAACCCATCTAAAAAGGAAACATATTAATTAAAAATTTAAAATCTCAGGCCGGGTGCCAGTGGCTCATATCTATAATCCTAGCTGCTTGGGAGGCTGAGATTTAAGGATCACAAATTGAAGCCAGCCCAGTCAGGAAAGTCTATGAGGCTATTATCTCTAACTAGCCACCAAAAAGCCAGAGGTGGAGGTGTGGCTCAAGTGGTAGAACACTAGCCTCGAGCAAAAAAGCTAAGGGACAGTACCCAGTCTCTGAGTTCAAGCAGCATATTGGCATAAATAAGTAAATAAATAAATAATAGGGTCTGTATTAAGACACAGACTAGACACGATTATAAATAGCTAATGATGTTTTCTGTCACTCATATCTTCGTATGAACCAATTCAGGAATTTCTTTTCCTCCAGGACTTCCCAGTTAAAATCAGGGACATTTGAGGCGTTCAGGGATGCAAAGGGAGAGAGGTATTTTAGGCTATGGGCTCCCAGGAGAGGGAGACCTGGGATGAGCAAGGTGACTTCAGCTATTAGAAAAAATGCCCAAGGTTAGTCCTGCTCCCAGTAATAAGGAAAATCATTCATTATCACTATGACTCATTAGTATTTTTAATTTATACAATACCTTCCTTCCAAGGAACTCATTATGTTGATGGAGGTTCATTACGAAAAAGAGATTTGGGAGTGGAGTTTATGTTGGACATCCACTTCTAAAAATGGCAACCAGGGCTTTTATTACATGGGTACATGACTTGAAGCAAATCTCTTTCAATAAACTAATTAAGAAAGGATCTAAGCTGGGCGCCGGTGGCTCACACCTGTAATCCTAGCTACTCAGGAGGCTGAGATCTGAGGTTCACGGTCTGGGCAGGCAGGAAAGTCAGTGAGACTCTTACCTCCAGTAAACCACTAGAAAACCAGAAGTGGTGCTGTGGCTCAAGTGGTAGAGCGCTTGCCTTGAGCTGAAGAGCGCAGGGACAGCACCCAAGCCCAGAGTTCAAGCCCCACGGACAGGCCAAAACAACAACAAAAACAAACAAACAAAGGACCTAAAACTGTTTCAAACCCTGGGAATATGGAAGGAGAGATAGTCAAAGCAATGCTAAAGCCCCAGTTCCACCCTCCAACCTCTAAACTCACAGTGCCCCTGAAATTAAATGGTATCTTGAGTATAATTGATTTTCATGGCATTAGGGGTAATTTTTTATGAGAAAAATATTTTGCAGTCAAGTGCCAGTAGCTCATACCTGTAATCTGAGCTACTCAGGAGGCTAAGATCTGAGGATCATGGTTCAAAGCCAGTCCAGGCAGGAAAGACTTATCTCCAATTAACCACCAGAAAACCAGAAGTGGAGCTGTGAGTCAAAGTGGTAGAACATTAGCCTTGAGCAAAAGAGCCTGGAGAGAGCACTTAGGCTAAGTCTAGGCTCCACAACTGACAACAACAACAAAAGTATTTCATAATTTTTAACTTTTGCATAGAAAAACTGATTGGAGTTTCTCTTCAGAAAGCTTCAATGCAATCTTGGATAAAAAGGCATTTGAGTTATTAGGCAACAAGTTATGTGTATGTACCAACTGTATAGTCTACCAGGAAATCGTTGGCCTTCTGATCCTGGGGCTTTTACTGGTGTCCCATTCATGGGGCATAAAGACAGGTGCACTGTTAACCTGACATGTCTCCTTTGATATAACAACAGAAACTTCCGTGCAATTAATTGTAAGGTCACCATGTGAACCCAGGAGACTCAGCCAGTGACCTTATAATTACATGAAGATGATTTTTAAAATTAATATTGATTGATTTTTGTGCCAGTACTGGGGCTTAAACTCAGGGCTTTATACTCTTGCTTGGCTTTTTCACTCAAGACTGGCACTCTACTACTTGAGCCACACTTCCACTTCCAGCTTCTTTCTGGTTAATTGGAAATAAGGGTCTTGTGGGTGTTTCTGCCTGAGCTGGCTTTGAGCTTTGATCTCAGCCTCCTGGCTAGCTAGGATTACAGATGTTAGCCAACGGCTCTGCAGCCCCAACTCTCCAGGCAGGAGGTAGGCATGAGAGGGCACAGAGAGCACTCATGTTGTTGCTAAACATAATAAAACCAGGGGTGGCTGGGGTGGAGCCATTGCAAAAGATGCAGAGAAAGGGAAAGATTGGAGGCAAGTTTCAGGGAACAGTCAAAGGCATGGCCACTGATAGGGTATGGAAGCTGAGCAGGGAGGTCTGAAGGCTGAGCAAGTAGGTGGTCATGAGGTGGAGATAGGAAGAGGTAGAGCAGGCCAGAGAAAACAGTGCAGCCTGGATTTGGGCGATGCCGAATTCTGGTATTTGAGATCAGAGGAGATACCTGAAATCCTTTTGGAGCTGGGCACCCAAAAATGATATTTGCGGCCAGGAGCAGGGATGAGTGTCTGAAAGAATTGGAAAGGGAGATGATAGGAGGATGCAGAGAGGCTGCAAGTGGCAGGGGAAAGGGCAGTCCCCCTAGAGGGGACATCACAGGCTCACAGAGAGTACGGCCGGTGAGTGAGCTTGCGTCTGTGTGGCTAGTAGCATTACTGGGGGAGCAAGAAAGGCCTTCCAGATTTGGCATTATTGGAGTCATAGGTTCTTCGCAAAACAGTGGCCAAAAGCTGAGGAGAAAGCTTGGCTGAAGTGAGTGGCAGAAGGCCTGGGGAAGGGAGTGGATCGCCTGTGAGAAGCAGTGTGGAAGCACTGGGACTGCCACTGGCTCCTCTGCCCCAAGTCTTTGACCTGGGAATGGCCTGCAAGCTAGTGTATGGGAGGAAGTACTGGGTGTCACCTTTGCTGTTCCTGTGGATTGGTCTTGGGCACTGGAAAGAGCAGGGTAACCCACTTGGGCACTAGGCCTTCGCAAGCAAAAGGACCCAGAGCTTAATTGCAATTTTGTTTGTGAATCTCCATTCACTGAATCCTAGATTTTCAGATAGGACCATAAACCACGGGATAACTTCCCAACTTTGGAGCCAGCGCTCCTTGTCTAAGAGACTGAGAATAACCCAGAGAGGGTCCAGACCTGCCTTGAAGAGGTACAATGATCTGGGAGATGGATCTTTGCCCTGCATGGCCAGGGGCTCAAGTCAGAGAGGCTGCATCACATCCAAAGCAGCCTAGATGGCTGGCAGAAAGTGAAGTCAGTGGCTTTTGAGCTGATTCATTCTCTCCCCTTAAGACAGTTTTGACCCTGGGCCCTAAGGTCCCTTGGAGTGGTTGTCGTACACCCCTGTAATATGAAATCTGCTCCCCACCAAGCTGAAGTAGGCACAATCCTCCTTCTGAAATTCTTTGATTACTAAAGTAGGGGAAAAGGAGACACCAAGAACCAATCATGATAATAACCCTGTTTTTATTCACAAGTTGCCTCTCTACATGCTGATTACTGGAGTTCTTGTGCAGTGGTCACTGTGCTTTCTCTTCTGTTGTCTTCTTTTTTTTTTTTGGTAGACATTTCTTGCAATCCAATTCCATGTGCAAGTATCCACAATTCTATGCACTTTGGTAAGTGTGTTGGGCTGGGTCATTCCATGCATCACATTGTGGAGTGATTCAGACTGGTCCCATCACCCGTCATAATCCCTTTGAAGTCATGTCCTCCTTCCACCCTTAATTCTGGAAACTCACTGATCTCAGTCCCTATAAGTTTGCCTTTTCCATAATTGAATCACTCAGTCTCTACCTTTTTCAGACTGGCTTGGCTTTCACCAATGCATTTAAGATTCACTAAAGTACATCAATGTTTTATTCCTTTGTATTACTGAATGGCGTTCAGTTGTAGGGAAGTTTATTCAATAGGTGAAGGACATCTGGGCTGTTTCCAGTTTAGAGCAATTATGAGTAAAACTGCTCAGCATATGTTTTTAAGGACATATGTTATTACTCTTGGGGGCATAATTTACAATGTGCCAGGCATCATAGTACATGCCTATAATCTCAGCACCATTTTGAGGCCAGCCTAGGCTACACAGTGAGAGCCTATTTCAAAACAAGCCACAAAACAAAATGAGAACTCTACAACACATGGCTTTGTCCACGCAGTGCTACCACTTGAAACATGCCTCCAGCTCTTGTTTTGGCTGATTAACTGGAGATAAAGGTCTCCTGGATTTATCTGCTCATGATCCTCAGATCTCAGTCTTCTGAGTAGCTAGAATTATAAGCATGAGCTACCAACACCAAGCCTACAACTCTTTTTATTAATCTTCACCTTTAGCCTACAACTCCTTTATTAATCTTCACCTCTAGCCTATACAAGTATCCTTATCTCCATTCAGAATAGGGCATGAAAAGAGGAGGTGGTTTAAGCAACTTGCACTAGTAATACACCTGGAGGAGCTGATTAGAGACTTATACTCATCAGCTTAGCCCAGGCAGCTCACATGGCTCCTTCTGAGAGTCAGTCTGCCCCCAAGGGTCAGTGCTCTGAGCAAGAAAGCCGCCCCTAAGCAAATGAGTCCATGGCATTTCAGTACACACAGGGGGTGCCATGGGAGCCAAGAGGAGGGGCCTTTGAGTAGGCTGGGGGAATGGGGCATGCCCAGCAAGTCACAGAGATACAGTGAGCACTCACCAGGAAACAGACTTTCCAGGCAGCAGGGACAGAAGCACAGAGGTGGAATCATATTCTAAAATCAGTGGTCTACAGCTTGAGGAAAATCATGAGAAGGATGTGTGGACAGATAGGCAAGGTTGGCTAGCAAACAACTTTAATTTCAGGTGAGAAACAACCACTTCTGCAGATATGAGACATGTATCTTTATGCAATTTATGAGAACATCAGAAAACTAAACACAGTATTAACCTATGTGCCAATGATACCACTCCTGGGCATTTATCTGGAAGATTACAAGTCAGGGTATAGAAAAGACACTTGCACACCTACCCATGTTCATTGCTGTACTATTCACCATAGCCAAGTTATGGAACCAGCCCAGATGTCCAGATGCCCATATAAGTGGATTAAGAAAATGTAGTATATATACACAATGGAATTGTGCTTATCCATCAGTACAAATACTATCATGACATTTACAGGGAAATGGATGGACCTGGAAAAAATTATCTCAAGCAAAGTAATTTAGCCTCAAAGAGACAAAGGATGCATGTTTTCTCTCACATGTGAAAGTTAGATCTACATTATAAACATAGATGAAAACATATGCAGGGCCATATGCATATATATACAAATAGACTACAGTACAATATATGCAGAGAGGATTTCAATGATGTAACTTCTTTGATATGACAAACTAACAGTTTAAGAAATGAATACTAGGAAGATGAAACATGGTTTGTCAGCGGGAGGGATGTCAAAGGGAGGTAACAGGCTAATGGAAAGAAGAATTGGGTGAATACAGTTGTAATATTCAGTGTACATATGAGAAAATAGAACTAGGTAACATAATAGGATACATGAGATTAGGAGAGATGGGGGGAAACAATTGAAGCAGTGACATTAATCAAGATGCCTTATATTCACAAACTAACATGTTGAATTGAAACTCCTTTGTACAATTACTTAGGGTTTTTTTTTTTTTTTTTTTTTTTTTTTGCCAGTCTTGGTGCTTGAACTCAGAGCCTGGGCACTGTCCCTGAACTTCTACCACTTGAGCCATAGTGCCACTTCTGGCCTTTTTTTGTGTGTATGTGGTACTGAGGAATCAAACCTAGGGCTTCATTCATGCATGCTAGACAAGCACTCTACCACTAAGCCACCTTCTCAGCCATGAGGCTTAAAATCAGGGCCTGGGAGCTGTCCCTAAGCTTTTTCACTCAAGGCTAGTACTCTACCACTTTGAGCCATAGCACCACTTCTGATTTTCTGGTAGTTAATTGAAGATGAGTCTCACAGACTTTCCTTCCTGGGCTGGCTTTTGACCACAATCTTCAGATCTTAGCCACCTGAATAGCTAGGATTATAGGAGTGAGCCACCATCGCCTGGCAGAAAATATTTTGGTTCAAGAAAGATATTTTTGTTCTTAGTTACCACCTCAAACTCAGGGGTATGATTTCTGAAGATTGGACTATGAAACAATAGACTCTTGTTTGGCAAGATGTGCTCCCAATTCCAGCTCCTTTCCTTGAGGCTGGATCTGGGGCTCTGTGAAATGACTTGCTTTGGTAAACTGGAGGCAAGCAAATGTGAAACAAATGCTTGAGTAGAACTGCTTGCACACTTGGGCTTCTCCACGGCCATGAGAGCACACTTTGGCCTGTATACCAATCCAAAGAGGTGCAAGACAGTTAGCATATACTCCAGACACACCTGCTGCTTACAGATACCCCACTGAGCTCAGCTGAGATTATGCCACCCAGAAAACCTGCACAAGAGTCAGAAATATATATATATATATATATATATATATATATATATATATATATATATTCATGCTTAGTAAGGTATGTTCCTAGATTTTAGAGTTGTTTGTTATATAGCAATAGCTTACAGACCCATCCCTAGGCAAAAAAAGTGTTCCAACCATAATAAGTTTGTTGTCCTTTGTTTAGGAAGATGAGTCATGCTCACTGTTTTCAGACTGCTTCTAACCCTCAGTTATCTGTTAAATCTGTAAAAATTGTTATGAAGATTAAATGAGAAAATTCAAGTAACTCATCTGCCACAACCCTTGTGCCTTATTAAGGTGTTTCCAGAAGTTGGGTTGTTGTGTTGAACAGCATTTGTCACTGAATTTGGGGACAAAGGCCATAGAACTCCATGTGGCCGAATGCCAGGTGACATTTACTGTATACAGAAGTCCCCCTTGTCTCTAGGGACAATTCTAAGACCCCAGTGGATGCTGAAAACTATAGATGTGCCAGAACAGATTGCATACCATGATTCTTCCTGCACAGACCTATGATATGGTTTAATTTGCAAATTAAGCAAGTAAAAGATGAGCAACAATGCCATACTCACATCTGTAATCCGAGCCACTGGGAGACTAAATGCTGAGAATCAAAGCTCAAAGCCAGCACAGGCAGACAAATCTGTCAAATTCATCTCAAATTAACCAGCAAAAGCCAGAAGTAGATGGTGACTCAAGTAGTAGAGTGCCAGCCTTGAGCAAAAAAAGCCAAGCAAGAGCCCGAGACCCTAGTTCAAGTCCCAATGCTAACAGAAACACTACTGCTACTACTACTACTACTACTACTACTACTACTAACTATTATTATTATTGTAACAGGACAATTCTAATTGTATGTGATAATAAAGGTTACATGAATGTGGTCTCTCAAGAATGAAGACAAATATTAATATTCTTAGACTGCAGTTGCTGTCAAGTAACTAAATCACAGGAAACAAGCCTCTGAATAAGAGGGCACCACTCACTTCTAAATGCATGTCCTAACAAAATTACCTAAATGGAACTTGCCAACCTGCCACCAAAGAGCTTAGCCCCCTGTTGATTACAGTCTGTTGATTACAGTCCACTGTTTGATGACGCAGCTGTCCTGATGGAGGTGGAGTTTGTGTCCTGGTCTTTTGTCCTGCGGTATGAAGAAGGCTAAGGTGTAGTGGGAGTTTTAATCCGCTAATGCCAGGCTGTGGCACGCTTCCAGCAGAGCACTTAGCATAGCCTCCCCTCCCTCCTTGCCCTCCTATCTTATCCTCATTCCACACACTCTTGAGGATGATGAACACTAAGTAAACCTATGTGAATGGAGAGACCCAAAACCCAGCGCTGAGCTCAGCCACCCACAGAATCTCTCTCCTGTGCTCTCTTTCCTCCAATGGCTCCTTTACCCACCACCTATCCAAAATAGCTCATTTTTGTTTCACAATAGGATAAACTATGAGCATCTCTCTATCTTACTCACCTCTCAACAGAAGGTTTAGGAGAATTGTTTCCAAATTCATATTCTCAACCAAGAACTATATAGGGCATAGAATCAAGATGTTTTGTATTTAAAATGCACAGTTTCCAACCCTTGAGGATCTAGTGATAAATTCTGCCTCAGGGCATCAGGAACTACTCTTGTTTGGCTGGGACTGAAAATGTTTATGGAGGTCCAACTGAATCTTGGAAAACAGAATGCAACCTATCCCACATTACATAATCGGACTGGGGAAAACATGTTTTATATTAGAACAGCAGCCAACACTCCGGAAGGCTGGGTTTTTCATTTGGCCCTGGACCTGCTGGAGACTGACAGTATTTAACCTCTCTATATCTCATCATCTCTCAAGCCAAGACACACTCAGTTGCCCCTCAGTGGCTGACATGCCCCTTTGTATATTGATTGTATTATATCTTTCCTAGTATCAAAGAAATGATGCTCCTCGGAGAGAATGGAAAGATCCAAGAAAATATTTTGAACACAAATAGGAAATGAAGATACATAGACAGTAAGGTTCCTAGACTGTTGCATAGCTAGGTGGTAGAATACTTGCCTAGCATGTGTGATGCTCTGGGTTTGATTCCCACCAATGCATACACGCACGCACGCACACACACACACACACACACACACACACACACACACACACACACACAGAACAGGTAGTATACAAAGTTGCGATATACAGCTTCATACTTTTTCAAAATGGAATCCTTAGCTGATCGTGATGGCACACATGTAATTTCAGCATCTGAGTGGTAAAGGCAGGAGATTCCTGGGAGGTAAAGAAGGAGGACTGTGAAGTTGAGACCAGTCTGGGCTACATAGGGAGACCCTGTCTCCTAAACTCAAGGACTAGAGTAGCTCAAGTGCCAAATGTTAAGTTTCTGAGCTTAAATCCCAGTCACAAAACAAAAACCAGACTAGGGCTTGAGGTATAGCTCTGTGGTAAAACACTTGTCTGAAATAGCCAGGTCCTGTATTCCATCACCAACATCTCCCCCCTAAAAAGACTCTGCTTTTTGTGTCACAAGTGTCCATATTCTCAGTTAACACAAAGGAATCCTAATGGCTCTTCTCTTCATCTTCACCAAAACTCTTGGGGCTCCTCCAAGAATCACCTATTTTAGCCCTAGCCTGGTCTCTCCTGGCATGGCTGGTCTCCTCTTCCAGTTCTCCTTAGCACTTATTTCTCAGTAATACAGTGGCAGGTGTAGGAGGACATGCTGGGCTTGGTAGAATTGGGCACTGGTTAAGAACATGGGCTATGGAGGCAGATGGGCTTAAGAGAAGTTCTGCCTCCTCCACTTGACCCAAGCTAGCTATATAACCTTCTCCATCCCACTGCCCTCCTCTGTGGTGAATAGATCTGGATACTCCACACTGGGATGGTTAGATGAAATAAGTCTGCACACTCACTAGGACTCAGCGTGCAGTAAACAAGCAGCAGGAGTTGCTGGATGGTAAATAGAGGAGGAGAGCAGCAAAGCCATTTACTTGAATGCACATGAAACCCTGCATTTTCACTTGACACTGGGCTTTGCAAATTATGTAATCAGTCCTGCAGGAGGCCACCTGGGAGATGCTGTGGTATCCTGGGAATCTGTGCCATCTTTGGAGCGATAAGCCAAATCCTGTCATAACTTCAGGTATGAAAGTATATAAGGGTACTTTCAGTGATTTTGGGAAAGACACATTTGGAGCAAAGTCAATGCTAGGTACTTGTAATCCTAGCTACTCAGGAAGAGATCTGAGGATCATGGTTCAATGCCAACCTGGGCAGGAAAACCCATAAGATTCTTATCTCCATTAACCACCAGAAAACTGGAAGTGGTGTTATGCCTCAAAGCAGTAGAGTGCTAGCCTTGAGCAAAAGAGCTCAGGGACAGTGCCCGGGCACAGTGCCTCAAGTTCAAGCCCCAGGACTGACCAAAAATGCTTTGTACTAAACCTGTGGCATTTCATAGCAACACATTTTCAGGTGTTGGTTGACAACAATATTAGCTCACCACTGGGGAGAAAACATATTTCCTGCTCTAATGCTTACAGAGACTCTGTCCTACCTCAGCCCCTTCTCCCACCCTGGGGAGTCGAAGCACTTCCCAATAATGAATTTAGCTAATGTGGGGACAATGAACTGGGAAATAAGAGCTCTGTTTCTCCCTTTCCCCTTTCTAAGGGAAAAGGAAAGTACTGGGTGGCAGAGCAGTGAGTCTTTCTAAGTCTGGGGCTCCATACTGGCTCTCCCCTCATGTGACCCTGTCAGTCACAACAGAGCAATGGTGCCCTTCATCTGTTGTTTTATTCCTCAGTTTACTCAAGGGTTGGGGTAGGGAGAAGGTGCTACTCTATGGGGACCGTTGGTGACTCCCAGCAACCATAGCCCTTGCCATCTATCTACTTAGGACAGTATTTTAAGTAAAATACCTTGTAGCCAGGAGACCAGTACATGCCTGTAATCCTACTTGGGAGCTGAAACAGGGGGACCTCAAGTTCAAGGCCAATCTAGACTATGTAGCCAGATTGTATCTCAAAGATACTCCCACCCCCACCCCCAAATAAAGCTCACTAAAAGCTTAATTTGCTGCAACATAGAGGTACAGGTCTGGGAAGGGTCTTAGATCCATTGCATCCCCCAGCTTAAAGACACCAACATCTCTACACTTCTTGGCTCAAGAGGGAGAAAATACAAAGGTGCCATTGATTCTCAAGCTTGAGAATTTATCTAATCATATGGAAGGCTTGCTACAATGTAGTTAACTTTCAGTGCCATCTCAGAGTTTCAGGCTCAATATATCTAGGGGAGGGGCCCATGCATATATGTGCATCTACAAAGGTCCCAGATGATGTTTGTGTTGTTGATGTGGTTTGAGAAACATGGGCCTGACATAAAATGATTTTCAACTAGGTATCCTCCAGCAGAATGCCCTTCTCACTCCATCCTTTATTTTTTTCCTTTTTTTGGAAGTTCTGGGGCTTGAATTCAGGGCCTAGGTGCTGTCCCTGAGCCTCTTTGTGCTCAAGGCTAGCATTCTACTACTTGAGCCACAGCACCACATCTGGCTTTTTAAAAAATTTATTTTTTGTGTTTATGTGATACCAAAGAATCAAACCCAGGACCTCATGCATGCTAGGCAAGCTCTCTACCACTAAGCCCCATCCTCTGCCATCAGCCCATCCTCTTGTCTGATGGTCTTGCCTTCCTCCTACCTGGCCACAGGTTCCCTTGATTGAAATTCTGGAACTGAATTTATTCCCTTTTCCAAAATATTGTCTATAAGGAATTATAGGAATGTGAATTATCTCTAGCACTGACATATAAGAAACATGAAAAGATGGTGTTGATGAAGAAAAATAATATAATTAAGAACAATATTAAAGCAAATGTAATTGTACTGAGTATCAAGAATTTAAAAAGCTGTTTTTTTAAATTCTTCATGATTAATTTATATATATGCTAATTTTACTAACAATGAACAAACAAGAAAACTGCTTGGAGAATATGAGAAGCAAACTTATTTTTTTCCAAGCTCATCTTCTGTAAGCTTGTTTTTATTGACCATATAACCTCCATTATTGATCCAGAAACTCCAGCACCCATTTCAAAATAAAGAAAACAGGACCAATGGATCCATCCCTAAACTTCCACCACCATCCCCAGCCCTGGCATCTTTTCCAGCATTCAAGTGAGATTGGCAATTCTGCTCAAGTGTCCCTTCATCCAAACCCCTGCCAGGAAAATGCCACTTGGGCAGAGAACTCCGCCACAGAACCTGCAGAAGATCTGTTGACAGGTTTGGTCTCAACAATCTAATTTAATAGAAAATGCTCCAAGAATTTCTCTAGATCAACACTGTCCAATAGTGTTGTAAATTGTGTGTGTGTGTGCGTGTGTGTGAGAGAGAGACCCAGAGAGAGAGAGAGAGAGAGAGAGAGAGAGAGTATTGGGGCTTAAACTTAAGGCCTGGGCACTGTCGTTTAGCTTTTTTGATCAAGACTAGTGCACTACCACCCGACCACACCTCCAATTCTGTTTTTTTGGTGGTTAAGTGAAGATAAGAATCTCATGGAGCAGAGACCAGAGGAAGATGGCAGAGGAGAAGCTGGAGGATAAATAAGCTCTCGCGTAAAAAGCAGTTTTAGGGTTCCACTGAACAGTCCTAGGCTAGAGAATCACACCAAGTGTGCCATCACAGTATAGAGAGTTTGGCCAGAGAGAGAAAATCCAGGCAGCTTGGTCAAGGAGACAGATCTGAGCACTTGCCGAGCTGCGGCTTTGGCGCCAGCTGCAGTGGCAGCTGCGGCCGCCATAACAACAGAGAAAGTCTGGGACAAAGGCACCAGATGTGGCATGCAAGCAGATTCTTCTCACTACCAGCAAGAACTGACAAGGAGCAGAAATCTTCATCCTGCTGATTGCAGACCAGGGATGGCCCAGGAACCAAGAGTCTGGCATGACATGATCTTGTATTTAAAGAGTCCTACGGACTCCACTCCCAAATTATTTGAGCTGATTGGAAACTTTGGCAAAGTAGCAGGGTATAGAATTAACCCTCAAAAACCAATGGCTTTTCTGTATGCCAACTGTGAGAAGAGCCCGCCTGAAATCAGGAAAGCAACTCTATTCCTAATAGCCCCACAAAACATAAAATACCTAGGAATTAACTAAAGAAGTGAAGGACCTCTACGATGAAAACTTTAAAAACCTGAAAAAGGAAATCCAAACAGAACTTAGAAAGTGAAAAAACCTCCCATGCTCCTGGATTGGAAGGATCAAAATCGTGAAAATGGCAATACTTCCCAAGACTATCTACAAATTCAATGCAATACCTATCAATATTCCAATCTCATTCTTCAAGGAAATAGAAGAGGCAATCCAAAAATTCATATGGAACAATAAAAGACCCCGAATAGCAAAAACGCTCCTCAACGGAAAGAACACTGCTGGAGGAACATCAATACCAAATTTCAAACTCTACTACAAAGCCATAGTAATCAAAACAGCTTGGTACTGGCACAAGAACAGACCTCAGGACCAATGGAATAGAATTGAAAACCCAGAAATGAAGCCATAGACCTTTAGCCACCTAATCTTCGATAAGGGAGCTAAAAAAAATAGAATGGAAGAAAGACAGCCTCTTCAGTAAATGGTACTGGCAAAATTGGTTAATCACTTGTAGATTCTTATATATCACCCTGCACCAGAATCAACCCCAAATGGATCAAAGACCTTGCAGTCAAAGCAGACACCCTGAGAACATTACAGGAAGGAATAGGAGAAACCCTAGGTCTCCTTGGCACAGGCTGAAATTTTCTTACTAGAGACCCAGAAACACAACAAATCAAAGAAAGGTTGGACAAATGGGGTTGCATGAAGTTGCAGGGCTTCTGCATGGCAAAGCACATAGCTCCCAAGATCAATATAAAGCCCATTTATTGGGAGAAGAATTCACTAGCCATACAACGGACAAGAGTCTCATATCTAAAATATACCTGGACCTCAAAAAATTAAATCCCCTGGGGCTGGGAAGGTGGCTCAGTGGTAGAGCGCTTGCCTTGCATGCCTGAGGCTCTGGGTTCGATTCCTCAGCACCACATAAGCAAAAAGAAAAAAGCCGGAAGTGGCGCTGTAGCTCAAGTGGTAGAGCACTAGCCTTGAGCCGAAGAGCTGAGGGACAGCGCCCAGGCCCAGAGTTCAGGCCCCACGACTGGACCCCCCCCCCCAAAAAAAAATTAAATCCCCCAACAACAAATCCTCAAAGAAACAATTGCCCAATAAATAAGTGGGCTAAAGACTTAAAGAGAAACTTCTCTGAAGAGGAAATAAGAATGGCCAATAGACACATGAAGAAATGCTCAACCTCTCTAGCCATAAAAGAAATGCAAATCAAAACAACATTGAGATTCCACCTCACCCCAGTTAGAATTGCTATAACCAAGAACTCTAATAACAACAGATGCTGGAGGGGATGTGGACAGAAGGGAACCCTACTGCCTTGTTGGTGGGAGTGTAAACTTGTTCAACCACTTTGGAAAGTAGTATGGAGGTTCCTCAAAAGACTCCACATAGAGCTCCCCTATGACCCAGCAATCCCACTTTTGGGCATTTACCTGAATGATCACAAACAAGACCATACTAAAGCTATCAGCACAACTGTGTTTATCGCAGCATTATTTACCATAGCTAATATATGGAACCAACCCAGATGCCCCTCAGTAGATGAATGGATCAAGAAAATGTGATATAGATATATATCTATATATATATCTATATCACATATATGTATATGTGTATATATGTACATATATACACAATGGAATTCTATACCCCCATCAGAAAGAATGACATTGCCCCATTTGTTAGGAGATGGAAAGACTTGGAAAAAATTATACTAAGTGAAGTAAGCCAGGCCCAAAGAAACATAGGTCCCATGGTTTCCCTTATTTGCAATAACTAGTATATGTCTGAGACAAGCAGAAAAGGTCAGGTAAGATGATATTAAGCAAAATGAACTCCAAGATAAGGACACAGTGGTTTTTTTTTTCTTTCTTGCTATTATTTCTAAAGTATAAGTCACCATGTGATTTTTTTTTTGTTTCTTTATATGTCCCTCCCCCATGGTATAACCCCTGTTTTCACTATATTTGATGTTGGTATAATTTGGGGAGTGGAAGGGAAGAAACAAATTGTTTAAATAGGGATACAGGTTGACCCATTGCAACAATGAGATGTACAAGACACTAACTCAAAAAATGAACTTTACAATTTAGGTGGGGATGGCGGGGGGTGGAGGGAAGTGTAGTTGTGGAGAGGGGAGGGAAGGGATAGTAAGGGGAAAACAAAGGAGGAGGCAACAATGCTTGGTAAGAAATGCTTGCTCATTACTTTGCTCATTACCGTGCTCATGTGATTGTAATCCCTCTGTACAGTATTTTCACTATAAACAACTTTAAAAAAAAAAAAAGAATCTCATGGACTTTTCTGCCTGGGTTTATTTTGAACTGTGATCCTCAGATCTCAGCCTCCTAAGTAGCTAGGATTATAGACATGAGCCTCTGGCACCTGGTGCTCATTGCAAATTTTCAAGTTGATTTTCAAAAGGTAAAAAGATGGAGGGTGGTGGGGGAGATGGGAAGGGATGGGAAGGGGAAACAAAGGAGGTGGAACAATGCTTGATAAGAAATGTACTCATTATCTTGCCCATGTAATTGTAACTCCTCTATATGGTATTTTCACAATTAAAAAAAGAAAGAGAGGCTGGAGGTAGAGCTCAGCAATAGAATACTTTCCTACACACACACACACACACACACACACACACACACACACACACACACAAACACACAATGTAAAATGGAAGAAAAAATCCATTTAATTTATTTTATTTAATCAAATATATTCAAAATTGTATTGCAGCATGTAACTGATATAAAAATATTAATGAGATTGCATTGTTTATACTAAATCAAATTTCCTACTTTGTATAAGGCTGAATAATATTGCATTTTATGTATATATTACATTTTCTGTAGCTATTCATCTATTGATAGACAGTTAGGTAGTTTCCATATCCTGACTATTAGAAATAATGCTGCCATGAACATAAGCGTGCCAACAGCTTTTCTGGATCCTGATTTTAGTTCTTTTGGAGAAATACCAGAAGCGTAATTGCTGGAGCATATGGTACTTCATTCTATTTTTAATTTTTTTGAGGAACCTCCATGCTGCGTTCCATAGTAGCTACACCATTTTGCACTTCCACAGCATGCAAAAATTCCAGTTTCTCAACATTTTTGCCAATACATTTCTTCACATAATAGCATCCAGAGCGTACTTTGCTGATTTCCATACACAGTTCCTTGATAACTAGTGACATTGAGTGTTGGTTTCTATCCCTGCTGGCTATTGTATGTTTTTGGTAAAATGTCTATTCAGAGTCTTAGCCCAGTTTTTATTTGGATTCTTCATGTTTTTCACTATAGAGTTATAAAATTCAGCATAGGGCTTGGAGATGTTCTTGTTACATATAAATCTGTTCTATTCTTTTTAATGACTACATAACATGTTTTTAGACATGTCATAGTTCCCCACTGCCAAGCATTTAGGATGTTCTCCCTCATTAAGACAAAATCTTAATGAGGACATTGGAAGATGCCAGATTGTTATGGGACCCTCAGTCCTTGCCTTACATTGCTTACCTATTTCTGCCTGTGATTACAGGTATTAACTGGACAAAATGGCCTCTCCCAGGAGACATGCAATTCCTAATGAGCCGTGTTTCTTACCCCTTTGACCCCTGGTTGGTATATATAGCTACACTCATGGTGAATGGCGAATGCATATTAATTATTTTTCTCTGAGCCCAGAACAAGCATACAAAGAAGGCCAGGCTTTCCCCTCTAAGTTTCAGTGGACACACATGAATTATCAAGGCAGGGACCAGAGCACTGAACCTTCAGACAGGGATGTGAGCAAGAACCTTTGATAACACAAAAGAGTCAGTGCTTTGCCTTAGTTTCTCCCTTCATTGATCATTGCAACACATAGTTATGGTCAAATTTTCCTTCTACCAACCTGAAGACATGTATTACTTTTCAGAACATGAGACACAGGCCCAGGAATGAGAAAATAGAAGCTACTCTAGTGTGTTAATGACTCACAAAGGCTGTAGTTAGCTTGAATACCATATTTGGCTAATGTCTGGCACAACTGAATCTTCCTCTCCCTTCAAAGGAAAGGAGAAGTATTGTCTGCACAAGTATTTTTAAGATGACTGTGTCATAAATATGTACAATTATTATGTGCCAATTAAAAAGATAAGAAAACGTCTATGAAGGCCCTCACCCAGCCAGAGCAGACACAGGGCTGCTGACTCACCCGGGCTCTGTCATGAGCCTGTAGCAGGGAGAGAACCTGCGTCTAGACACTTAATCCCCTTCTTCTGAGGCCTTCTCTGCAGCCACCCTCAAACCCCTCCTGCCAACAATGCTGCCCCACACTGATGTGAAAACATCCACCACTGCACCCTTTAAGAGAACTTAATCAGTTGAATTTTCCATCATCTCCTGGAGCTTTCTGGAAGCATCCAATGTGTCTCAGGATAAAAAGGAAGTAGCTAGAAGGAAGAGAGAATCACTTTTCTAGACAAACAACGGTGGCGCCTGGGGGAACAACGCTGAAAAGATGAAGGAAACTGTCTGCCTCTTGGATCAAAAGAGGAAGTCAGAAAGCAGCATTAGAGGACTAGGCCGTAGCTGAGTGGTAAAGCGCTTGCCTAGCAAATGCAACATCCTGGGTTTGATCCCTAGTACCAAAAAATAAAAAATAAAAAACCAGTTTTTGTTTTTTTTTTAAAAAAAGAAAGAAAGCAGCATAAGAAGCCAACTGTGTGCCATGGCCAGGGTAAGGAACCAGGAACAAGTGACATCATGTGAAAATCCAACCCGGAGATGCACGCCGAGAAAAAGGTTCATCAGAGAAGCCACTAAGGCCCACTGTAGCAACTCTAAGCCCTGGGACCTCATAGAGTAACTCTAGTTAATGACAGAGAACCAAATCTGACTTTCTGCAGACTGGCAGACAACATATAGCTGTTCTGTGTCGTGGAAGTCAAGAGATGACATCAAGGAGATTGATCTACTTACATCCCAACAGTTCCCACAAGAAATCATCTGGACCTGGAATATGCCCAAAGGCCTATGCGTTGAGGCCTTGATCCCAGGGTGGCACTAATGGGAAGTGATGGGCCTTTTGTGAGGGGAGCTCAGTGGGAGGTCTTTAGGTCATTTGGGGGCATGTCCTCAAGAGGGCTTGTGGGACTGTAACTCCTTCCTCATTCTCTCTTTACTTCTTGGCCATGAGGTGAGCAGTTGGGGTTTTTTTGTTTGTTTTAATGTTTTGTTTTGTTTTGTTTTTGTCAGTCATGGGGCTTGACCTTGGGGCTTTGACCTTTTCGCTCAAGCCTAGTGCTCTACCACTTTGAGCCATAGTGCCACTTCCAGTTTTTTGATAGTTAATTGGAGATAAGGGTCTCAGGGACTTTTCTACCTGGTTGATCCTCAGATCTCAACCTCCTGAGTAGCCAGGATTACAAGCATGAGCCACCAGCGCCATGCAAGGTGGGCAGTTTTGACCTAACACAAAGTTCCACCATGATGTACTGCCTCAGCACAAGTCCAAAGCAATGAGGCCAACAGATCATAAAATAAAACTTCTCTCTTGATAAGCTTATTATATTTTGTTATAGTCATGGAAAGCTGACCACACCCATACTAAGTAAATGTAAACAGTGAACGAATAAGTTCTCAGAAGCAGAAATCACTATGTAGGAATTAGATGGCACTTAGGAAGTTAAACCAATTCTGTGTGTGTGTGTGTGTGTGTGTGTGTGTGTGTGTGTGTGTGTGTGTTTCTCTCTTTTTCTCTGTTGTACTACTTATTGAACTGAGTGCCTATAGGCAGGTGCTTGTATACTTGACCATGCCTCTAGCCTCTTTTTACATTCATTATTTTCAAGGTAAAGTTTTCCTTTGTGGCTAGGCTATGATCTTCCTACTTGTGCTTCCCTGTGTCACTGGGGATGATAGGTGTATACCACTGTGCCAAGACAATATAAGGATGTGCCAGTGCACCTAGCCATTGAGGGAGATGAAATATTATAAACTTCTTTTACCCAGGATGACCTTGAACCTGGTCTCTATTAGTAGTTAGAATTACAGGCTTGAGTCACTGCATCCAGTTCATTTTTTGTTTGTTTGTTTGTTTTTTGGTCGGTTGTGGGGCTTGAACTCTGGGCCTGGGCACTGTCCCTCAGTTCTTCAGCTCAAGGCTAGCATTCTACCACTTGAGCCACAGCGCCACTTTTGGCTTTTTCTGCTTATGTGGTGCTAAGGAATCGAACCTCGGGCCTCATGCATGAAAGGCAAGCACTCTACCACTGAGCCACCTTCCCATAGCCTCTTTTTTGTTTTTGTTTTTGTTTTTTTTCCAAGTAAGGGCCTCTCAATTGCTAGACAAATGCTCTACGCTAGAGCCATACTTCCAACCTTCTTTTGTGTTAGTTATTTTGTCAGATAAGGTGTGGTGTCTTTGCCCATGGCCATCCCCAGACCATAATGCTTCTTACCTAGGCTTCCATATAGCTAGTATTACAGGTGCACCACCACACCACGCTTGTTAGTTGAGATAGAATATCACTAACGTTTTGCCCAGGTTGGCCTAAAACTACAATTCTCCTGATCTCTGCAACCCAAACAGCTGGGATTATAGGTGTATTCTATCATACCAGCTCCTAAACCAATCATTCCTGAGGAGCTGGGAATCCGTATCAGCCTGGAAAAGCTGCAGAGTCAAAATCCCTACTTTCTCATCTCAGTGTTTGTTATTGATAGGGTCAATCCCTCACAAATTGCACAGCATTTTGACAATACCTTCCAGCCACATGGGAGAAGGGTGTAGCAAGAAGTTAAAATGCTGCCCAGCCACCTGGGTCTCTTCTTGGCTTTCCCTCTAAAGCCCATAACTTCAAGTTTAATCATGAGATTAATCATGAGAAAGAAAATCAGATTCTATAAAGCACCCAATCAGTACTCCTCAAAACTGTCAAGGTCCTCAAAACTAGAAAGCCCAAAGGAGTCAAGAAGACACAACTACCAAATGTAAAGTGGCATCCTGGAGGAGATCTGGGAACAGAGATAGGACATTGGAGAAAATTTGAATGAAGAATAAGACTTGGTTAATGGCAGCATATCAGTATTGGCTCATTAGTTGTGACAGATGAGTCTTACAAATATATGTTAGCAAAGGAGAAACTGGCTGTGGAATAAACAGGAAGTCGGTGCCACTTTCACAATTTCTTTGTATATGTAAAGCTATTCTGACATGAAAAGGTGCTGGAGGCAGGCGCTGGTGGCTCACAACTGTCATCTTAGCTACTCAAGAGCCTGAGATCTGAGGATCAGTGTTCAAAGCCAGCCCAGATCTGTGAGACTCTTATCTCCAGTTAACCACCAAAAAGCCAGAGATGGAGCTGTGGCTCAAGTAGTAGAATGCTAGACTTGAACAAAAAGGCTTAAGGGCACTGTGCACAAGTGGCTCACACTTGTAATCTTAGCTACTCAGGGGATTGAGATCTGAGGATCACAGTTCAAAGCCAGCCTTGGCAGAAATGTCAGTGATACTCTTTTTTTTCCCCAGTGATACTCTTGTCTCTAATTAATCATACAAAAAAAAAAAAGCCAGAAGTAGAGCTGTGGCTCAAGTGGTAGATCACTAGCTTTGAGCAAAAAGAAGCTCAGGGACAGTTCCTAGGCCCTGAGTTGAAGCCCCAAGACCAGCAAAAAGAAATTATAGGCACAAAAGAAAGAAAAGAAAGAGAGACAGAAACAGAGAGACAGCCAGAGAGACAGAGACAGAGGAAGGAAGGAAGGAAGGAAGGAAGGAAGGAAGGAAGGAAGGAAGGAAGGAAGGAAGGAAGGAAGGAAGGAAGGGAGGAAGGGAGGGAGGGAGGGAGGGAGGGAGGGAGAGAGAGAGGGAGGGAGGGAGAGAGGGAGGGAGGGAGGGAGGGAGGAAAGAGAGGGAGAAAGGGAGAGAGGGAGAGAGGGAGAGGGAGAGAGGGATGGGGGGCTGATGGCTCATTCCTATTATTCTAGCTATTTAAGAGACTGAGATCTGAAGATCTAAGTTTGAAGCTAGCCTAGATACAAGTATGTGAGACACTTATCTCCAATTAGCTAGCATAATGCTTACTGGAGATGTGATTCAAGTGGCAGAGTGCCAGCTATGAGTAAAAAAGCCAAGAGAAAATTTGAGATCCTAATATCAGCATACATTCAATGCATGCATGCACGCATGCATGTGTGCACACACATACATTTTTGTTTGTTTGTTATCATATTTCCCAGGAAGGTAGAAAACAAAGTCTAGTGCTCTTCAATCCAGGAAGCAAAATTAATACAAAGGAAGCTGAAGGAAGGTCTGCCTGGTTTTGTCCCACAGGCTCCTGGAGAGCTTCATGCCAAGTGGACAGTGATGTGGGAAATTGCTCTGTGACGGCAAGCATTCTTTCCCCCCACACTTGTGCCATACACACTGCTCCAGAAAGATCCCTTTGGCAGGTATCACCTCTTCATATGTCCACACACCTGATCTCCCATTGCCACGTGACCCGAGGCTTTCCAGCTTCCTTACTATCACCTGACTCAGCTGGCCTGCTGCACTCCACCACCAAGCAACCTGTAATCCCTGATGTCCATCCAAGCAGACAGTCGGGACCAGCCCTCTAGTGCCTCACTGCCGGAGAGCTGGCGGCAGCAGGCAGACCCCTCCCACAGAGTAAGACCTAGGCACTGATTAAAGAGATCTATTGAACTTAAAGCAGACAATGAATAGCTGTACGATTAGTATTAACATTCATGGTGACATCAGGAATATAGAATCAGCATCCCTCAGCAAAAAAAAACAAACTGAAATGCTCCCAAATCTGTTATTTGTTAAGTGCCAACATGATGTCATAAGTAGAAAATTCTAGACCTGACCTCATATGATTGGGTGGTAGTTAAAATGTAGGTTGCATTAAAAATACTGTATAAGGGGCTGGGAAGGTGGCTCAGTGGTAGAGCGCTTGCCTTGCATGCTTGAGGCCCTGGGTTCGATTCCTCAGCACCACATAAGCAAAAGAAAAAAAAGCAGAAGTGGTGCTGTGGCTCAAGTGGTAGAGTGCTGGCCTTGAGCTGAAGAGCTGAGGGACAGAGCCTAGGCCCAGAGTTCAGGCCCCACAACCGGACCAAAAAAAAAAAAAAATATATATATATATATATATATATATATATATAAATAAAATGTTCTTCAGGTCTCAGATGCACCTCAGCCTCAGTAGATGAATGGATCAACAAAATGTGGTGTATATATACAATGGAATTCTATGCCTCCATCAGAAAGAATGACATTGCCCCATTGGTTAGGAAATGGAAAGACTTGGAAAAAATTATATTAAGTGAAGTAAGCCAGGCCCAAAGAAACATAGGTCCCATGCTTTCCCTTATTTGCAATAAGTATTACATGTATAGGACAAGCAGAAAAGGCCAAAAATTATGTACATATGACTATATAAGATGATGTTAAGTGAAATGAACCCCAAGATAGGGACACAAATATCCTTTTTCTTTCTTGCTACTGTTTCTAACGTATTTATAATGTACCATGTGATTTTGTTGTTGCTTTGTATGTTCCTTCCCCACAGTATAACCCCTATTTTCACTGTATTTGATGTTGGTGCCTTGCATCTTATATATACACTTCTCTAATTTGGGGAGGGGAAAGAAAAAACAAAATGCTTAAATAAGGGATACAGGTTGATCCATTGTAACAGTGAGATGTACAAAACACTATGTTGAAAACGAACTTTACACTTTGGTGGGTGGTGGGGACGGAAGGGGGGAGTGTAAGTTGTAGAGGTGGGAGGGAAGGGATGGTAGGCAAAAGCAAAAATGCTCAATAGGAAATGTACTCAATGCCTTGCTCATGTAACTGTAACCTCTCTGTACAGCATTTTTACAATAAAAAAGTACAAAAAATGTTCTTCAGGTGTATATAAAATACAAGTTAATACTTTGTTCAGATTTGAGTCCCATTCCCAAGACATCTCGTGAAATACGTGCAAACATTCCAATATCCAAAAAATTGTAATTCAAAACATTTTTGTTCCCAGCATTTGAATAATGGATCCTTGACTTGTAATAATTGTAGCAATGCCTGTTAGTTGAGAGCAGTATGTCCTCAGATACCTTGAACTTGTCCTGTTATAGCCTTTGTCATGCTATTTCAGCCAAAGTCTAACAGAAACATACGCGTGTGTGTGTGTGTGTGTGTGTGTGTGTGTGTGTGTGTGTGTGTGTGTGTCCATCCTGGAACTTGAACTCAGTGCCTAGGCATTGTCACTGAGACTTTTTGCTCAAGGCTAGTACTCTACCACTTGAACCACAGATATACTTGCAGATTTTTGGTGATTAATTGAAGGTAAGAGTTTCACAGACTTTAGTGCCCTGGCTGGCTTTGAACCTTGATCTTCAGATCTCAGCCTCCTGAGTAGCTAGGATTATAAGGGGTGACCCATGTGCATCTAACCAGTAACTACTGTATTTTTCTTGTCTCACCCCCCCTTTTTTTGATACTGGGGATCAAGCCCAGGACATTGACCTTGCTAAGCAAGCGCTTTACCACTGAATTATATTCCAGCCCCAGAAACTACTTTTAACAGAGGGAATTAAATGCAGGGATTGGTTTCCCAGGTGATGAAGGAAGGTGAGAACTCAATGAGAATTAATCAAGGATTAACCTAGAAATGACTAACAACTATACCAGTCCTAGAGTTAAGGACAAAGGGAGAATGCAGTGTGACAGAACCCAAGAACTGGAAGGAAAAACCAGAGAGGAGATTCAGCCATTGGCAGAGAAGCGAATATCCCAGTTTTCTTTTCCTCTCACCTACCCATCTTCCCCTTATACTTACCATTGGCCAGACCCAGGTAGACCTTTGGTCTACCCAAGGCAAGGGTAAACGTGGAAAATATATACATTGGGGTCCATACCACCTACCCCCACCTTTACCCTGCTGCTCTCCAGAGCAGAATAGGAGGCTCAGGCAGACACATTTCCTTCAGAGGAATTACTCATTAATTGCTTGTTTGTTGCCTGACACTGTGAGGATCTGTCTCTGTCCCCAGTTTCCCAGTTTTTAGCACACAGTCTGACATATGGGTGATATTTAATACATGTTAAAAAACTGAATTTGGGTACTGATGACTCACTCCTGTAATCCTAGCTACTTAGGAGACTGAGATCTGAGAATAGCAGTTCAAGGCCATCCCAGACAGAAAAATCTGGGAGACTCTTATCTCCAATTAACCAGAAGTGGAGGTACAGCTCAGGTGGTAGAGCTCCAGCTTTGAGTGAAAAAGCCAAGTGAGAGTAAGAAATCCTTAGTTCAAGCTCAGATACCAGTGTGTGTGCATGCTCTCTCTCTCTCTCTCTCTCTCTCTCTCTCTCTCTCTCTCTCTCTCTCTCTCTCTCTCTCTCTCTCTCTCTCTCTCTCTCTCTCTCTCTCTCTCTCTTTCTGAATAAAGTTTTTAACCTTTATTTTTCATATGAGGAGACTGAGGTTCAGAGGAGTACAGAACTGCCCCAGCTCATGACGCTATGAAGTGCAGATACCAGGCCTTTTTGTGGGTACCACTACTGATGGGAGACAGGGGCAAGCTGTGTCAGATCTATCTTTGATCAGAAGGGAAGAGGGCTGATCCCTGGCAGAGCCTGGAGCAGGCCCTGTGTTAGGGGGACTGAAAATATAGTCAGACAGTACTCTCCTTCCTGGATACCCTGGGCTCTGAGCACAGGTGGCCATTGACAAACACAAAGGGGGACTGATTTTTCAGGCAAGTGTGTGGAAGATGAGGTATGTGGCAGGAAGGACAGGAATGGCTCTGTCCCCTCTCCAGGAAATGTGCTTGTCCTCCACCTCTTCCTAAACATGGTAGAATTGCATATAAGGATGGCTTGATATCATAAATGGAGTCATATTTACATCATTTCCCATATAAATCTGTTTTAAAAATAAAAAATGTAGCCCAAACCACACCTGCAGCAGGCTGTGATCCAGGCACACATTCTGCCCATGGCCTGAGATTAATATTCTGAGTGCATCTCCTGGCATAGCTGAAAGTTATCAGCAGGCAGACAGCCAGCTTTCAGTCTCAAGAACTGCAGGCCACAGACTGCAGCAGCACTTGCAGGCTTTATAAGAAGATTTAGGGACCCTGCGCCTCTCCTTACTGCCAGCACCAAGGCCTGACTACAGGAGACTAGGGAGGTCCGTGAAATGGGAGAGGACCAGCCACTGGCTTTGAAAATTATTTAAAAACTAAAAATAACCTTATGAACCCAAGCAAAATATTCCCCTGGAGAATTTTCTCATAGATCTGTGTCCAAACCCAGAGACGACTATCTGCTGTTCTCTAGTCCCATTTTTTTTTTGTTGGTCCTGGGGCTTGAACTCAGGGCCTTGAGAACTGTCCCTGAATCACTTGAACCACAGCATCACTTGCAGCTTTTTATTTTTTATTTTTTTTTGCCAGTCTTGGGGCTTCAACTCAAGGCCTGGGTGCTATTTCTGATAATGCTCTACCACTCGAGCCACAGCTCCAGTTCTGGCTTTTTTGGTGTTTAATTGGAGATGGAAGTCTCATGGAATTTTCCTGTCTGGGTAGGCTTTGAACCATGATCCTTAGATCTTAGCCTCCTGAGTAGCTAGGATTATATGTGTGAACCATCTGTACCTGGCAGTAGCCCTCTTCTTTTGGCCTCACCTAAAGTAGGGTGTGCAGGATAATGCAGCTTATAGGAGAGTGAGTGGACTGTTCTCAAGTGACAGTGGATGGCTGTGGGGACTGGGGTTATTCCGAGGGGTCTCTGCTCTCCCCTGATGGGTTGAGGGCAGAGGGCAGAGTTCCCACTCAGGACCAGTTTTACCAATGGGTGGCCTGAGAAGCTACCTCCGAGCCACATTCAAAAGGGCTCCACCTTCACTGTCTTGAAATTTTCTCTATCTATCCGCCCATCTTTCTATCTGTGGAGCATTAGAGGTTGAACTCAGGGTCTCACACTTCCTAGGCAGGTGCTCCACTGCTGCACTCTAACACCCTCCTGGTTGTTTGAGATAAGGTCTCAATTTTCCCCTAGTCCCACATTGGACGGTGAGCTCCTATTTTATGTTTCTCACATAGCTGATATGACAGACACATGCCAACATGCCCAGCTATTGAATGAGTCTCATGAACTTTTTCCCAGGCTGGCCTCAAACTGCAATCTTTCCTAAATTCAGCCTCCTGAGTAGCGAAGATAAGTACAAGCCAGAGCAGCTGACTGAAATTCATTATAACTTTTACATGTGGGTCTCACATTTTTATTTTGCCCAGAGTCCTGAAAATTCTGTAGTCAGAATCGTGGAAGCTCACAAACTCAGGCCAGGTCTGAACAATTATTTTACAAAGTGGTTCTCATTAGGCCCCAAATCCTGTAGGTTATTGCTTTTCACTGGAAGCCCACTGGGTCCCGCAATGTACGTCTCCGCTTTGTGGCACTTGAGTCACCTTTGGTAGGTCTCACTGATATGGTGCCTTCCAGGGTGGAAAACCTGACAGAGACATAGCCCAATGTACTGTCCACGCAGCAGGTACTGAACCCTGCTTGCTGGCTTCCTCTGGCTTCACAGCAGCCTAGAGCTGTGGGTTCAGACATCCTTTAATTTTTTATCTTATCAGTTTATTTATTTTGGGGGGGGGCGGTCCGGTCATGGGGCCTGAACTCTGGGCCTGGGCACTGTCCCTCAGCTCTTCAGCTCAAGGCTAGTGCTCTACCACTTGAGCCACAGCGCCACTTCCGGCTTTTTTTTTCTGTTTACGTGGTGCTGAGGAATGGAACCCAGGGCCTCATGCATGCAAGGCAAGCACTCTACCACTGAGCCACCTTCCCAGTCCATCAGTTTATTTTTTTACCACTGGGTAAAATCCTGGGTCAAAGTTAGCCACTCATGAACAAGGCTCACTTCTCCATGGACAGGGTGGACCTCCAGAGCAGAAACACAAATGCAGGTCATTATCAACCCAGAGAACAAGGGAAGAGTCTGGCCTTCCCAAAGTTTACCATGAAGGCAAGAAATCTTAGCAAGAGGAAGAGCAGCAGCTCACCTGTTAATGGCTCTAGTGATGAGTTCACTTCTGGTATCCTCTATACCATCTTGATACAAACCAAGTGAACTGTGCCACCTGGTGGCATTCAGCAAAACCATCTGCAAGTTACCGTGGAGCTAAGGAAATCAGCTTTGTCAAATGAAATATTAAAACATATAGACCTACAAAAGGAATACCCGAGATGCAGGATTCCAGAATTCTTGATTTATGGTCCACACAGTAAGAGCAGCTAATACTGCCTATCTGGCTCTTATTTTAGTAAGGGACTAAGCATATGCAAGATAAATCATGCCAGCCTGGACATTTCTGCAGCTCCAGTATATAGCATCACACCTGGCTCAGAGGTGCAACCTTGGCTGTACTTTAGATTTGCCTGGAGAACTCTGAACCATTCAGACAATGGGCCCATGTTCCCTTGTGATCAGCCAAAGTAAAGAACCACTAACTGAGAATGAGGTGAGATTCAATAGTTATTGTAAGCCAAGCATAGTGGTATATGCTTGTAAACCTGGCATTCATGAGGTTGTAGTTCAAGGCTAGCTTGGATTACATTGCAAGTTCCAGGCTTGTCTAAGTTATATAGTCTCAAAAGAAATTATATAAAAAGTTATCAAATGCTGAATGCATAAGTGGTCCTTGTATTTCAGTAAATGTCAGACTTAAGATTCATTTCTAAGAGATTGTGATGACCCTGGAAGTTCAAAAGTAAGCATTATGGAATTTGCCTTCTTCATTAAAAATAGCAACTTTAGCCAGACACCAGTGGCTCATGCCTATAAATCTAGCTACTCAGGAGGCTGAGATCTGAGGATTGAAGTTCAAAGCCAGCCCAGACAGGAAAGATCGTGATACTCTTTATGTCCAATAAACTACCAAAATGCTGGAAGTAGAGCTGTAGCTCAAATGGTACAGTGCTAGACTTAAGCAAAAAGAAGTGTGATGGTGCAATGCCCAGGCCCTGTGTTCAAGTCCCAGGACCCAACAAAACAAACAACAACAAATAGAGTAACTTTGTTAACTGTTTGTTTCATGAGAAGTCCCAAGCTCTCACAAATCCCATAAGTGGCTCGAATCTGTAATTCTACGTACTCAAGAGGCTGAGATCTGAGGATTTAGGCTTGAAGCCACTAGTGGCAGAAAAGTTCCAGAGAATCTCATCTCCAATTAACCAGCAAAAAGTCAGAAGTGGAGCTGTGGCTCAAATGGTAGAACATTAGCCTTGAGGGGAAAGCTAAGGGACAAAGCCAGGTCTTGAACTCATTCAAGCCCCAGTACCAGAACAAAAACAAAAACTCAGCCCTTGTCCCTCCTCCTCCTCTCCACAGCTCTTCGTCATGATTTCCAGTTTTCAGATGCAGTTAATCCTTTGCCGGACTTTGCACATAATTAAAGCTCCAAATAATGTAACACCCTCCCTCCCTCCCCACTTTAAAGTGCCTGCATTGGTTGTAGAGAGAGGAAAGAAAAGGGAACATCTTCAATATCTGGGAAAATGCTAAATAAATTACCAGTCTCTCTCTCCAATCCTCTCAGGAAAGATTATCTTTTCCTGGAGAAGCAGCTTTGGAGAGACACAACAAATCTTTCCAGCCAGCACAGAGCCACTTGCTGATCAGGGCAGTGAGTTCATGCAAGGAATTCTAATCTTTACCAGGAGGAAGACTTTGAGCTGACTGAAAAATCACAGGGCACTGCCTAACCTCCAGGTAGGAATGGGGGTGGGGTGGGGTTGCTGCTCTGATCTGGGGCTAGAAAAAGAGCAAGGAGGAAGTGAGTTCCATGCATTTCTTTCCAGTTATGTTGGTGGCACTGGTTCTTAACTAGGGTTCTTATCTAAGCTACAGTGGACTTATAGGGCCCTCCTTTATACCATACTCTCATACTCACTGAGGGGAGGCAGCTGAAGGCCAGAGATCCTCCTCGTCTCCCCTCCCTCCCTCCCTCCCCAATTCTGTTCCTGAGCCTTTTGTACTCAGGGACTACCACTTAAGCCACATCCACAGTACCACTTCTGGCTTTTTGGTGGTTAATTGGAGATAAGTGTCTCACAGGCTTTCCTGCCCTGGCTGGCTTCAAATGTTGATCCTCAGCTCAGCCTCCTGAGTACCTAGGATTACAGGTGTGAACCACCAGCACTCAGCTAGGGATCCATATTTTGAGTTCCATTGGTGATTTGGAAGACCTGTATCAGCTTGACCCCCTCATTGCTTTTAATGAGAAAACATGGTGGCATGTGGCAGGACCTGAATTCTCCTATGAATCAATGAAATGTGGAGGAAAGGGCTCTAGTCTCTCGCTCTGCCTACCTTTAGCTCCATGGGAAGCTTAGAAAGTCACAGCTGTGTCCATCACCCCAGGGTCACTGCCCAGGCCTTGCTGATCCACAGGTGGACGTAGAGCCATTTCCCCACTGCAGATTTACTACAGGACATGAGTTAGCAGGTCACTCACTTTGCTGCCTATTTCAATGGTAGGTGCCATTGTTCCCTCTGTGGTAATGCCACTGTTCCCTCTGATGGTAAAGAAGGTTCTAGGAACTTGGCCTCCAAGTCACTGGGGACACAGTCCTTAGCTGCAGATTCATAGCTATTTTGTACATGTGCACGCATACGTATATGTATGCATGCACTAATACTGGCACTTAAACTCAGGTCCTGAGTGCTGTTCCTTCTTTCAAAGCTAGCATTCTACCATTTGAGTCCCAGTTCCATCATTAACTCTTTTTGGTAGTTAAATGGAGATTAAAAGTCTTCTGGATTGTCCTGCCCAGGCTAGTTTCAAACTGCAATCCTCAGATCTCAGCCTCCTGAGCAGCTAGGATTTCAGGCATGAGCCACCAACACCCAGCTTGAAGCTAGAGAGAATGGCTATAGGACCCAGAAACACAGCCACTGTGGGGAGGAAAGCTAATCTCCAAGTCAGATAATTGTTGTCTGCCTCTTCCAACATATTGCCCACCTCCTTCCTTCTTTCCTCAGCCTTCGTGGGTTCTCTGCAGCTTCTTGATGGAAAGATTAAGGGACCATTCACACCATGCTAACTGGGTTTCATAACAGGAATCCTGATCTGGTTAGAGAAACAAGGGAGGTATGCAAGCAGCAAATGAAGAAGTTAGGTTATTGAACCTGGCACATGCTGAGATTTTGGGGGACCTATATGTGCACTGTACGGGCACTACTAGAATTGCAATAGAGGGAAACTTGTATCTGCATGATAATTTCCCAGCAGATGACAGAAAGGAAGTGTAGTACTGGCAGAAAGAAGTGCTTTTTCTAATTTGCACAAAGACCTCATATGCGATAAAAGCAACCCTTAGGTCCTTAACTGTTTCTTTGTGTGTGTGTGTGTGTGTGTGTGTGTGTGTGAGAGAGAGAGAGAGAGAGAGAGAGAGAGAGAGAGAGAGAGAGAGAGAGAGAGAGAGAGAGAGAGAAACACATGCCAGTACTGGGACTTGAACCTTGAACTCATGACCAGAGCATTCTTATCTTTTTGTTCAAGGATGGCACTCTACTACTAAGCCTGTAGAGCTCCACTTCTGCTTTTTGTTGTTTGTGTGTTTGTGTGTGTGTTGTTGTTTTCTTTTTCTGCTTAACTAGAGATAAGAGTCTCTTTGATTTGTCTACCCAGTCTAGCTTCAAACCTTGATCCTCAAATCTCATCCTCCCGAGTAGCTGGGATTACAGATATGAGTACCAGTGCCTGGATTTTCCCTTTCCTTTAATGATGCTTATTCTACTTTTACTTCCCTGGGATTTCTTGGTTATGAAATTGTCTGAGGGCAGCAGAGGGGAAATGGAGGGACAGCAGGAGCAGGATGGGTGGGGGTAGGGAGAATGAACAGACCCTTCTCCACCCCAGGTAGGCAGGGGGAGGGTATTAGCTTCCATCTCTCACCAGTTGTACCAGATGAGTTCTCTCCTAAGTGCAGAATAGGATTCTAAGCTCTGCTGTCTCCCTGTTTACACACACCCAGCCAGTAGCTGGCCTCCTGCCCTGGCCCAAGCACAACTTCCGGTTTTGTGCTTTAGACATTTGGGAAGAGGCCAGAGGATGTTTATGAGCTTGGGTTTGGTCTGGAAGTCATTGCTACAAGGCAGGCACCGCCTCTAGTTTCAGTTGAGCCATACTCAAAAGAACAAGAGAATGTTCTTATTCGGTAGCTCTCCTGAACATCTAGGGCAGCTCAGTGAAGGACCTACTCATGGCTGCTTCTAGAAGAGGCCCAATCAGTGGGGTATGCAAGACTTTTTAATCAAGCCTTACTGGAAGTTTGGATGTAAAAATAGTATCAGTAGCAAAGGCTCAGACTGAATAACAAGTTTAAATGGCAGCCCTGCCTCTTACTAGCTGTGTGGTCTCATGTATCAACCTTTCCAGAAGCCACATTTTATAATATAGAATATTGGAGTCTTTATTATACAGTTAACAGGCTGCAGGCCACCAGTTGTTACAAAGGCCTGCAGCACACAAATGCACATAACACAGCTAGGAAACATGCTAAAGAGGAAAGAAATAACAAGAACAATACCAACAAGCCAATTCAGCTCCAATGGAGAGCTGAATTGGGACTCCATGTTGACTGGAGACGAGCCAGGAGACAGGACACAGGACACAATCATGGAGACATATGGAGTGCGGCCGGCTAGGCTGGTCCAAGCCTAAATAGGTTGGTGCAGGGGGCAGATCCTCAGGAAATTCCCAGTCCCGGGCACTGGACTGACAGATTCAGTAACCTATCAGCAAGTGGAAGGCAGGTGAGGGCGGGCGGGGCGGTTTCCTTCCCCCAGCATGAAGACAAGATGCCAAGACCTTACCATCCACCATGTGGCCAATATGGCGCTGGCCAGACCTGGCCTCCTTACTTCACTATTGGCTCATCTGCAGAAAGGGTGGTTCAAATCAGTGTATGTGAGGCTCTTAGCACTGTACTCAGAACATAGTAAGAATTCAATTAAAAGCAGGTTTTTGTTTTGTTTTTATGTATTTTCAGGTATCAGAGATTGAACTGGAGCCTGCATGCTGTCCCTTAGCTTTTGTGGTCAAGGCTGGTGCTCTACCACATAAGCCATCCCTCCACTTAGTTTTTTCCTGGTCATTGAGATAAGAGTCTCACAAGCTTTTCTGCCTGATCTGACTTTATACCATGATCCTCAGATCTCAGGCTACCCAATAGCTAGGATTATAGGCATAAGCCTTTGGTACACAGCTAAAAGCAGTTGTTATTTACTATTAATAATGACAACCCCTTCATGTTCAAAGTTGAGCCTATTTGGTCCCTCAGCCCTTCAATAAGTAGGGAACTTACTTACAAGCATTTTAAACCATACACAAGGACAAGGTAGAAGATCTGGTTCCCTGAGGAGAGAGGGCCTGAAATCTCTGTGAAAGCATTTTCTGGTACAGGCCAGGCCCTGACTAAGGGATAGGTTCCTAACCAGGAGAAGGCATTGTGAGCAATGAACATGAGTCCCACATCGTAGCAGAGCCAGAAAAAGAGCAGGCCATGAGGAACATTCTAGAAATTAGCTCTGAACAGTCCCCCTTCCAGAGGCAGGAAGCTGTGAAGCCTATCTCTGTGACATTCAGCTAGAGGAGTCTCTGGACTACCAAGTCTATCTGTATTTGAGATGAATGTTTGCGAAGGGCAGCTCCTGTGGGTAAAACCTCTTCCTCACTCCAGGCTGGGAGTGGTGCCAAGCAGGCTGTGCCAGGCTGGCTTGCAGGATGTGTCCTGCCTGCCCTCTGTCCTCTGCCTTGGAACTTTGCCCTCTACACCACAATTCCACCCTGGTCCAATCTGTTAATAAAGTAAGACTTGGCTCTTGTGAATCCTCCAGTTTCCAGTTTCTTTTTGGAAGTATTTTATCTTCACAAACAATACTTTCCTCTTTCTCCTCAATTCTCCATCTTCACCTTCCTGAGTGGGTGGTCCACCCCAACACAACTTCTTCACCAGCAATCACTCTCCATCTCTAGTTTGTAAATGCAGAGAGCTGTAGGTGACTTGCCTACAGATACGGGATAGTATGTAATAAAGCTGAAGGAGGTTTCCCAATCCTTTAACACCCAGGCTGGGTGCTCAAGGGTGGGCCCAGGGCAGCAGCAACAGTTAATCACACCTGAGGACTTGTTAGAAAAGCGCTCTCGTCTCACTTAGTCTAGACACTGTAGTGTTTTGTAAACCCCAGGTGATCAGAAACATTCTCCAAGGTGCCTGTGTCCCCTACTTGACCCAATATAGAACTTGGTTAGGTCATACCTACTCTTCCAGGGACTTGGAAGTTTAGGAAACTGATATATCCTGCTGTCCAGGATCGGGAGGGAAGCTTTATAAAAATCCTAGCATGCTAAGAAAAACATATAAGCCTTAATTACAGCTTTCCTTTGAGGTCAAAATAAGGTTGTCTTTCCTTCCAACTTGTGAAATGTACAAAGTTTGACATCTCCCTTTCTTTCCCTCCCCCACAACTTGCCCTGGCCTGTCTTCCCCCTTTCCTGATTTCTACTTTCCCTGAAGGTGGTAAAACCAGATTTTGTACAAGTCCATTGTCCCTGGCCAGCTCTGGGGTTGCAAGTCAACTGGAATCTTGTGGGTAATGTGATGTTCTTTGTGAAATGGAAAGGCCCAGCAGATCTTGGCTACAGCCACTTTGTTGACCTGAATAGTGTCACCGGGCTGAGGGGTCACCTAGAAGCGGGTTGACAGCTACACTTGGCCGCATTCTCTAAGGCCTGAGGAGGGTCTGTGCTTGTAGCGCTCTGTCTCCAGGTGTGGAAAATTGCCTCGGCTGCCTTAGGAGCCCATAAAACCATAAAGCATAGAGGAGAGAAGTCTCTCAGGGACGCGAGCCTTATGGGAGACGTGTGTAAAATGCCACAGTCTAAAAGGCTCTTGCAGATTCGCTGAATCACAATCTGTAGGGATGGAGCCTGAGACCTGGTATTTTGAATTCTCTGCCAGTGATGCTGACGCGCAGACAGGGTTGAAAGCCACCTTATGAATCCCAAGATAAAACCCTCACCTCCCCAAACCACCCGGAGGTGAAGGGCCCCCAGTGGAGTACACTGAGCGCGGTTCCAGGCTGGAGGAAACATCAAACCCTAGGGACGCTGGGTGACCAGCCGACACGGGCCCTGAAGCCCACGTGGCCCACACGCCACACCTTAGGAAAATCGTAGTGATTTAGCACTAGCGCCCATCCAGTGGACCCTGAAGTCCCACCAAGACAGAGGGGCCAGCGTGGCGGAAGTGGACCGGGTCCGGAGAGGCGGAGCCACGCCCCGCCCCGCCCCCCACAGCGCCAGCCCCGCCCCTCCGCGCCAGCCCCGCCCCCCACAGCGTCAGCCCCGCCCCCCACAGCGTCAGCCCCGCCCCTCCGCGCCAGTCCCGCCCTTTAGAGTAAGCCCCGCCCCGCAGAAACCATCCTTTGGGGGACAGCCCAGCCTGGGCGCGTCGAGGGCTGGTCCTGGCTAATGGTTCCTGACGTCTACCCTCAGGCTGCTAGACCTCGGGCACCCCTGTGGCTCGTTCGGTCTGTCCAGCAGGGTGAAGACTTCAGCCCAGTCGGTGCCAGTTCGCCCTAGCCGGCAGGGGCCACGTGTCCAAAGGAGGTCCCGCCCACGTGGCCTGCAGCGCCCCGCCCACAGCCGCCCCCTGGCTCTGCGCATGCGCTCGGGCGGTCCTACCTGCTCCTTTCGCGTGGCGGCTCGAGTGTGACGAGGCGCGCGCCCTCGCCGGGTCCCGCGCCCGCTCCGGGTGACCCCGCCCCGCGCCGGAGCTGCCCACGGTTACGTCATCCCAATTATGTAAGAGGCGCGGCTTCCCTGCCGGGAAAGGCTGCCGACTCCCCGCCTCGCATCTGCTCCGCCCCAGACCCGGGGTGGTCTGGCCCTGATCGGGGCTGCCGCGGGGCTCAGACGGGGCGTGTTTAGGGAATGGGAGCCGAAGTGCACCTGGAATTTGGTTACCTAGAAAACCATTTGCAGCAGAGAGATGAGGCTTAGGCGATATGAAAGGGTTCCTCTGGGGACGCGTTCTTCAGCTTCCTCCGTGTCTGATCACTCAGTGACACGGCTGCCCCGAGGCAGGGAGCCGTCTCCCACCTCCAAAGCCCAAGATGTTGCCCCTAATCATTCAGCTTCCTGCAGGACCCCTCGTCTCCCAGACACTCATTAGCTCCCTTCCTTCCCCCTCCCTCCCAGCCCAAATAACCAGGCGGTGCGTGTGAAAGGCGGATCTCAGACAAGCCCTCCAATCTCTTCCCTGTCCTGGAGTGGAGGACCCACAGGCTACACGCATCTGACTTCCTCCTTAATGCCCTTTGGGAGCTGGTTCTCCCTGCTGCCCTCACTCCCCATCCCCAGATTCCCCTTTGTCCGGGTTTACCTAACTCTCCCACAGACTGATCACTCTTACATAAGACGTGCCATGGCCAGTTGCGTTAATGGCCTCATTACCTGGGACCCAGGATCGTTGCCTGCCCCTACCTCTGAGGGAGAATGTTCATCCGAATCACCTTTGAAATGAATTTCCCTTAAAAGCTTGCTCCTCTAAACAGGATTCGGGTTCTACCGCATTGCCCTTATTCCTGACAGAGTCGTGAAAGGAGTTGAAAGAAGCCACAATTTCCAAAACCACTCAACCTGGTGTGACTTTCAATGCAGTCCAGTTTGGCTGGGGGAATATTTTAAGACTCCCAGAAATGCACACTCTGCTTTGTGTCAGCAATGGAAAAGACACCACCTTCAAACAAACATAAGCTTTGGCTCAGAGAAGGGATGAGAAAGTCTTTTGAACCCCTCAGGCTCTTTGGGGCATCAGTGGGTCCTGAAGCGAAAGGGAAGATGGAAACCCACATCTGGGAATTTAGCCATGTGAACTTGGGTGTGCTGTGTAACCATTTCATCTTGGGATTTTTAATTGTAAGAAAGGAATGAGTACAATGAGTATTCTCACTTGTGGAGTTGTTGTGGAGATTAAATGCATTCATTACAAAGAGCTTGCTTAATGGGAAGCAATCTGAAATGTGCCTGTTCCTCTTAAGTTTTCTTCACATTCTGTATTTCCTACACTTACAGTTGATCGGTGTTCATTTAGTAGCTACTCCATTGAGTGAAGAATTGGTGGAATGTTGAGCCCCCATGAATATGTATCCATGAGGGAATTTGTTGTTTTTGTTTTTGTTTGTCAGCTGTGGACTTGAACTCTGGGCCTGGGCACTGTTTCTCAGCTCTTCAGCAAAAGGCAAGTGTTTTACCACTTAAGCCACAGTGCCACATCCGGTTTCCTTGTGGTTAATTGGAGATAAGAGTCTCATGGAGGGCTGGGAAGATGGCTAAGTGGTAGAGTGCTTGCCTTGCATGCCTGAAGCCCTGGGTTTGATTCCTTAGCACCACATAAGCAAAAAGAAAAATGCCGTAAGTGGCGCTGTGGCTCAAGTGGAAGAGCGCTAGCCTTGAGCTGAAGAGCTGAGGGACAGCGCCCAGGCCCAGAGTTCAGGCCCCACGACTGGACCCAAAAACAAAAACAAACAAACAAACAAAAAAGAGTCTCATGGACTTCCTGGGCTGGCTTTGAACCAGGATCCTCTGATCTCAGTCTCCTTAGTAGCTAGGATTACAGATGTGAGCCACTGGCGCCCGATGGGAATTTGTTTTAAGAAAAGCAACTCCTGCCCTTGCTCCCACAGTTGTCATCTTCTGTGAGGTGATGGTTTGGAAGCATCCAGAGCCTACACCAGACTCTATAGTCTCTATACCCTCCCAAATCTCTCCTGGCTATTTGCAGAAAGATGCATGAGACTAGAAGTCTTCCTATTGTGTGAGATAAGTCAGACTCAAAAAGTCAAATGTTTTCCCTCATTTGTGGAGCATAGGCCCAAAATGATGGTGGTGATGACGATGATGATACATGAATGTGAAAGGAGACTGTCTAGGAGGATATTAGCAGGGAGGAAGAAAAAGGGATACTCAGAGATGAAGTATATTATACATATTACATATATACATATAATAACCTTTGAAGGGTGTGTGTATAAGACTGAATAATTAAACCTACTAAACCTGTTTAGGAAAGCAGTAGAAGAAAAGAATATAAATGTGTTGGAGGGATGAATTTGTTCAAAGTGCACTGTGTACATCTATTTAAAAATGAAATCTCCTCATATATGTATGCTAATTCAAACTTAAAGGATTAATACAGAAGTTAAGTACGTTGCTTTAGAATGTGTGTGTGTGTGTGTGTGTGTGTGTGTGTGTGTGTGTGTGTGTGTGTGTGTGTGTGCTGGTCCTGGGGCTTGAGAACAGGGCCTAGACACTGTCCCTGAGCTTTTGTGCTCAAGGCTAGCACTCTAAACTTTGATTCACACCTGCACTTTGGCTTTTTGGTGGTTTATTGGAGATTAGAGTCTCCTGAACTTTCTTGTCTGGGTTGGCTTTGAACTTAGATCTCAGATCTCAGCCTCCTAAGTAGTTAGGATTACAGGTGTGATCCATGGGTGCCTGGCTCAGAATAACTTTTGAAATAAAATTCCTCTAACAGCTTGCTCTCTGAACAGGATTCTGAGATTCCACCAAGCTGCTTCATTTTACATGGGTAGAAAGTATCTAAAATGTATCTTATCTGTCCAGTTTACAAATCAGGAAGTAAAAAAGAAATCATCCACAGCTTCCTTCCTATTGATTTTGATCTTAGAGGTGATTTTTTTCTAGTCCTGGCGCTGGAGCTCTAGGCCTGGGTGCTAGTCTTGAGCTTCTTTTGCCACTTGAGCCACAGTGCCACTTTCACCTTTTTTGAGTAGTTTGTTGGAGATGAGTCTCTCGGAATTTCCTGCCCAGGCTAGCTTCAAACCACAATCCTAGGATCTCAAGATTCCTGATAGCTAGGATTACAGGTGTGAGCCACTGGTGCCTGGCTTTGGGGGTGAATTTTGAAAAGAAAAATAATAATTGGAAGGAGAAGCAGAAGGTGTGGGCTAAGAAATTCATGGCTTTCTATACAACAAATCTACATGAGGGGGAAGTCTGCATCCTTGTACACACACACACACACACACACACACACACACACACACACACTGTTCATATTGCCTTCCACTATGTTCTCTAGCCAAGTTGTCATGGCAACACCAGCTGTCAATGAGATCACGGAAGACAGGGTCATAATGGCATCAGTGCCTTAATATTTTACCTGGCAAAGCCACTTAGTTAATAAGATGAATAACCATAAATCAGAAGATCATAGGAAGCCAGGCACCACTTACTGTACATGTTCTGTGTGCCAGGGGGTGGGAACAGACATGAAAGAGGAAAAGAAACAGAAAGGAGGAGAGGGGGAGGCAGTGAACGGGTAAGGTCTCAGTGCAGATTGTGCACAGGTTCTGCTCAGGAACAGGAACTGGACTCTTTCAAATCACAAGAAAAGGGGAATCATGAGCTCCAGCCCCAATCGTGCAAGTCTTACAACAAACTGGAATTTTGTACCAGGTGCATGAATCATTTATTCAAATAAAAACTTGCAAATCTCCCACCTTTCTCCCCAGAGGGTTCACCTCGCAAGGGCATTGAGATGGGCCCAGGATGCCCACGACTGGGCTTAAGGAATTCAGCTCTCACACCTCTTTGAGCATCATCTTCCCGCTCTCTGTGGGAGTATAACTGCACAATCCTCATGACTGGTAAGATAAGGAACTTTCCTCCTATTTAACAAATATTCTCCATGGACTGTGGGTTGAGTCCTGTTCTAAGCACCCTACAGATGAGGAAAATGAGGCGTGGAAAATGTCAGGTCTGTGACTGAAATCACAGGCACCTAGCAAGGAGCCAAATCAGGATTCGAGTGCAACAGTCTGGATCTAACAGAGGCCACACAGGAACATTCCCACCTCACCTGATCAAGCACTTAAGGGGCTCAATCTCTCTGCCAGGCTGTAAACTTGTTCCCATAGGAACCCAAGGCACCCTCCGCCCTCTTGTTACTCCAAAGCATAACCTCACAGCCCTGCTGATTCACTCTGTCCCTGACAGCAGCCCCCTGGGGAGCCCTTCACTGTGAGTGAGCTGTGTTCTCTGGTCCTGGGCTGTGAGGATGAGCTGCTTCTGTCTCATCTGTCCATTTTGGGACACCTGTGTTCAGCCATCTTTATTCCTTAGGGAAGGGTACCTTTCCCCACTAATGGGATGACTAGAAGGTGAGCAGAACCAAAGGATGCTTTGCTGCTTTCTTTTTTCTTTCTTTATTTTTTTACTTGTTGCCAGTACCGTGGTTAGAATTCAAGGTCTCATACTTGCTAGGAACATACTCTACCGCTGAACCATGACTAGTCCTTTCTTAATTGCATTTTCTGCCTGGGAGTGCCCTGCTACTGCTATCTACCTATATTAGTCTTCCCATTGTGGTTGGGATAAGAAGCACATACAAAAAGCTTCTTTTGTTCCGATGGAGTCTTGTGAACTTCAATGCTTAGACTAGCCTGGAATTTTAGATTCCCCCAATCTCAGCTGACCCATGTAGCATGTGCAACTAAGCCCAGCTGTTGGTTGAGGTCTCGCTTGTACACAGAGGCTGCCTTCAAACTGCAGTCTTCTCATTCTCAGCCTCTCAAGCAGCTAGAATTACACATGTAAGAAAAAGGTGCCTGGCTTCTTTGAGGTTTTATTCCCCCCCCCTTTCCTTTTCTTTGCTTTCCTTCCCTTTTTGTACCTTCCCTTCCTCCCTCCTTTCTCCTTCCCTCCTTCCTCCTCCCCCCCCTCTCTTACTTACTTACTTTCTTTCTTTCTTTCTCTTTCTTTCTTTCTTTCTTTCTTTCTTTCTTTCTTTCTTTCTTTCTTTCTTTCTCTTTCTCTCTCGGTTTCTTTTTATCTTTCTCTTCTTCCTTCCTTTCTTCCTTCCTTCCTCTTCCCTCCCTTCTTTTTCTGTCCCTCCCTCCTCCCTCTCCTTCCTTCCCTCCCTTCCTCCTCCCCTCTCTCCCTTTCTCCCTCATCCCACTCCTTCCTTTCCTCCCTTCTTAAGATACTGAGTATTGCTATGTAGGTACTCTACCATTTGTGCCATACCCTAGACTTTTTTTTTTTTTTTTTTTGCTTTAGGTTACCTTTTAGATAGTCTCATGCTTTTTTGCTCAGGCTGCCTTGAACTTTGATTCATCTACTTGTGCATCACAGTTAGCTGAAATTACAGGCAAATACTACCATGCCCTGAGTCTCACTAACTTTTTGTCTAAGCTGGCTTCAAACCATAAGCCTCTCTATCTTTGCCTCCTAAGTAGCTGGGATTGCAGACTTGGCCACCATGCCAGCCTAATAGAATGCTTTAAGTCATGAGGCTTTTAGAAACCTGATTAGAACATGCTTCATATGCAAACCCTTACTTTTGTTGTTGTTGTTGGTTGAACTCTGGGGCCTGGGCACTGTCCCTGAGCTCTTCAGCTCAAGGGAAGCGCTCTACCACTTGAGCCACAGCGCCACTTTGTTTTCTTGTGGTTTATTGGAAATAAGAGTCTCACTGACATTCCTGCCCAGGCTGGCTTTGAGCCATCTGTGATGCTCAGATCTCAGCCTTCTGAGTAGATAGGATTACAGGTATGAGCCACTGGCTTTAAACCCAGTTTATTATCAGAGTCCATTTGCCCTTCCTTTACCTTTGAAGCAATATAGTAAGTTTAAGTCTCAAAGTCAGAAAATGTATTTGATTTTTTAAGTCTATTTATTTAGTTTTGTGGTGCTGGGGGTTGGATTGAACCCAGGGCTGTGCACATATGAGGCAAATACTCTAAAATTGAATTGTACATCTAGCCTTTTTTTCCTTAAGTCTTGAAGCAGGGTCTCTCTGTGTAGTCTAGGCTACTCTCAAACTCCCAACCCTCCTGCCTTTGCCTCCTGACTATGGGGATTATAAGCATGTGCCATCACCTCTGGTAGAAAATGTGTTCGAAAAACATACCCTTCCTATTTTTGTTTCTGTTCCCAATGGCAAAATGCTGCCTCCCAAGATAGACAACATAACTTGGCTGCTATGCTACAAGGCTGACCTAAAAGTGAACTATGGACAGCCAGTCTTTACAAAAGAGAGCTGTTGTCTCCTTAGATCTAACTCATACAAAGACAAATCACCACTAAAATCACTGAGGATTTTCTGTTAATTCAGTGTTTAGTAGATCATCCACCCACCAGAGGATTAGGAGCTTTATGAAGCAAAATTTGTCTAGATCAGGCCCTGAGGGTCTCCAGTGTGACATCCATAAGCTATACCCCCTTCTAGTGAACCCCAGTGGAAGTAAGGCCAAGCAAAGCATCCCAAACACTGGAGCATTCCATTCCCCGGGGTTTTTAAGGAGGACACTGAGACTGTGGAGTTATAATGACACAGCCATGTCATCAACAATGAAAAGTTCTCCCAAGAAAACGAACATGAGATTCTGTCAGAATGCTTTGGCCATGTTGTATGTTCTCATAGAGAATTACTGAAGGCAACAGGAAGGCATCAGTCACACCTGAAGTGAATGGCCTGTCCCCAGTCAGCCATGGCTATGCCACAGTCTTTGGAGCTGTGATTTTTGAATTTGAGTTCTGATGGTTTGTGAAACCCTATTGTGGCTGGCTTGACTGAAATGGTCCTATTTTTTTTAACTGCTTTCCAATCTTGTTTCTGTTGATTGAAGCAAAGAATGGTTTTTGTTGCATGTGCCAAATAGAATGAAATGACTGATTGCCAGTTTATCTTTGCTGCATTCTTTTCTCAAAGGGGAACAGTTGACTAGCCCTCTTAACCAAGTGGGTGTGTTCCCTTGAGTGTTTTTGTAGCATCTGGAAAGTTCAGCTATTCCCTGGTTCATTTTCCATGGAGTACTTGACCACATCACTGCTGGGAACAGATACTAAGTTCTGTGGGTCAGTCTCCAGTAGCTATTTCTTCTTCTTTCTTTTCTTTTGAAGTTTAATTAACTAATTAATTTTTTTTTTTTTGCCAGTCCGCAGGGCCTGGGTACTGTCTGTAAGCTTTTTTGCTCAAAGCAAGTGCTTTGTTTACCACTTGAACCACAGCTCTACTTCCAGCTTTTTGCTGATTATTTAGAAATGAGAGTCTTATGAAAACTTTCCTGCCCAGACTGGCTTTAAACCAAGATCCTTAGACCTTAGCCTCCTGAGTAGCTAGGATTACAGGCTTGAGCCATGGGTGTCCAGCCTCTTTCTCTTTCTCTCTCTCTGTCTCTCTCTCTCTCTTTCTCTCTCTCTCTCTCTCTCTCTCTCCTCTTTTCTTTATATTTGTTCTAATGCTAGTACTGGGGCTTCCTTGGCTTTTGCTGCTCAAGGCTGGTGCTCTACCATAAATCTACCTCCACTTTTTTTTTGCTGGTTCATTGGAGATAAGAGTCTACTTTTCTGCCAAGCTGACTTCAAATCGTGATCCTCAGATCTGAGCCTCTAGAGTAGCTAGGATTGCAGGCATGAGCCACCAGCACCCAGCTTCCACTCTGATTCTGCAGTGTACACTGCCCAGTCAACACCCATGCAGAAAGCCTACCTCAAACCATGCCAGCAAGTTCAGCCCTGCGCTTCTTATGGAGCTCTACCCGTTTCCCCCGAGTGAGGGAAATGACATGACTGGGGGTCTATCTAAAGAGAAACAGCTTGCCACTCCCTAGACAGCCTGCATGTCAGCTCTGAATTAAACCAGTCCAACAACAAATAACAGCTGTGGAACATTTGTCTGCACCCCAGAACATCTGTCTTGAAAACCACCTCAATGTCCACTGAGGGAGGTTCGAACCCTTTAACACTCAGTCTGCTCCAGAGCTCATTCAGAATGCTGAAGTGGTCACCCCTGAATTACTCAGCATCCCTCTACTGACTTACATGTGGACATTCTCTTTCCCACTTCACTGCCCTTTCCCAGATGAGGACTACTTTTTATGCTAGAAAACATGTGCAGCTTATAGCTGATCATTATACCATCCTTATACCTCGCTCAGTCAAAAATTTGGCCCATACAATCTATGACATCATCTCCATGAAAGCAGGAAATAGAGTCCATATCTCCATGGCAACAGGGGCGGTGTCTACATTTTCATAGCAACAGGGGATGAGGTCTGTATGGGAATGAGAACACTTTCCACCACTCCCTCTGGGTGGGAGGTAAGTGTGCTGGTGTAGAAAAAGAAAGAGATTGAGAACCGCTTTCTAACTGCCACAGCATTTCAAGTGGCCTCATTTTAATTATATATTACATATTTTGATTATGCCTTTTCCTTTAATTTTTATATGGCATGTAGTATTTAAATACTATGTTTGCTGTAAAGCAAAATATAAAGAAAGGAAGAAATGAAAGAAATTCTTCTGCTGAGTAATTTCCAGTAAAGGGAATGCTTTGTCACATTTATGGACATACTGATAAATCATCAGCAATCCCAGGATATAGATTTCTGCAACATTTTAGGGATGGATGTTCTGAGAATAAGGAATTGCCAATATCTGAGACCTGGTTACTGAGGCACTAGCCCATGTCTGCCATTTGTTATCAAGAATTTTGAGGGCTGGGAAGGTGGCTCAGTGGTAGAGGGCTTGCCTTGCATGCCTGAGGCCCTGGGTTCGACTCCCCAGCACCACATAAGCAAAAAGAAAAAAGCCAGAAGTGACGCTGTGGCTCAAGTGGTAGAGTGCTAGCTTGGAGCTGAAGAGCTGAGGGACAGCACCCAGGCCCAGAGTTCAGGCCCCACAACCAGACCCATTCCCCCCCCCCCAAAAAAAAAGAATTTTGAGCCAGGCACTAATGGCTCACACCTGAGCTAATTAGGAGGCTAAGATCTGAGGATCACTGATTGAAGCAAGCCTAAGCAAGAAAGTTTATGAGACTCTGATCTCTACTTACCCACTAAAAAGCTGGAAATGGAGCTATAGCTTAACTGGTAAAGCACTAGCCTTGAGCAAAAAAAAATCTAAGGAACAGCACCCAGGCCGGGAGTTCAAGCTCCACTACTAGCACACACATACAAACATACAAAATTCTGAACCTATGTTTTTTCTTCAGGTTCCTCCAATCTTTACAACATGCAAACAAGAACAGTAGAAGTATTCATGCGGGGTCAGTGCAGGGGGTGGCTTGGCTTCACTTATTAAGCTGGAGCCTGAACATTCTTTTCAAGCTTCTGCTTGGGGCTCAGTGTCAGGGACATGAAGGAGAGGGCTGGTTAAGTGCTAGCTGATGTGAGGCCACATTTGGCTTTGAAATGTGCTCTTTCATTTTCAACTTTATTTATTTATGATTGAACATTGTCTGAGAATATTGATGTATCACCCCAAGGGTGGGTAGATAGTGAGGAAGGAGAGAGGAGGGAGACTCAGTCCTTCAAGTCTGGCTCTGCCCCCAACATGGAGAAGGTGATGTGGGGACAGAAAGAGGATGGAGCCAAGGATTGCAAATAAGGTAGGAGTCTCAACTCTTCTATAATTCTAGGGAAAATGGAAATAACTTGCCCAGGACAGGGGCAGAATAGGGCTATTCCATTTTGACCCAGCAGAGGGCGCACCAAGTACTTTCTTACCGTAAAGAAGTGTTGGGAGGTGACTGGGAGGCCTGGGGTGGATGACCAAAGGTGACACCAGGTGACTTTAGCTCAAATAAGATGCGTTCACTGGACATATGGGTTCTTTTACAGCCATAGACAGAAGTGAGCCTCCAGGTGTGATTGATGGACATTCTGTGCTTGGTTTGATTATAAAGAAACAAAGCAAAGCAAAGCAAAAGCAACTCACAGCTTAACACCATAAAGGTTGTGCATGCAGCTGAGGTAGAAGCACAATGGAGTGGGCGCTGTGCTCCTGTGGATATCACTCCAGAGATACCCCTGACAGTGTCTTCATCAAGAATTTCTAGCTGGGCACCAGTGGTACACACCTATAATCCTAGCTACCCAGGAGGCTGAGATCTGAGGATCACAGTTGGAAGGAAGCCAATCTGAGAAAGAAAGTCCATGAAACTCTCATCTCCAATTAACCACCAAAAGCCCAGAAGTGGGTCTGTGGCTCAAGTAACAGAGCACCAACCTTAAGCACAAGAGCTAAGGGACAGTGAATTCAAGCTCTAGTGTTCACACACACACACACACACACACACACACACATACACATACACACACACAGACACACGAATTCTAAAGCAAGGGGGTTTCCCATGGGAGGAGCTCCCCCTCCCTGACCCACTCAGAGTTTGGGGGACACACTAATCTAGTACTATATCAACTGCCAGGAGCTTCAAAGCAACAACCACAGCAGCAAGAGGGACGGCCAGTGGTTACTCTTTGGTATCATCCTAGATACCAGACACCTTGACTTACAAAAGCCCTCCAAAATTGCACCTGTCCTTAAGCAGAAGAGCCACTGTATGATGTTCAGAAGCCCAAACACAGGCATGGATGGCACCTCAATTCATTCACCCTGACTGGAAACAAACCCAACTCGTTTATAGCACAGAACTAACTACCCCTGAATCACAGATGTGTGCACAGATAGCCAGGTAAAGACACGGACACCAGGCCAAGTACAGAACATTCGGTAGCAATGCATAGAACCCACCACGAAAGGAATTTTACTTTCTGCAAGGATAGGCTAGCATGCAAGCCAGGGCCTCACAGTGAAGTCTACTTCCTTCTGATATGTAGTGTGTGTGTGTGTGTGTGTGTGTGTGTGTGTGTGTGTGTGCGCGCACGTGCACGCACACAGCCAGACATGCACATGGTGTTAGGAGCAGTTGTCAGTCTTCATAATGAGCAAATCTCCACCTGGAACACACAGACACATCTGCTTCACAGGACATGGAAGGCCAGCATGGTGAGATTGAATACCGGGATCCATACAGCAAACAGTAAAGGGTTTTGCCACAGTACACCTGAGGCTGCAGGAAAAGAGTGATAAAGACCTGTAATTTTCCAGAAGGAAGCAGAGGAAGAGAAGAAGCTGAGGGAGGAGGTGGGTATAGTATTTGTGTGCGTGTGTGCTGTCTCCAGGGATAGTCATCATCCCCATTGTTATCAGATAAGATGTCACTACAGCCTGGGACAGGAGACACCTCAGCCTGGTGAAGTCATGCAGCAGGAGACACACTTGCGCCCAGGGGCACAGAACAAAGTAGTAATGGAGGGAGAAGTAGGAAAGAAAGAAAGAGAGGTAAATATGTTGGAGTTAGAAATAGTGCCATTATACCTTGCTAAAGTTCTACAGAGCCATATTTCTAATTCTATCCTTCACTTATACATACATATTATATATAATTGATTTTGATGCATATTCAAGTTTTTGGTCCTCTTTCATCAGGCCATGTTCTATTTAATTTTATTATGTATTTCATTATCCTTCTATAGTAGTGCTAGAGAAGAGCAGATTAAATTGCATGTATGTATGCATGTGTATCACCTGATGTGTGTGTTGGGGGGTGTATGTGTGTATATGAAATTTCACTTGAAAGAATTAGAATTAGACCTGGCAAGTCAGGGTCTTTGGTAACATTTTCCTCGTGAATAATTTGGACAAGTAATTAACTGATGTAAACTTATTTCTCTAGGGAGACTTGGACCAAATTTCTCTTCTTCTCACCTGTGACCAGAAATGCTGGGTTAACACACATTATCTCCATCAATTATTCTATCCGTCTCAAACCAGAACCAGTGAGCCACAATGTCAGTAGTGATTTTTTTCTGAGTGGTAGAATTCACAGAGGACTTTGATTTTCTTCTTGGTGCTTATCTGTATTTGGTTATTTCCTACAGGGGAAAGCTATTACTCATGAAAAAAAATAGCAAAACCTAAGTAAAATGCTTGTTGAGATGTTTTGGCATACGTGACTGGCTTCATCTAATGCTATACTAAACTGTGCGCTGTCTGTGATTGTTCCTGTCTTTTGGAAGAGGAAACTAAGGCTTAGAGAAATTCCATTTCACAATGAGTGAAAAATGAGAACAGCAGTCTGTACCTCAGAAGATGGCTGAAGTGCTGTGTTCCATAGCTGCCATGTGTTAACTCCTTTCTCTGCCCTTCACTATGTCTCTTTATTTGGCATGTGAGAGAAAGTGGGCAGATCTAACATGAGACTCCTAGACTTTGGGCCTAGGGTCTAAACACCCTGTTTCAGTACCACACCATACTTGTTTCCCTTGTATTATTATTATTGTGGCTTGTACCCAGGACCTGGGCACTGCCCCATAGCTTTTCACTCAAGGCTGACTTCTACCACTTGAGCTATAGCTCCACTTCCAACTTTTTGGTGGTTAATTGGAGATAAGAGTCTCACAGACTTTTCTTCTTGGGCTGGCTTTGAACCTTGACCCTCATTTCTCAGCCTCCTGAGTAGCTACGATTACAGGTGTGAGCCACCAGATGCCCTGCTCTGAACAATAGTTAAGTTAGAAAGCACTCTAATATTTTTATTTTATTTTTGTTAAGTTCATTTCAAGATCTTCTACTGGATCGTGACTCTCTGCTCTTTTTTGGAAACTCTGAGAAATGTCGCCTCACTTCTTTAAATTTCTCTTGACCTCACTGCAGTACCATGATGCTAAGCAATGCATCTTGCAAAGGATGCTGGGACTCTATATTCAGTGGTCCCAGGGGGATTTAAGGCAGAGCATTTATCATCACAAGTAAGCTGCTGCCTCCAGGGACTGGATAAACCTGTTTGTTGCTGCTGCAGTGATTATGGACTCACTGTGCATTACCTCGCTATGAGGAGCACAAAAATTTAATTTGGTTTCAAACAGTTTCAGGTGGCCAGGAAAAAAAAAATCAATGCTGTTTATTAGGGTCCTGGTTTGTTTATTAAATTGCCTTTGGGTTCCGGGGCTGGCTCTCATAAAGGGAAAGTTGGTTATTTTTAAGGACAGACCCCATGGACAGTAACATTTCTAAAGGAAAGTTCCATTTAGCAGCCCAGTAATGAGGCTGTGAGTAGGGGCGGAGGGCAGAGGTGATTACAACTGAAAACGTTGCCCTTGTTTTGAGTGTCTCCATGGTCCCCGAGCCATTGAAGTCCTTGCTTAACACCTTGGGGATACTCAGTTCCATTGGGCCCAGAGCCTTGGGGCTTCCTTAGAGCCAGATAGGCTCAAGCAGATCCCAGTAGGAGGCTGTTAAAGAGATTATTGTGTGTGTTTGTACATTCCAGGACATTCCTCAGCAGATGTTGTCAGGAGATGAGGGCATTTAATAGTGAGGTGACCTCAGACATGAAAGTCCCAATGGTTTATCCCAAATCAGATATTCCCTGCAGGGGATGGAATTTATGACTATCAATGACATATGCAAACACAATTTTTAAGATGTTCCTTTAGCTGGGCACTGGTGGCTCATACCTGTAATCCTTGTTACTCAGAATACTGAGATCTGAGGACCAAAGTTCCAGGCATCCTGGGAAGGAAAGTCTTATTAATGAACCATTAAAATCCAGAAGTGGGGCTATGACTCAAGTGGTAGAGCATCAGCCTGAAGCCAAAAAGCTAAGGGGCATGGCCCACACTCTGAGTTCAAGCCCCGGTACTGTCAAAGACATTCTTTGATGTTTTTGATCAATAGCCTAGCTAGTATCTTTTGAAGAGCTCCAGCCTTGGAAAGCAGCTGGCAGATAATTCTGTTATATTGCTCTGGGTTTTGTTGTTGTTGTTTTGTTTCTTTTTGTACAGGATTCCACTTTGGATGCTGTGTTTTCTAGCTTTCCTATGGCAAGTGGGAGATGAGTTTGGATGGTTGGGAGAAGTCATTGACAAATGCAGACTCACCTACCAGATGTTTTGCCAGGGGTAACCTTTCTGTCAACTATGGATTTTTGGGAAGCTTAACTGCATATTTGTTCTTCAGTTATTTCTTCTATATAAATGGATGCCAAGACATGAACAAATAAGTACCCTCTACTGACACAAGCTTGAGACTAGGAAGAAGGGCTCTTACCTCCCACTGCCCCCATATGAAACATCTGAGTGTATGGCTGATGGATGACTTTAGCCAATTAATTAGATGTGGCCAATTGACAACTAAGGAGCCCAGGCACTGTCCCTGAATGTTTTTGCACAAGGATAGTGCTCTACCACAGCTCCAATTCCAACTTTTTGGTTGTTAATTCTCCCAAATTTTCCACCTGGGCTGGCTTTGAGCCATGGTCTTCAGATCTCAGCCTCCTGAGTATCTAGGATTACAGGCGTGAGCCACTGACACCTGGCTTAAATGCCATTTTTAAAAAAGAAGCAGGGAGGTTAGGGTCATACCTGTAATCCTAGTTACTCAGGAGGCTGAGAACTGAGGATTGTGTTTCAAAGCCAACCAGAGGAAATAAATCCATAGAATCTTACATCCTTCTTACTTTCTTCCCTTATTTCCTCCATCCCTCTCCCCACCCTTGTCCCTTCCTTCCTTCCTTCTTTTCCTTTTTTTCCTTTTGAGACAAAGGTCTTGCTGTATAGTCTAAGCTGGCCTTGAACTCTCTAGCTTCCTGACTTAGCCTACAGGTATGCACTACTACATCTGACCAAAGAGATCTGTTTTAAAGAATTCCCTTAAATATCTAATTCTCTTGGTATGATTAAAACTGAATTTAATTTGTGTGTCGTGTTCCCAAGATGCATCCTCTGTGTAAAACGAGACTCTCATTCTTACACTGCTTCCAGAAGCTGGGTGGGAGGGCAGAGCTGGCAGAGAATCCTCCCGCCTGAGCAGAGCAGATCCTCTGCTGTTAGTCGCTGCCACATACTGTCAGCATGGAGCATTCCATTGCATGGACCACACATGGGGTTATAAATGCTGCGACTCACCTGAGCAAGGGGACAGAGAGGAGCACTTACCGCACCAACTAACTGGGCCAGATCCCCACATTTTCTTAGTGGTCACTTTTCTCTCCAATGCAGTGATTTCTCTTCTTCTTTTTTAAAATGTAGGACTTTGTCCTCTAGGCCCATTGTTAACCAATGGCATGTGTTGTATCTACTTAAAATAGAAGGAAAAAATGCTTATTTCCAGCAGTGACCAGTCTAGCTCAAGGAATCACGCCACAGAAGGGTTCTAAGATATATCTTTGCTATAATGCAAGCATTATTGGCTCATCTATGGTCCCCAAATTGCCAACAGCCTCCCCTACTTGGATATACAGGGCTGTATGACTTGTTTTAGCTAATGGGCTAAGGAACACTTGAACCCAAAGCCTTTTAAAATTGATTCATGATCCTTTGTTTCCTTGTCCTGTTGTGCAAACCTTGGATATCTCAAGACTGAGGTAGCTTGCATTGCCTGCAGGAGCCCCTGAGGCACCAGTGGCCCACACAGGTTACATTAGCTACTTCGGAGGCTGAGATATGAGGATTGCGACTTAAAACCAGCCTGGGCAAGAAAGTCCTTGAGACGCTTATTCCAATTAACCACCCCAAATCTGGAAGTGGAGCAGTGGCTCAAGTGATAGACTGCTATCTTTGAACAAAAAGTTCAGGGACAGCCGAGTGCTGGTGGCTCACACCTGTAATCCTAGCTACTCAGGAGGCTGAGATCTGAGGATCGTGGTTCAAAGCCAGCCCAGGCAGGAAAGACTATGAGACTCTTATCTCCAATAAACCACTCAGAAAACAAGAAGTGGCACTGTGGCCCAAGTGGTAGAGTGCTAGCCTTGAGCTGAAGAGCTGAGGGACAGCACCCAGGCCCAGAGTTCAAGCCCCACAACCAACAAAAACAAAACAAAAAAAACTCCCCAAAAACAAAAAGTTCAGGGACAGTGCCCAGAACCTGAGTCTAAGCTTTAGGGGACTGGGGAAAAATTTACAAAAAAGAAAGAAGGAGAAGAGGAAGAAAGAGGAAGGGAAAGAGGTGAGGGAAGAAAGAAAGAAAAAGAAAGGAAGAAAGAAAGGAAGGAGGAGAGAAAGAAAGAGGGAAAGAAAGAGAAAAAAGGAAAGAAGAAAAAGAAAGAAAAGAAAGAAAGAAAAGAGAGGAAGGAAGGAAAGAAAGAAAGAAAAGGAAGGAAAGGAAAGGAAGAAAAGAAAGAAAGGAAAGAAAGAAATATGTTAAGCCACTGAGATACTAGGGCTAATTTGTTCCTGATGCACAGTTCAGTTACCTTGACTAATACATTTGTCAACAATGTTCAAGAAAGGAAATTCTCTTTGTTTAAAAGATACTTAAACTTTTTAACATTGATTTGACTTTTCCCTCCGCACATGCCTTGAAGGGAATTTAAACAGGAGAAATAACTCATATTCTTATGACCACATTATATTCGATTGACATTAAATTTCTAGGTATACAGAAAGCTATAAATCCAGAGAAGTCTAATATACATATTGATCAAATCGTCAACCCAGGGAGACTTGCCTTTCTAGTTATCTCTGACAGTCAGCTGAATCCATTATTAGATGAAAATACTTTCCAAGTCTCGACACAAAGACCTCCAGATACCTGATGCCAAATGTGTTGGGTATGAACTGCTTTTCAATTCAAACCCCAGCTGTGTGGCGAACATTGAGTAATGACTTAAATATCTGCTCATTCCTAATGAATAAAAACAGCTGCCGCTCACAGGAGGGTCAATCTGTGCACAGATGGCCTGGAAAGACCCTAATAAATTTAATAAAATCTGTCTTCCTTCTGTTTTTTTTTTTTATGTATTGCTTAGCACCTACTTTAAATCTAGATCTTTCTGTGTGAGCTACTGTATAACAATTATCCACTTTGGCTTTAGCACTCTCCCCAGAGCAGGTGATGACAGCTAACAGATGTGGTGATTTTTTTTTTTTTTTTTGCCTCAACGTTACCCTCTTAAATAAACTTTTTAAAAAAATATGATAGTGCTAAACAAAAATGCTTCCATTTTGGCCAGTTGTGAAAATACTATTTAGTGGCATTAATTATAGCCACCGTCTTGTGTGACTATTACCACTAATTTCCAAAACTTTTTTTTTTTTTTTTTTTTTTTTTGGTCCGGTCGTGGGGCCTGAACTCTGGGCCTGGGCGCTGTCCCTCAGCTCTTCAGCTCAAGGCTAGCGCTCTACCACTTGAGCCACAGCACCACTTCCGGCTTTTTTCTTTTTGCTTATGTGGTGCTGAGGAATCGAACCCAGGGCCTCAGGCATGCAAGGCAAGCGCTCTACCACTGAGCCAACTTCCCAGCTCTAATTTCTAAAATTTTTTAATCACATTAAACATAAACCATATAATGTGATAGCAGCTTCCCAATACCTCAGCTCTGCAGTGGCTGTTGTGAGTTTAATACATTGTCCATCAGAATTGGCCTGTGTGATCTTGTCTCATCGATACAGCCTTGGCAAAAGAACAGCTCCAGCCAAATTCATATGCCAGATAGCTAAGGGCAGGCTCCAAAGGTTCTCTTACTCCAGACATGATGATGATGATGATGATGATGATGATATGATTTTATTATTTGCATAAAAAATCCTCTTCAGAGCACTCCCAATTTTCCACATAGGGGCAACTCTGATGTGTTTATGAACTCTTCTTTAAAGAACAGAGCCATAAATAAGTCTTATATTTTGAACTATTTTAATACTATTAGCTTCCAGGTCTGTTGATATAATCCAATTATTTTCCCATTACAACAGAACAAACAAACAAAAAACCCAGCTAGTTATCAATGGCTCACACCTATAATCCTAGCTACTCAGGAGGCTGAGATCTGCAGATAGCAGTTCAAAGCCAGCCTAAATAGAAAAGACTGTGGAACTCTTAAATTAAACACACACACACACACACACACACACACACACACACACACACACACACACACACACACACACACACACACACACACACAGCTGGAAGTGGAGTTGGAGCTGTGGTTCAAGTGGTAGAGCACCAGCCTTGAGCAAAAACGTTCAGTGCCCAGACTCTGAGTTCAAGCCTTAGGGCTACCACTACCATGAAATAAATAAATAAATAAATAAATCCAGATCATCTTGTTCCTTATCTTTCATACATTGTACATATAAAGGTACTGTTTCTGTTTTCATTTTTAGCCTACCGGCTTTTGGAAGATGAGACTCATGTAGCATAAAACCTTTTTTTTTTTTTTGCTTTGTTTGGTTGTGGGACTTGAACTCAGGGCTTAGGCATTGTCCCTGAGCTCTTTTGTTCAAGGCTAACACTCTACTACTTTGAGCCACAGCTCCACTTCCATGTAGTTAATTGGAGATCCTAGTCTCACAGAGACTTTTCTGCTCAGGCTTGTTTTGAACCATGATCCTCAGATCTCAGCCTCCTAAGTAGCTAGGATTACAGGTGTGAGCCATCAGTAAGACCAAATGTTTTCAGGGAGCATTTCAGGGGCATTGAGTATGGTGCAGGGTGGTACAAGCCACCCTTTCTGCTTCATCTCTTCATCGTCTCAGAAGGGAACCCTGCTTCCATCACACTGGCAATTAAGGTCCTGAGGGTTTTTTGTTTGCTTGTTTCTGTTTTTGCTTTTTTATTTTTCCAACAATTTCTATAACCTTTGTATCTCTGCTGCCTCCTCTATGCATTATACTTCTGGACTAAGAAGTTGTTCCATATACATGATGTGTGGAGGTCTCTATTCATCCATCTATTCAGAGAAGGCTATGTGACCACACAGTACTCTAGCATGTGTCTACATTGTGCATTGTGCATCTTGTGCATCTTGCTGGCTATGAACTTCTGCATGGGATCATGGCAACGAGGAAAGGGCCTTAGGCAACCTCTGGTCTAGCGCTCCAAGTCACCTGGGGGGAGAGGGTTCAAAGGATGTGCCTGTCTTTACCCCTGACATACTGCATCGATATCTCCTGTGTGGGGCCTAGGTATCTACATTTTCAAATATTTGCCAAGTTCTTCCTGTGATGATGATTTGGGACTTACTCTCTCTTCTCTCCCTCCCTTCCTCTTTCTCTGTTTCCTGTATCTCTGTCTCTGTCTGTCTCTCTGTGTTTCTGTCTTTCTCTGTCTCTCCCTCTCTCAGACTTCCTGCCCATCTCTCATTTGCAGTTCTAGGGATGGAACCCAGAGCCTCACACACCCTTGAGCTTCATCTCTTGTCCCCTTGCCAGCTCTTCTGAAACACATACATTATGTTACACATGAAACTTTGTCATTCCATGGCCCAGCCTTGCTGACCGGCAGCATCCAGCAGCCCCTCACCTGTAAAAGTTACGGACAATGCAAGACCAGGAAAGTGAAGAGCGCACAAACAAAGCATGCTGCAAGGAGAGGAAGGATCTGAATTAGAAACATGAAGACCTTCTATTTCCTTTTTACCGGGTTTACTTTGCATCCTGTGCAACCTGACCTTCTCTCAAGTCTGCAGTCAGCAGATGGGGGGAGAAGATTGATGCTTGCCAGGGGCTTGCATACAATGGGTGGGAGCCAAGCCTTGCACTGCTGAGAAAGACTTGCACTGCTGACACGTCTGCACAGATTCTAGGGCCCAGGCTTCCAGTACAGCCTCTCCAAGTCTGATGGTTTATAGAAAAAGGATTTATAAAAAATAAGATTATGAAAGTACTTATAAGCTGCTGTTCTGCTCATGCAGGATATCAGAACCACTAGCATGCACTAAATGAGGCAGGATCAACACTGAGCTTATATTCAGGGCAGATGGCCCTTCTGTTTCCTGAATAAAATTCCCTGACAACGCACTTTCTTACCTAAAGAATTTGCTTTGTGGCATGCAACAGAGACACCTGCACATTCACGTTTATTGCAGCATTATCCAAAACAGTCAAGTTATGCAATCCAAGTAGGTGCCTGTCAAAAGATGAATGGATAGAGGAAATGTGGAATAGATACACATCGGAGTTTTATTCAGATATAAAAACAGAACAGAATCATGTTGTTTGAAAAAAGAAAAAAGGATATAACGAGATCATTTTGTTAAGCTAAGTAAATCAGACTCAGAAATATTTTTTTAAAAAGATAAACATCAGTACAGTGTTCCGATTCACACCTGCAATCCAATCCTAGCTACTCGGGAGGTTCAAAGTAAATCCAGGTCAAAGCAAATCTGGGCAGAAAAGTAAATGGGTTCTTTTCTCTAATTAACCAAAAAAAGCTAGAAATGGTGGTATGGCTCAAGTGGTAGAGCATCAGCTTTGAGTGAAAAAAGCCAAGCAAGAGTTTGAGGCTCTGAGTTTAAGTTTGTCTCTCTCTCTCTCTCTCTCTCTCTCTCTCTCTCTCTCTCTCTCTCTCTCTCACACACACACACAAAGACAAACCACATTTTCTCTTATATGTAGACTCTAGACTTAAAAAAAAGGACAGGAAAGATGAGGGAAGACTGTTTATTAAGAAGAAGAAAACTGGTAGGAGGGAAAAAGGGAGCAAGAGATGGTAATGGAGAGAGTAAGTATATCAAATATGAAATACATATATGAAGATGTCAGAATGAAACCGAGTAAAATGTACAAAAATTGGCTTCATGGAATTTTTCCTCTTTCTGTTTATTTGGTTATATAGTCTCTGACATAATACTTGGGTATGCCATGATTTGGATTTGATTAGAATGTGTTTCTCAAAAGTCTGCGTGCTGAAATCTTGGTTTTCAATGTGGTGGTATGGACAGGGGGTGGGGCTTTTACAAGATAGGGACTGATGGGAGGTAAGTAGGTTATTGGTGGGCCACTCACAGAAAAGATTAATGTTTTTTTCCCCCCACTTTTTCACCAGGTTAAGACACAACCAAAGGAACCATAGCCAAAGGCTAAACAGATGGGGCTACCTAACCTTGGACTTGGGGCTTCCAAAATGATGAATTAAATAAACCTCTTTCCTTTTTTTTTTTTTTGCCAGCCTCACGTCGGGCTTGATCTCAGGGCCTGAGCACTGTCCCCAAGTTTCTTTTTCTACCACTTTAGTCACAGGGCTGCTTCTGGCTTTTTCTGTTTATGTAGTACTGAGGAATCGAACCCAGAGCTTCGTCCATAAGCCATATTCCCAGCCCAACATCTTTCCTTTATATAGTTCTTGGACTGACTCTGTTTTATTCTAGCAGCAGAAAATAGCCTAATACAAGTTGTCTCTTAAGAACTTTTGACAGTGTTTTACAGTTCTCTTCCTGTTCCTGCGTTGGGAAAGAACAGAGGTATGGAGTACTAGACCAGGCCTGGGTCCAAATTCTGGCTCTGCCTTCATTATCTTTGTGGCTTTGGGCAAATTTATTGCTCTCCCTGAAGCTACATCTTCCTCTTCTGTAAATGTGTCAGCAAACACACACACACAAATAACTTAATACATGGCAGTTATTAAAATCAGATAATCACTTCCCCTTTGGTTTAGGTTTTGCTTGAGCAATATTATTTTTTAATTATTAATTTTAATGTCTTTTGGGTAGGTCTCCAAGCAGTTTCCACGGGGAAATTTCAACGTCTAAACAGTATCACATAACATATTTTCTCCTGGTTCCCATGGCCAGCCATGTTCACTGAGATAGAGCCTCTGAAGTGGGCATCTAGGGCAGCCTTCTGAATGTCTGTTCCTTCCTCTCTAAGTAATTCATCCCAAAGTTTGTTCTAGTGTCCCCAGTTCCCCATTCTCCTAGGCAGTACATGAGCTCTGGTGGGAGCTGGCTCCACCCTGGGTTGGGAAAAAGGCATGATGTTGAGCCCTAAATTGGTCAGCATGGTCACATTTGTTGGATAGGCTATCTGTTGGTAGATTGGCTCATGACCCAGATGTGGAGTTTTGCAGAGAATAGGCAAAGCTTTCTCACTCTTCCAACTGAACTTTCACAAGCAGTTTCTCCCTCCCTGGATGCTAGTGAAATTTGTTCTAAGGGTTGTTGGCAGCCATCTTGCTACTCTGATAGCAAGGAGGGCAGAAGAAAAGCTCATTGAATCACACCACCATTGAATTTATACTGCTGTATTAAATCTCCTGAATTTAAATTGTTGAATTTAAATCTCCTGTTTTAGTTAAACCAGTGTGCATTGGGCTGGTTTTCTCCCTCCCTCCCTCCCTTCCTTCCTTCCTTCCTTCCTTCCTTCCTTCCTTCCTTCCTTCCTTCCTTCCTTCCTTCTCTCCTCCTTGTTGTTTTTTCTTCCTCCTCCTCCTCTTCTTTTCTGTTTGTTTTGTGCCAGTATTAGGGCTAGAACTAGGCTTGGCTTGCCTGCTTATAGGTGATGCTCTACCAATTGAGCCATGTCTCCAGCCCTGCTTGTTACTAGTTAGTTGGAGATGGAATCTTGTGGACTTTTCTACGCATGGTGGCTTCAAACTGAAACCCTCAGATCTCATCCTCCTGAGCAGCTAGGATTATAGGAGTGAGCCACTGGCACCTGGCTAGGTTTTCTTAGTTACACTGAATACAAGACTGGTTTAATCTATAAATGTCTGGTCCAGTTTCAAAGGTCTCAAACTTATTTACAGCTCCCAGTTATCTCTGGAGGAGAAAAAATCCAAGGCCTTAAGTGCCATAACTCCAAAAGCAACAGAACAGGAAGGACAGGGCTGGGCTATATGCATCAAGCTTATAATACTAGCTACTTGGGAGGTGGTGATCAGGGGATCTCAGTTCAAGGCCCGACTAGGGACAAAAGCTTCCAAGCTAGCAACTTACCAATGGCTGGACATAGTGGCATGTGCCAGTCATCCCCAAGGGCACAGGGAAGCACATGTAGAAGGTAACAGGTCTAGGATGACCTAGGCATAAAGCAAGAACATATCTTGAAAATAACCTGTGGAGAAAGTGGGTGGAGGTGTGGCTCAAGTGGTAGAGTATCTGCCTAGCAAGTACAAGGCCCTGAGTTCAATCCTTAGTACCACAAAAAGCCCCCCTGAAGTTACCCTCCATACCAATCTTCAGTTCATCTCGAGGAAATGCTGGGAGAGCAGATGTGCAGAGCTTTTTACTCATATTTCCACTGTTCCCCCCAGGCCACCTAAACTCACTGTCATCCTGATCATCAGAGCCACATAACTTATGCAGCCCCACAAGGCCCTGTGCTCAACAAGCCCCAGCATTTGGCTCAATGCTCTTCCATGGCCATCTTGTAGATAAGTTTACCTTTTTTTTTTTTTTTTTTTTTTAATTGTATTTTATTTTATTTGAGAACATACTGTACAGAGGGGCAACAATTACATGGGCAGGATAATGCATACATTTCTTACCAAGCATTGCAGCCTCCTCCTTTGTTTACCCTTCACTTCCCTTCCCCGCCTCCCCCCTCCCCCCAGATAAGTTTACCTTTGAACCTGTGCCTTGTACATGTCATCTGTTGGGGCAGTGAAGTAGAGATATGAACAGAGGGCACGCTGGAATACCCCTGCCTGTCTCTCCTTGCTGCCACATTTGCATAGAGCATGAGTCAAATCTGATGGGTCCTAGCATGTGGGATTTTCCAGGACTCAAATGAATACTAGGCAAGTGGCTGTGTCGTTGAGACACAGGGCACATTCCCAATTGAACCAGAGCTGCTTCCACTGCAGGCAAAATGCAACAAACAACAAAGAGACCCCCCCCCCCCCCCGTCACTTCTTCTGACTCAAGGAATAACCCTGCATTGGCCAACCTTTCACCCTGCATAGGGTGACCCTAGATGGAAAGGAAAGACAGAGCAGCCCAGAGCTCCTTTCCCTTTAGTCCATCTTACTCATCACTAAGCAGAAGGTAGAGTTGGCAGAATTGTGTCCATATCAAGGAACGAAGTAAAAGCAGTTGTTAGTTCTGTGCAGTGTTGACACACAAAGAGTGTCACTTTGGTGACTCCACAAAAAAAGTTAAATGCTATATAATTACACTTAAAACTGGCATTATAAAGGCCTGGTGGGGGATAGTTCGGTGAGAGACCTCCTGCCCAACAGATACATGGCTCTGGGTTTGATCCCCAGCACTGCAATACAGCGAAAATGCTAGCATTAAACAATTTTAAGATGAAGGGTAAGATTTGTGCTAAAATTAAATGCTTTTCTTCTGCTTCAATTGATACTAAAATGCAAATAAAGATCCTATGGCTGGTCAAAAGGAAAATTCATAGTGTTAGCAGCTCAAGAAGTATTTGAACAAGGCACATTGGTTTTGTTTGGTAGTGGTTCCTGCAAATTATGTGTAGGCCGTATTGATCAGGGGTGCCACAACCCTCCTGATAGAGGCAGCCAATTAAAGAGAGAACTTGGAGTAGGGCCAAAGAAAATGTTTCTTGCTGGTAAAGGATGGAAACTAGAGGCTGACGAATCCCATTCTCTATTCCGGGCCTTATCACTTGTTGCCAAGAGGATAAAGTGAATGACATCCTGGGAGGGCCTTCACGGTGCTGCAAGCTCGGGCAGATGGTGCTGCCAGCCACAGGTGTAACACAGGTGTTCAGTGACCCAGAGCCATGGAGCAGCTCCCAGAGGAATCATCAGCCATCTAACCTTCCTTTTTTTCCCCCTTGTTGGTGGTGGGGCTTGAACTCTGGCAATGTCCCTCAGCTCTTCAGCTCAAGGCAAGCATTCTACCACTTGAGCCACAGCACCACTTCTAGTATTCTGGTTGTATGTTGGAGATAAGAGTCTCATGTACTTTCCTTCCTGAGCTGGTTTTAAACCATGATCCTCAGATCTCATCCTCCTGAGTAGCTAAGATTACAGGCATGAGCCACCACCGCCCGGCTTTATCCAACCTGCCTAATGCCACCCCAAAACACATTACTCTGGAATAAAGATTGTTTTGAGCCAAAGACCCTAAAGGAATTGCAGGTGTAAAAAATAGCTTTCCACTCCTTCCCTTTCTTCCTGAAAGCAGGAAATAAGATGTCCTCCCCACACCACCGGGAGAGTGACATCCTCCCATCAAAAATGGGAAATTGAGACCAAGAGAATTCTATATGCACAAAATGTCAAAATAATTTTTATCTCCCTTTAGCCTTTCCACAGCTTGATTACTTTTTCACAATTGCCTCTTCTTAATTCAGTTTAGTATAAAAAGCATTTAGCTTATTCTATTTCTTTTGGATTTCTATTTCTTATAAAGGTTCTTGTGTTATATAAAACTAGGTATTGTGGAGCATGAGTGTAATTCCAGCCCTCAGGAGGCGGAAGCAGGAGGATTGTCAGTTCTAGGCCAGCATGGGCTCCACAGCAAAGGACTTTCCTAATAGACTTGTTAAAACAATATTATAGCCACCAGAAAGCACAAAACAGAGGGTCCACTAAGTAATACCCACTGCCAGCCACTGTCATTACCTTTCACTGCAGCCCTTGTGAGGGACCAAATGGAGAGCCATAAAGGAAATAAAAAAGGATGCCCTGTAGCTCTTTCTTGGATTTGGAATGAGCTGATTTGGATCATTCTGAGCCTGTTCTTCCCGCATAGTTTCCATTTCCTCCCTGCCCCTGTCATCAGGCTGAGCCAGAAGTGGTATGACTGGGTCATAAGGGAGGTCAATATTTAGCTTTCTGAGGACCCTCCAGACTGCTTTCCAAAGTGGTTGTATAAGTGTACATTCCCACCAGCAGTGTAATAGGGTTCCTCTTTCTCCACATCCCCTCGAGTATTTGTTGTTGGCTGACTTTAGGATGTGGGCCATTCTGACTGGGGTAAGGTGGTATCTCAGGGTTGTCTTTATTTGCATTTCTTTCAGGGATGGTGAACATTTCCTTGTGTGTTTCTTTGCCATTTTTATCTCTTTTTCTGACAAGTCTCTCTTTAGTTCCCTTGCCCATTTAGTAATTGGTTTGTTAGGTTTGGGAGGGATTAGTTTCTTGAGTTCCCTGTATATACAGGATGTTAACCCCTTGTCTGATATATTGCTGGTAAATATTTTTTCCCAATTAGTTGGTTGTCTTTCTAGCTTGGTTGCTATAGTTTTAGCTGTGCAGAAGCTTTTTATTTTAAAGCAGTCCCATTTGTCAAGTCTCTCTCCAATTTGTTGTGACCCTGGGACTCTGTTCAGGAAGTTCCTTCCTGTGCCTATTAGTTCAAGTGTCTCTCCTACTCTGTCCTGCAGTAGTTTGAGTAACAGGTTTAATGTTAAGGTCTTCAATCCATTTTGAGTTGATGTTGGTGCATGGTGATAGGCTGGGGTCCACTTTTAGTTTTCTGCATGTGGCTGCCCAGTTTTCCCAGCACCAGTATCAAATCCATTCTTAATCTCCAAGACTTAGTACATGATTCTCAGATTCCCAGAGTCACAGACCTACCAGAAATGGGTGGTGACAAACATGGCCTCGGTGTCTGCATTTAAGATGACTCTTAGGTGATGGTGCCACGTCCCAATCCACCACAAACTAGGGGCAGTACAATGATGGAGGCCGGGCCAAAGAACCAAGATTTGGGGGGACCCGGGGACCCGAAGCGATTCCTGCTGTCAGATCCCAAGACCCCTTAACAAACATTTTTATTGAGTTCATTCAGTACAGGGGGAGGGGACTGAAGTTACAAGCAAATGCTAGGGTTACAATCATTAGCATGAGGCATAGTTTGCATACAAGTGATAAATGACTTCCTTATCTTAGAAAGCAGAGAAGCAATAAACATTCCAACCTTAACACAGACTTTCATCTTAAACACAGGGTAGTAATTTCAGCCTCTGTGTTGCCTAGACTACTGATTTTACCAGGGCCCTAGGCCCCAGCCCCTAGTGTTCTGGGGGCTTTACTGAGAGATTGGAGATCAAGCTCTCAGCCCCTTGATACTTCATAGCTTCAGCTCAGCTACAGAGCTCACAGTGCCACAGAATCCAGGCTGCAGAATCTTCTGCAGAGTCCTCCTGAGAGCCTGAGTGTATGGTGTGGGCAGCAAGGCAGGGCACTGCCCTGGGCTTCAGGAACTCATTGGATGGGGGAAGGGGGTAATAGTGGTGAACAGCTCTACAGCTTCTCCATCCCAAGCCACAGACCTGCCTCCTGGGGAAGCTGGGGGCCTGGTCTTCGGTCATGAGAACTCTCTGAAACAGAGGTCTTATTTCCTGGTGATGTTGTTGTGTCCAGACAGTGGTCCAACAACAGTGATGACCACCAGCCAATACTGCTGCTCTGCCTAGCTGCTTATTAACACCAGTGTGGATGCAGTTGCCACCTTCTAGTTTTGTATAAAATGAGAGTTTGTGTCTACACAGATTGCAAGAGCTGGTGAAAGAGTTAAATCCCTCAGGAAGACCAAGGGAGACAGTCATCCTGAATGGGAGCCACGGTGGGAGGATGTACGAATCAAAATGTTGGAGCCAGATCATTCTTTATGCCAAGAACACAACTCAACCAATTCCTGACTTCCACGTGATACTGAAGAAAGAGCCTTTGTGAGGATGCCCTCTTCAGGACAGCCTTGGTATTACTAATCAAGGTTCTTGCTCAGGTCTAGAAGGAGATTTATTGGGCAACTGCTCTTCTTACCACTGCTCTTTGCAGCTTCCAGTTGATTGTCCAGAGGTCCAGGTACCCTAGCAGATATTAAAGATATCCTAGAACCAGCTCTAGGTAAAAATAGGTATCCAGAAGTAATACATCATGGATAATCTTGGTAGGGAAAGTGGTTTGTTCTTGGGTTCGTCTGTTTTCATTGGTAATCAGACATTGTCAGATAAATAGTACCCTCTTGCTGGCTTGCTTAGTTTAGTGCAAGAACTGAGACCAGGGTCCTATGGTTGCTCTTTTGTTTTGTTTTTGATTCATGCCAGTCCTGGGGCTTGAACTCAGGGTGTAGGTGCTGTCGCTGGGCTTTTTTGCTCAAGGCTAGCACTCTACCACTTGAGCCACAGTGCTATTTCTGGATTTTTGCTGGTTAATTGGGAATAAGAGTCTCACAGACTTTCCTGCCTTGTGGATTTTCCTGCCCCGGCTGGCTTAAAACCACAATCCTCAGATCTCAGCCTCCTGAGTTGCTAGAATTACAAGCATGAGCCACAGGTACCCAGCAATCCCCACCCAAGAGTCAACAGCAGAAGGATGAACTCACATTAAACTCTAAATTGCTCTCACGGGTATCTGTAATGACACCAGAACCTCAGTCCCATAAGCCACTTCTGCCCTCTCCTGGTACATTCAGTAATGCTGTCTCTGCCTTGTCTTTGATATCTATCCCTCATCTTCCTTTACCCAGCTTCTGCCTCACTCTGTTGTATGAACTTCCACTGACTCCCTGAGGTTATAGTCAATAGTAATTTGCACAAGGGATGTTTGGCTTTTGTATTTTGCATCTAACTTGCTTTGAATGGAGACAAACTTCTTTATAGATACATGTCCATTCATTGATGTAGTTTGGAATGAAGACATTGGTTTGAGGAGTCTCACAAAGGAAATAAGATGTATACTCACAAAATCTGTGTAGAAGGGAAAGCTGAAGGTTTACAGAACAGCAAGGAAGCCCAGAGGAAGACAGAGTCCTGAGCAAGTTAAGAAAAGGCTTCAAGGAAAAGGTAACATTGGCACTGGGTGTTGAGAGTATAGGATTTTGATGGGCTTTTCAGTCAAAGGGAAAACCATTTAAAAAAAGATTGATCAGGAGATACTCAGAGTGCTTACTCATCAGACTTAGCTAACTGTAGGTTACCTAGGGTAGAGAAATGACAGGTGAGATTGGAACTAGACCTTGAAAATAAAGGATGTTTCCATTTTACATCAGGGCATATGAATTGTACTAAAAAGCCAAGGGGCATTGTAGGAATTTACTAAGGTTTAGATAGTGTTCTCCAAAGGCCCCGTGTTGAGGCTCTGGTCACCAGCCCATGGCACTTTAGGGAGGTGTGGAATCTTTAGGAAGTGCAACCAAGTGTAAGGAAGTTAGGTCACTGGGTGCATGTCCTTGAACGGTGTATTGGAACCTGACTCCTTTGTTGTTCTCTCTCTGCTTCCCACCACCAGATGGTGAGCAAGACCTCCTTTGCCATACGCTCCCACTGTGATGTTCTGTCCCACCATTGGCTCAAAGCAAGAGGACTTCATGACCCTAGACTCTCTGGATCCATGAGCAAAAATAAACTGTTTCCCTTATTAAGTTGAGTATCAAAGTTAGTTTGTCACATGATGGAAAGCTCAATAACATAGGTATGAAGTTGGGGAGTGAAAAAGGATCAGCAGTGGTGGACAGCAGTGAAGAGGTAGCTAAGAGTCAGGAGGCATCATCAAGCCAGGGGTTTGGACACCGATGGTGCAGGAATGAAGGAAAGAAAAAGAAGGAAAGAAAGAAAGAAAGAAAGAAAGAAAGAAAGAAAGAAAGAAAGAAAGAAAGAAAGAAAGAAAGAAAGAAAGAAAGAAGAAAGAAAGAAAGAAAGAAAGAAAGAAAGAAAAAGAAAGAAAGGAAGGAAGGAAGAAAGAGAGGGGAAGGGAGGAAGGGAAAGAAAGAAAAAAGAAGGAAGAGAAAGAAAAAAGAGAGAAAGAAGGAAAAGAAGGAAAGAGAAAGAAAGAAAGGAAAGGAAAGAAGGAAAGAAAGAAAGGAAGGAAGGAAGGAACGAACGAACGAATGAAGGAACGAAGGAACGAAGGAACAAAGGAAGGCAGGCAAGAAAGCAAGCAAGGAAGAAAGAGTGAACTCAGGGACTGGGAAGGTGGCTCAGTGGTAGAGCGCTTGCCTTGCATGCATGAGGCCCTGGGTTCGATTCCTCAGCACCACATAAGCAAAAAGAAAAAAACCAGAAGTGGCGCTGTGGCTCAAGTGGTAGAGCGCTAGCCTTGAGCTGAAGAGCTGAGGGATAGCACCCAGACCCAGAGTTCAGGCCCCATGACTAGACCCCCCCCCCCAAAAAAAAAAGAAAGAAAGAAAAAAGAAAAGAGTGAGTTCAGGGATAGCACCCAGGCCTTGAGTTCAAGCCCCAGTACTAGCATGCATGTGCACACACACACACACACACACACACACACACACACACACACACACACACTCTCTCTCTCTCTCTCTCTCTCTTACATACACACAGATTTAAAAAAGAAAATGAAAAACCTCCAAACTTGCTAGCATTGAGGAACTTTGCACACCTGGGCATCACAGCATCTTAGCCACACCGACTCCAGGCCCACATGGTGGGTCTTGGCCATGGGGCAGGGGGACTGGGCAGTGGTGGAGGACATTTGTGGTGCAGGTACTGAGATGTGGATGGTGACAGGGAGCAGGGAAGCTCCCTGCAGAGGTACAGAGCACTGCTGTCTCCTCCCCTGCCCGAGTGGGTACAACTGGCTGGCCACACCATGTTCCAAACCTGGCTCTTTCTGGGTGGCGGGAGGCAGCGTGCTGGGAAAGGGTCCATGTGGACAGAGGGGAATCATAGCTCTGCGGAGCTCTCCTACCTGTCCTCTCATTGAAACCTCAGTTCCCAGAAGGCGAGGATGTCCCCATTTTCCTGAAAAAACTGGGACTTAAGCCAGCTCATGTGCTAAAAGTCACCCCACTAATAACTAGCAGAACTGGGGTTTGAAATACAAACTGAGACTCTATTTATAAATTGAAATCCCAGCCTCGCTCTGTCACCCTAAAGAAAGAATATAAGGGAAAATATGAGACAGAAAAGGCTAAAAGGCTTCTCAAAGTGGGTCAAGGGCTCTGCCAGAAGCTCATTGTACCTTCTGGATCAGTCTGTGTGTGTGTGTGTGTGTGTGTGTGTGTGTGTGTGTGAGAGAGAGAGAGAGAGAGAGAGAGAGAGAGAGAGAGAGAGAGAGAGAGAGAGAGAGAGAGAGAGAGAGAGAGAGAGAGAGAGAGAGACTAGGACTTGAACTCAGGGTCTAGAGGCTGTTCTTTAGGTTTTTTTGCTCAAGGCTGGCACTTACTATTTAAAGAGGTCTACCTCCACTTCTGGCTTTTTGGTATTTAATTAGAGATGAGAAACTCACAAACTTTCCTGCTTAGGCTGGCTTTGAACTACAATCTTAGTATCTCAGCTTCCTGGGTAGATAGGATTGCAGGCATGAGCCCCTATCACCTTGCCTGGAGCAGTCTAGTGGATACCTGATCTGGTTTTTACCAGGTAAAGATTTTCATGTTCACTTTACATGAGGAAACCAAGGGTCAGAAAAGTAAAGTCCCACCCAAGATCATACAGCTAGACAGGATCTCTGGTGTCTGAAGTTCTGCCAAACTCTCTCTTTCTGGTGACCAGAACTGTCTTTGATAGTTTAGGCTGAACTAAAATGACAGGACACAGAGCACAGAGCTGGGCATAGAAGGTTTCATAACCTCTGTCTCATAGGAAATGTGCTATCTCCGTTGCCTCTGAACTATTCCTACCACTCTTCTCCCTCAAGCAACCAGAAGATATGTGACGCCCATAGTAGGTCTTCAATGCATTTAGTGAAAAATTCCACAGATTTCTTTTTAAGTATCCCTTCACAACGCTCCATTCTTTCCACACTATCCTTGCAAAATTTGGCACCATAGCCAGGTACTGATGGCTCACACCCTCTAATCCTAGCTGTTCAAGAGGGTTGAAATCTGAGGGTCATGGTTCAGAGCCAGCCAGTCCATGAGACTCTTATCTTCAGTTAGCCACCAGAAAGCTGGAAGTGGAGCTGTGGTTCAAGTTGTAAAACACCAGCTTGGAATGAAAAGAGCTAAGGGAAGTGGTGCTGTAGCTCAACTGGTAGTGCGCTTGAGCTGAAGAGCTGAGGGACAGCGCCCAGGCCCAGAGTTCAAGCCCCACGATCGCCAAAAAAAAAAAAAAAAAAAGAGAAAAGAGCTAAGGGACAGTGCCCAGATCCTGAGTTTAAGCCCCAGTACTGGTGCACACACACACACACACACACACACACATACACACACACACACACACACACACACACACACACACACTGTCACCATGATGTCCTTTCATACAGAAATTGCACTGCGGCCCTCTGGCTATAACAACGTCTTCCCATTATCCTGACAGGCTTCCTTCTGATCAGGAGGAGATGAAGCCAGCTCTCGGGCCTAATGGGCTCAGCCAGGTGCATGCTCTTTTGTTAACCAGAACACTGGCCCTTTGAATGACTGATGAGTTAGACTAACAACCACATTAGCCTGGATATCCACACTTAATGAATCAATTATACTGCACGAAAGTGAAGCAACTTGAAATTGTATTCAGAAACACAATCTTTCCTGGCCAAAGACCAGCCTAGTTATCTAAGGGAGCAAGTGAAGTACAGGGCAGACCCTCAGGATTCCAACTGGTGCCTCCTTTGATCACCCCAGGCTTGCGGCAAGATTGCTCAGGTACTCATATCTTAGATGGCAGCACACAGTGCTTATTTCCAGCCAAGGGAGGCCCCTGTGTCTGTGGGAGGCTGAATCATCTGTTTGTGGAGAGATGTCACATACTCTCTGTCCCTGGCCACACCTTAGGAAAATCCCTCCTACTCCCTATCCTTCTCTCTCTGTCCCAGTTCAGGGATGCTCAACCCCTATCCTCCAGGAAGCACCTCATGGAACTTTAGAACCTGGGAACTTAGACAACTCAATCAGCATGTAGCAGATGTTTAAAAGCTGGTGGAATTTCTTTTTTTTATATTATTTTATTTGTGAACATACTGTACAGAGGGGTTACAATTACATGGGAAGGATAATGCGTACATTTCTTACTGGAATTTCTTTCTTGAGGCTGGTGTGGATTCATATCTCCTAGCCACAGGAAACATAAAGAAGCCTACAGAAGTCAGCTCCTCCTCCGTGGCTAAGGGGAAATAACAAAGTGGGGAGAGAGAAGGATTCTGCGCCTCTGCCATGAATGGCTACTGATGTATAAACTTCATCAGAGACATGGCTGATGGTCTATTACTCTGATTTGCCAATCTCTCTTGTAAGTGTGTGTGTGTGTGTGTGCATGCGCGCCCGCACACGCGTGCACGTGTATATGAACTAAGGGCCTAGGCACTGTCCCTTAGCTTTTTAGCTTGAGACTAGCACTCTACCACTTGAGCCATAGTTTTCTTTCTGGCTTTTTCTTTTTTTGGTGGTCCTGGGGCTTGAACTCAGGGTCTGGGTGCTGTGCCTGAGCTTTTTTGCTCAAGGCGAGTGCTCTACCACTTTAAGCCAAAACACCACTTCTGGTTTTCTGGTGGTTAATTGGAGATGAGTCTCGTGGACTTTCCTGTCCTTAATGGCTTTGAACCACAATCCTCAGATCTCAGCCACCTGAGTAGCTAGGATTACAGTTGTGAGCCTCCAGTGCCCAGCTTCACTTGTGGCTTTTTAATGGTAAACTGATGACAAGAATCTCATAGACTTTCCTGCCCAGGCTGGCTTTGAACCAACATCCTCAGATTTCAGCCTCCTAAGTAACTAAGATCATATTAGCATGAGCCATTGGCGCTCAGCTTCTAGTCTTTTCAATCAACATCAGCTTTGCAAAATCCACTGGCTTCTGTGTGTGTCACAATGTAACAATACAAGCGATTGTTCCTGGCCATTGATGGGCCATGTATGTCAGCCTCCTGGGGACCATGAAGAATGATGTCCCACTATGAACAATAATGTAGGACTAGCTAGAGATTTCTTTAATTCAAGTATCTCAAATTGACGGATCTCTTTAGCTGCTAACATCAAATAACAGTAGAAACTCATTTGAAGGAAAAACTAATGACATCCTTCTTGGAAATAATACCAGGCTGAGTAAGGCAGCAGCCGACAAGCTGGTTATTAGATCCCTTCTAGCAATGAGGCCATTTGTGCTCCTTCCTGCTCTTCATTTACATAAACTGGAAAGATAAATGAGAGCTTGAAAAGGGTTGACGTGCTGTCACATATTAGAGAATGCTCTTGAGACAGTGGCTGTAGCGGTGGAACTGAGTGCTGGCACCCTGCCAGAAAAGGAAGGGGAAATTCCCACCCCAAACCTCAAATATTGGCTGACAAACTCAGCGGACAATGTCAGATGTTAGTAGTGGTAGGGTGATCAGGGAACAGAAGCCCAGGCTATGCTGTCCATGAAACTATAAGCAAGTGCTCCATTTTTGGAGGGCAATTAGGCACAACTATTGTAGGCAGGGTGACATGTAGAATATACTTTCGTTCACATGATACTTTGCCTACATATGTGCAAATGCATAGGAAAAGAGCAGAAGCATGCTTATGGACCGAGTGCGGTTGTATCTGTATGTAATCTCAGCTAAGTGAAGAAGTAGAACAGGAAGATCAAGGTCTTAGGCCAGCCTGAGGGCAAAAATGACTTTATCTAAAAAAATAAAACACGAAAGTCACTCAAGTGGTAGCATGCCTGTCTAACAAGCATGAGGCCCTGGATTCAAATCCCAATACTGATGAAAAGAAAAGAGCTTTCTTACCAAACTACTGGTAATAATTCCATGTGGAAAAAGGGAAATAAAAGGGACCACAGGAAACAAGGCTTGAAGGAAAATTATTAAATGCAGGCATGGAAAACTTTGCACACCATACTCTAGTTCTGCCTGACTCCTCCCCAGGCCCCCAGCAGGTTTTACCTTTATCATTTAAAGCTCTCCATCTAAGACTGGCTGCTACCTCAGTGGTAAGCCCTCAGCTAGGACTTGGGGTCCTGGGTTAGGTCCCAACACAGAAACAAACCAACAAACCTATTTAAACCCTGTTGAAGTTCAAGAACGATTATTAGTAAAGAAAATGTTGAGATGTTTTCTAAAATTCCAGAGTGAAAATAGCGTGTAGGGGCATAGATAAGGAATAATGTCCCTGGGAGCAGGGGAGAGAGAGAGGGAGAGAGAGAAAGACAGACAGACAGACAGACAGAGACAGAGACAGAGACAGAGAGAGACAGAGAAAGACCAAGAGTGAAACAGAGAAACAGAGAGAGACAGAGATAGAGATATGACATAATGGCAGCAAATCCCAAGAGAAAAGCTGGTTGACTCCGAAGTCCTCTCTTACAGGAACAGGGTACACCAGGAATGACAGAGGAAGTGGATCCAGGTGGGAGAAAGTGAGCTTCACAACCAGGTCCAGAAACTTTCCAGAAAGGAGGGGGGGAGGAGTTGTAGAACTCGAACAGTCTGGAAGACTGGAGGGCTGATATTGTAGAGGGGATTTTTATGAGATGAAACTAGGAGGGACGTGTTGTGAAATGAGGAGACTGTAAAGTGGCGCCCTGACCCTGCCACCTGTTACTCATTCACCATCAGAATTCCAGGGTTTGATTCCCCCTTCCCTCCCCCCACCCCCGGGGCCCCACCCTTTGCCCAATCCTAGTCATAAGAGTCTTCAGTGTAACAGGCTCTAGCGCTGTGGTCTGAGAAGGACCTCTCAGGTTCCCTAAGTGACTGCAGTTGTGTGATGGTCAGGGCCAACACCTGGTACGTGCCATGGACTCCAGCAGAATACGAAACTAACAGCTGTGTAAGATGGCACACCTGAAGCAGGAAACAAAAGACCTGCAGGAACACCTGGGAAAAGACAACAAGAAGATGGCTTGTGCAGCAAGCGCTGAAAATAGACTTGCAACTCCACAACTATCAAGCGAGAACTTGGCTTTAGAAACATTTGGTTTATACTCTGCCCTAGCCCATGTGCAGCAGGAGGCCAGCTAGAGAGCCCTGTAGCATGAGGGTCTTGCCAGCTGCCTGCAGGCTTTGCAGCAGAGAGGGTCACAGAGCTAGAAATGACATCGTGTGCAGTCTCCACCATGCAGAATCAGACAAATGAGAACAACCTCGAGCTCATCAAAGCTCTGAACAATGTGAAGCTGCAGCTCCAGGCAAAGGCCAGGAGCTCTAATGACCCGCAGGAAGAGAACATGAGCTGCAGGAGAGGCTGGAAGTGCTCCTGACACAGAAGGCTGACATGAAGATCAAAACCCACAAGTTCCACCATGCACGAGTGGAGCGGGTAGAGCTGGATAGATTACATAAAAGAGTTGGTGACAGCATTAGAGTTGGTGACCACACTAAATTTGGAGAGAGACAACTTTGGGGAGGACTCGAAGGTAGAGAGCTCTATGTGGAAGGCAAGGTCCTGCAGCTCTCGGAGCAGATGAGCCAACTGAGAGAGGAGACAGAGCAAGAGGTGAGGCATGTGTTGGAGCTATAGACCAACGTGGTGGAACTGAGATGCCGCCTTGCAGCTCCCCAGGGCCATCTCAAGCTGAGCAACAGCTGCAGGCCCAGGCCTTCCAGATGCAGAAGGAGCTCAAGAACCTGGAGGACTCAGGAGGCTGAGCTCTGAGGATCATGGTTCAAAGCCAGGCAGGAAAGTCCATGAGACTCTTATCTCCAATAAACCACTAGAACACTGGAAGTGGCACTGTAGTTTAAGCAGTAGAGTGCTCGCCTTGAGCTGAAGAGCTGAGGGACAGCGCCCAGACCCAGAGTTCAAGCCCCACACCGATAAAAATAAAATAAAATAACCTGGAGGAGCAACTTCATATCAGGAAGAGGAAAACTAGAACCTTGGTCTCTAGAACCTGGAGCAGCAGCAGCAGCAGCAGCTGTGGATATTGGAGAAGAGGGCCAAGGAATGGGATCAGCATGCCGAGGATAGGCACAAGATCCTTGAGACAATGGAAAAGGGAACAGGAGACCATAGATGCACATGTGTGCACAACCAAGAGCTGAAAGATCAGTGGCCCAGCTGCAGGATGCTTTCCACAGGCTGAGCGGTGAGAAGGAGGATCTCGCCAGCATCCTGCACTCAGAACAGCAGGTGAAGAGGCTGCGAGAGAAGCTGGGACAGCTGGAGGGGAAGATAGCAGAATGGAGAGAAACAGCTGAGTTATAGAACTAAGCAGCTTAGAATCTGCAGGAGCGGTGTGAGCAGTTCCTGGCCCAGCTGCAGGAGCTCAGAGCTACCTGTGAATAGCACATGGCCTCCGATCAGCATCTGATGTCAGAGAAGAAGGCCCTGTGGCAGCACCTGTTGGGGTAGACCCATCTTCTGGACTAGCTGAAGCAGGAGCAGGTACAGAGTAAGTTGGGGGCCTGAAGCATCAATCAAAAGTTTCAAGAAACCCTGAAATGCCTTAAAGCCACCACACATCAGGACAAGCAGTTGTGGGCCCAGAGCTTCCTGGCTTTCCTTAGGGAAGGTGAAGGAGTGAACAGAGAAGAAGAAAAGGCTGAGGAGGTGACTCCCCTGATGTGAATGTCCCAGAGGACATAGACAACCCACAGACCATATGGGATTTTCATCTTGAAGTTCTATCCATTGCTAACGCCAAGGAGATGATGCTCAGCTTGCAGCTGAGTGTCGGGCTAACCTGGTACCCAGTGGCAAATAAAGCTGCAGTGCCAGACCCTCTTCCTCAAGAGCTGGAACCATGGGGTGTCTGGGGACAGGAGGCAAGACACACAGATGCCCAAGGAGAAGCTGAAAAGCTGCATACCCCCACAACCTGCCCAAGGAGGACTACCAGAAGCAAGCGGAGGAACTCTAACATTGCTGCAGCCAGCTGTCAGAACACATGACTGCCACTGAAGAGTCCATTCTATTCTGTAAAGAACCAATGTTAGTCCTGTCCTGGATGAGCTGTCTCAGGAGGAGATTTATGTCAGCCAGCAGGCCCAAGAGATAATGATGAAGAAGGAGAAGGAGCTGTAGGAGCCGTGGCTGTGTCTTGCAGGTGAAGTTACAGAATGCCAGGACAAAATCCTGGCCAGCGGCCCAGACACCTGCTGCAAGGCCACCTTAGATCTTTCAGGCCCCACAAACAAGGAAATTTTGGAGGAGCTGGGCAGCGGTGGCTCATGCCTGTAATCCTAGCTACTCAGGAGGCTGAAATCTGAGGATCCCCGTTCAAAGCCAGCCCGAGCAGGAAAGGCCGTGAGACTCTTATCTCCAATAAACCACCCAGTAAGCCAGAAGTGGCGCTGTGGCTCAAGTGGCAGAGTGCTCACCTAGAGCTGAAGAGCTGAGGGACAGTGTCCAGGCCCAGAGTTCAAGCTCCACGACCACCACCACCAACAAAATAATAAAATATGGGATGGAGCGGCAAGATTTTTAAAAAGTGAAGCTTGAAGACAACATGGAACCTGCCCAAAGAGAGGCCAGGGTGCCTTGGCCCCTTAAGACCCCCACAACAGAGAAGACTGTGCGTGATATCCAGGCAATAACCCCTGCATCCCATCCTTCTGCAAGACTGACGCAAATGACAAGTTGGAGTTGATTATCTAGAGACCTGGGCTCCTGTAGTCTAAGCATACGGTGGACATGACAGCTGAGCGTCATTCTCTCTGACCTAATTATAATGAGGGTGTGAGGTGTCTGTAGATCAGCCAGAGCAGAGGCTGCTAGGAGGTGGCCCAAACTCTAGGGACCTCTCAGAGTCCATTAGTTGCCAGGGAAGAGGACCAAATGAGGGTTATTACAAAGAGTAAATTCTTTCACAAAGAAAGCAATGGCAAAGGGAGCCATGGCATGGTTTTCTATTATTATTTTATAGTAACGATAGTAATTATTTTGTGGCCTAGTTCAATAATGATGTAATACCTTCATTTTATAACATCGTCTTAATTTTTATATAAGACTTTTATATTGCTGTATTGTATACGTTATATTAGTTACTTCATGCTACATGTTGATACAGTCATGCTATAGTGAACTGCATTTTGAAAAAGGTATTGGACTCAACACCAGAAATAGTAAGTTTTCCTATTTGTAGGTTTAAATGCCACAATGGGGATATGGAGAAGAGAAAATAATAGCAACTGTGGAAAACAAGAAAAGGTTATTAATGCTGAAAGCCTGGAAAAAAGACAAACGTGTAAGTAGAGCCCTTGGAGATGTGCTGGAATAGACAAACAAGCACCAAAGGGAATACAGAAACGTAATTGAAAAATAAAAATATAGAATTATAGAATATCCACAGAATATATCTACAGAATATCACACATATCAGTATTTTTTCCATGACACAGACTGCAGTGATATATATTATATAATTTTTGTTGAATAAAATAAAATGATAAAATTCATTTCCCCCTTTTAAAAAATTACTGATTGAAACTATTAGAAAATTTAAAATAATGTATGGACCTTCTTTTGTGACTTACAATGTCTATGTTTTGGACAGCACTAGTCTTGCATGGTTTTGCATGTTTACTGATCTCTGTTACTTAAGAGTACTGGATAAATGATCTATGTTAAGTAGCTCAGAAGCAGGGACTTCCTTGGTCTACCAAATAATCATGGCAGCTGTGCTGTATTTCTTTCCTTTTCTTCCTTCTATCTTTCTCTGAAGGAAAAAAGAAAAGAAAGATAGGAACTGTTTTTATTAATCATGCCAATTCAGTGGAGGTGTGGCACAAGAGGTAGAGCCCAGCTTTGATCGACAAAGTCAAGCAAGAGCATGAGGCCTTGATTCAGGTCGAGCATAAAAAAGTACTAGCATAAAAAACCCATAATCATTTGCCACTAGAGTATATTTTGAAGAATTAAGACTTTAAAGGAGAGAGTCTTAAAGAGATAGAAAATAATGTTATTCAATACTGGGAACAATATGAATTACATCATGGGAAATCTTGGACCTTAAATAGGAGTTTCCTAAAATTCTCTAATGCACAGCTCTTTCTGAGATGTTTGACATTGCAAAGAAAAGCTCAGCTGCTTTCCCGAGGACTCTGTACACTTTTAGATGGATTTGATGTTATGACTACTACTTTTGACCTAATTTGGAAGGACTTGAATGCTTTATTCTCAGACTGTTGCATTCTAGAAAAAGCATGTAGCATTTAGATAGCAGTTCAGATTTATGCTAATGAGATCCATGTCAGGGATAAAACTAAACCAATGAGAATGATGACATTCCCAACGGCGAACCCAGTTAAAACTAAGGAGTTGAAAACCTGTTGCAAAATTTTAAAATTGTTTGATTTATTGTGCAGTCAATGCACAAGGCTGTTAATTATGATAAAGGTTATCATTCAGAGAGACAGTAAGAATTCTAACCTGTTTTTGAAGACAGTTAACAGAGACTCTGAGAAAGCATATTAATATCAGAACAGATTCAATAGGACAAATATTTTGGGGGCTATATTATCCAGTAAGCAGCAGATATCTGACATAAGCTTCAGAAACAGAAGTTGAACCCCCAGATTCTACTTAAACAATAGTAAATTTGACCTTTAAAGTTTTCAACTACCTCTATTTAATGAAAGACCAAAAAAAAAAAAAGTATTAAGAGATCTGTTACAGGCAGAGAAGCAAGCCCAATTATTTGCTGAAAAGCAAAGTCAAATATTGGCAATGATGATGGACAGGAGATTTCTCCCTAAAGGAAAGCCTCCTCCAGGAATAATCCAGGGAAATTAAACAGCAGCTTGATTTCAGTAACCTGAATGAGAAGTGTTTCTAATGTGGAGAAGGAGGACACTGGAAAGCAGGCAGCTCTAAGGGATCAAGCTATTCAAGGACATGCTCCCTCTTCCAGGAAGAGAAGTATTGGCTAAAGGATTGTCCCTCTCTCCAGAGAGGGGAGGAGCTACCTCCAAAATGGCAGGCCCTGAAGAATAAAACTGTATAAGGAGTCTTACCACTCAAGCTCAAACTGGTAAACTCCCAATATCTTATGAGGAATCACAGGTATCTCTCAACAGGGCTAAAAGGTTAATTTAAGTAGGAAACAGGGCCCAGTTTTCTGCCTTACCTGACTGGACCTCTTTCTAAACAGAGCTGCATGATAACCAATGTTGATAAAACTGAAAACAATCAAGATCCACTGCTCTCCTAACTCTAAATACTATGTAAGAGCCTGACTCACGCTTATAGTCCTAGCTATTCAGGAGGCTGAGATCTGAGGATGCCAGACAAATCTAAGAGACTTATCTCCAATTAACTAGCAAAAGAGCCAAGAATGGAAGTATGGCTCAAGTAGTAGATGGCCATCAGTGATTGAAAAACTTAAGCAAAAGCTGAATCTCAGCCACAGTACTGGTGCACGCACACGTGTGCACACACACACACAAACACACACACATGCACACACATAAGTGCATGAAAATTTTATTTCTTTCAAAGTTTTTGTTGTTGTTGTTATGTCAAAACCCCAACTCCTTGCCAGACATTTTGATTACTTTAGAAACATATGGACTTTTGTTATACAAGGAGATAATTTCTTCCTTGTTCTTTATTTATAAAACACTGAGCCTTTTTTTTTTTTTTTTTTTGCAGGTTGTGGCGCCTGAACTCTGGGCCTGGGCACTGTCCCTCAGCTCTTCAGCTCAAGGCTAGCACTCTACCACTTGAGCCACAGCGCCACTTGTGGCTTTTTCTGCATATGTGGTGCTGAAGAATTGAACTCAGGGCCTCATGCATGCAAGGCAAGCACTCTACCACTGAGCCACCTTCCCAGCCTCAACACTGAGCCTTTTATTGAAAAGGTTCTGTATAAATTGCAACATTTTATGAAAATGGTTTCAAATTAAAAGAAGGGGATAGAAAAAGGGATCTCATACAAGAGATCTTTCTCAAGGTAGGAGTTCAGGAAGATGGGATGTGATTTGGAAAAGAAAGTCAAAGGGAACATACATGTTTATGTGTGAGAAAGAATTTTGAAAGGTAAACATTTTCCTAAAGAGTGGCCTAACATGGAAACGAGATCTCAAAAAGAATATTAAAGATGTAGGTTTATTAAAGATGTATATATGTGATTAATTTAGCTATAAGTTAAAAATTACCAAAAATGTTTTCAAAGGTCTATATTTGAGGCACTGATACTACAACCTCTAATTTTCTGTCTTAACATAGTTTACTTTTAGTAAACTATGACACCAGGCACTGGTGGCTCATGTCTGCAATCTTAGCTTCTCAGGAATCTGAGATCTGAAGATTACAGTTCAAAGCCAAGTCAGGGTGGAGAAGTCTCTGTGACTCTTATCTCCGATTAACCAACCAAAAACCTGGAAGTGGAGCTGTGGCACAAATGGTAGAGCACTAACCTTGAGCAAAACATTTCATGGACAATGCCCAGGCCCTGAGTTCAAGCCTTGGACCAGCACAATTTTTTAAAAAATTATTGACATTCACAAAAAACAGTCTTCAAAGAAAAAAGTTGTTTTTTCAAGATAAAATTTATTTTCTGGTGACTTTTATCAGATCTTTAGTTATGTACAAAACTGATTTCTAACTACATCAGAGTTCTTTTTTAAAATATGTTTTTATTGTAAAAATACTGTACAGAAGGGTTACAGTTACATGAGCATTGTTACCTCCTCCTTTGTTTTCCCCCTACCATCCCTTTCCTCCCACCTCCACAACTACACTCCCCCCTCACCCTACCTCCGTGCTTAAATTGTAAAGTTCATTTTTCAACATAGTGTCTTGTACATCTCATTGTTACAGTGGGTCAACCTGTATCCCTATTTAAGCATTTTCTTTTCCCTTCCCCTCCCCAAGATAGAGAAGTGTATATACAAGATATGGGGCACTGACATCAAATACAGTGAAAACAGAGGTTGCATCGTGGGGGGAGGAACATACAAAGAGAAAAAATCACATGGTAGATTATAAATACATTAGGAACAATAGCAATAAACAAAAAAACCACTTGTGTCCCTATCTTGGGGTTCATTTTGCTTAACATCATCTTATTTGGTCATATGTACATAGCTTTTGACCTTTTCTGCTTGTCCCAGACATATAGTAGTTATTGCAAATAATGGAAACCACAGGACCTATGTTTTTTCGGCCTGGCTTACTTCACTTAATATAATTTTTTCCAAGTCTTTCCATTTCCTAGCAAATGGGGCAATGTCATTCTTTCTGATAGAGGCATAGAATTCCATTGTATATATGTAGCACATTTTCTTGATCCATTCATCACTAAGGGGCATCTGGGTTGGTTCCATATCTTAGCTATGGTAAATAATGCTGCAATAAACATAGTTGTGCTGGTACCTACCAATATTCCAACCTCATTCTTCAATAAAAGAGAAGAAGCAATCCAAAAATTCATATGGAACAATAAAAGATTCTGAATAGCAAAAATGATCCTTAACAGAAAGAATAGTGCTGGAGGAATATCAATACCAAATTTCAAACTCTACTACAAAACCATAGTAATCAAAACAGCTTAGTATGGGCACAAGAAGAACCCTCAGGATCAATGGAATAGAATTGAAAACCCAGAAATGAACCCACAGGCCTATAGCCATCTAATCTTCGATAAGGGAGCTAAAAAAAAATAGAATGGAAGAAAGACAGCCTCTTCAGTAAATGGCGCTGGCAAAATTGGTTAAATACCTGTAGAAAACTAAGGTTAGATTCTTATATATCACCCTGTACCAGAATCAATTCCAAATGGATCAAAGATCTTGGAGTCAAAGCAGACACCCTGAAAACATTGCAGGACAGAATAGGAGAAGCCCTAGGTCTCCTAGGCACAGACTGAAATTTTCCCAATAGAGACCAGAAACACAACAAATCAAAGAAAGGCTGGACAAATGGGATTGCAAGAAGTTGCAGAGCTTCTGCATGGCAAAGGACATAGCTAGCAAGACCAATAGAAAGCCCACCGATTGGGAGAAGATCTTCACTAGCCATAGAACAGACAAGGGTCTCATATCTAAAATATACCTAGACCTCAAAAAATTAAATCCCCCAACAACAAATCCTCTAAGAAACAACTGCCAAATAAATAAGTGGGCTAAAGACTTAGAGAGAAACTTCTCTGAAGAGGAAAGAAGGATGGCCAATAGACACATGAAGAAATGCTCAACCTACCTAGACATAAAAGAAATGCAAATCAAAACAACATTGAGACTCCACTCACCCCAGTTAGAATGGCTATAATCAAGAACTCTAATAACAACAGATGCTGGAGGGGATATGGACAGAAGGGGACCTTACTACATTGTTGGTGGGAGTGTAAACTTGTTTAACCACTTTGGAAAGCAGTATGGAAGTTCCTCAAAAGACTCCACATAGAGCTCCCCTATGACCCAGCAATCCCACTTTTGGGCATTTACCCAAATGATCACAGACAAGACCATACTAAAGATACATCAGAGCTCTTTATATCTGTTTTATAAAAGCCTAACATTATGTGATTAAAATTAAACACCACACTAAATGTGTAGGTTATATGGGCTAGGATTTAAGTGTTATACAAAAATTTACTTAGTGCCTAAATTTAATGCATGCAAGGTGATGGGCAAGTGCTCTCATTCTATATAATTTACAATGAGCTATACAATACACATTGTTTATATATATTCTATTGCACTTGTGCAATAATAAATAACTCTATTTGGGGGGCTGGGAAGGTGGCTCAGTGGTAGAGCACTTGCCTTGCATGCATGAGGCCTTTGGTTCAATTCCTCAGCACCACATAAACAAAAAGAAAAAAGCCGGAAGTGGCGCTGTGGCTCAAGTGGTAGAGCGCTAGCCTTGAGCTGAAGAGCTGAGGGACAGCACACAGGCCCAGAGTTCGGGCCCCAATCCGGACTGCCCCCCCCAAAAAAACCTATTTGGTTCATGGGCACTATTTCCCTCTAACCTGTAAAAGATCTAAATTTATGGTTTATGTCAGTGATTTCTATTTCTGTTTTACCTAGCCAAAGATTCCAAATCTTACTCCAAAGGAAAACAATTAATATGTATGTGTAACTGTATAAACTATGATGTTGATTGTTGCTGGTTCATGTTTGTTAAATATATTTGTTTTTCCCAAGAGTGCATGTCTTCTAAAATGCCAAATTTGTGAGGAGGAAAAAACTTACCAAGCTGGCAATCTCTGAATTAGTGATGTGTACATGTATTCCTGTTCATAATAAAGAGCTTGATAGTGCAGGTATAAATCGGTCAATCAAAATTATTATCCTAAAATGTCATATACAACAGAAATAACAAGATTTTTATTGACTGCTAAAGCATTTTCCAAACTTTTATCTATGGATATTCTAAAATTTTGTCATTACAGTTATCTCTAAGATATTTATGATTGAAGTTATGGAAAATAACTAGCAAATAAGTACTTTAAAAAACTATTATAATCTTAGTTCTAGTTTTACAAGTGATAACTTTAAATCTAATGCTAAAAATGGCCAAGAAGACCACTAAAGCTCTGTCTCTGTAGCTCAGTGTAGTATGTCAGACCCTAAACCTATTACAACTAAAACACCTTAACAATGATATCGCCTTCATTTTGTGGGGTCTGTAGAATACTAGATACCAAAGGCATAGATCTCTTCACAGAAACAAAAACTATATAGGCCACACTTGAACTCCACGGGGACAAATCTTTGACCTTCAAAAAGACCTTATCTCAGAATAAAAATAAAAATGAAAAAGATATAATCCAGTGGTAGTACAGTTGCATAGCCCGTTCAAGGCCCTGAATTCCAACCTCAGTACTGAAAATAAAGCACAGAAGTAAATTAGAACATATATAAAAGCAAAGCCAGGCCGGGCGCTGGTGGCTCACGCCTGTAATCCTAGCTACTCAGGAGGCTGAGATCTGAGGATCGCGGTTCAAAGCCAGCCCGGGCAGGAAAGACCGCGAGACTCCTATCTCCAATAAACCACCAGAAAACCGGAAGTGGCACTGTAGCTCAAGTGGTAGAACGCTTGCCTTGAGCTGAAGAGCTGAGGGACAGCGGCCAGGCCCAGAGTTCAAGCCCCACGACCGACAAAAAAAAAAAAAAAAAAAAGCAAAGCCATATCAGACATGGATGTGTGTGCACACACATGTGCACAAATCTTCATTTTGAGAGATAATAGACAATTGTACTCTTTATTCACAGCCCTCATGGTGTGAACATACAGATCCAAATGTGCTACAAAAGACCTAGTCTCTCTGACAGTGGGACCTTGAAAATCCCACAAGGCTCAGGGATGCTCTCCCTTACCTTTCAGCCAGAAGCCCTTCCAAGAGAATGTGGGGCCCTCTAGCACAAGAATGGATCTATGCCAGTGATAACAGTGATGATACAGCCTTTAATTGATTACTGAACTTTCCCAGTACTGAAAAAAAATGCACATTAGTCTTATGGGGTAGACCATTTCCTTCTTTACTGAGGATCTGAACAGGGAAGATGTTGGGGTAGAGGTCCGGGCAGTACAATGTCCCCTGTGTGAACGGGAGATGACTTAGACATGCATCCTGTGAGTGACTGTGCTGTGACTGTCTGTCACACTTGCTGCCACTTCAGTGAAGGTAGTGGTGACAACTCCTGCTGCTTTGGCTGAAAACTGAGTGACAACAGAAGACGAAGAGGGAACTGACCAGGAATCACTGCCAAGTGACATTCTCAACACACATTCATTTCTTAGTCCACAGAGTGTAATCTCAGAGATTCCCAAGTAGACACATTTCTTCTCCCTGGGGGGTCATTCAGCAATGTCTGGAGACATTTCTGCTAGCCATGACTGGGGTGAGATCTGCAGCTAACAGAGACAATAGATGTTATGGAACTGACTGGTCCCCAACAGCCAAGTATCCAGTACTGTGTCTCAGAAATCCTTTTGCATCTGTCTTTCTTAGTTTTAGTGTTCAAATTTATAAAAGTACTTCTGTCTTAGCTAGGTGTGGATGGCTTGTGCCTGTAGTTCTAGCTACTTAGGAGGATGAGATCTGAGGATTGCTGTTTGAAGCCACCCTGGCCAGGAAAAATCCTTGAGACTCTTACCTCCAATTTACCAGCACAAAGCCAAAAGTGGAGCTATGACTCAAATGGTATAAAGTGCTCTCCTTGAGGAAAAAAAATCAAGGACGGTGCCCAGGCCCTGAGTTCAAGCCCTAGAACTGGAACAACAACAACAAATCCTCTCAAATGCAATCATGCTGTTCAGGATACGCTATGTGGAAAATGACCTATGTAACTTGTGGGCAGGGATGGCACCAGAAAACTGGAGGAAAGTGAAGGAAGGATTGACATTGTCCAAAAAAAAAAAAAGAAGAAATGTACTCGTTCATTACCTGACTTTTGAAGGTAACATCTTTGTACAACACTTCAATAATAACAATAACATTATATTTTAAAAGAATAAGAAAAAAATACTTCTGTCTTTAAAACCAATACTGAGCTCATGTGCAATATATTAAGTTTGCATGTGTTATGTTTTTAACACTTAGCACTGGGTTAGAATGCAACATTAATGCTTTTTACCTCAGAACTACAACTTTTAGAAAGAACACATCTTGGCCCTTGTTAAGCTATGTTTTGAGTGACTGACTTAGTAAATTAAATGTGATAATTTCAACATAAAAGGAACCTCAACTACGTGCTTGATTTTGAGTAACACTCAGTGTTAAACACTAACTGCCTCTGTATCTGTTGCTGCAAAGGCTAATGTTACCAGTGTGGCCAAAGATTTGCGAGAAATGTCTTAGGTATGGTGGGTACCTAGCACACACTTCTTGCTTTCCTAGGGCTCCCTATGTGTGTTGAACTGTTTGCTCTTCTAATCCTTCCCTATCCTTCCATGTTAGGTTACTACAATTCTGCTGTGAGTTAGAGCAACTTCTACCACCTCTCTTCACACTTTGGCTCTCCTACAAAGTGAAAATATACTTCCTTTTTTTGCTCTGCTATGCATTTTAAATGATCAAGTCAAAGCCGTCTGCTCAGAGATCCACTGGGTAAGAGAATGGTGGCTGTCCCCTTTCTAAGGTGAGTGGTTTGTAACCATCAATGGAGCCTAATTTGCTTTTGCTCTGGAGCTCATTGCTCCTGGACAACGGTCCTCTTTACCAGAAAAACCATTTCCCTGGGATGAAATGGAAAGATTAAGTTTTTCTTTCCCTGCACACAATGAAGAACACCATTTGCACAGTGCCATTTTGTTTCGAGGAAACAGAAATCGGCACACTATTGTCTCCCTAGAAATGGCTACCAGAAACCCTCTGCTAGGAGAGAGTCTCCAACGCGACGCTGCACCCTGGCCACTCACCAAAGAAGAACCAGCTGGGGTCCAGGGCTATCAATCTGTGGCAGTCCTCTTCATTTGCAGCTGTCCTCCCTTCCTCCCTTTGCTTTCTTTCTTCCTTAGGATTTCCTTCCTGCAGCATGACCGGAACTCGTGGATTTTCTTCTACGGAAAGGATTATCTATCAGCCTTTCACACTCACCACGTGGAGCCCCAGGATCCCTGTGCTTGGCACCTCTTGCCTCATTACTCACCCCTGCAGTACCGCTCAAAGCCACAAGGAGGCGGCAGAGCATACCCTGGCTGTGGTTGGCCACCTGCCAGGGCTCTAGAGTTGGAATTAGTGGGTAGAAGCTTTCCTTTCTGAGACAAGGTCTTGTGATGTAGCCTAGACTCGCCTTGAACTGGTGATCCTCTTACTTCTGCCTCTGGAGTCCTGGGATTAACAGGCATGCACCATCACGCCTGGCTCAGAAGAAACTTTCTAGTAGCTGCCATGATAGAGCGGAAACAGGCTGCTCTGTGAGGCTGTCACCTGCCGTAAGTATCAAGTAGAAATTCTTAGCTGTTAATTTCTCAGAAGTGGCCCGAAGTCTTCATGACAAAAGCAGATTCCTGTCTGAACCTGTAGATTCGGTGGCAAGCTCGGGAATCTTCATTTTAGACTCAGCTACATCTCCAGTATGTGCGTTGTGGACCCCACTTTGAGAAAGTAGAGTTCTATGACATTAAAGGGAATCCCTAACTCTGACCTTCTAAGCTTTCTGCTGTTTTAATTTTAATTAACTAATTTATGTTTGCCAGTCCTGGGGCTTGAACTCAGGGCCTGGGCACTGTCCCTGAGCTTCTTTTGCTCAAGGCTAGCACTCTACCACTTGAGCCACGGCACCAACTTCTGGCTTTTTCTGTTCATGTAGTACTGAGGACTCAAACCTAGGGCTTCATGCATGCTAGGCAAGCACTCTACAAAGAAGCCACATTCCCAGCCCTGTTTTCCTTTTTGAAAGTCCATGTTATGAGGTGTGATTAGGTAAGGCAGGAGGTGTGCCTGTCATGCAACATGTAGGCGCTGCCCCTTGCCTCCTCAACATCCCGCCTCCCACCCAGTACCCTTGACCCCTCTGTCACCTTATGTAGCTCTGGCCCAGCCAATCTCCCAGCCCTGGATGCAGGCTGACCCCATAGCACAGGACAGACAGAGGGAAGAACTGGTACCGTTGGAAGAAAAGATGCAGAGGTGACAAGAGGTGAGGCTCTCCAATATTGGGCCCCACTATACACCAGTGAGGTCAAAGTGGAGGGGAGTCCCTGGGGACAGAGAGGGCAGAGCCTTGAGGAAGCCCTGTGATGGTGGTTGGGCAGGAAGCACAGTGTTCACAGCTGATGTTTCAATCCAAAGCTCAAAACAGGCAGAGTTCCAGGTGACAAGGACAGTCTTGGGAGAGGAGCAAGGGAGGGAATTCTAGCTGGCTCCTTAGGAGCTGCTCCAGATGCAACAAAACATAGAAGAATCTTTTTTTCTCCCACACTGAACAACTGCATGGATAAGTACAGAGACCAGAGTCCTGTGTGTGTGTGTCGGGGGAGCAAGTGGTTATGAGATTTCTCATTTAAATGACAATAGGGACAATAGCCATGGCACTAAAGAATTGGCTACAAAAGGCTTGGGGGAGCTGGCATCCAACAGAAGATATGGTGGTCTTGCTGGTGTGTGGGCTATGGTGGCGGACATCCCAGGGATGCTGTTGAAATGCTGCTGCATGCAAGGGCTGTGCAATTCATGTCCCCATTTCACAGCTGAGTAGCTCGAGGCACAGAGAAGTCAGTAACTACCCAAGGTCACATGCTAAATGCATAATGGATTTAAATGTAAGCAATGGGATGCAGTGTCCACCCTCCGGATGGCTGCATTTACTGCCACTTGAATGGAGGGTAGGCTGGGAGGAGTGGCAGTAGAACCGAGCGCAAGGTGAATGCCAAGTATAAATTTTATGATGCATGATGTTATTGGGGATGACTTTGCTGGCAAAAGGGAGTTCATCTGTTCATTGAACAAATACTGCTGCTGCACAGGCAAACGCTGGGAGTCAAAAGATTATTCCATAAAACCCATTGTATGCCATAAGGAATTTTAATTCCAAAGAATAATGAGTTAATGAGCATATGCCTGCCTTTAATTACAAAGGAGTCGGAGTGAATGAAGGGATGGAAACTGTAGAAGTGAAGTTCTGGCAGCAGCTGTTGGGAGTTGGAGCCGTGCCCCCACCCCACCCCACCCCACCTCAGGCAGGGCCAGCAGAGCCACAGACACCAACTGCCCTGATCGCCAGTGGCTGTCCTCACCTGCTTGGCCATGGTTGGATAAAAGGTTCCTTTGGCCTTGGTTATGCGTCTGTGTTGTTCGCAAATAAATTTGTTCTCCAGGACTATTCTCATTCTTCCCGTATTTTCCATCTTGGAGTCACTCCTCCTATTTGGTTTTTCTTGTTTTTGTGTTGGTAGTGGGGATTGAACGCAGGCCCTTACATTCTCACTTGGCTTTTTCCTTCAAGGCAGGCAGTCTACCACTTGAGCTACAGCTCCACTTCTGGCTTTTTGCTGGTTAATAAGAGATAAGAGTCTCATAGACTTTCCTGCCCAGGCTAGCATCAAACCTCAGCCCTCAGACCTCAGCCTCCTCAATAGCAAGGATTATAAGCATAAGCCATCGGCCTGAGCCATCAGCACCTGCCTTAGGCCTTGCATGTTTGCATGTTCAAGGTTGGTGTTCTACCATTTGAGCCACCACTCCATTTTCCTGGCTAATCCAGGATGAGTGTCTCAGATTTGTCTGCCTACACTGGCTTCAAATCTCAAGCTCCTGAGTAGTGAGGATTACAGGTGTAAGTCACTGGTGCTTCAGTTCCCTATCTGAGTCACTTCTTTTGAACACATGTACTAGTGACAGTGTCCTTTATTTCCACTTCAATCTGGATCAAAAGCAACAACACACCACACTATCCCTTGGGTGGGTGGTATGCTTGTTTGGATTTAAGACCTCACACTTGCTAAGCAGGTTTTCTACCACTTGAGCTATGTATGCTTTTGCCCTTTTTGCTTTTTCCCTACTCTTAGATGGGGCCTCACGCTTTTTGTCTAGGTCTGGCCTCCAACTATAATCCTTCTATCTTCACCTTTCTCATAGCTGGTATTATATATAGGCATGTACCACAACACCCAACTCAAAAGGCATTTTCAATAAAAACTTTCATTTAAAAATTTTTTTTCAGGGTTATAATTTTCCTGAAGATGTATTCTCCCTCTCTCCCTCTCTCTCTCTCTTTCTCTCTCTCTCTCTCTCTCTCTCTCTCTCTCTCTCTCTCTCTCTCTCTCTCTCTCTCTCTCTCTCTCTCTCTCTCTCTCTCTCTCTCCCTCTCTCTCTTTCTCCCCTCTTCTTCCCCCCTGCATCTGTCTCTTTCTCTCTTTTCTTTCTTATACCACTAGGGCTTGAACTCACATTCAACACCTCCACTTCTAGATTTTTACTAGTTAATTGGGGATAAGAGTCTTACAGACTTTTCTGCCTCAGCTGGCTCCGAACCATTATCCTCATATTTCAGCCTCCTGAGTAGTTTAGGATGACAGGAGTGAACCACCAACACCCAGTTCTCATTTATTTTCTTTCACTTAATAATGTGTTATGGGAATTTCTCCAGAGATCCCATTATACAATGTTACAGCTGCTTAGTCTGTCTTCCAAGGGTACCATAGTTTTTCAGTATATGGGTCCCTATTGCTGTAAAGTTGGCTTATTTCCATTCTTTGGTAATTATAAACAATAACCCAAAGAGTAATTCTTACAAGTACCATTTCCTATTTATATAGCATACTTGCCAGATAGATTTCTAGAAACAGAATCGCAGGTTTGAAGGGTAAATGTGTTAGTTACTGACAAATTCCTCACACAGGTGTTACCACATTGAGTATATCTACAGCACTGCACAACTGGCTTATCTCCTTACAACTTCACTAGCAAAATGTGTTGCCAAACTTTTAGATGTTTACCAACAGAAGAGGTGAGAGATGCAAATTTTCCAGTTGTGCTTTTCTAACTGTAAGTATGGTTTGGATTGTTTCCAAACCATTTGCATTTGTTGGCAACCAATTTGTTCATGTTCTTTAACTACTATCTGTATTGATCTCTTTTGTTGTTGCTGTTGTTATTCATGGGGCTTGAACTCAGGGCCTGTGCCTGTCCCTTAGCTCTTTTGCTCAAGGATAGTGCTCTACCACTTTGAGCCACAGCTCCACTTCTGGTTGGAGTGGTTAATAGGAGATAAGAGTCTCACAGGGACTTGCCTACCCAGGCTGCCTTCCAACAGTCAGCCTCAGATCTCAGCCTCCTGAGTAGCTAGGATTACAGGTATGAGCTACCAGTGTCCAGCTGTATTGATCTCTTTAGGCTGGATTTCAGAAACACTATAAAATGAGCACTTGGAATATAGCAGTGAACAAAAGAAAGTGCTCCTGAGGCCTGCTGCCAGTGGATGAGCCCCTTTATGGCTAGTATGACTACAAAGACCTCTTGTCTTCCAATACAGAGGCTAAGGACAGGGTGGTAATGGTTGAGTATGGTATGAGTCCCATGAGTAGCACTTTTTTGGCTTGATCTGTTCATCCAGGAAAATGATACATCTCAATAAAATCAGTGTTTCCCCAAATAGGCAATTGTTCATCCTTGCTGTTAAAAACTCATGTGTTCAAGAAGATTTAAAGATGCTGGGTATTGATGGCTCGAAAAAGTCAAGTGAGAGTATAAAGGCCCTGAGTTCAAGTCCCAGTACTAGTGTGCATGCACGCACGTGCACACACACACACACAAATTCAAAGAAATGGGGACATGTTAACATTTGTTATTACATGAAAAACAAGCAAAAAAAAAAGCAGTACACACAGCATAAAACCAATTGTACAAGACAGGCCTAATCATAATACTGGAAGAATATACCACAATATAGTTACTATATATAGTTATATATATATATATATATATATATATATATATATATATATATACAATATAATTACAATAGAGTTAGCTCTAAGCATAGAGATTATGTTCTTTTGTTATTTGTCTCATTACTATTTTGCAATTTTTTTTACAATGGGAAGACATTGCTTTGACATTTGGCAAGAATAAGAATGCTACTTTCTCTTTTATTCTTTTTATTAAAGTTTGTTGTCGTTACTATAAAGGTGATGTGCAGAAGGGTTAAGTACGTCAAGTATTGAGTACATGTCTTTTTGGACAGTGTCACCTCTTCTCTCTCTCTCTCTCCCAGTTTTTCCTTCCCTTCCCCATCCACAAATTATATCGTTCATTTTCAACATGGTATATAGTGAGTACCACTGCTGCATTTATTCACTCTATGTTCTTCCATTTCTGTATCCTCCTTACCCCCTCAAGACAGACAGACAAACAAAACAAAAAGGAAAAATATTCTTAAGCTGGTGGATGCAATCATTGGAAGATAATTGAATCCCAAAGGCTCTGACAATGAATGGACGAATCAACTAATTGACTCATAATTTCATGGCAGTATCATATTTCATGGCATTATTGGGAGGCAGTTGAAACCTGTGGAAGTGGGCCTTATTGGAGGAAGAGGGTCTTTCGAGCATGTGTTGGGGATACATCATGTCATCTGCCATAAAGTGAGCAGCGATGTTCAACCATCACAGCCCCTCTGCCGTGAGGCTCTGCTTCATCACAGAGATAGAGACAACTGAGCAGACAAGCAACTCTGGCCTGAGACCTCTGAAACCAAGAGCCACATTCACGCACAGTATACATCCTAAAAGCAGGAGAAAAACATATTTGACTAATGTTCCCAAACTTGTCACATTTTTGTTTTTCTTTTGTTTTGTTTTCTAAACATATCCAAGAATCCCAACAAACTTTTGAAGAAGACAAACACAAAAGAGATACACACCAAGACATATTACAGTCAGTTCTCCACATGCCAAGACAGATTCTGAAAGCAGCACTTCATCACATGCAAATCCCACCCTGAAAGCAGATTTCCCAGCAGTCCCTGGGAAACAATCCAGATGGAATCTGAGGTAACAATCAGACTCCTCAACAGGGCCACCTATTGGTAAATCCAAGAATGAAAGGTGGAAAGGTCTTTAGAACTTTTCAGGTGCCTTCTCCTTTTCATAAGCCTCTTCTCCGGTGCCTCATTTGTACACACACACACACACACACACACACACACACACACACACACCCTCCCACCGCCCGCTTATGAGTCAGAAGTGGGAGGGCACAAAGGGGATACTGCAAACAGCACTTGGGTGAGCTATGAGGACGCATCACTGGGGGCTGACAGGACAATGGCTGCCTGTCCATTGACAGCTACAGCTCTTGCTCATTTGTGAAACAGCTAAGCAGTAAGTACCTCTTTGCTTTCGGTTACTTAGGATTGACTACAAACCTAATGTGACATGTAATTATTTTCCTTAAAAATAAGTCCTTGAAATATGATTGTGAAGGTTAGGTCTGTTTCATCCAGACTTTAATATTAACATAAGTACATAGCCAGTTTTATATTTCCCTTCGTGTCTGGATCCAGGCCCACATATTTGAGAGAGTACTTGTCTTTTTATCTCCTTCTCAAAGATGGTTTGGTGGCAACTGGAGGGGAAAAAAAACTTTTTTGGAGTTCAAGTTCTGCTGATGGTTCTTGAACATCTGTGCTGTGCCCAGAGGCAAAATGTAGCATGGGAGATTTGGTGCTTCTAGTATTCAAGCAGGGTTGAGTCTGAGCTTGGTGATTGGCTGTCAGGAGAAATTGCCTGGTGACATATCTCATCTGAATCTTGAAGGATTTGCTAGGAAAGGAGGGAAGTGAACTTAGGGTTGGCTGTCCAGTGGGGAGAGAGAGACCTGCATGTTGTATACTTGGTCTATTTTAAGAATTCTAGAGAAAGAACAATCATATGGCACTAAGAAAATCAAAAGTTTCCAACTTCAATTAAATTTAATTCAATTTAGCCAACATTCTTAGCACAGCTACAGAAAGGCTTTGTATTCAATTCTAGGTTGCAGAGATACAGGAAGCCAGGAACACATAATGTTACTCAAATGTGACAAGTGACAATGGAAGGACCTAGAGACAGATTAAACTAAGGAGGTGGTGAGGGTCCAAGTAGTTTTCAGATGGGAAGAGGAGAACCAGAAAGCCACGTGGTAAAGTGGTTAAAAAAAATCTCATAAAGGACATTATTTGCTTCCGTGTAAAGGCAGGAAAATGTGGGTTGTGTCCAGCGAATTGAATGTAGCTGATTATGACTGAAACTTAAGAGCTGAAGGAAGACTTGGTAGGAAAGTAAAGGAGAGAGGCAGCAGGGGTCAGGCCATGCATCCTTTGAAAGATTGGGAGTATGAAGAAAGGAGGGCATTGTAGAAACCCCAAGGATTATTCATTTTGGCGGGGGTAGGGATCTAAGCAGCAGGAGGGTGAGATCTGTGAGGATGAAGCAGGCCTCAGAAAGACAGTGGAGGGGAAGATGATGATGAGTAGAGGGGGAGCTTGTGCTGTCAAGAAATGTTAACTTTCCTAACTGATAGCACTTGATGGTCCATGAAAAGTCTGATGAGGGAAAGGAAAGGATCAAGGATGAATCCCAGATCTCTGGCTTGTGTGATGGGGAGGGGGGCGATAGGAATGTCACCAGCCTCCCAAAGCATGGTCACCATTTTTTCATGTCCCCTGACTCACCTTGGTAGTTAAGAGAACGTTTATAGAGTTCAGATATATGGTAGTATGTGGAGATCTCTTTCCTTCCTTCCATTTTGTTCCTGTCCTACCACCCTTTCTTCCCTCCCCCTCCTCTCTTTTCCTTCTCTTTCCTCTCCTTTCGTATCCTCTATTCCCTTTCACTTCCCTCCCCTCTCCTTTCCTTTCCTTCTCTTTCCTCTCTTCCATTCCCTTTTCTTCTTTTCCCTTCCCTTCCTTTTCCTTCCTTTCCTTCGTTTACTTTCCCTCCCCTTGTCTTCTCTCTCCCCTCTCCTTCTCTTTCCTTTCCTTCCCTTTTCTCCCCTTTCCTTTCCTCCACTTCCCCCCTTTCCCTCCCTCCCCTTCCCTCTCCTTCCTTCCCCTTCCCTCCCCTCCCCTCCCATCCCCTCCCCTTCCCTTCCCTTCCCTTCCCTTCCCTCCCCTCCCCTTCCCTTCCCTTCCCTTCCCTTCCCTTCTCTTCCCTTCCCTTCCCTTCCCTTCCTTTCCCTTCCCTTCCATTCTTTGCTTTCATTTTGTGGTGAACACATTTTTGTAACAAACACACTTCACTACCCAAACAAAGACATAGGACACTGTCAGCATCTCAGAAACCTCTCCCAAGTGCTTATAGAATGGCAGCCTTCACCCATTACCTAGCTCCACCCCACACCTGACTCACAGTAGGACTCACTTCCTTGCTTGCTTTCTTAGCTTTATTACTCAGATATATTCACCCAAACTGCAGAGTTAGTTCCCTTGTTTGGGAACTTCATTCTTAGAAATCCCTTGATCTTGATTCTGTTTGCAACATTATACTTGTAAAATTCCTCCATGTTTTTTCTAACTCTCCATAGACCTCTGTGTTTTGTTCCGTTCTATTGTGATGGACATCGGGTCGTTTCCAGGGTGAGCTTTTATGGACAACTCCCATTGAATATGCTTTTGTACCTATACACCCTTGTATGTGAGTTCCCTCAGGGCTCACACCTGCAGCAGAGCTCCTGGTACTACCTTCCCGCTGTTCTGCATTGACATTGTGGGAGCCTTGTTCTGGTTTCACACCCTCATCAGCAGTCAGGCATTCTCATTTACCTTCTTGCTTTGAACCTCTATGACCAAAATAGACTCTTCTAAAACAGACTTCCCTAGTCAGCGAGTCTCACCATTCAATGCCCAGGTGGTATGTAGCTGGACATTCTCATATTACCCTGCTATGAGCAAGTCCCACGTGACAGTGCCTTATATGAAAATGAAACCCTTCTGAGGTTATGATGCTTTATTATTTAAAAGCATAGCAAAGCCAGGTGCCAGTGGCTCACGCCTGTAATCCTAGCTATTCAGGAGGCTGAGATCTGAGGATCCTGGTTTGAAGCCAGTCCAGACAGGAAAGCCATAAGACTCTTATCTCCAGTAAACTACTGAGAAATAGGCAGAAGGGATGCTGTTGTTCAAATGGTAGAGTGCTAGCCTTGAGCAAAAAGTTCAGGCACAGTGCTTGCCCTGAGTTCAAGCCCCAGGACTGTCAGAGAGAGGGAGGGAAGAGAGAGGGAGAGATTGAGATAGAAAGGGAGGGAGAAAGGGAGGGAGAGAGAAGAAAAGAGAGGGAGAAAAAGAGGGGGAGAGGGGGAGAGAGGGAGAGAGAGAGGGAGAAGAGAGAAGGAGAGGGGGAGGGGGAGAGAGAGGGAGAGAAAGGGAGAGAGGGAGAAGAGGAAAGAGGGAGAGTGGGAGAGGGGGAGAGAGAAAGAGAGGGAGAGGAGCAAAACTATTTGTGACCCATCTCTTCACTGTCATGTTACCCTTCTGTGTTCTGATTCCCTGGTTTAGAATCATCATCCTTGTTGGCTGAGATTGGTCTTGGAGACCTTAAACTTGAATGTATCCCCCAGGCCAAAGCCATGACTGCCCAGCCGGTTTCTCTATCAAATAGTGTTCTTTACACTATCAATGGAACGATGTTTGATTCAATAGTATGGTCCCCAGGGTTACCCCTTAGTGAGTGACTGACAGTCATGGACCTGTTCTCTCTGATGCCTCCCCTCCCCCAAGGGTTTGACCAGCTGACCTGTACTTGACCAACAGCCCTGACCTCCATCACCACCACCTCACCACTCTGGCTGGCTAAGAAGATGTTCCCCTTTAAGATAGGCAAATGGATGGGACTTACTTGCCTCCGGTCCCTGGTGGTCTCCTCTCCAAATGTCCGTCAGAAGAAACTAATCCACAAGCTGCAAGAAGAAAAGGCTTTTCGGGCAGAGATGAAAATGTTCCGTGAGAAAATAGAAGACTTCCGAGAAGAGATGTGGAATTTCCGAGGCAAGATCCGCACCTTCCGGGGCCAGATGTTAGATTTCTGGGAAGAAGAGAGGCCTTTCTGGGAAGAGGAGAAAACCTTCTGGAAAGAAGAAAAAACCTTCTGGGACATGGAGAAAGCTTTTCGGGAAGAAGAGAAAATCTTTTGGAAAAAATACCGAACCTTCTGGAAGGAAGACAAGGCCTTCTGGAAAGAGGACAACACCTTATGGGAGAAAGACCGGAAGCTTCTTCAGGAGGACAAGGCCCTGTGGGAAGAGGAAAAGGCCTTGTGGGTAGAGGAAAGAGCCCTCCTGGAGGAGGAGAAGGCCCTGTGGGAGGATAAAAAGTCCCTCTGGGAAGAAGAGAATGCCCTCTGGGAGGAAGAGAAAGCATTCTGGGTGGAAGGTGGCCCCCACAGTGTGGAGGTACAAAGACCAGAAGATGGGCCCTACGACCTCAACACAGAACCGCCATCGCCAGCCTTCTACAGGGGCCGGGCATAGTGAGCATGAGAGATGCAGGCCCTGGGCGTCCACAATCCCCTGGATGAAGATCCAAGGCCAGGGTGAGCCCACACTCTTGAGGAAATAAGCACTTATTTGTCTCCTTGATTTGAAAGATCTAATAAAGTCCTCAGGAGAGGTTTGAACAATCAGCTCTTGGTGGTAGGCCCGCTGCATTTTTCTTTCCAGATTCTATAATTCTCTAAGGTCCCTTCTGGCTATTGGGGGGGTCACAGACCTGGGTGACAAGGGCAGTTTCCCAGGGTGCCTGGCCTGTGCAGATGTTTGGGAGTAGAAACTCAGTGCTGTCTTTGTAAGGGTGGAAGCAGCTCACACAAGGCCAGCCAGAGCCACTTAGGGACAGAGAGAGTCTGATCCAATCTCTGTCTCTGCCAATCATTTCTCCTTCACTCTGCACAGTTTGGGAGGACAGGCATTGTGTTCTTCCTCTTCCTCATCTGGCAGCCCAATTCGAATACACAGGGAGAATGACTTAAAGACCTCACTCCTTGGTAATTCCGAGTCCCCACCCAAGGGGTCAACTGTCCATTTTCTGTGAACATGAGAAAGGGCCCCCAACAGTGGCCTGAGGCTCCAGATCTCCCCCCTTGGATCTCCATCTTTTCTGATGATGGAGACAAAGTGATATGGGAGGAATAGGAAGTCCTCTCTGTCCTCCCCCCAGCCCCACATTCCCACCACAAAAATGCTCAATGCATCTGCATTTGTGTGCTGTGATGCCTGCCTTTGGGTTTCCTGCCTCAGCGAAAATTAAAATGTCTAAGGGACATAATGCATTAATATACACTAATACAATCAAGATTGTGTGTGTGTGTGTTTGTGTGTGAACAAAGACTTGTTCAGGAAATGGCTGTGGCCACACTCCAAACACAGCTGTGAGGAGATTTGTATAGCTATATGCCTATGAGTACTGAATAGTGACCTAACCCAAATTATCATACACAATATTGGAATGTGAGGTGGGACAGAAAGCCTGCCCATTTTTTTGTGGGAAGTCAGTATATAATGAATGCCCAACTACCGAAAAACATGAAAAGCAATCATTGAAATATATCATTTAAAGCAATATTTCTTGACAATGAGCCCTCCAGCAGGCTAGTTAAATCAAGCTGATTTGCGCTACCCTCTTCTCCAGCCTCACAGGAAGCATCTTCCTTCCCTGAATTCCTCATGCTTCCTATGACAGACTTTTATACCTGTCCATCCTGCAGCCAGGGTGTTCTCCCCCAACCTTAACCATGACAGGTTCTCCTCATCCTTTGTCACCCTACCTATGGCCAACACTGGGGATCCCTTCCCGGTCTCATCATTTGGTGTGGGACCCTCTGGGGATCCTCTTGAACCTTCACTTACTCTGGTTCAGCATTGGACATCCTGGATCATCTGGAAGGGCAGTTTTATTTTCCTGAATCTTCCAATACACTGGAAAGCCTGAGGGCTGACAACACGGAGTATACTCCAAAGGCTCTGTACTGCCCTCAGGAATACTCTGCTTATGTGTGGAGAATTTCCATTCTCATAAATGAAGGTCAGAAATTTACTTCCCAGCCTTCCTTGTAGCCAGAGCTCAGACACGTGACCCAGACTCTTCCAATCCTGCACATTCATGCCAGGTCTCAATGAAGAAAAGATGTTATGTGGAAGTTATGGTGTGATACCAGCAGGAAATGAAGATTTTAGAGGCAGTAGGGATGAGAGCCATCTCTGCTAAGACAGAGTGTGAGCTGTAGGGCCCACACCACACTATAGATAAAGCCAAGACGCCTTCGGAACAATTCAGAACTGTATTATGCACAATGTTTCCGGCTGTGACACCACCTATTCTACCCCTTTGTTGTTGAGAAAATGCTATAAACTACTTAATGTCCTTAAATATCTAATAAGGCCAGGCACTGGTGGCTCATATTTGTAATCCTAGCTACTCAGAGATATGAGGATCAAGGTTCAAAGTCACACTGAGCAGAAAAGTCCATGAGACTCCATTTCCAATTAACTACCAAACAAAGCTTGTCTGAAGACATGACTAGTGGCAGAATGCCGCCTATGAGCAAAAAAGATGAGCAAAAAAAGCCCAATACAAGGCCCTGAGTTCAAGCCCTAGTACTTGCAATAAATAAATATGTAAAGCTATCAGAGTAGGTTTATTTTTTTAAACTAATATCTAGAACAAGAGCTGGGTACAATGACATATATTTGTAATTCCAGCTACACAGGAGGCAGACAGAAGAATAACAAGTTCATTACCAGCCTGGAAAAGACCTTGTCTCAAAACAAAAAGAAAGCCTGGCACCAGTGGTTCACACCTGTAATTCTAGCTACTCTGGTGGCTGAGGTCTGAGGATTGCACTTCAAAGCCAAACCAGGAAGAAAGTCCATGAGAGTTCTATTTCAATTCCCCGGCAAATTAGCTGAAGTGGAGCTGTGGCTCAAGTAGTAGAGCATTAGCTGTGAACGAAAAAGCTAAGAGATCTCTCTCAGGCCCTGAGTTCAACCCCCCCCCCCAAGACATATATCAACTTGTAAAACACTTGCTAGAAATCCAATTTAGAAAAAATATATATAGTGTAGGCAGGAGCTAAGCTAGGGTAGGTGAAATTAGAACCAGGACAAGAAAGATAATTACTTGCTTTAGGCTTTATTCTCGGTGCAAATTTGGGCAAATAATAGCTTTTCAAGCACACTAATGTAGATATGAATGAATGAATGATGTTTCAGAAGAGAACAATGTCTCTGAAATCAGTGACTATGAGCCTGAGCCCCTTGAGGAAGGGAGTACCATGGGCGCCTCCCTCTGGCTCCTTCCCAGTGAGCACACAGGCAAAGCTACCCCAGATCCCAACACTGATGAAGGTGAGCTATCCCCTGGGTTCATGGAGGATGCTACTTGAATAACAGAAGATGATCAATTCGTCCCCAGGAGGATGAGCTTGGTGCATGACTTCTCTCACTGCTGCAGGTGGGAGTTAACACACAGCACTTGACTCATAGTTGTCCTCCCATTAAGAACTCCAGTGGCTAGAAAGCCAGGGCTTTCCCATACTTTATGGCTGCCTATACAGGTCCCTATCCTCCTCCACAATTTGAAATGAGCTCCTATAAAACAAGGCTGAGCTACAGCCTGACTGGGGCTCCTTTGCTAGGGGCAGTCACTACGCACTGAGCTGCACTTTTGCAGAACTCATAGAGCTGGTTGCTTAGCAACAAAATGAGATGCTGGTTTAACTAGCTCAAGACTCACATTTCCCTAAATCAATGCAACTTTAACCCTTTAGTACAGAGACCCTGGCAAAGCCTCAGGAAGAGAGAATCATCATTCATGTGTGTAAAGACAAACACTCATTGTGACTCACACCTGTAATCATAGCTAGTCGGGAGACTGAGACCTAAGGATCAAGGTTCAAGCCTGCTTCAGCAGATAAATCTGAGTCTTATCTCCAATTATCCAACAAAAAGCCAGAAGTGGAGGTATGACCCAAGTGGCCTTGAGTGTAAAAGCCTAGCAAGAGCCCAAGGACAAGTTCAAGCCTCATTACCAAAAAACAAAATGACAAATACTGCTTGAAGCCCTACTGGAAATGCTATGTACCATAGGTGTCAATCAGTTTTCACCTTAACCCATTGAGAGGGCACTAATCTTCAAGTGGAATCCTCCACACACAGAGGCCAAGGTCACACCATCAGAGATAAAGTGGGGTTTTGAACCCAGACCCTCAGGCTCCAGATCCCAAGTTTTTTTTCCCCACTAAGTGCTCTAGTTGGTAACACTCCAGCATCTTCCCCTTAAAACAGCCAAAACAGAAAGCGCATCACAGACAGATGAGCTACAGAGCTGAGCTCCTCATCAATAAATGACCTGAGCCACGCTCTGGTGGCTCACATTCTGTAATCCTAGCTACTCAGGAGATTGAGGTCTGAGGATCCTGGTTTGAAGCCAGCCTGGCAGAAAAGTCTATGAGACTCTTATTTTCAGTTAACCACAAAAAGCTGGACATGGAGCTATGGCTCAAGTGACAGAGCTCTAGCCTTGAAGACAAAAGCTCAGGGACAATGCCCAAGCCTTGAGTTCAAGCCCCAGGACTGGCAAAAATGGTAATAAAAATGAGTGATCTGGTTTTGATGCCAAGATCTTTGTATGACTAAGAAGGGATTTTGAGGACCATTCTCTTGGTCCTTGGCCTACCTTCTTTCCAAATCTGGTAGGGTGTCAACCGAATTCTGACTTGACTCGGTGTCATTTATTGACCACCAAATCCCCAGGAACTAGTCCTAGCTCGGGTAGATGAAGGGCTGTGGCTATTTGAGGGGTCTGTTTGAGGGCAGAGAACTGAGGAGGAAGGATCCACCTCACCTGTGCCCCAGCATAGCCACACCCTCTCACCTGGTCAGGCTCAACCACTGTTACCCATACAATTTTACCCATGATACTTCTCCCTTCGGGCCTGCAGGTAAGAGACCTACGGTAGGCAGCTGCCGCTTAATTCTCAGTCACATGTTCAGACCCCAACTCTAAAACCAAAGCCAGAGCTTTTACCTGCCTCCCTCTTGGGTCTTTAAAGTAGTTCTGTTCTCACTACGTTTCGCTGTCCAATTAGGAGGGCTGCACTTTTCTAGAGCAAGTCTTGTTTTTCTAAGCTGAGATTCACTGATCACTTTCTGTCCATCCTCAGCCTTGTTTCTTCCCTCCAGTTGGTTCTTCTCAGCTCTTATGGAGATGCTCCAAGAGAGAAGACAAGGGAGTCGGTGACCAGCACCAGCCTCTCAGCTTCCAGAACAGCTCCCATACCCTCCTTAGACTCTACCATGCTCTCTTCTCAAATGATGTTCCCTATTGTGGTTCTCTTTTTCTTTATTTCTTCTTTTCTTTTCTTTCCTTCCTTCTTTCCTCTCTCTGTCTCCCTCCCTCCTTCCCTCTCCCTCCCCCTCCCATTCTTCCTTCTTTCTCTTTTTTTTTTTTTTGGTCCGGTCGTGGGGCCTGAACTCTGGGCCTGGGCGCTGTCCCTCAGCTCTTCAGCTCAAGGCTAGCGCTCTACCACTTGAGCAACAGTGCCACTTCCGGCTTTTTTCTTTTTGCTTATGTGGTGCTGGGAATCGAACCCAGGGCCTCAGGCATGCAAGGCAAGTGCTCTACCACTGAGCCACCTTCCCAGCCCCTCTCTTTCTTTCTTATACAGAGTCTCATTATGTAACCCAGGCTAACCTCCTGACTCAGCCTCCCAAAGAGTGCATGCTGGTCCTGGGGCTTGAACTCAGGGCCTGAGCACTGTCCCTGAGCTTCTTTTGCTCAAAGCTAGCACTCTACCCCTTGAGTCACAGTGCCACTGCTAGCTTTTGGGTAATTCGTTGGAGATAAGAGTCTCATATTCTTTTTGTCTAGGTTCTCAAACACAAAAACAAACAACAAAAACAAAACTAGAAGTTTGTTGCTGTTGTTGAGTGGTGCACCCCGCATAGTCTTAAAAACTCTTTGATTCTTTCCCATTTTTAAAATTGCATGGTACAGCTGCTAGGCAGTCTTGGCTCACATCTGTAATCAGCTACTCAGGAGTCTGAGATCTAAGGATTGCATTTCAAGTCAGCCTGGGCAGGAAAGTCTGCCAGACTCCCCAATTAACCACCACATAATTGTCTTAATAATAGCCAAAGGTAGAGATGTGGCTCAAGTGTTAGAGTACCTTGAGAGAAAAAGCTAAGAGACAGCACCCAAGCCCCGAGTTCAAGCCCCAGCACACATGAAATAAATAAATACAATAAAATTTAAAATATATACATATATGTATATAAAAGTATATTCCTTTTCTCTTTCCTAATCTTGCCTAACTTGGATCTCTTGTTTGTTTTACTCTAATCAATATTACAATAGGACTATGTATTTTATTGGACTTTTCAAAGAATTCATCTCAGTAGTTAAGTACATTTTCTAATAGATTTTCTTTGTTGTTTCATAACTTTTGGTCTTAACTATGATTTAGTCCTTCTGAGTAGCCACTTCGTATCTTGTTAGAAGCTTTGATTAGTGAAATAAGAAAAATAAACAAGTCAGGCACAGTGGCATATACCTGGCATATACCAGCTATTTAGGAGGCTGAGGCAGGAGGATCGTAACTTTGAGGGTAGCTGAGGCACTTTAGTAAATCCCTAGTTCCTCCCTCCTAAATACAAAACATGATCATATAAAATTAATTTTTTGTTTCTCTTTTCTTCCCTCCCTCTCTCCTTCCTGTCATTCTCTCCCTTCCTCCCTTCTTCCTTCCTTTCATTTTTAATGATGTGATTATATACTTAGGTAACCTAAGAGTTTTGCTTTTTCCTGAGACAGGGTCTTACCAGGTAGTCCACTTTTGCCTCAAATTTGTGTCCCTGCTTTCTCTATCTCCTGAGTGCTGGAACCACAGGTGTGCACTACTTTAATAGTAATTTAAAGCCGGATGCCTGTGTCTTGTGGCTGTAATCCTAGCTACTCAGAAGGCTGAGATCCAAGGATTGAATTCAAAGCCAACCTGGGCAAGAAAGTCAGTGAGACTCATCTCCAATTAACCACCAGAAAATTGGAAGTGGCCCTGTGGCTCAAGTGGTAGAGTGCTAGCCTTGAGCAAAAGAGCTGAGGAACAGTGTTCCAGGCCCTGAGTTCAAGCCAACAACTGATCAAAATAATATTTAATAAAAAATAATAAAATGGTAATCCGGCTAAATAAGAAGACAATTATGTAAATACAGAATCTTTTGTTGTTGTTGTTGCTGCTGCTTTAACAATGAACACCCTGAAATGAGAATGAAAAAAATTCCATTTTCTCTACATATATTTTAGTTTGTCTTTGTTTCTAACACTTTAAGAATCTGCTCCCTCTTCTCCCCATCCTCCTTTCTCTCCGGACCCGATGGGCCTTGCCATGGCGTGGTCTTTTTCACATTTAAGCATCTGCTTCTTCCTTGCTTGACCTCTATTCTGGGTCCTTCCCTCCCAGCCTCTCCTCTCACCCCTTGGTTTCATCTCTCCTTTCCCACAGCTCAGATAAGCTAGGGAACAACCTGGAAAGTCACATTCCTGCCTATTTCCAACTTCACCAAATTATGAAAATATCTAGTACAATTAGTCATTTGAAAATTATTTTTTACCACAAACCAGGCCACACTAAAGGCACCAGCACCACTTTGTTTACTTCAGCATCGCTTGCCATAGCTAAAATATGGAATCAACCCAGAGGCCTCTCAGTGGACAAATGGATCAAGAAAATGTGGTAAATATCCACAATGGAATTCTATACTTCCATCAGAAGGAATGACATTGCACCATTTGTAAGGAAATGGATAGGCTTGGAAAAAAATTATATGAAGCAAAGTAAACCAGGCCCAAAGAAACATAGGTTTCTTTCATTTGTAATAATAAGAATATATCTGCAAGTAAACCCAATGTATAGTAAGAGACAAAAAAATTACACTTGGACATAATTCATTAAACATTCACACAGTGAGACAAAATGAGGATATTCTTAGGAGAGGATCATAAGAGCCCAATAGCTATGTGCACTGAAAGACCCCAGACTCCTGAGATACTTTCGTCAACGGGAGGGCGCCACAGAAACTCAGACTCCAGGCCGGGAGATGCAACAAGCAAGAGGAGTTTATTTGACGTTTGCGCAAACGGACTCTCTGCCCCGGTCAGTCAGAGAGCCCTGAGCAGCAGTTACAAGCCTTTTTTTAAAGGCAAAAAACACAAGATTAACGCATAACACAAAGCATCCCATGATTGGTCCATTTAAAGGTCATCATATATGCCAACAATCACTTTGCCACGTGGGAAATTTTGTAACACTCTTTGTAAAATGACTGGCCCATGGTTGGTTTAAGGGGGGTTTACATGGTTACAGGCCTATGATTGGTTGACATTTGGCTTAGCTTGTGGTCTTGCCAGGTGGTCCTGTCTGGGGAATTTCTAAATGCGAACTGAGGAACACGTACTGTCTGTTCTTTATCTACAACCACTGACCTTGTCCTGGGGCCGACATCTGGTCTCTGAGACTTTACCCAATTTCTTATTTCCAGGGAGGGGGTTGGTGTTAGCTCAAGCAAGCAAGTTTACAGAAGCAGAGTCAGCAGTTAGTAAATTGTAAAATGGACGCAGCCCTAATTTTTCTAATTCTTCAGCACATGATCATATAAAGTGATGCTTCTTCATCACTATCCCACAATGCTGTGAAATTTGGGAAATTATGTAACCATTTAATCACAATAAAAATTTTGAAAAAAATTAAAATGATGCTGCTTGAAATGAATGGAAACAGAGGTGTTTTTTTCCCAATTGTAATGTTTGCAGTTCTCGTTTTTTCTTTTGTCTATTTTCCCTTTTGTTGCTTTTTTTTCATCTCTGTACCCTTTGTCTTTTTGTGTAAGTTTATGTGATCTGGGGAGGGAAAGGTGAAGCACAGAAACAATAGGATAAAGGGTGAACTGACTCAGCAGTGATACTCACTAGACATTACGTTAAAAATGAAATATACAACTTGGGGGGAAGGGAGTCTGGGAGAGAAAAAGCTGGAGACAACGGGAGAGGGAGTGACTCTATTCTAAAAGAAATGTACTCATTACTAACTGTAACCCCTCTGTACACCATTTCTACAATAAAAATTATTTTTAGTAGTTGTTCAAAGAGTTTCAATTCAACATGTCAGTTTATGAGAACAATGCATCTCGATCAGTGTCATTCCTTTCCTCATTCTCCTCCATCTGTTGTTAAATTCAGAGATGTGATTCCCAAATATTTACTGAGCACCTATTGTATGCTATGCACATTGCAAGGCCCCATGGCTTTCTCTTAGTAGATGCTGTAGATGATGTTGTGATGTCTAGTTCTTTGGCATCCCTCCAAGGTTCTGGAGGATACAGGAAGATGATACTTAAGCCAGACCAGTTTCAGAGTCACAGCAACAAGGTAAGTAGCAGGCCACTGACTGACCAGACACAAATGTAAGTCAGGTGCTTATATTTGGGGTCTACATAGAAAACAACTAGCAGCCATCCTCCAGGCTCCTGCTGACCTCGTTGTGACTTTCCTTCATTTCTTTTCTCTTCAATTTGCTTGGAAATTTCCTCCAAGGAAGGAAAACTACAAAAGGAAGTTTGATATTTGCTTAAAACTTGCAGTCTACAAACCACTTTAAAAGTGATTATTTCCTTGGGTTCTTTTTCTTTTCTTTTTCTTTTTTTTCACAGTGCAATGTTCATTGGATTTTTTTCTGCAAAGCCTCATCTTCTGCCTGGGAAAAACTTACCTCATTTCTTAGACTCAGATTTGCCCGAGGGTGCCCAGAGAGTAAAATTTAGTGACTTTTATGACAGGCTTATGTTCTGTCTCCCCACAGATTTGCTAAGGAAGCTATGTTCTCTTATTGGATTGTCCCAGTGCAGAGGTTTGTAAACTCTGCTTTGAAAAGGCCCAGGGAGCTGGGTGCCAATGGCTCACACCTGTAATCTTAGCTATTAAGTAAACTGAGATCTGAAGCCAACTCCGGGAAGGAAAGTCTGTGAGACTTTTATCTCAAATTAATCACCCAAAAGCCATAAGCAGAATTCTGATTCAAGTCTTAGAGCATTAGCCTTGAGAAAAAAAACCCAGAAAGAAGAAGGAAGGAAAAGAAGGAAGGAAGAAGGAAAGAAAGAAGGAAGGAAGGAAGGAAGGAAGGAAGGAAGGAAGGAAGGAAGGAAGGAAGGAAGGTTGGCTCAGGCATTCCAAGAATGTACCTGGGAGGTGTCCAAAGTTGGATGAGGGGTTTCCAAAGTTGGAGGAGGAGTGTGGTGTGGGCAATACAAAAGTGAGGTCCAATTCAAGCTTTGCATCAACCTCCTCCCCCAACTTAGAGTACGATTTTCTTCCTCAAGTTGACATAAAGAATTCTACAAGGGTAGTTGTAGAAGAGACATACTTACTGTACCAGAAAAACAGAAGGAGAGAGGCATGAGTATCTTATTCATGTTTGAGTCTCCAACCTCCACAATTAAAGGATGTTCAGTTAATGGTGTTTTGGGAAAGAAAATTGAACTTGATTAGGATTATTTAGAGATAGGACAGGGAGTAGATAATGAAATTGGACTGAGAGTTTAAAAGGTTAGTAATGTCAATGATTTTTGAAAAATATGTGCAAACTTAGGTAAACCAGACTGAACAAGACTAAAAGACCAGGAGGGGTTAGCTATATTAGTCAGCTTTGCCACTGTTGTGACAAAGTACTTGAGATAAACATTTAAATGAGGAAAGATTTATTTTGGTTTGTGGCTTCAGTGGGTTCAGTCCATGGTGGCTGGCTCCATTGCTTTTAGACCTGTGGCAGAAAATCATGGTGGAAGGATACGGCATTTTAAAAGAGCTGCTCTTTTTTTTCTTTTCTTTTTTTTTGTGGGGGAGGGGGGGTCCGGTCGTGGGGCCTGAACTCTGGGCCTGGGCACTGTCCCTCAGCTCTTCAGCTCAAGGCTAGCGCTCTACCACTTGAGCCACAGCGCCACTTCCGGCTTTTTTCTTTTTGCTTATGTGGTGCTGAGGAATCGAACCCAGGGCCTCATGCATGCAATCAAGTGCTCTACCGCTGAGCCACCTTCCCAGCCCAAAGAGCTGCTCTTTTTGATAGTATCAGGTAGCCTTGAGCTATAGGTACATACAAAGGAAATTTGACATGGAAGATGAGATCACTGGGTCTCTGATAGAAAATCTTGTAATTAAACTTTCTGATTCATCCATCGGCAGGCAATCTCAGCCCTGTAGCCTGGACCTAGGGACAGGAATTCCTCACAGGTAATCTCAATAAGCACTTAAGCCCCAAAAAGTGATGCTGTCATTTTCACCCGAGACAATCCACTTTCAATCTATTGGAAGTGTTTTTGTAATGGATAGACTGGTTTTGCTGCCACAAATGAACATCTTTGCCTCCATTTTATATTTATCTTGCTCTAAACTGTTCTCTCCACAGTCACTTTGTAATCACTTTTGGGTTCCAGAAATCACAGCACTGATGGATAACATCTTTATGAGAGGTGTTGAAACTAACCCTAAGGAACAGCAGAGCCTTGCTGGACTGGGCAATGATCAGCCTGCACCCTGGAGCTTGGGGAGTCATCTCATAAGAATCAGATTGCTCTCCCCTAAAGAGGACAGTGATAACCTGGAAAAACCAGGCTGAGATAATGACCAGCCCTGCCGCTCCTGTAACTACAACTCTTGAACTATGCCTCTGTTTAAACCTAATGCTCATTTCTGGACTCCACAAATGGCTGAAGATAAAATGAAAGTGGCCCAAGTACCATTTTCCCATAACACCATGCCACTTAATGATTTCCTTTTTACTCTGTTCTTCTGTCCTAATAAACTCTCCGATCACTTCCATCACTTTTTACCTCTTGCCTGAATTTTCTTTCTGGGTCCAGTTGCAAGAATTGAGGTGGATAGCTCTACTAACTCCGCGGTAACAACTTCAAGGCATCAAGCAAAGACATACCCATTAAAGGCACATTCTCAATGACCCATTTCCCTCTGAGTCTGACTAAGCTTTTGTCTCTCTCTCCCTCTCTCCCCTCCCTCCCCCCTCCCGTGTGTGTGTGTGTGTGTGTGTGTGTGTGTGTGTGTGTGTGTGTGTGTGTGTGTGTGTGTGTGTGTATGCTGGTATTGGGGTTGAATTTAAGGCTTTGTGCTCTCCTTGTCAGCTTTTTTTCCCTCACTAGATGGCGCCCTACCTACCACTTGAGCCCGGTCTCCAGTTTCAAGACCCCACCTTCTGGTCGCCCTTCTAGCTATGAACTCTTCACTCCATTGGATGGATCATCCGTTGATGAACTTCCACATGATCCAATCACCACTCACTAGTATTTGCTGGGGAGTCAAGCTTTCAACCTATGAGTCTTTTAGGAAAACACTCCATATCTAAATCCTAACAGTAGTGTAATGCAGTCTTCTTTAGGGAAATAGTTTTCTCTCCATAGTGATATGGTAGAAGGGCTGGGGAAAATTTGAGTCTGGGAGAGGAGTTGAAAGACTCCTCTGCCTTGTCTGAGTCTCTTGTAGCAGCTGCTAGGTGTGAGTTAGCCCAATGGCCTCCCATCCCATAGTTTAGCTCGCTCCTTCCCCTCTCCACAGCTTAGCATGCTCCCTTCCTAGGCAACACTAGGCCCATTTAGTAAAGGCAGTGAATAATCAGCCTCCCACCCACCTTTACCTCAAGAGGCACTTCCCTGGGGCAGCTACCACCATATAAAGCAGCAAGAGCCCCTTAGAGTGACCTTCAGGTCTGGGCAGCTGCAGGGCCCCTTATTTACAAGTTGGGCAGCAGCCGTAAATCCTAGTCCAGTATGATGAAGCCCCTGGCCCGCATGTCCACACCAGGATCTCCGCCTCCTGGCCTCTTCTAGCCCCTTCTAGACCTCCTAGCTTACATAGGTCACCTCAGACAGTAGCAGGCATTTCTCAGTCCTCTCTTGTGAGAAGGGGTCTTACCAGCCCCTTTCCTGGCAATAAACCTTTCTTTGTTCTCTGTACCTGGATGTCTGTGTGGTTATCTGGTGAAGTCTAAAATACTCTTAACAGTGTGAAAAAAATTTGAGGAAGAGCAGAATTAATCCCAGATTTCTTCTCTTGGTGACAGGGGTCTCAGCCTCCTGAAGATTGAGAATTTTACCCCCACCAACCATCTATAAATACAATGGTTTGTGTTTATTGAAGCCAGAAAGTGGGAGCATCCCCTGCTGGATACGAGGGTTTTGTTTTGTGTTTAAATCACCACTGCCATCCTGTCTTATTTATCCAGGGACATAGGCTGTGCTGGAAAAACTTCTGTGGCATGACTTCTGTGGCAGGGAAATAGCTGAAAAGAGTTGGCAGGCTATTTTCCTGTTTTCTTTCAGACCCATTTCCCTTTCTCTGCAGTGGACTCCTGGGGGCTGGCCCTTACCAGCGTCTCAGGCCCCATGTCCACTTGCTTTGGTAGAGGTTGAGCAAAGAGAAGGCCATGGGTGAAAAAAGGGCCTAACACAAGGGACAATCCTGCCCTCTCACTCTGCCCTTCTTTCTCTTAGACAGTGGCTGCAGGTGACATATTTTCTCCTTAGACTCAGATCCAACACATAGTCTCTGCTATGTTTTCAGCTAATCATTTCCACTAAAGCATCCCTGGCCTGAGGCTGCAACCATGGATCCCCTCTGGTGACCCCAAATGCAGCCTCTACTTAAAAATTCTCTCTTAAGCTTCCTGGGGTGGGTGACTCAGTCTCCTTTGTTCCTCCAGCCCTCCTAGGAATGGCAGTGGCTGCTACAACATTGTCTTCTGGCTTACCTCGACTTCCCTTGGTGTCAACTGAGATACTAAATTCCTTCTGAGAAACCATCTTCCCTGGGGTCGGCTTTCTTGGTTGCACTCTGGCGATAACACAAAGGTTAATTATGCATTAGGAGTTCTCAGCTGATTTCTTTGTCTCCATCCTGTATCCGCTTTTTCCTGGAGTCATCGGTATAGTCCTTAAATACCCAGTGTTCAGTGCAGCATTGACTGAGGTCCTGGCAGAGACTTTGGATCAGCATTCTTTTCCCCCAGAGATATAGCAACAGAAGGTAGCCAAAGATGATCTTCTTGGGTACAGATTAGCTCTCTTTGCATTTCTCAAGTATTTGCTTAAGGGATTAGGAGAAATTTAAAACTACCTATTATTTCAGCCATTTATAAAAGAATCTGGATGGAAAGCTCAAGGTAGAGTGCTTGCTTAGTGTGCACTGACCTCTGGATTTGATCCCCAGCACTGGACAAAAGGACTTGCCGGCACTGAATGTGTCAAAGACTCCCTCCCTCAGCAAAAAAAGTATAAGCAACCCCAATCAGAAAGTTTGGCCTTGCTTCCATGCTGCAGACCCTTACCTGTCCCTAATCTCAGCTATCCCTCTATTACTAGTAGTGAAAGCTGGGAAGATCTCAGAGACAGAGCAGGTAGATATCTCTACCCCACATTTTGGAGCAGGTGAGCTATAGGGAAAAAATGCTAAGACCAACCTGCTCTCCTCATCACATTCTAGGAAATACCCAAGAGTCCTGTCTCCTCCCTAGTACCTTCCATGGCCACTCCTTCATAGAGTAATTAGTGATCAGTTTGCAGTTAAAACTTCTAAGGTAGAAAAATTGTGGACCTGTTCTAAGCAAACAGAGGCACCTGTATAGTAGAACTCTTTGGTTCCTTAACCTGATAATTGTGCAACAAACTCCTACTTAAGGCTTATTGCATATTCGTTGTCTCTCATACATAAGACTACAGGGTGGCAGCCTTCTATATGCTCAGATTTCTCCTAAGAATCTACCAAGTCATGATCCTTCATTTCCCTAACCCACTACTGTTACTATGAATTTCTGCCACACTCTCCAAACTCTAGAAAACTGAAAGTGTTAACTATGCATTTACCCTTGTACCACCTAGTTCAGCCAGTCAGGTGTTCCTCTTAATGATGGACTTTTTCCTATTAAACTCCTTACTTTTCCACTTTACGTGTGTGTGTGTGTGTGTGTGTGTGTGTGCATTCAAGAGTCTGAGATCAGGGCTGGGAAGGTGGCTCAGTGGTAGAGCACTTGCCCTGCATGCCTGAGGCCCTGGGTTCGATTCCTCAGCACCACATAAGCAAAAAGAAAAGCCGGAAGTGGTGCTGTGGCTCAAGTGTTAGAGCGCTAGCCTTGAGCTGAAGAGCTGAGGAGCATTCAGGCCCCACAACCAGACCCCCCCCCCAAAAAAAAGAGTCTGGGATCTGCCTAGTCCCAGTGGCTCACATCTGTAGTCCTATCTACTCAGCAAGCTGAGATCTGAGGATCTCTGTTCAAAGCCAGCCTGGGCAGGAAAGTCTGTGAGACTCTTGTCTCCAATAAACCACCAGAAAACCAAAAGTGGCAGTGTGGTTCAAGTGGTAGAGCACTAGCCTTGAGCTGAAGAGCTGAGAGACAGTGACCAGGCCCAGAGTTCAAGTCCCAGACCAATGACCAAAAAAAAAAAAAAAAAAAAGAGTCTAGGATCTTCACCTCTTTGGTCACTCCCTGGTAACAATTCTGGGTTCTTATAACTTTCAAGAAAAAATTGGGGAGGGGCAGTGCGGGGGGGAAGATGGGAAGTGGTGGGGGAGATGGGAAGGAATGGTAAGGGGAAACAAAGGAGGAGGCAACAATGCTTGATAAGAAATGTACTCATTACCTGCTCATGTAATTGTAACCCCTCTGTACAGTATTTTCGCAATTAAAAAAATGAAAAAAAGAAGGAATTTAGAGATGAAACAGTAAGGATTTGGTAGGAAGTTTTGCCACAGAAAGAGGAAGTGCTGGCTTTTCGAGGGACAGTCACACTTTGCAGGCCTCTCCTGGAGGATTGTGTACTACATCTGGATGGTGTGGTATAAGGTTACATTGTTTGTGTGTGTGTGTGTGTGTGTGTGTGTGTGTGTGTGTGTGTGTGTGTGTGTGTGTGTGTGTGTGTGTGTGTACACTGGCTGGTTCTGGGGCTTGAACTCGGGGCCTAGACATTGTTCCTGAGCTTTTTTGCTCAAGGCTAAAACTCTACCACTTAACCACAGCTCTACTTCTGCCTTTTTAGAGGTTACTTGGAGATAAGAGTTCAAACACTTTCCTGCCTGGGCTGGCTTCAAATTATGATCCTCAGATCTCAGCTTCCTGAGTAGTTAGGATTGTTGGTATGAGCCATCAGCACTTGGTTTGATCACATTTTTTCCCTGATTAGGGCAACTTGATAAGTAGTACTTTATTGTTTTGTCATGTCAGCATGAGGTCAGAAGGTCAGATATGAAATCTGCAATTTAAGGTAGTTTTTGCTCAACATGAAGCCCAGGTACTATGTGGTTTATAGGCTGTAAGTTCATGCTTTCTACAATCCTTGTTCCTTTTCAAGTTCTTCCCTTTGACCTCTTCCTGCTCCCCTATCTCACCTACTTTCTTCCAGCTCAACCAAGGCTTGTTGCTTTAGAATTACTTGGGTCCCACAACTGATCAGAAAAGAAATGCAAACAAACAAGGACTGTGTACATTTTTGAGGTTGCCCAAAAATTTGTTTTATTTCAGAGAAGTTGTACAAGAATCTCTTCCTCTGGTCCTCCTCTCTATATGTTTGGCCTCTCCAACATGAGCATTCAAATGATCACTTCCTGCGGGCTGATCATCAGAGAGCAGAATAGTACTCAGAGGAGGCCACACAGTTGGTTCTGTGTTTGGGAAAAACATTCTTTATTTAACTAACTAATAATATTATTTATTGGATATGTTCCCAGAATTAAGCTCAGTCCTAAAAGAGATGTTTTTTAAGACTGTGAAATCCATCCCCAAATTTTCCATCATGTTGTGGAGAAAATGAATTCATAAAATCTTCAATGCAGAACTTTAGAACACTTAAATAATAATGGCAGTAATAATTACAAATGACAAATCCAGCAAAGCTGTAAGTAAAGTGACGAACAGAACTTTGAAGACCTTGGGCACAGGTAGGCATCATTTGCTTCTTTTCAAATAGAAATTAAACAGATAGAGACATACATCATCATCTTCTGTGTTGGTGAATTGCCTGGGAAACAAATTTGTATTTATTCCAACTTTAGAGGTTCAAAGTGTTGGCAACAAGTTAAATCTTTGAGCTGACTTAGAATTCATTGGTTCAGATAATTAGGAAGGTTCAGCTAGAACTGAGAAAGGACAAACAACAGTGACCTTGGACATAACTGGATTCAGGAATCAAAAAGCAAAGGCATGAGTAATTTACAATTCACAAAATATTGCCTCTCTATACTGGGCAGAATCCCCTATAGACATACTTTCTTTGGGTGTCAAGGGACAGGAACATCAGCACAGGTAATACCAGATTCAAGTTATCCTCCTTAAACATGACCCAAGATGGAAGAGAAGACCTACTGGTGGAATTTCAATAGGAAGATTCTGATTGGCTGTATTCAGCCTTCAGCCCAGCTATGTGAATGGGATGAGGTGATTGTGATTGCCCAGAATGGTGTCACATGTCCATACATCTGCCAGGGAGCAGAGTTCTATAACTCATAACTCTGTCCTGCCCCATTTAGCTGGAGGATGGAAAGAGATACTTGGTGGATGTCTGCTGGAAAGGTATGAAAGGACAGAATTGTTGAGAGGGCAAACCTACATGTGTGGCTAAAACCTGAAGCCACTTTAAGAGAAAGGAAGCAGGAATAGCTGGGCTAATCCTGGCTGGGGTTATCCATGGTGAGGAATAGAGCCAGTGTGGGCATTGCCACTTTCAGCTGATGGTAGGAAACTGCATCTTAAAATGGTTTGCAAAATCCATCAGCCATGGGAAGCCACAGTCACACTCGGATGGGGCTTACACTGCTCATAGCTGCAGGGAAAGTAAGTCGTGAGACCTGAGGCTCAAATCAGATTTCCTCTGGTGGGAGCAAATGGAGTCTGGCTGGTTTGGGACAGCTGTGAAAGAAATTCTACACACACACACACACACACACACACACACACACACACACACACACACACACACACACTCAACTTCTGGATATATATATCGAAAAGAATCAGAGTTAACATATAATAGAGATACCTGCACAATGCATGTTTGTAGCTGCACTATTCACAATAATTGATTTATGTAGTCAACCCAGGACATATATACATATTGTAGCATTTTTTGGCCACAAAGAATAATAAAATCAGCAAGGCACAGTGGCCCAAGCTGGTAATCCTATTTTAGGAAGCCAAAGTCAGGAGATTGCAATGTAAGGCCAGCCTGGGCACAAAAGTTCTGTAGACTACATCTTGATCAATGGCTGGGTGCAGTATTGTATACCTGTTATCCCCAGCAACACTACTTCGAAACTAACTAAGGCAAAAACAAGGAGCGGGAGGTATAGCTCAAGTGGTAAGAGTGCTTGTCATGCTAACATGAGACACTGAGTTCAATCCCTAGTAGTACTGCCAAGGAAAAAAGAAGAATTAAATTATGTAATTTTCAGGAAAATTATGGAACTACAGATCATGCTAAGCAACACAAACCCAGTCTCAGAAAAATAAATACTGCATCTTTTTTCCATAGGTGAAATCTAAATTTTAAAAGGCATTAAAGTGGAAAGGAAACTCTCTGGGAAGAAGAAGGGATCATAGGGAGAGAGTGGAGTACAAAAAGGCTAAGGAGGGTTAAATATGATCAACATAGCTCTATACATGGATGAAAGCATCACAATGAAAGCTCATTATTGCATAATTCATAATATTAATAAAATGGGAAAAATGCTAGTTGGAAAGAACTAGACAAAATTTTAAGACTCCTGCTCATAAAACACGTAGAAACACAAGAGATGAACAATGCATATTCTAATGAGATCTTAGTTAAGAACCACTGTTGTAAGATACTGTTTCTATATGCAAATGCTTTTGTGTTCTCTGGCAACCAATGAAAAATGAGTATATTAGAATATAATGACTGCTTGTTTCATGTGAAAGGAGGTAGGCAACTATGGTATGGTGAAGGTTGCAATTACATTAACATCATTTGGTTCTATGTTCAGAATAAACACATTCCCATTTGAACTATAGGGATACTGTGAGGTTTAAATCAAACAAAATATGCAAATGTCAACACACCATTGACAATAAATGTTAGTTTCCCTTCTCTTCTACCCATTGCCTACTTTACAGTCTTGCCTGGAGCTAGCCTAGCTGTACAAAGCTAACAAGAATGTCTTAAAGCTATGTGTTTTTTTCTGCTAGCAAAGGCATTGCTGGAAGGAATCTTTCATGTTCTTTAAATGTATCTTAGGAGAAGCACCCATCATACCAAAAGGGTAATTAAAGAGTAATAAAAATCACTGAGTCATGGACTACTTGTTGCATGAAATTTGCTGATTTGCCACTCTCTATCTGCTTGGTACCTTGCATCTGCTTATTGTCTCTATGACTTTCTCTACTTGTATCTCCAACCCATTCTCACAGTTCTAAATATTTCTCATCGATTGCCGACCACTTTGGCCTTTGGAAGGCCAACAGTGACTGGGTAGACTATGCCTTTATCCCATCATTTATTCAGTAGGTGATAAAAATGGCAAGTAAATCTATCTCTATTCACAAATGGTGTCATCTTTTACAAGGAAAACCCATTGGAGTCACCTGCCATCCAGTAGTGAATGGGTCATAATGGACAATAGAAACTATTGAATTCCCTGGGGCTTGAATGGGACTCTGCTATAATGTGGAGAAGGAGGAGAACTGATAATACTAGTACAGTATCATGGAAATACTGATGCAGAGGCTGAGAATCCTAGGCTTTATGTAGGTAGGTAAGGAGATCCTTTCTTTCAGCAGGGTTCAAAATCTTCTCACAGTTCATGATTGGGAGCAGATAATTCTTTGCCTTGGGCCTGGGGGCTGTGCTATGCAATGTAGGATGTTTGGCAGCATCCACAATGCCCACTGGAGGCCAGTACTGAGTCTTCCAGTGGTTTTACCATGGAATATCTTCAGATGTCACTAAAAGTCCCCTGAGGGAGTGAAAATTAACCCTGATTGAAGCCTTGTGCTGAGAAGATAAATAGTGTGAAATAGCCAGCAGAGGCAACCCAAAGCAGAGCTGGCTGTAGGCCGTTGATGCAGGGAAGACCCTGATCTCCTCCTCCAGGGAGAAGCATTGTGAAGTCCCCAGGAGTGGGCTCAGCAACAGGCCTTCAAGATTCAGAAAAGCCTTGGAATCTACCACTGCCAATCAGGATGTGGCAGGGCCTCTCACATTTTGTAGGCTGCACCTGTTCCCAGCCCTCTTAGCGGGGAATATGCCATTGCCCTTTTAAGATCTTTTCCCATGGGCAGGAAAAGCCACTTAAAGGAAAGGCCACTTAAAGCCTGCATATCCCTTTGGAAGGTCTCTGAGACTTTTTTTTTCCTGCCAGGCTAGTTTCCTCTATTTGCAAAGGAAGCAACTACAGTGCAGAAAGGAAAGACATCATTTCTAGCAGTAGAGAGCCAGCCTCTGAGCAGGAAATAGAATCCCCCCATGAAAACTCTTCCTGAGCAGCCCCTCTGAGAGCATATAGAGATTTCAGGAAGCTCTGAGTTCTAGGAAACACAGAAAATGATGACATGTCATGCAGCATTTAAAATACTACACTGAAACAGGATGCTATCTGGAGAGACTGTTCCTGTTAGCCGGTGAATGTGTGTGAAGACAATACTCTGGTGGTGTCTTATTCAAGTAATGATTCAGCCTCCTTGTCTCCAACATGATGGATAGCAACAGCATCACCTTCTGCAGAATTCAGGTAGGTATCTGGCTGACATGTTCACAGGTGGGTCTCTAGCTGACACACTCAAGACAAACGAGTCACTGGGATGAATTCCAGTTACTGAGAACAGACCCTTCCTCACTTCATGGGCCAGGTGTTCTGGAGGGAGTGACATCTTCCAGTCAATGGTAGGCCAGCCTAGGTCTTTGGAGTATGAGATGTACGGAGCTGGGGGCCAGAATGGATTGTGTTGGGAAGATCAAGTCTGTGCACCAGCAAAGGCTGACTCCTTGGTACACAAAGGGGACTCTGAAGCATCTAATTCAAAGGGAATAAGGTAAAGGACATAGCTAGACAGAGATCAGAGGCAGAGATCAGAAGTCGGGGGGCTCTCTTAACTTCACCCATGGTTCAGAGAAAATCCTAGGATCCCAAACTAATGTGGACTCTTCCCCCCACCCCATGCCCAGCAAGCTCTTGAGAAGCCATAGCCCCATTGTCCTCATGTGAAAAATTAGACCATGAGTCCTACCCTGTAAGTGGTTGTGAGGACAAATTAAAGGACTATGGGAAAGTGCTTGATGGGCCCAGAGTATGAAATAAATGCTCGTCATTGCTGGGCCAATTCCATCTGCCTTTGCAAAGCACAAAGCCTCTGCGTTTCTCCAGACAAGTGATGGCGTTATTTGGACTTCTGAGAAAAAAGAGAATGCATCCATGAGAGAGTGGCCTGGAGCACTAGAACACTTTGAGGCAGGCCTGGGCTCCCTGCCAGAGCAGGCAAGCACTCTCCTGGGATGCCAGGCCTTGAAGTGGGTTGAGGGACAGCAACTCACAGCTGTGCCAGCCCTTCTCTAAAAGTACAAAAAGTCCCCACAGCTCCTGGGCAAAGTCCCAGCTGACCTTCGATGCTGGGGATCAACTGTATGTGGGAGGGAAGTTTCACCCCACCTACCCACTAGCAAGGACAAACAAGCTTAGACTCAGCTTTTTTTCCCCCCTGCTCTTCTTGATCATGAGATCCATTCAGAGAGGCTTTGACAGTATTTCAAACCATATTTTCTGTGGTAGGTCATTTGAGAGAGGTCATAACCCTCCCACCCTTTGTAGTTCAGCGTTCCTCCCCTTTTGGTGAGAGTGTGGAATTGGAGCTGAGCACCCACAGTCCTAGGGGCAGAACCATTTGAGCCCTGGAGTTGGAGACTGACCCTCACAGGGTCAGCCTGTGTCTCGCCTAAAAATAGTGAATCTCTTGCCCTTTGACCTATCTTTCCTAATGCAACATAACCAATCCACACTCAACTACCAACTCCTCACCTTGTTTTGTGTGTGTGTGTGTGTGTGTGTGTGTGTGTGTGTGTGTGTGTGTGTGTGTGTGTGTTGTTTGTTTTTTCTTTGCAGTGCTGGGGGGGGGGTCAAACCCCTGGCATCTCCCATGCTTACATGCTAGGCAAGCACATGGCTGCTATCAGATGCTGGTGCTGATTCTAGATCTGTCCACATTTTTGGCATTTTGAACAAAGGTTGAGTGACAGGCAGAGGAGTAACAAGAGAAGTACAGATTTGTTAAAGCCACTGTGGGAGTGGGCCTAACCAAGACTCAAGGAATGGTGTCTGTGACAATTTAAGGCTGGTATGATTTGTAGGGAGGTTGGAAGTTCCTTCCCACAGAAGGGGTGCGGCATGATAAGACAGGGGCAGGCTGTGGTTACGTACTAGTTTTTCAACTGCGCATGCTCATTCCCGTGATGCATTCTGTTCTAATGATGATGATATACAGTGCATAAACATGAAGTTTTAAATAGGATTTTTCCTCAAAAAGATTCTTAAAGACATGCAAGGGTAATGCAGTGAATGTGCCACGTTAAAAGGGTTTCCTTTCCTGGGATCTCCTTTATCAAGTGTGTCTATAAATCTACAAGTAAACACACTGGGTGCTAAAAAAATAAATAAATACACTGGGGCAAGATAAATTATAAGGTTTCTAGGCATTCACATACGGTGAGACCCAAGGAGGGCATTCTTAGAAGAGGAACACAAAGGCACAATACCTATGTGCATCTGACCAGATAAAATAGTATTTTCAAAATGAACTCCAGGAAATGGAAACAAGAGGTTCTTCTTTTCTTTGCTGCTGTTTTTTTTTTTTTTAATTTTCTTTTCCTTTAGTTTTGTTTGTTCGTTTATCTGTCTTTGGGAGGGTAAGGAGGAGCACAGAAATGGTGGGACAAAGAGTGAAAGAATGCGGCAGTGGTATTCACTAGACACTGTGGGGAATGAACTATGCAACTTGTGGGTGAGGATGGGAGAGAAACAGGGAGTGAGGGAAGGGGTGACATTGTTCCAAGTGAAATGTACTCGTTACCTGACTTATGTAACTGTAACCCCTCTGTATATCACCTTTGTAATAACAATAAAAATGCACAAAAATGGGGGAAAAAGATGTTGGGATAATAAAATCACCCTCCTATGGTAGATGGGAGGTTTGGCATCATGAAGTAGGTCTCTCTCCCCCTCTATCATCACATTACTTTCCTTGCCTCATTACCACTGAACTACACCCTCAACCCAACCACCTCATTTATCAGCCTTCCCCTAAGCTGTTTTCTACCTGTCCAGATTATCTCCAGGGCCAGGAAACAGACAGCAAGGGCCAACCCCACCTCGCTAGGCCTGTGAAAATGGCTCCATCCTAATCCAGTTCCCTTCCTTCCCATGGAAACCACCTGAAAGATCTCCGCCCTCCCTCCCTCTGCCTCCTGATTGGCTTTGGGACTCCCTCCAGTGGTCCCTCCCACTGCCCTCCCTCCCTCTGCCTCCTGATTGGCTTTGGGACTCCCTCCAGTGGTCCCTCCCACTGCCCTCCCTCCCTCTGCCTCCTGATTGGCTTTGGGACTCCCTCCAGGGGTCCCTCCCAGCGGACAGGAGGTATAGCAAGTCATCCATTTGGAGATGTTTTTGCAGAGAAGTAAACGGAAGAGCACTTCCCACCTTATCACTTCCCTGTTCCCATGTTTGTCACTCCCCAGAGTGGTAGCTTAATAGATAAAATGCAGATTTTCTTAGGGGCCTTTTTTATTTTTTAGTTTTTAGAGATACTTATGGCATGGACTTCTCTCAACTGAGGTTGGTGCTGCCTTCCGGATAAATGTCTCCAGAGAGGCTCCCCATCTCCACCTAGGAGGACTCATTCATCCCATGTCCAACCAGAACAAGCTGGCCTCCTTCCCAGAAGACCCAAGGCATTTAGAAGCCCCCAGCAAGAGTTCCCCTGCCTATCCAGCCACTCCTGCCACCCCTTGATCCCTTTCAGAGACACCATGACTCCAACACAGCCAAGACTCATCAAAAGGACTATAAAAGAGAGAGCCCATGAGCCTACCGGGTGACTATGGTTTCAGGCCATACTTCTTCTATTACACTGAGAAGTCCATACTTTTCTCTTCCTCCTCCTCCTCCTTCTCCTCTCCTCCTCTTCTTCCTCTTCCTCACCTGGGAAGCAGGTAGCTAAGACCTCATATGGCATAAGGTGGTCCTCCAATCAGGAGGCTGGTTGGGGCTTATACCAACCAATCAATAGCTAAGAGGCCTTTCCTTACTCCTTTTTTTTTTTTCCAGGTCCTGGGCCTTGAACTCAGGGCCAGGGCACTGTCCTTGAGACTCTCTGTGCTCAAGACAAGCACTCTACCACATGAGCCACAGCACCACTTCTGGCTTTTTCTCTTTATGTGGTACTGAGGAATCGAACCCAGGGCTTCATGCATGCTAGGCAAGTACGCTACCACTAAGCCACATTCCCAGCCATAGTGTCTTACGTTTACTTTCAAAGAAATGATGCCCCTACTCCTACGTTTCTGGCTCATAATTCTCTTTCTGGTGGAAGGAACTCCTTCTAACTTTTGCTTTCAACTAGTTTGGCTCCTGTAATAATGCTCCTAACTTCTTACTCTTCTTCTTTCTTTTCCTTCAATTCTGTGTGTGTGTTTGTGTGTGTGTTGATCCTGGGACCAACTCAGGGCCTAGATACTGTTCCTGAGTTTCTTTTGGCCAAAGCTAATACTCTGCCACTTGAGCCACAGCTCAACTTCTGGATTTTTGGTGGTTAACTGGAGATAAAAGTCTCACATCCATGCCTGGGATAGCTTTGAACTGCCATCCTCAGATCTCAGCCTCCTGAGTAGCTAGGATTACCCACAGCAGGTTCTTTCCTTCAATTCTTTGTTAGATCGAGATAAGAAACCCAAAGACGCCCTAGACATATCAGAATCACCTACAAAACAAAAAGCTTCCACATACGTCACAGCTGTTCTTTCAATGTCCAGCCCCTGGTTTTTCTTCTCTAGGCATCAGTTTACCACAATGAAGTCTAGACATACAATCTTGACAGACTACATTGCAGCATTCCCTGCCACTGCCTCTCTGCTACTCAGCTGTGCCAATTCTGAGATGCCCAGCCCTCTGCACTTCGGCCACAACTCTCTCCTTCTCTCCCTGAACTCCATGTACCGCTCTGCTCCCAAATCCAGACCCCCTGCCGTTCCCCAAACAAAGCACCTTGCAGCATCAGACTTTTGTACTTACCTTTCCTCCTGAAACGTACTGACGTCTGACACTCCCTCAAGTGTTTGTTCTAATGTCACCAGTGGAGGGAACTCCTCATCACCATCCCCACGTCTGCCATCCTTCCCTTGACTTTCTCTGCTCCCAGCCAATTTTCCATAGATTTTCTCATTGGTGGATTGTCTGCCTCCAATGTCATTACATGCAGGTCTGCAAAGGCAGAAGTCTGCTTATGCTGTCAGCATTTCCAGCCCCTACCACAGGGTGCAGAGGCCCTCAAGCCATTACCACTGGTAAGTGAATGAATACGCGAGAGAGAAGTGGGGGGCTTATTTATATATTAAAACAGAGGCTTACTATACAGCCTAGGCTGGCCTGCAACTTGTGGTCCTCCTTTTGCTTACTTAGTTCTTGGAGTATAGGCATGTGCCACTATACTCATCTCATGCTTGCTCTTTGTACCACTATCTGTGGCTACTGAGCACAGAGCACTCTGTAGCATGCGGAGCATGGCCTTCCACAGGTACCTCGAGTGCCTGGGCCGGAGTCCATGCATCCCGTGCACCTCCCACAGAGCTGCCTGCAGACAGATGCATTTCTGGGGGGAAAATCTTTGAGTAAAAGCTGTGGGGAGATAGTAAAGAGGGTTTACATACTCCAAGTCTGTGTGCTTTAAAGACAACAGCAACAAACTGTGCTTTAAACATCATTTCTGTCTCCAAATGTATCCTGTCAGTAGCTCCTACTTACTTCTCCAAGACCTTTCCAAGAAGCCGGTTTATCCTTCTCTGTGCCACGTGTGAGTATGTCTGTCTTTCTGTCCTGGGGCTTGAACTCAGAGCCTGAGCATTCTCCGTTAGCTTTTTTGCTCAAGATTGGTACTCTACCACTTAAACCATACCTCCACTTCTAGCATTTTGCTGGTTAATTGGAGATGAGTCTGCCTGGCTTAGCTTCAAGCCAGGTATCAGTCTCCTGATTGTAAGGTATATTAAATAGGTAGGTTTCATTAGGTAGCCGATGAAGAGACACCATGCTCTATTCAGGCAGGAAAAGAAGTTTATTTACTGAACTGCTGCTCCCGCCGTGCATGATGGAGAGGCATGGCTGAAAAGCAAAAAGTGGGGGCGACCCACCTCTGGGCCAGGACTTATCTAGGCCAGGGACAGGAAGAGGTGTGGACAGGTGGGGAAAAGGTGTGGCCACACTGGGTCTGCATGTGACCTCAGGGTCTGGGACCCTTCTAAGGTCAGATGGGAGGCATGTGACCAGAGGTGGCCCAGGATGTGACCTAGCAGAAGGGGAAGGTGACTGCTTCCAGATCTGCCAGTTACCTAGGTAACAGATACTGGGCAGAAACTTAGCCAAGAGGTAGGGAGGTGTCCCTGTGCAGACCTTACACTGAGTAGTTAGGATTATAGACCACTGGCACCTGGATCTGTGTGTCCTTGACTGTGGGTTTCCCCTGGAGAAGTCTGCTTCCCCTCCCTCACACTGGTGCAGAAGCAATGGAAGGACAAGGACAGTTATCTGCAGTGTCATATTGTTGCAAGGTGAACCATCCCAGAAGCCACATTTTAAAATATAGAATATTGGAGTCTTTAGTATACACTTAACAGGCTGCAGGCCGCCAGTTGTTACAAAGGTCTGCAGCATGCAAATACACATAACACAGTTAGGAAACATGCTAAAGAGTAAAGAAATAACACAAACAATACCAACAAACCAATTCAGCTTCAATGGAAAGCTGAACTGGGATGCCATGATGACTGGAGAGGAGCCAGGAGGCAGGACACAGGACACCATCACGGAGACACACATGGCATGGCATAACGCTGCTAGGCTGGTCTGGGACTAAATAGGTGGGCACAGGGGGCAGATCCACAGGAAATTCCTAGTCCCAGGCACTGGACTGACAGATTCAGTAACCTATCAGCCAAGTGCCTGCCCCTGACTCTAGGGATCCGGGCACGCCCATTTCCTGGGGGGCAGGTGAAGGGCAGGGGAGTTTTCTTCCCCCAGCATGAAGACAAGATGCCAGACCCTACAATCTACCACGTGGCCAATGTGGTGCCAGCCAGACCTGACCTCCTTACTTCAATATAGCTCATACTTACTCCATGCTCCTTGATATAGACCAATGAGTATTGGAACAAATGAAGATGAGAAAAATTTGGGAATGCCTAATGTTAGACTGATGGATATAACATTTAGAAGGCCTCTTAGAACTAAAAAATTCACTCTTTTTTTGGGGGGGGGTCCGGTTGTGGGGCCTGAACCCTGGGCCTGGGCGCTGTCCCTCAGCTCTTCAGCTCAAGGCTAGCGCTCTACCACTTGAGCCACAGTGCCACTTCCGGTTTTTTTTTTTTTTTTTTTTTTTTTTGCTTATGTGGTGCTGAGGAATTGAACCCAGGGCCTCAGGCATGCAAGGCAAGCGCTCTACCACTGAGACACCAATTCACTCTTGTGAGCCAGGATGTATGGACATTTGGTATCCATTAAACAAAAGGAATCCAAGGAAACGGATTCCAATTTCCTCTCCTCCTCTTCTGTATACAAAGTCTGTTGACTCAGACACCAAATTAAATGGGTCTTTGTATTCCAAGAGGTGTGTGTGCTCTTCCTGTGTGGAACTCACGTTGCACACAGAATATAGCTGCAGTCACAGGGTTTAGGATAAAGCTTCTCCCTGGCACCAGTGGCTCATGCCTGAAATCCTAGCTACTCAGGAGGTTGAGATCTGATGATCACAGTTTGAAGCCAGCCCTGACAGGAAAGTCTATGAGACTTTTATCTCCAATTAAGCCAGAAGTGGAGCTGTGGCTCACGTGGTAGAAAGCCAGCCTTGAGTGACAAAACTCTGGGACAGTGCCCAGACCCTGAGTTCACACCATAGTAGCGCGCATACGCTAGCTCCTCCCTCTGTTCTTGGATTCCTACTTCCTCTCAAAGGGAGTGGTCTGGAGCTTCAATCCATTGCAAAAAATATCTAATGAGATACACTAAATCCTAAACACATTACCAAGGAACCAAGGAAGCAGTTTACTTTTACGTGTGGCATTTTGAAATTTACCAGTAGGCTTATAAAAAAGCATTGGCATCAAAGAAATGGGAAGGGTGCTCCTAAAGGGGGCAATTCAGTACAATGAACCTCTTGGAATGACTGTAATTATATTGTCTCCTGCTGTCTAAGCCAGTGACAGCATGTGCTCGGTGAGCTCTTTCCTGGGGAACAGGTCCCATAGTCCTTTTTTTTTCTTCCTGGATTTGCAACTGCTTTGCATCTTAAATATAACCCAGACCAAGACATGGGACCCTATGGAGCTGGCTGCAGGACCTGGAAAGTCTGCATACATTAGGATGCATGTCTTTCACAGATGCTAATGACCAGGAAGCCTCCAGAGGACTAGGAAACATGACCTGCCCTTGGTCTGCCGGATAAATACCTTAAGGCACTCCAAAAACACACTGCCATATGTGCTTTAAACATAACAAAATCACTGCAGCATGTTATCATGGGCTGGACTGTGACAATCAGGCAGTATAGCTAGGATTTGGGGTAGATTTGGGAGGAATGGAATAGGAAGAGAAGGCCAGAAGCTGGCTGTCAGCCTGATGCACAGCTGCAAACACACTGAGAGACAGACAGGCAAAGCTGACATATGTCAGGGAACAATTAGCTACCATCAACCCTGAGCCTCTGCTTAACTCTCTGTAGGTTTGAGTCGTTCCCAGTCCCTGAATTCTAATGCAGTGTCTTCCACATACACATGGTGGAATGGAAGCAGGAAGACAGGACAAAAGAAGCAGTTGCTTAAGTCTCGTGGTCAGCTTAGCCTTGCAACAATGACCATTCCCTTAGGGCTTGTGGACCAAGAACAACCACAAGGGTGGGGGAAATGGAGTTTAAACTTAGAGCCATTCTCTTGCTCAGTTGGTGCTTTACCACTTAAGTCATGCCATCAGCTGATTATTTTTCTGATTATTTTAGAGATGGAGTCTCAAGAACATGACTGCTCAAGCTGGCCTCAGCCTCCTGAGTAACTAGGATTACACATATAAGCAACCAGGTACCTGATGTAACTTGTTTTATAACACATTTATCCTAAGAGGTGATGAATGCTAAGCCCATTTATTGCATACACAAACTGATGTTCAGTAACACTAAGAGGCTCTAGGCAAGATGGAGAAAGCCAGGCAAGCTGAGGTCAGTGAGGATGCTATGCTATTCCAGGCCAATCCCAGGGTAGGATGGGGCCACCAGGAAAGGATGTACAGACACTGTCACCAGACGTGCAGGGCCTGCCTGGAATGGACGTTCCTCTTGGGAATTCAGGGCGGCCCCTGTGATTCCCCAGTGAGCCCACCTGTCACTGGATAAGGGGAGGGCCATGAGTTTACTGACTGACTCTGTCACATGACCTACCTGAATGACAATGTTCTGTCTATAAAATGGAAGCATGCCCACTTGTGGTGGATGAGGACTTAGGAATGGTCTATAGAAATTCCTCATTGGTAGGAAGAGCCCCATAAAAAAATAGAGTAAGTAGCCACGCATTAGTGGCCCATGCTTCTAATCCTAGCTACTCAGGAGGCTGAGATCTGAAGGTCAATGTATTCCAAGCCAGACTGGGCAGGAAAGTCTGTGAGATTTTTATCTATAAGTAACCATCAAAAATCCAGAAGTGGAACTGTGGCTCAAGTGGTAGAGTGCTAGTGTTGAGAAAAAAACTCAAGGACAGTACCTAAGACCTGAGTTTAAGCCCCAGGACTGGCAACAAAACAATATTAAAAATAAAAGTGTATGAGAGAAAATTGGGTAGGAAAAAAGGTCTTCAAAAATCTCAAAGCACAGATCTCCAGGGCTGAAGTGGAGGATATCAGGATTGTTAGTGAGTTAAAGGTCATTCATCAGGAAGCAATTACAACAACCCAACTTTATTATTCTAGAACACAGTACATTGGCTTAGACACCCTGGTCCTCTGGGGTTGGTGTACCTAGAACTGATACACTTCACCTGTCCAGCTAACCATATCTGCCAAATAAGCCTACACCACTCCAAGCTCCACAGTAAAAATGTATGTTAGAGTTGGGGACCCCTATAAGGCCAGCTTTTGGGTTCTGGCTTTGAATCCTCATTAGGCCACTTGGTCATTGTTTCTTTTGTTTCCTGACTATTTTCTTAGGAAAAGATCCAGAACTGATTATTTTTTTTTGCATTGCTGACAAATCATTTATTATGTATAGTCAACGGTTTCCAATTTTATACCTCTCTGCAGGATATATTCAGACATTTTTTGGTTTCACATTTTCCAGGAAATGGACCAATACCACTCAACTTATTTAGCCCAATTCAAAATTTACCCCTTTCCCCCTGGCCAAGTTGTACAGTTCATTTTCAACATAGTGTCTAGTGAGTAACACTGGCTGCATTTGTTCACCCTTTGTCCCATTATTTCTGTGTTCCCCCTTACACTCCCTCGAACAGACAGATTTACATACAAGACAAAAGGTACAGAAATTAAAAAAAAACAGCAACAAAGGAGAAAAATAAAATTAAAAAATCTCGTTTCTATTTCTTGGAGTACATTTCAATGAACATCATTTTATATGATCATATGCACATAGCTTTTGAGCCTTTGTGATCCTCTCCTATGAATAACCTCCTTTGGTCTCTCTGTATGAATGCTTATCTAGGCTGAAAGGAGAGCTGATAGGACTTTAAGTTCATACAATGTGGAGTTTTCTCTTAAAGGAAAAAAATGAATATGAAACAACACATGCAAAATTTGACACAAAGGAGGTGGTTTAGAATGCAAAAGCATTCAAATAAATTGTAACAACCCCCACAAACAACGAATAATCCAGAAAAAAATAAATCCATGGTTTTTTAATTGGCTAATACATTTCTGTTATACTTTTACTTTCTATTTTGAAGCACTGATTGTCCCTTCCTAGATCAGTGTACAAGACAATTCAGTATTTCCTACAGCACAGTTGTGGAAATGGAAATGTTTTCATTAATGACAGCTAGTTCTTGTGTAGACATACTGGCTATATTTAGTACTGCTATTGATTTGTGTCCTACAAGTAGTAGATTATCTGCCATTAAAGTGTGTTTCCTGCAATTGCCATTAACAAAGAAAACAGTGTGTGGCATGCTTATAATTATTTAAGTTGCATTATTAAGTATGATCCTGATAGGAGAGACTCTCAACTGTGTTAACAATGTTACGTGTCTGCTAATGGGGGGAATTCCTCCCCATTAGCTTCAAGCTCCCTGTGCTTTCAAACTGGTCTTCACTGTCCATATGTCCAATGAAGCTGGAGCTGTGACAGGAGATGAGTTGGAAAGGCACCAGTGTGCATCATTCTGGGAGTCCTGACAGAGTTGACTGGAACCCAACATATGTGATGAAAAATCACATAACCGGGGCTGGGAAGGTGGCTCAGTGGTAGAGTGCTTGCCTAGCATGCATGAGGCCCTGGGTTTGATTCCTCAGCACCACATAAGAGTGGAGCTGTGGCTCAAGTGGTAGAGCGCTACCTTTGACTGAAGAGCTGAGGGACAGCGCCCAGGACCAGAGTTCAGGCCCCATGACCGACAAAAACAAAAAAAACAAAACAAGAAAAAGAACATAACCATTGCATTTGATAGAAACAATTATATCCCTAACTCAACATCTCCAATCCCCAAATCACTATGGTTATCTGATGTAACCTGATACAAAGGAACATGGTACATGCTGCTAGGGACAACAAAGAGGTAAGGGAAGTCATCCTAGCCAATTGCGAAGACAATAACAATGTAAAACGTCTGAAGCCTGTGCCCATGAGAACACACTGCAGGTAATTCCAGGGCCCGATGAGGGCTCATGAAGCAGAGGGCCTGGAGGGCAAAGCTTCTTTAGCTTTGCAGTGAACTGCCTATAAACTTGGCTCAGTTCCTTCTCCATGAAGGAGCTGCAAGAATAGCATTCTATTGTGCTATCGGCACCCAAAAGGACCTATAGAGATATAAGATAGCACCTAGTATATACTTAGTTTAATTAATGGTAGAACTAGGTTTGAACTCAGGACCTTGTGCTTACTAGGCAGGTACTCTATCACTGAGCCATGCCTCCAGATAATTATTATCCCTTGTTGAACACATTTAGAGGAAGAGGTTATGTGGAGCCAGGCCTTGACTTGGACAAAGCACTTCTGGCTCCACAAGGAACAAGCTCAGATACTCATCCCTAGAAGTGAATCCCAGGCTGGGCTAGATCCTTGGGGTACTGATGACCACCAGTCTCTAGGGGAACCCTTTGGTTAGGTACCCCAAAGTGTGTGTGTGTGTGTGTGTGTGTGTGTGTGTGAGAGAGAGAGAGAGAGAGAGAGAGAGAGAGGAGGAGAGGAGAGAGAGAGAAGGAGAGAGAGAGAGTATACTAGGGTTTGAATTCAGGCCTGGGCACTGTCCCATAGCTTTTCTCACTCAAGGCTAGCACCCTTCCACTTGAGCTTCGCTTCCAGCTTTTTGCTGGCTAACTGGAAATAATATACTGCCCAAGCTAGCACTGAACCTTGGTCCTCAGTTCTTAGCCATCTGAGTAGCTAGGATTATAGGGGTGAACCACCAGCTTCCGGTTGCACCATTTCTATTTTATCCCCACGTTCTGGGCAATGAAATGACTCACCCAGGTGATTCAGACCCAAGTCTGTCTATCTCACTCAAAATCCAGCTTTCATTCACTCCATCACGCTGGGCAGGACAAGTATGCACCACTTAACATTTACAGGCTTTAAGCCTATATTGCCCACATACTGGCTATGTGAAGATATTTCTTTTTATTGCTATTACAATGGTTGTTTTCTCTCTCCCAGTTTTTCTCTCCCATCCCCACCCACAAGTTGTATAGCTCATTTTCAACATAGCGTCTAATGAGTACTACTGCTGCATTTTCCCCCCCCCCCCTTTTGAAGACATATCTTAAAAGAATGTGAATGTGCAGGTACCAGTGGCTCATACCTGTAATCCTAGCTACTCAGGAAGCTGAGATTTGAGGGGGAAGATGGAACATGACAGTGACTTGTGGGTCCCAGCACACCCCCCTCCTGGTCCCCTAATGCATCTTCCATGTTTTGTAACATTCTCCTCAAAGGGCTGTCACCATGGAACTCAGTGGGGCAACCATTCTTTCCCCTTCTGTGTTTTGTGAGTCCTTAACATCTGTGAGCCTCTTCTTTCTAAACCAATAGCAGTAAGTTGGTGGGGACAGGGTGCTGTCAGGAAGAAGGCAAAGTTCATGGATCTCTGATACTGGGTTGGGATCAGCTGGAGACAAATTTTCCCGAGAGGATACTCAGAGAAGAAAGGAGAGGGAAAATGTGTTACAAGGTGAGGATCTTCAGAGACCAAACGTTGTGCGTCCTAATCCTCTTTCCACCTCTGCTGCTTTGCCCAGGTACCTGACACACCTAAGCCAAACCAGGCAGCCATTTCCTGAGAGATGCCGGAGGATCCTCCAGTGTCCTGAGGACTGGCTCCTCCAGAGAACCCAGCAGAATCAGGATCTCAGGTCCTCAGGACTATGAGGAAAAGTTCTGTCGTAAGAGCTATTCTATTTGCGAAGCATGTGTCAGGTGAGTTACCTAACATTTCCACTTGCCTGAGCTGTCAAGCATGAGGCTTCATGGAGATGAAGAAAGTACCTGACCTGTACCAGGCATTGAGTAAATCACAGTATCCATCACACTCTTGGGCAGGGCCCTGGCCTCTTTGTCCACAAGGAGACTTAAGTTCTCCTTCCGACTCAGTACATCCCAAGAATTCCATCCCTTTCCTGCCACATTCTAGGTGTTTGATGACTTCGTGTTTTGTTTATGGAACAGTAGCTCCACTGCACTTCTCCCCTCGTTCATTCTGCCCTTTGTGATGACTTACCCTATCAGCTGTACTTCCCTCCTCAGATGTGGCAACCGGGCCTCCAAATATGGCTGTCTTTGCATCCTAAAAATAATGACCTCATCCACATGCAAGTACCATCTTCCTTCTTCTTTTCTTTTTTTAATGTATTTTCTCATGTGATGCACCACAATTAGCTATCCACTTTCCTAACGACAGGCCTCTTGATTGCTTCCTAGACAAACAGTGCTTTGACGGCCATTCTTACAGGGTCTCCTGTGCACCACCAGCACAAGCATGTCACTCTCCTCCACATAGCTCCTCCCAATGGTTCCTGGACATTTTTGCTTTTCTGGTCCTTCCACTTGGTTCCATGCAGACAGCATTCCTTTCCTCTACGCTATTTCCACACTGTGCTCACCTCTAATGGATGAATAGGAAGGAAGGAAGAAGGAAAAGCTTTCGTCACCAGAGTCAGGATCAAAAGACCAAGCAGCAAGTGGGTTTGTTTTGTGGAAATCTGGGTATTATTAAGTTTGTACTGAGGAATACAAGAGGCATTTTAATAGTGACGTATATGCCTGAAACCAAAGAATGACTCCCAGGGTCCTTTTTACCTGCTGCTGGTATTTTGCATTAGGGCTGAAGCATATGCCTGGCAAAAGCTAGTCAGGCACATTAGTATACTTTTACAGATGAAGGGAAATGACTTGTCTTTCGTCAGCTGATACTACACAGATAAAAGACAAGACTTTCATTCCCCCTTGGCTCCAGGTTGTTGGGCTTGGTAACCTTTGGCTGATTTAACTTCAGATACTTGGCAAGCCACCATTCTTCCATGCCAGTATGTAGAGAAAGATGAGCAGAGATCTGTGATGGTGGTAAGGATTGGACAGGAAGGAGTGGTTTAGAAATCTGATCCTTTAGGAAGGAGGCAGAGGTTGAAGGCTGTCAACTGTGTCAAGTAAAGCCTCAAAAGGCTGGGAGATGAGCCTTGGTTACTCCTTTGATGTTCACCGCAGAAGAAACATTGGAATGGATATCCAGGCAAGTTTGGCTCCTTTCTTTCTTTCTTTCCATCCTTCCTTTCTTTCCATCCTTCCTTCCTTCCTTCCTTCCTTCCTTCCTTCCTTCCTTTCTTTCTTTCTTTCTTCCTTTCTTCTCTCTCTCTCTCTCTCTCTCTCTCTCTCTCTCTCTCTCTCTCTTTCTCTCTCTCTCTCTCTCTCTCTCTTGCTTGTGCTGGCTCTGGAGCTTGAAGTCAGGGTCTAGGCACTGCCCCTTAACATTTTTCCTCTACCACTTGAGCCATACCTCCACTTCTTTTTTGCTGGCTCACTGGTGGTAAGAGTCTCACAGACTTTCCTGCTCAGGCCTTGAAGTATGAATCTCAGATCTCAGTCTCCTGTAACTAGGATTGCTGACATGAGCCGCCAGCACCCAGAATGTTTGCCTCTTGATCCATCAACTTGGACCTTTAGTGAACTGATACTCCAGCCCCTGAGTCCTCTGGGCTGGAAATTATATTCTGACAATTACTGGGTTCTAGGAGGCACCTGAGATCTTCTAGGAATCAAGGAGCCCTAAACAATGCAAGAACAAGAGAGATCCTCATGTCCCCAGCCCGGAAAGTTTGTGCCTCAGACACTTCAGTGTTTAGGTTCTGAGTGATTCCTGGGAATGAGCAAGGAATCAGTAGGTTGAGTGTCCTAGCCCCCAGGCTGGGCATCTCTGAAGCACACTGCCTGGCTCCACCTGTGTGCTTTGCTTTGCCCTTGCACATCCACCCAAGCACCCATCAGCCAGCACCTGCTCTCTGCATACCAGGCCAGGAATGAGGCTCTGGGAAGCTTACTTTCCCGGGACAATGTAGCATGGAAGACAACAGTCTCTTCTACTTCCAACTCATCAGAATTTAAGGATTCAAGCATTTTCTTCAATCAATATAGTCTCTTTTCTTCTCATTCACCTACTAAGCTTGGGGTGGTGCGGGACCCAAAGCATTTGTTTCTAGAATCAACCCAACATGTGCTTTCTCATTCACTCTTCCTCACCAAAATCCCTCCTCAGTGTGTGTGTGTGTGTGTCTGTGTGTGTGTGTTATAAGCAGCAATGTTCCTGCCTAATCCTGCATTCTTTTCACTCTTTCATTCCTACCTCTGGGCTGTGTTAGGAGAATGTGATGTGTGTCTTTATTCTCCGGTTCCTCTGTCGGAGAATGCTGTCTCCGCAGGATGGCCAGCCAGCTAGGCAGGGTGGGTAGCATACCGCTGATCCCTTAGATTAGCTAACTGCAAGAGCTATCACTTGAGAAAAGAGCTTCAGAGCTGGGAGCCCAGGCCTTGCCTTTTCTGGGAAGATTTACTGGGTAGCAACTTCCTGGTGCTGGCTTTGCTCTGTATCACTGACTGCAATTAAGGAAGCTGCCACCCTCACTCAGCCAGGGCAAAACCTAGCACTCCCAAAGCCCTGCTCTGCTCACTTCCCAGTCACCAAGGGATCTGTTTTGTGGGATAATGGACATGATTCACTGATTCTTCTAACCTGTCGTGATAGGGCCTAATGGGAGAAAGCAGATACTTTACAGGTGAAATCACTCTTCCCATAGGTACTGGGGCAGGAGGAAATCATGGCGGATGAAACCAAACTAAAATAGGAGCCTCTATCATTAACTGTGTGTGTAGGTTAGGGAGCAAAGGGAGGACCTAAGAAGGGACAGGAGAGCTAGAGCAAGTGACAGCATATGTGCAGGTAGTATTAAAACCTCATCTAGAAATTGAAACTGGAGGTGATTAGAGCACCCAGGAGGCTGAGGCAGGAGGATCAAGAGTACGAGGCCATAGTGAGACCTCCATCTTAACCGCCTTCCCCACAAATCACCTAGAGCTGGTGGAGCTTCAAGTGTCTAGTATGTTTTGCATTTTCCAGGAAATCTCTACAAGACCTCAAGTCAGTATGTCCCAAGATAGAGGCTGCAGTAGAAGTGACTTTTATATTCCCAGAATAAGAAATATTAACATTTAGTTAGATTTTAAGCTCATGTGGCTTTTAGCCTTAGTTCTGATAATCGTGAAAGGCTTTTCACTTATATCCCTCCAAAAGATATTCCCTCATAGATTCCCTAATGAACTATTATAGGCAGGTTATTCTGTGACTTAAATTCACATGATGTCATGGCCAACTCACTCCTGTGACAGAAATATCATGGCATGTGTTGGAATTATATTTAGACCCTAAAGCTGGGTCATCAGCAATAGCATAGAAAGATTCTTCTATCTTAACAAAACAAACAAACAAACAAACAGAGAAACCATTCTTGAAGATATAAATCTTCAAGGGAGTAAGGGAATGGCATCATAAAAGTTTGTGGCAATGATCAAGTTTCCAACTATAATGCAAGGTGAGCTGGATGAAACAAGGTCCTTCCTTCAAAACATAGACTGGAACATTAAAAGAAGTCACTTTTGCCAGGTGTCAGTTGCTCACACCCGTAATCCTATCTACTCAAGGGGCCAAGTTCTGAGGATCATAGTTCAAAGCCAGCCAGGCAGAAAAGTTCATGAGAGTCTTACCTCCAGTTAACTAGTAAAAAGCCAGAAGTGGAGATATGGCTTAAGTAGTAAAGCTTCCAACTTGTGTGGAAAATGTCAAGCAAGAGTACCAGGTTCGGAGTTCAAGCCCCAATACCAGAATATGTACACATGTGCGCCCTCCCACCCCCCCCTCACACACACACACACACACACACACACACACACACACACACACACACACACGACCATGCATGTATACACCATTTCATGTCAACTGGCACCCTTTGCTCTCATCTTCTCAATTCCCACCATTCAGACAATAAATATTTTCCAAAAGCTGACATCCTATTTCAGGACATTCCAGATCTTCCTTCAGGTCCTTCCTTGGGACATCACAGCAGCCTCATTCTAGAAAAGACTGCCTTTCACAAGTGTGAAAGTGTCAACTAGATGCCACAAGTTGTGCTAGGCACTTTATACACATAATTCCAATTAACCTTCACAAGTCAATGAAGCAGCTGCAGTCATTTTTATACTGATTTGAAATCTTAGCATGGCAGTGACTTCCTCAATGGGAAGAACCAAGGTTTTTCACTCTTTTGTTCTGTCATACTGTGGTTTGTTTTTGTTTTTGTTGGTCGTGGGGCCTGAACTCTGGGCCTGTGCGCTGTCCCTCAGCTCTTCAGTTCAAGGCTAGCACTCTACTACCTGAACTACAACACCACTTCTGCTTTTTTTTGCTTATGTGGTGCTGAGGATCGAACCGAGGGCCTCATGCAAGCAAGCACTATACTACTGAACCACCTTCCCAGTCCCATACTGTGGTTTTGAACTCAGGGCCTCAAGCTTGCTAGGAAGATACTTTACCATTTGAATCATGACCCCAGCCCTAAATTATAGGTTTTGTGTGTAAGGAGGAGGGATTTACTAGGGTTTGAACTCAGATCTATCCAACTCCAGGAACAGTGATTTTAATGTTCTATGTATTTCGTGGACTCTCATTAGAATGTCCTTCTCTGAAAGCAGGGTATGCCATGCTATCGGTCACATAACAGGACCTCGGGAAAACAAGAGAACCAGGGGTCCAGCCTGAGGTATAACAGCAAATGGACCAAGGTCATTCTTCTTAGGTGAATTTCTACCAAGAGTCCATACCATCTCAGAAGCCCATTTGGGGGGATGGGAGAGCTCAGTGGTACAGCCCCTGCTCAGCATGCATTAGCCCCAGGTTCAATCTACAGCAGATGGGGTGAAAAGCAGACCTTTAAATAGCAACACCTCCTTCTCCAGCTCAGCCAGGGAACACACAAAGACAGCTTTTACCTCCTTAGGGGGAATAGAAAGGGCTGGGTTGTTTTGTCTTCCTAGAATACACGGTTCATAACACCAGCAGCTAACTCCCGCTGAGCACGCAGGATGTGGCAGGCACTATTGCATGACTTTATCCAGATGATCTTATCAAATACTCACAGCGAGGCTGAGAAAGAACTATTATTATCCCCATTTCTAGAGATGAGACACAGAAGTGCTCAATCACACTTGGCTATTTTTTTCAAATGCCACAAAGTAAGGTGATCTGAAAGAGACAGGACCACATACTGTGGCTTGTTGAAATTACCTGAGACCATCAGCCCCACTTGGTATGTGGTGATGGTTTCTTAAGCATTTCCTCCTTGTAGGTCAGGACAGTGAAGAGAGCAGTTCTCATCAAACATATGAGCAAAGACAGGTTCAGAGAAGCCCTCCTTGGGGACAAGTGGCCTTGGGAAGAATCAATCTTCAGGCCACCAGGGAACCAGCTCTGGAAATGATATTGTTTATGTCTGGCATTGGGGTACAGTCCTCCAATTCAATGTAAACATGAGAATGTTAGAACCATCCAAAATATTGAAATGTTACTATTATCCAAATTTGCAAGGAACTAGGAAGCTCAGATTCACATAAGAATAGATAAGGACAGTGACTATGGAGTCATCTTATACTCTGAATCTTGGCTGCAAGAACAGATAGTGAATATATTACAGGTCAGAAGCACCCAGGTACCAGAGCTGAATGCAAGCCTCTTGCTCCTTCAACCCCCCCCCCCATGTTCTCATTATGATGACATTTACTTCCATTTCCAAATGCTTACAAAGAAATGATATGGAGACTCGGCTCCTGCTGCAGACTGGGATGTTGGTTTGGTCAGAGAGACATCTGGTGGTGTTGGAGACAAAGCGCATGAAGACAATCCTCACCTAAGCCAAGCACAGATTCACCTTTGTGGGGAGAAGACTTTCTCCACAGCAAGCACAATGGATGGCAGACTCTGGGGCCAGAACTGAGAGGGTTTGAGTGCATCAGCTGTCTCCAAGAGAGCCAGCTCAACCACCCTAATGCCTGGTTTCCCATTAGTGGAAATAGAAAGTGACGGCAATTGCTTTCAAAGTCAACTCCAGGACTGGAGGCACAGCACTGAGGACAGAATCTGTAGCACACCAAAGCTTGATGGTATCTGTCCTTGCCTGACATTCCTGAGACCTGGATCAGCCCCCAGCTGGTCATTCCTGAGGCCCACTGAGGTCAATGGCTACAATGCAGTCTAGAGGTTGAATAAGAAGCAGTAAGGCACCGGGTACTGTAATCCTTGTTACTCAGGAGGCTGAGATCTGGGGATCTTGGGTCAAAGCCAGCCCTGGCAGGAAAGTTCATGAGTCTCTTGGCTTCAGTTAACCACCAGAAAACTAGAAGTGGAGCTGTGGCTCAAAGTGGTAGAGCACTAGCTTTGAGCAAAATGCTCAGGGACAGCCCCCAGACCTTGAGTTCAAGCTCTATAACTGACAAAAAAGAAAAAGAAAAAAAAGTAGTAAGGCTTTGCTTTCTTGGTATCTTGATGCAATCCACTCACAAAAGACACTCTTCCACAAAAACTATATTCACCAAGTTTTCCTCCTTAGGCCTGGGTGAATTATTATGCCAGCCTTTCCTGCCTACTTTCTACATTTTACATTGTTTGTTTGGCACTGGGACTCAAACCCAGAGCTTTATGCATACCAGACAAATGTTCTACCCCTGAGCTACACCCTCAGTCCATTTTGTTTATGTTAAGAGATGTAATATCTATTTCCATTTTGGAGAGAGAAAAATGTTGAATTTCCATCGATTCTTGTTTGCATTTAGTCCTTGGATGATGTTTCATTTCTGTGTTTTCATCATTTTGAATAGAATAAAGGAGATGCTAGGATTTCTCAGGATTACTTAACATTCTCACATTCTATCCTGTAATTTCAGCACTTATTGTCTTCACACAAAGGAGAAGGGCAGACAAGTAGACATCTCCCTCTGAAATGAGCCCAAACAATGGTGCTTATGGCCCTACCCAAGTGAAAATGAAGAAAAAGGAGTGGCTTTTCCCTGCCAGCTCACAGTACTTTTCAGCACCAAATCAGCTTTCCCACACAACCAAGTAAAAAAGAGGGATAGAGAATGGGCAGAGGCCACTGCTTACCGCGTTTCCTGATGTACTTGCTCCCATGAAAGATGGTGACCAAAGGGAAGGTTGTGCACAAATTAATTTTTATAACCCTGGGATTGTAGGTATGCTAGGGAATGTATGGAATGAAATATTAATGGGAGTTTGTTTTGGGGCGTGATGCTGGGGATGGAACCCAGGGCCTGGAACATGCTAGGCAAGCACTTTACCACTGATCTAAACTTATAGCCCACTGAAAGTACTTTTTCTTTCTTTTTATCTTTTTTTCTGTCGGTCATAGGGCTTGAACTTGGCCTGGGCGCTGTCCTCAGCTCTTCGGCTCAAGGCTAGTGCTCTACCACTTGAGCCATAGCACTACTTCTGGTTTTCTAGTGGTATATTGGAAATAAAAGTCTCATGGAGTTTCTTACCTTGGCTGGCTTTGAACTGTGATCCTCAGATCTCAGCCTCCTGAGTAGCGAGGCATGAGCCACCAGCACCCAGCCAAAATGACTTTTTTAAAGCATCCCCTGACCCTCTGCAATCAGTCATCTTTTATCTAATTAAATTATGTGATTGGCTGCTTCAGATTTTCTTAAAACATATGAAGCCCACTTTTATTAATTTTGGTTCCTTAATAAAATAGAAGAATTTAGGAATCTACTTTGTGAAATGTCAATTTCCAGATACCACTAAAAAAAAGAACTAGAGTGATTATTAAAAAGGTAGTCATAATTCTTCATTGTCCTTTTTAGTGTGTGTATGTTGGTATTGGGACTTGAACTTAGGGCATCTCTCTCTTTCTTTTGTTCAAAACTGGGATTCTACTTTTACTTCTGATATCTTTGCTGGTTATTTGGAGATGAGAGTCTCTCAGGTTTGTCTGCCTGGGTTGATTTAGAGCCCTAATCCTCAGATCTCAGGCTCCTGAGTAGCTAGGATTACAGCACCCAGCCTTCACTAAGATCTTACTGATTGAAAATATATCTGGGATGGACAGATGCTATAATTTAGACTGGTGATAAGGAATCCTGTCAGGAAAGTTTTGTCTTCAAAGAAGTTGAGTTCTTCCTAAGGTAGTATTCCCTCTCTGGAGTGAGAAAGATAAATAACAATAGAACATTCTAACCCTGGACTGCAAGAAATCCTTCAGGGCATGTGAGGCCCCAAAACACACCAGCACTCAGGAGTATTCAAGGCTGGCCATCCTGCTCTGCCATCTTATTGAGCTCCAAGGTAAACACCTCTAAGATTCAACAGAAAAATGCTGAGGTCAGGATGTAGATATTGGTGGTCAGGTTCTCAAAACCAGGTTAAGGACCATGTCGTCAGCATACTTCTGGAACCTACTGCATTTTTCCACTCTTACAAGTGTCCTTGTTTGGGTGACAAATTATGCTGCCATCCTTTCTAGGTGTTAGTTCACTTTTGGTCTCCTGGCAACCCTAAATGCCTACAAAACTTTCCCTGCAGATCCCCATTCCAGATTTTCTTATTTACCTATCCTGCTCTTTAAGGTTCAAAGTGCCCCAAACCTATTCCTCCTGATTACCTCTTTGGAGACAAATTATCTAGAGAAGTTCATGAGGACACAGGTGGGGTAATCATGCTCTGGGTTGGCTTGGCACAGTGGGACTGCCTCTCGCTCTCCCAAATGCCATTGAGGCTGGCCACCTGCAGCATTCAGGAGAGGGCTGAGCCAGTGGTAGGTAGAGTCATATCAACATGGTTCTGGCCATCTTCATCTCACAAGTTAAAATCCTCTAAAGGCATTGGCTAAGCCAGCTCCTTGTAGAAGTCTTCACTGGAGACAGACCACATGGGCTGGACAGCTGTCCACACAGACACAGGCAGCCACAGGCAGACTTGTGGTGAATAAAATGAAACTTTATTCTCCTAGTTCATGGAAAGTCTTTTGACACGGGAACTACTATCTGACCAAACATATCCCTGACACTTTGCATATCTAAAAAGTTACTTTCTGTACAATCATATAAACATTTTCAGGTCCACATACAAACATGATGATATGGCCCTAGGAGTTAAAAAAATTACAATTAGCTTCAGTACAAAATGATTAGCCTAGTTTCAAAACAAGAATATAAACAGGGCAGAATGGGGACAGAGAATATGAAGGGGCTGGTGGAGAAAGGCAGGAAAACGGAAAACAAGAAAAACACAAGAAAACCCTGAACTTGGATTTTAGAAGCCAAAATCCAGCACAAACTATATTATATGTAAAAACTGAAGTAACTACCATGTAAATGAGAAAAGATATCATGCCCTGATGTATTCTAAGTTGATACAACTAATATATCACCTGGCAGACCTGCTCTTCCAAGAGTGAAAAAACCTCATGTAGTTAATCTTGTCAGGCAAATTGACACTTAAGGCAGCAGCAGAGCACAGAAAGGTCTTCAAAGCAACAGACCTGGAATATGTATTTGCTGTGTGATTCTGGCCACCAAACTCAGCCTCTCTGAGCCTTGCTTCTGAAATGTACACAATAGTAGTGGCCATGCTATTTTGTGGGGGTAGGGGAGAAAGGGGGAATTAGAGCAAAGCTTGGCAAATAAGTGAACACAACAAAGAACTAAAATTGTTTTGTGTGTGAGGCCAGGGTTTTACTTTAGGGTGAAATGATTCTGGTCTGCTCCCGGGGTTCTGTGGCTAGGTGACAGGGAGCTCATTATCGGCACACACCTCCCATGGGACCCTGCCTCAGGAGCACACGGGACGCGCCGGGTCACGGGTTCTTGGGCCCCAGGAGGCTGGATAGGGACTATTGGTCAGGCTCTGAGGCCTCACTCAGCTTCCCAGCAGCAGCATGGGTGACTGCAGTGGGTCTTGGCCATAAAGGACCTTCCTCAGCATGCAGAAGGATGTGGCAGCTTTCATCCCAGGTGCAGGCTAGGGAGCAGACTTGGGCTACAAGTGCAAAGCCAGAGAGCACTTAGAGACGTCCAAGGGGAGAGCTCTACTCAGAGAATAGGCAGGCACATCATCCCCACTGTCAGGGATGCCAAGTATGCAGAATAGAAAAGGAAGAGATGATGCCAGCAAAAAACAGGTGCACTTGAGGTAAATTGTGGTCTCTGACCCACGCAGCTCATGGGTGTTGTCAAAATAAGCCCCATGCCGAGGCTGAGGGGAGGTTTCTGGAGAGACCCAACTAGGTTCTGGTTCTTGCTTTGTTTCACAGGTGGCAATCCCAACAACATAAGCAGAGCTCTGAGAAGAGCACTGACTGCCTCTCCTCTTCTGTAGTCCCAGAAAAGTGTGGCCTTGCCCACACCAGTGGCATAGTATGGGCAGGGGGTTTCTAGGCAAGGCCACATGCCACAGTAGGGCTAGCAGAACATTCATCAAGTGGAAGTTCCAAGGCTATGGTGTGCTTTATCCACCCCACTGCTGCTAGTAGGGGCTGTGCCAGCCCAGGGAGTGGTACAACATCCCTCGGAAGGAGCCGGGTCCCTGGCTTTCAGATGCACTGCTCCTCATCCCCGTTACTAAGGAGCAGAGACCACTTGTCCCCACTGTCTTCTGCTGCGGTGCCATGCCTAGATGGCCTGTCAGACGTCAGGGAAGACAGAGACACCTGGCTGATGTAGCTGACTTGGTCCCATGCCATGGTTCTGGGGGAGTCCCGTCGCCGGTCATCCATGCCCACGTGCACACTGACCTGGGATGCACTCAGGGGCTTCATGCGGCCATGGGCCTGAGCCTCGTACCTCTCCACATCAGGCTTCCTATAGCTGGAAGGCAAGAATCGAAGAGCATCTGAGCCCTACAAACATAAAGCTCATTTCCCCCACTTCTTATATGTCTAGTGAAAGCCTTCATGAAAGACAGCAACATGAAGAATTTATAGGTAAAGAACTTAAACCCAAGATGAGCACTGGTGGCTCAATATTCCATAATGTTCCATGATTATTATATAGTCCTACCTACTCAGGAGGCTGAGATAAAAGGATCATGGTTTGAAGCCAGCCTGTGCAGACAAGTCTGTGGAACTCTTATCTCCAACTAACCACCAAAAAGCAGAATTAGGTAGTAGAGAACTAATCTTGAGCAAAAAAAAGCTAAGGGATAGCACCAGGCTGTGTTCAAGCCTAGAACTGGCACAAACCCTGACCCACCCCCCCAAAATACACCTCACTAAACTCCAATATTCAGGTAAATTTCACCTGATTCCAAAACCTCCTACACAGGCACCTTGCACATAGTGGGCTGCCATTTCTTAAATGATTGCTCAATAAATAAATGAACATCTTTTTCCCCCTTTCATTGCAGTGCAGGCCCAAGAATAGAACCCAGGGCTTTAGCATGCTGAGTAGGCATTCTGTTGGTAAGCTATACATTCCTAGCCCCCGAACATCTTGTAGTGTGTGCGCGTGTGAGTGTGTGTGTGCGTGCGTGTGTGTGTGTGCGCGCGCACGCCAGTCCTGGAGCTTGAACTCAGTGCCTGGGTGTTGTCACTGAGTATTTGTGTTTAAAGCCAGCACTCTGAACACTTGAGTCACAGGTCCACTTCCAGGTTTTTGATGGGTAATTGGACTTTCCTGACCTGGCTGGCTGTAAGCCAGAATCCTCAGATCTCAGCCTCCTGAGTAGCTAAGAACATAAGCATGATTAACTAGCACCCAGTTGACCATCTTATTTATTTATTTAGCCAGTCCTGGGACACGGACTCAGGTCCTGAGCACTGTCCTTGAACTTCTTTGCTCAAGGCTATTGTTCAACCACTTAAGCCACATCACCACTTCTGGCCTTTTCCATTTATGTGGTACCGAGGAATCAAACTCAGGGCTTCATTCATGTGAGGCAAGCACTCTACCACAAAGCCACACTCCCAGCCTGAACATCTTTTTTAAAAAGAAAAAGTGGGGCTGGGATGTAGCTCAGTGGCAAAACACTTGCCTAGCAAGTGCAATGTCCTGGATTCGATCCCCAGTATCAAAAAAGAAAAGACCAAAAAAAAAAAAACCCCAAGTTAAAATAAAGGAAAGTGATAAAACATAGCGATTCTGTATGTACAAGATATCCACATAAACAGTCCAATAAGTGATGACTGTGTAAGTGGCCAATGACTTGGTATGGTACTGACAATCAATACCTAAATCCACTTGGACTGCCTCTTTGGACTGCCTCTTTGCCTTGGATACATGATTGAGAATGGAGAGTGCACGGGTATCTCAGATACAAAGTGCATGCAGGCCAAAGTAGAGTGAAAAGGCCCTGAAGAGTTCCTGTACAGGGTGAAAAGGCCTTCAGAGAACTCTGCCGCTGTCCCACTCAGAACTCACCATTTGAGCTGCAGAGACGAGAGCACTACAGACACAGAGGAGGCTGCCATTGCTGCTGAGCCCATCCATGGCTGCAACACAATGCCAATGGGCATGAAGACTCCTGTCAAGGGGAGGAGATACACTCACCTGGCAGCCCGAGGAGAATCAGGACTCTACCTCAATTGCCCCTTGGAGCTGTCTCTCAGGGGGTTCCCACCTAGGCACTCAGAAAGGTTTCTACCCAGCAGCCTCTGGGATAAGACCATCCTAGGAAGCTGGCAGGGATCCATATTGCATCCCCTGATTCAGAGACTGGAAGAGGGAGAGTAGCAGAGGTGCAAGAGCCTGTGTCCTGGAGACTCAGTCTCACAGGATATTTCCTGTGCTATGCTGTTGATGGCCACAGTCTTCATCCACACTGATTTTTTTCTGGCCTATGGGGGTTCTTAAAAAGGAAATGAGAGCCAGGTCCCAGACAGAACTAGGAAACTTGGGCTTAGTACAGCCAACAGTTAAGTAAGAGGTACAGACACAGGAAGGAGTGTACCTAAGTTGGCTGTTGGCACAAGAAGGATACCTATTTGACTCCCCAAGGTGAAGGTAGACTTGACCATGCTTGAGATGGAGTCATCAGTCAGACACAAAGAGGAACGAAGGTAAGAAAGTCATGTTTAAGAACTTTAGGTCTCAGCCAGGCATGAATGGCTCAAACTTGTAATCCTACCTACTTAGGAGACTGAGATCTAAGGATCACAGTTTGAAGTCAGTACAGGCAGGAAAGCCCATGACATTCATCTCCAATTAACTAGCAAAAAACTGGAAGTGGAGCTGTGGCTCAAGTGGTAGAGCACTGGCCTTGAGCAAAATAGGTAAGGAACAGCACCCAGACTCTGAGTTCAAACCACATTATTAGTACAAAAAACAAAAAGCAAACAACTTCAGGTCTCTTCAGCCCACACAGAAGCACTATCTTGCTTGGTTTCCTTATTTTTTGCTGGTATTGGATTTGGACTTAGGACCTTACACTTGTTCAACTTGCTTGCACATCTGGTGCTCTACTACTTGAGCTATGCCTCAAGTGGCTTGAGCTGGCTTTTTTCTGGTTATTTTGGAGATGGAATCTAGTGTATTTTCTGTCTGGGTTGGCTTTGAATAATTATCCTTTTGACCTCAGCCTCTTGAGTAGCTAAGATTAGAGGCATGAGTCACTAGTGCTTGGCGAGGATTTGTTCTTTTTTTTTTTTTTTTGGGTCCGGTCATGGGGCCTGAACTCTGGACCTGGGCGCTGTCCCTCAGCTCTTCAGCTCAAGGCTAACGCTCTACCACTTGAGCCACAGCGCCACTTCCGGCTTTTTTCTTTTTGCTTATGTGGTGCTGGGGAATCGAACCCAGGGCCTCGAGCATGCAAGGCAAGCGCTCTACCAATGAGCCACCTTCCCAGCCCCGAAGATTTGTTCTTAAGACAAGTTCTGAGATATAATCATTGTGTCTAGTATGTATATGTAATATTCCATAAAGCTACATGATGATTATTTTCAGATTGTTATATCTTAATAAATTGTTCTGAAAACAGGAACATTCTAAATAAATGGCCAATCATCTTAACCAGCTTTTTAGAACAGATCAAAGTAAACTAGGATTTAGGGTCCTCCAAGAATTTTCTCATTTGCTATTCTAGATGTATTCTAGATGTATAAACACCAACCTCTCCACATGCCTCTGACAAGCTACCCAGTGAGGTAGGCAACTAGTTCTGTGAGAATCTAGCAGAGAATCTGGTCACAGTGGAGCCAAAGCTCAGAGCAGGTGAGTCCTGTCTCACCTACCTGCGGCAATGGGTATCCCAACCATGTTATAAATCAGTGCCAGCACCAGATTGACCCGGATCCTCCGGACAGTCCTCTTGGAGAGGTGGATACTTGCTACCACATCCAGGAGGTCATTCTGTAGGAGAGGAGCACACTGAGTAAGGGGCCCTCCATCTGCCCTCCCTACTCTCCTGGTTGGATGCAGCAGAGCTCACTCTGATAAGGACGACGTCAGCTGCTTCGATGGCCACATCTGTGCCAGTCCCAATGGCAATGCCCACATCAGCCTGAGCCAGCGCTGGGGAATCATTCACTCCATCTCCCACCATGGCAACTTTCTTCCCTTTGTTTTGGAGCTCCTGGACCTTGGCCACCTTGTGAGAAGGTAACACCTCAGCAAAGACTTTGTTGATGCCAACCTAAAAGGAAGAAAATTAATACCTAAGGTGGGCAAAAGCAGAAACCTCACATTCCTTTATCCTTTTTCCTTCAGTCTCTAAATCATCGGTCATGTTGTCAATTAGACTGGAGGTTGCAGAGCAAATGAATCCTACTCTATTTCAATGTGGCTTAAATCCAGCCCCTCCCCCATCCCCACCTATCCATAGAACAATCTTCTGTAGGCTTCCTCAGCTGCATGTCCAAAACAGCAACCATTTGGTCATGATACTCTGCTACTTCAGCCCTTTGGTGGATGCTATCCACCTCCAAGTGCCTAAACTGTTAGGGTCCACCTTCCATGATCCCCTGAATCTGGCTTTTGTCTACTGGCCCACACTTAGCACTGCACTGTCCAGCAATCTATAGCCACTAGGAATCACTGTGCCATTCTACATCCCCAGTGGATTCTCAAGTGGCCTGTTCTTCCCTAGAAAAACTCAGTTTTCCTCCCAATCTTCCATCTCTACTCTCACTGGCTCTTCATCTCTTCTGACTCTGGCTCAAGCATACTCCATGCTTAGGTAAATTGTTCCTTGCCAACTGCACACTTCTGCAAAAGGCCTGAGCACTCAAGAGCTGGGTCACTGACCCAACCTCCTCACAGGACTGTGCTCAAAGCAGGACCCTCTTTACTCCTCTGTGTAGCTCCAGTGGCTAACCCTGTGTTAGGTAATTGCTCAATGGATGAAGAAGCTGTAAGCTAGGAAAAGTGGAGAGAATACTTAGCAAACTCATCATTTGCAAGATAAGATTAATGCACTGAGAGGTACTGTAGTTTCCTTCTGAGAAGCAATGAACTTTCACAAGCAGATAGCCATACACACTTGAAATGGGCACAGGGTGTGGTGAAAGTACCATTTTCAGAAATTCACACTATATTTATTGTTGTGGGTGGCTGAGGGTGTTCAGTAGTACCTAGCAGTACTGTCTGTCCACATGCCCTCAACTCAGAACCAACGGACACAGGAGAATGGTACAAAATTAAATCATTCACTCAAGTACATAAATGAGCCCTTAAAACTCCCTTATCGGGCTGGGAAGGTAGCTCAGTGGTAGAGTGCTTGCCTGGCAAGCACGAGGCTCTAGGTTCGATTCCTCAGCACCATGTAAGCTGAAAAAGCCAGAAGTGGTGCTGTGGCTCAAGTGGTAGAGCGCTAGCCTTGAGCTGAAGAGCTGAGGGACAGCGCCCAGGCCCAGAGTTCAGGTCCCATGGCCAAACAAAACAAAACAAAACAAAACCAAACCCCTCCCTTATCATACAATTGTCTCAGCTTTAATTGTAGTTCTCAAGCCAGGATCTTTTTAGGAAATGCTTAGAGAATACTGGAATTGCCTTTTCCAGGGATGTAGTAGAAAGGGGAAAGAGCAGAAGGCAAGCTTAGCATGGATACAGTAGTGCTTTTTTCTTATTTCTGCTTTTGTGAGGTTAACACAATTGGTCATTTCAAAAAGAAGATGCCTATACCTGGGTGGCAATGGCTCTGGCTGTTTTCCGATTGTCCCCTGTGATGAGAACCACATCCACACCCATGTTTTTCAGGGTGTGCACAGCCAGGGCAGCCTCTGATTTGACAGCATCTGCAATGGCGATCATCCCACAGAGCACACCTGGAGCAAACAAACCACCCACAATCAACAACAGTGTGGGACTGAATGGCCCTCGAGCAAGCATGACATTAGAATTTATAATGGCTGTCATCATATAAGGTCACACACAAAAAACAAAACACATGCTTTGGTATGTGACATAATATGGTTTAGACCTGCCTTGCTTCCTTCCTTCCCTTTCTTTTTTTTCTCCTCCCTTTCTTTCTCTTTTATTCCTTCTCTCCCTCCCTCCTTTACTCCCTCCTTCCTTCCTCCGTCCCTCCCTCCCTTCCTTCCTTTTTGCCTTCCGTCCTCCTTCCCTTCCTTCTTTCCTTCCCTTTCTTCTTTCATCTTCCCATACATATATAGAAGTATATACATGTCTGCTAAGAATATCAGAATGCTCACAGCTCCATGAGGGTAGGACTAGGAGTGATAGGTGATTTCATTTTCTTTTTTATAGGAATTTTCCACAAGATATATACATACATTACTTCGCAAAGTTTGCTATTAAAATATGAGAAATAGAACAAATTTAACAAATGTTAAGTAATAAGCATCCAACATAGATGTCCTTCCTCTTTCTTTTTTTTTCCCTGAGAAGTCTTCAAACACAGAAACAGGAGAGCTCTGGGTAGAGGTGTGAATGGGAAGAGAGTAACAGTTTATAATGGCACAGAGCCTTTACTTGTGTAGATTCTGGCTTGAGAAGCTGAAGGGACTTGGTGGGGTGGGTGAGGGAGGCTTATAATGACTTAAGAGAAAGGAAAACCAGAGAATTGGAGAAGAATAACTTGGCTGGAGTATTCATAACATAGTGTTGTAAATCATTTCTTATCTGCATGTTGTTTTATTTCTATTAGTAGGACATCAAGTTACCAAGTGAAAGTTCCCATCTCTGAGGCATGCAACCCAGGATGTACTTGATGTTTAGACACGTGGGGTCATAAGAAGCTCTGAGTCCACTGATGTGTGTGGTCAGATAGTGGACAGTGGCAGAGGCTTCATATTTAAAGGCATCCTGAAGTTGGGAAGCAGATCCCTGTTTAGTCTATTGTGATGAATGAGGATGATTTGAACTGGCAACTTGAATAGAAGCAAAGATGATGATGACTGCAGTTTAGAATTCCAAGAGCAGAAGACAAACACAAGAGTAGACATGCCTCCGGGTCAAGGTGGAGATGGTGAGAAAGAAAGGCCCCAGAAAAATAGAACAAAGAAAGATGGAAAGGAAAAGGAGGCCTCTTTGCCTGAACTGTGTTCTTGTGGGTGTGGAAGTCTTGGGCAGGAAGCTACCGTCAATAGCCACCAGGATGGCTGTCTGTCCTTTCATCTCATGACCCGTCATGGCATCACTGATGTCACTTGAGATGGTTAAGCCATTGCGCCTCATCCATTCACGGTTTCCAATCAGCACAGAGAAGGTCTGGGGGGCTGCATCTATTCGAAAGAGACTAGTTATTCCTAAACAGCCCAGCAGTTTTGCAGCATTTAAAATCTACAACCTGGTAGGGCCTCTTGCAACACCACCCTAAGGGACCACCAGGGAAAAGGTTCCATTAATGTGTAGAAGACTTGGGTATCAATCAAAATGGAGCATTAGTAATACATGGTATGTGTGTAAAGATGAGGTAAACATACATACTAAACATCAAGTACTGTCCTTACCTGACTTTACTGTTATCTGCTGATTCTTTTTCTACATGGATTAGAGGTAGATAGGTTTCAGACCAGAACAAACAAAGTGGTTTCTAGATTCTTTACTGCTTGGTTTAAATGACATAAGGAAGACCAGAAAATAATCAAGATAAATCTTTTTCATCATATGTTTTAAAATAATGCCTCCAGAAAGAGTGGATGAGTCTTTTATCTGGCACATTCTAATCATAGTGCCCCTAACTTAGACACTAACCAGATCCTAAGTGCTCTAATGAAATGGTCACCCTAAGGTCTTAATTGCTAAAAAGTGGCAGGTAGAGCTGGACTCTGGCGGTTCACATCTATAATCTTAGCTCCTTAGGAGAGCTAAGCATCGCAGTTTGAAGCCAGTCTGGGGGACTTTTATCTCTAATTAAGCACCAAAATGCCAGAAGTGGAGCTGTGGCTAGTCTTAGGGAAAAAAAGAAGAAGAAAAGAAAAAAAGGGAAGAAACAGCTCAGGGACAGTGGCCAGGCCCTGAATTTAAGCTCCAGGACAGGCACCAAAAAAAAAAAAAAAGAAAAAAAGAAAAGAAAGTGGCAGTTGTCTTCTAACAATATCCTCTAAATCATGATTTACCTATCAACATACTTAAAAAAAAGAAACTAGGCAAGGGGGTTTTAGGCACTGAGTATTCCTTATCAGCTTGAGGTGACAGTTGACAACTTGTTCTTAGAGTAGGAAAAGCAGCTGACACTCTGAGCAGTGTTCCTTCTTGGTTTGGGCAGACCATTTCATTTGATTTTCTGACTTTCTGTCAACTCTGCAATTACTACACATCCCATTAGAGTTTATACATGGGAAAGAAACAGGAAGAACAAAAGTAGGCTTCATCTTGGGGCTGGGAAGGTGGCTCAGTGGTAGAGCACTTGTCTTGCATGCATGAAGCCCTGGGTTCGATTCCTCAGCACCATATAAGCAAAAAGAAAAAAGCTGGAAGTGGCATTGTGGCTCAAGTGGTAGAGCGCTAGCCTTGAGCTGAAGAGCTGAGGGACAATGCCCAGGCCCAGAGATCAGGCTTCATCTATCTACTTTGTAGCTTATAAGAACCAAAATCAATTTGGGGTAACAAAGTGGAGACCCAAAAATATAGATCAGTGAGATAACATTCTATGAACCTATAACATTATCAACTTGACCTGCTATAATTTTTTTCCCATTCCTGGGGTTTGAACTCGGGGCTTGAGAGCTTGGGCCTCTTTGTGCTGAAGGCTAGCACTCTACCACTTGAGCCACAGTGCCACTTCTGGTTTTCTGGTGGTTTATTGGAGATAAGAGTCTCACGGACTTTCCTGCCCTAGCTGGCTTTGAACAGAGAGCCTCAGATCTCAGCTGCCTGAGTAGCTAGTATTACAGGTGTGAGCCACAAGCACCTGGTAACCTGCCATAACGTTATGTATCATGTTTTAAATGCATACTCCTATTGTCCTGGCTACCTAGGAGGTTGAGGTAGAAGGATCACTTGAATTCATTAGTCCACTTGAAACTTGTCTAACACAGGTGGTCCCTCAAGGACAGCCTACGCAACATAGCATGTCCCATCTCATAACAAAACACACACACACACACACACACACACACACACACACACACACACACACACACACACACACACACACACACACACACACACACACGAAATTCAGACTTATTAAAACATGCAAGACAGAATCTCTGGGATTTCTGGGGAAGGAAGGCACAGAATGCCCAGCCATGAGCCGCCTATCTCCACAGCAGGGGAAATCCCCGCCAGTGGAGCCTGGCACAGGCTTCTGTGGTTGGCTCGCCTCCACTTTGACCCAGCTGGTCTCAGTCACCTATAGAACCATCATCAGAGACAAAGGCCAAGGGTACCTTTTCCTGCAGAAAGGCTGCCAACTCTCTTCAGGTGACCAGCTGGTTCACTTAACTGGTGCTCACTGTGGGCCAGGATACCTTCCACGTTGCTGACTTTGCAGCCGATCCCACAGCCTGGCACTGCCTGGAAGTCTGTGCAGTAGCCCATGGTCTCTGTTCCAAGTTCCTGTGAGAGCAGGATAGCAGTGTCCAGACAGCAGCACCCCAGAGGTCAGGGTGAGGGCAGCAAGGAAGGGGTGAAGTGGAATGGAAGGTAAAGGTTAGTACTTTTCTCTCATTGAATACAATTATTACAGTTATCATGCTGGACCAGGCTGACCAGTCTAAATCCTCCCTTGAGTGGATGCCTCATGACAGTAGACAGGCTAAAGACTAGAAAGAAGAAAGGCAATTCACACCCAACTTCTCAAATGAAAGAAAGGTATCTTTATGGTATAAAGCATGTGCATTCGATGATATAAAATGTTTACCTAAATGAATCCCAAGAAATGGAAACAAGAGGTATTTTGTTATTTTGTTTTTTTTCTCCCTCCTTTGTTGTTTTGATTTCTCTATCGGTTGTCTTGTATGTAAGTGTATCTGTTTTGGGATGGTAAGGGCAAAGAAATGGTGAGACAAAGGGTGAAGTGTTGTCATGGTGGCCTCACTGTGTTCTTTTCAGCCCTTGAAACTTATGGTACCAGGACTTGATGGAGCAGCTTAACAATCAGTGCAGTGTGCTGGCACGTTCTGTTGCTTCTGTATTAAACTGTTCTGAAGGGAAACTAAGGAGTGTAATGCTGCCCTATGAGCTGAAACAAGAATCCTTGGGCATTCTGCTCATCTCTGCCAGGTCCTCCCCTCCTGCCCATTCTGTGGGTGTGCCCCTTCCAGTGCCACACATGCTCAGCAAATGGCTATGACAATAAACTGCCTTTGTGGCAACCTGGAACTGTGACAGGGCCTATCGTGAGCCCTGACAATCATAAGCAAGGGCTCTACCAGGCAGCTAGGAAAGAGAGTAGGTGTGTGGCCAGGAGAGGAAGATGAAGCTGAGGGGAGGCCAAGGTCAAGGACAGGGTCAGTGGGACAAAGCCAAGGTGTGCATACTTCTTTGCAGTATTTGGTGACTGCCACGCCCAAGGGGTGCTCACTGCTGGCCTCCGCAGTGCCCACCACAGCCAGAACCTTCCTGAGGGGCAGTGTAGCTACATCTGAGAGCAAAAGGACTCGCATGACTCTGGGGATCCCATGAGTAATGGTGCCAGTTTTGTCAAACATCACAGTCTTTATCTGCAAAAAAAAAAAACAAAACAAAACAAAACAAAAAACAGCCACATCTCAATAAGATAAGAAAGATTTAAAGAGCTTACATAGTTTACATGATCATGAAGCAAAGCTATACCCAACCTAGCAGGCAGGGAGCAACACACCTGACCATTCCTTAACTTAGTGTTCTAGGGGTAATACTTGATACCATGAAAAAAACTGTGTTCTATCTGCCCCATCAAGATGGCTGAATTGTGGCTCACCCTTGAGCAGGTGGAGTTGATATGATAAACACCCTTGGCTGTACTGGCAATGGTGTGGCATGGTTTCCAGGATGACGCTGTCCAGACTTTTTTTCACAGCAAATCAAGTGTCAGGCCCCGGGGTTTCCTTCTCTGTTCCCTGCTGTCCAGCCAGCCCAGCACTGTTTACTGACTATTGTCTAGCTTCAAGAGCCTGCCTAGAATGAAGTCCAAGTTCCAGAAAAGAAGAGATTCCTCCAGCCATCATAACTGGAAACCTATTGCACCTGGTTGATGGCAGCTTTGTGCCAGTCCCCTCCTCACATGTGGGCTCAGACAGTCTGAAGCAATCATTTTATGGCTTCTATACTTCTGCAGCTGAGCCTCCAATTTGAAAAGAGCAATAACTGGAATGCATACATCCCTAAGCCTTATTCAAGGGCAGCATGTTGCTCTGCTCACACCACAACCCACAAGTTTAGTCCTCTGCAAGGAGCAAGCAACAGATGCAGTGTTTGAATTCCAATGCTCAGCCATGCCTCTGTCTTCATCACTGTCAAAGGATCTCTAAAGATCTCTGCCTCCTTGAAGCCATCTTCACTGCAGCCAGAGAAATCTTCCCAGTATGGAGCCTTGTAGCCCACAAGGAATTATACTGCCCTGCCATAGCTCCCCTCCTCAGAGCAAAGGTTGTAATTCTTTACCAAACCTTCTTGATCTTCATAAACAGGCCCCTCCCCCAACACACACACACACACACACACACACACACACACACACACACACACACACACACACACACACACACACACACACACACACACACACACATCATGTTCTCTTTGTCTGATTTTCTCCTTGTTCATTTATTTATTCAATATGCTAGTCCTGGGCTGAAGGCTAGGGACACAATGGAGAGGAAAAGCTTCTTTCCAGATATTATAGAGTTTATGATCCAGTACCATAGCCTCCCAGAACTTCTCCATCTACAGTTCCACTGCTGGGGCATTCTCTCCACTATCCTTTGTATGGCTAGCTCTTGTTTCAGATTCACCTTTTCTGACCATTGTACCGCTCCACTGCCCATTAGTGTCTTCAGGCATCCAGCAGTCTCACAATTCTGGACATATGTCATTTACCTAACAGTACCCATTTCTCCCATCCCACTCTAAGTTCTCTGGAAGCTAGGAACCATGACTATTGCCAGATATTAGCACAGGCCTTCACATGGAAGTGGTGGGCAAACACTAAACAAATAATAGATATGAAATCAGGGGCTAAGATATTTGGCAAAGACAAGGTCTTGCTATGTAAACCAGACTGACTGGAACTCATGATCCTCCTGCCTCAGCCTCCTGACTACAGGCATGTGACACCATACCCAGCTAAAAGGGAGATTCTTCATGTATTTTTATGTATACTGCCACTCACTATTCTGACTGAAAGGTCATAGGACTCTGATAGTAATCTCACAATGAGGCAAATAAGAAACAACAAATAGTATTTTCAATAGGATTATAAAAAAAAAACACTAGCCAAGCCCCCAAGAAGAGTGAGGAAGACCCACCTTGTGTGCCATCTCTAGAGGCTTGCCTCCTTTGATGAGGATGCCATGCTGGGCAGCCACTCCAGTGCCTACCATGACTGCTGTGGGTGTGGCCAGCCCCAGGGAGCATGGGCAGGCGATGCACAGCACAGTGATTGATGTCTGGAAAGCAAATCGGATGATCACTTCAGTCTGTGAGATGTGCTTGTTGGGGTTCTAAAGAGGAAAAAGACATGTGGGAGAAAGTTCAGTGAGGACCCTCATGAAATTCTTACTTGTAAGAACTTTGCAATAGACCACTGGGATTTGAATAAGCATAGTGAGCAGGATTTAGAAGGCGTGGCAATATTCTGCACTGCTTCGGCATCACAGAATTAGCTTCCCTCACTGCTCCACAGCCTGGTTTGCCAACCGGAGTAGAGAGTCAGGTAAGAGTTCCTGGCTCACTTGCAAGTTGGGTCGAGAAAATCATATCATAGCACTAGTGATGACTTTGCCTCTCCATGTCTCAGTTTCCCCTCATATAAAATGGAGATGATAGTACTCAGTTCACAGGCTGTTATAAGAATTGAATGAGAGACAGGCACTGGTGGCTCACAGCTATACTTGTAGATACTTAGGACCATGGTTTGGAAGCTAACCCATGCAGAAAAGTCTGTGATACTCTTATCTCCAGTTAACCAGAAACAACAACAACACTGGAAGTGGAGCTATGGATCAAGTAGTAGGGTAACAACCTTGAGTGAAAAAGCTAAGGCACAGCAAGCATCCAGGACCTGAGTTCAAGCCCCAGTACCATCACACATATTAAAAAACAACAACAAGAAAACCCTGAATGACAATATATTTAAACACAAATGTATACATATGCAACTATAACACCAGGCATATGAAAGGCATCTAAGAAATAACAACTATTATTTTATCATTATTTTGCCATCACAGAGTCTCCAAAGTACATTATATGAAAGTATGGGAATACCACAACAAAACTCTTTTGTACAATTAACATTAACTAGTTTTAAAAAGCAGGCCTCCAACACATGTATCTTGAAATGATAATCACACAAATGGGAAAAGATACAGGGCATTTAGGATTGTGTTTCTTTTTCTTTTTTTTTTTTGGGTCCAGTTGTGGGGCCTGAACTCTGGGCCTGGGCACTGTCCCTCAGCTCTTCATCTCAAGGCTAGTGCTCTACCACTTGAGCCACAGAGCCACTTCCGGCTTTTTTCTTTTTGCTTATGTGGTGCTGAGGAATCGAACCCAGGGCCTCATACATGCAAGGCAAGTGCTCTACCACTGAGCCACCTTCCCAGCCCTGTGTTTCATTTTTGTAATAGCAAAAACAGGAAACAACCAAGAGGGGATTTATCAATTCATCTGTGAACACAATGGAACAGTGGGCAAGTGCTAGATAGCTGATGCATGTCGTATGTCGGCACCATTGCAATAGGAAGATACCAGCTACGTGGCAGTTTACAAAGGCAAGTACTGTGATTGGATTCATGCTAAATTCTCTGCCTGCATCTGTACCTAGCCTTCCAATAATACTGAAAGGATGTTCATCAAAGTTAAAGGGTGGCTATTTCTAGGAATGGGACTTGGAGCCATTTACCTTCTTCTCTGTTTTTCATTCATGTTTTCTTTGTAAACTCCAAACAAACAATATAAGGATCAACTTTGCAGATCTGGTTTGGTTTGGATTTTTTGAGACAGGGTCTCACTATGCAATCAAGGCTGGCCCACAGCTCACAATCCTTTGGCTTCTGCCTTTTGATTTTAATGTGATTTTCAAATTGGTTGTGGTAGCTATAGAGTATAACCAACACACTGCACTCACTTCATTATAGTAAAACGAATATTTGCTAAATTGAGGAGACAGATCACAATCTCTTTGCCTTCTACTTTATTCTTTTGTATAATTAATGTACATTATACTCTATCCTATGATTTTGTAAGGCAAGATTTCAAAATAATGTATATCATAAGGATCATTTAATTTCTGCAGTCTTTCTGATCAAAATACCACCTCGCATTCTGGTGACCCTGGGTGGGCTTCTAGAAAATAACTTGAACCTTTCCCAACAAGTAACATTGTTACAGCTCAGTGATGACAGCATTGGAAAGGAACAAGCAGTACCTCATTTGTCAGCATCCTCCCCGACTTTGCAGATAAAAACAAAAGAAGCCAAAATAAGATGGAAAGCCATGGAATGGCAGAGAGCTGCATATTCCAACTTGGATAGGATTGAGTTTCCCACAGTCACATGTCAATAGACAGTTCTCCCCAAAAGCCCAAGTTTTGGGCAGTAAGTGAGTAGTCACAAGAAAATTCTATAAATACATTCACAGCTTACTCTTTGTGTTTTTCAACTGAAGGCCTTGTGCAGAGTAGGTTAGGCTGATGCCTGTAATTCTAGCTACTCAGGAGACTGGTATCTGAGGTTTGCAGTTTGAAGCCAGTCTGGGTAGAAAAATCCATGAGACTCTTACCTCCAATTATTGACCAAAAAAGTAGAGCTGTAGCTCAAATGGTAGAGTGATACTCTTTGGCAAAAAAGCTCAGGGACAGTGTCAAGGCCCTGAGTTCAAGCCTAGGACTGGCATACACACATACACACACACACTCACTCACACAAAGTATACTTCATTGTTTCACATATAATGTTAAATAAGCATTTAATTATTAAGAAGCTCTGTGTATGTTAACATATAATATAACTGGAAAGTGTTATGACTTGGGAAATTAAGACGTATGTCTTATAACTTCAGAAATGGTTTAGGGTTATTATACCTGAGAGACAGCTGATGCCTATGGCAAAAGATAATTTTAGTAATAATCTGCACAAGTAGAGAAGCAGAGTATCCCACCTAGACTTTTACATACATATATATATGTATATATATATATATATATATTGCTTCAATAAACAAAGGAAGTAAACAAAATGAAACATATACAAGTAATGCCCAATGAACTAAGACACAGAAGAATAGGATTAATGGCAGTATATAACTTAAAATTAAACAACCACACTGCCTGAGGCATTCAACTTACAGGAAAGTATTTCTGAACAACACCAAAATCGACAAAACCGATTATAATCCATACCACCAACGTCAAAGTTGAAATGATGATGATAAATGGGACAAAATATCCACTAAAGCGGTCAGCCAGTTGCTGAATAGGTGCCTATGAAGATAAAACATCAAGATCATGGGAAATTAGGACAGTGAAGACATAAAGCACCACACATGTGGATGAGGGCAGGGCCCCCAGCTCCCTCATTGCCTCATTTACTGACCAGCGCTACTCAATACTGAGATTAACTTCTCAAATGAGGGACCACACTGTGTCTTATGTTTCAGCATTACCTTGGACATCTGAGCCTCTTCTACCAACTTCACAATCTGAGCCAAAGTGGTGTCATTGCCCACGTGGGTGGCTCTAATCAGCACAGAGCCATGTGCATTTATAGACCCAGCAATCACCACACTTCCAGGTTTCTTGGTGACAGGCATGGCCTCTCCTAGAAGTGGAGAAGAGACATGGTCACTTGACTAGCCCTACTCAGCATCACATGGCTTATTGACTGCTGAAGAAAATATGGAACAAGCCACCTAACCTGTGATAAGGGACTCATCAGCCATGGTATTGCCTTCTAGAACTTTCCCATCCACTGGGAACTTGCCCCCAGGCACGACCTTGATGATGTCACCCCGCTGTACCAGCTCCATGGGTACTTGCTCCTCTCTGCAACAGATGCTACTCAGGTCATACACAGCAACTCCCAGCAACCCCCCCTCCCTGTGTGTTACCAGGTCAGCTTCTAGACTGACCATGGAACAAGACACATTACACAGCTGCCCTCTGTATCTAAAGGTTCTATACCCACAGATGCAAGCTAACTTCACACCAAAAAATACAGTAAAGGGCTGTGTTAGGTAGCTCAGCGGTGAGTGCCTGTTTGGCATGCATTAAGCACCAGGTCCCACCATCAACAATAGTAACAACATAAACACATACACAAACTCAAGATAAAAAAACCTACATTTGTACTACGGCTTTTCTTATTATTCTCTAAACAACACAATGTTGCGACTATTTATATGGCATGTACATTGTAGTAGGTATTGTAAGTCACCTAGGTGCATGATTGGCAATATACAAGAGTATACAGAGTATATATGCAAACATGACTCCATTTGATATTAGGGACTTGAGTGTGGGAAGGTTTTAGTGTCTGTATAGGTCCAAGAATCAGTTTCCACTGACACCAAGGGATGTCTCTGTATGTGCTTTACTCAGAGCAACAGATAGGAGCAGAGCTGAGTCTCCCTGGCCTGTTGAGGACAGCAAATTTTACCCTAAGGGGAGAAAAGGGGAACCACTGCCAGACTTTCTGCTACTGAGAAATACAGGTAAGCTTATTTCTCAAGAAAGGTTCTGGGGTGGGAAGGTGGCTCAGTGGTAGAGTGCTTGCCTTGCATGCATGAGGCCCTGGGTTCGATTCCTGAGTACACATAAGCAGAAAAAAACGGAAGTGGTGCTGAACTCAAGTGGTAGAGCACTAGCCTTGAGATGAAGAGATGAGGGACAGTGCCCGCCCAGAGTTCAGGCACCATGACTGACCAAAAAAAAAAAAAAGAAAAGAAAAGAAAAGAAAAAAAGAAAGGTCCTAGTTGAAGTGACATCTAGAAGCAGACAAACTGGAAGCAGAAGGCTGATAAAGAGAGAGGTAAACAGCATGGGGCAATGGAAATAGTGGCAGCCTTGAAGATGGAGAAATGAGGATCAAGAGGCTGGAGGTCAGGTGTGTATGGATGAGGGAGGAGAAGGAGCAGCAAGAGGTCCACTGGGAGCTGTGTGGTAACAGAAAGGCGAGGAGATGACAGATAGGCTGGGAGCCCTCTCCATCTACAAGAGAAAAGTTCTCCCTGCAGGTGATCCTGAGATCTGGAGGAAGGTTTGATAATGAGCTCCACACAGCTGGTGCTGGAAGATATAGAGAGATGACATGTCCCAGTGAGCCTGTAACAGAATACAGTCCAACAATGAAACCTAGAGGTCAGCCTCCCGCAGGATAAGTATGAAGGTCACATAGCAAGCAGACAAAGCAGCAGCAGCAGCAAAGGATTTCAGTCTGCTATGTAGTCAGACCTGTAAGTGCTCCACCACCCAAGAAATGACAGGTGTCCTGGCAAAAGGACAGAGGGACAAAGAGGCCTGAGCCTTTAAAAGGAACTAGCTAGTACAGAAAACTCTGACAGGCTGCATGAAGGGATAAGGACCTATCTCTACAGCAGATTAAGGACATGTGCCAACATGCTTGGCTTCCAGCAATAATGATACTGATAAGTACCTTTGGTATAAGACAGTCTCATGAGGAAGATAAACACTACTCCCATTTTATACTCTTTCAGATTGATGGCCTCTATCCTGGAATCTTCCACATCTTGCAAGGAAAGTTGTTCCAAGTTCTCTGGGGAGTCTTCCTCACCTTTTACCAGACTTCCTATCCTAATTCCTGTAATGTCAGCTGTCTGTACCTCTCATTCACCATTTAGCATCCACCTTCAACCATTACCTGCAGTATGTTATGGATTGAGTGTCCTCACCTACTCTTGCAAGGTTCAAGGCAATGTCTCTACCCAATCCACCCATGGAAACATAAACTGATCTCAAGCTCTGCTGATAAATACAACCTACCTGATGATTAAGTTGTCCTCACCAAGGGTCACAACTGTGGCTTCTGTGGCTTGGAGGGACATGAGTTTGGCAAGGGCTTCTGAAGTTTTGCTCTAGGAAATAAGCAGACTATGATAAGAGAGCTACTGACTAGTCTCACACCCACAAACATGCTCAAAAGTGCTGGTGTGGATGAGCAGCCCTGGGGAGAGAGACTTTAACACAGACATACCACACAACCAAGGCTCTGTGGGGACAGGGGTGACCAGGCAGCTGTGAAGTCACCAGCACACAGCATGCAAAGCCTGAGCAATTCCACTTCAGAAGGATAATAACTGAATCTCTCTTGTAGCCCTAACAGAATTTCTTCCAGGGCCTGAGTCCTACTTTTATATAGGCTCCATTACAATGCTGGACACAGCACAGGCGTGAAAAATGGCCTGCCGCTGAGGCAGAGGTGTGGGCTCTACACAAATGAGTCTGTACTCAGGACTAAGAGACCATGAAGGTCAGAGTTCTTTCCATTGCACAATATACCTGTTCAAAGGTTTCATAATTAACCAGATTAGCTGGGATTTCAGAAGTAGCAACCAAGTTGGAGATTAGTGACCACACCACCTAATTATATGGAGGTTTCAGATTTCTTTAAGTCTAAATCAGGTGCAATGAATAATTCTCCATGAAGGGCTCAGATGGACTGAGGTTTGTATTTCTGAAGGACCTACTTGGATCTTACCTAGTACCTACCTTTGCCACGTGTTCCAGCCACCGGCCCAGGGCAATGAACACGAAGAGCATGGGGGGAGTGTCGAAGAAGGTCACAGGGCTCTTCTCAGCCTTCTCGGCAACTGCAACCACCAGGATGATGAGGGAGTAGACATAGGCAATGGTTGTGGCCAATACAATGAGCACATCCATGTTGGCAGACTTGTGTCTGAGAGATTTGTAGGCCTGAACATAGAAGTACCACCCACCAAGGAACTGGAAGCCAAGCACAGTGAAAACTTGTCAACAAACAGGGTGCAGATTTCCTGCCCCCCAGTGATAGCTAACATTTTAGGTATCTGTGCAAATAAGAAATCACTTTGGCCACAGTGATTTGTCATTGAGGAAACTTAATTTTCTTTTTTGAGATAGAGTTTAATTGTATGTCCCAGGCTGGCTTTGAACATGAGACCTGCTTCAAGCTCCCTATGAAACCTACTTTATGATTTAGAGGACTACTGGCCATATAAATGAAAGGTGGGAAAAGACTTCTAAAACCCAGAGAACATGATATAAATGTTCACTGATAAGAGAGTCATAAAAATGGTCAAAAGAATCATAGTTCACTTATTTTATGGATACATGTAATACAGTCTTGAAATAAGATTAGTGTAATGCAGTCTCAAAAGAGAAGATATTTTATCGGTGAATCATTGGCATAGAAGATGCCCACAATATGAGAATAAATGAAAAAGCCAATATACATCAGTATTCTCACATGATCCTGCACCCATTAACAAGCACAAGTGTGTTTCAGGTTAACAGGCCAATATGTATTCATGTACACACAAGCATGTGTCTTCCCAATGCACATGGGACCTGGAAAGATATAAGTCCACTTCCTAAGTGTGCTGTAGAAACACTTGGGAACAGGACTGGGCCAATACTTGCAATGGATAGAACTGATTACAATAAATGTAATTGAAAATGAAATATAGAAAAAAAACTTCAGCCTACAAATGTTGGCCCTCAACTAATCCCAACAGTCCATCATTAACTTAAAGAGTTTAGTTTTATATTCTAAGATATATTCAGAATTTCCTTCAGAAACATGCTTGGGGCCTTAATATCACCACTCCAACAGATATCTTTACCAAGCTGGTAGCTGTTAAATGATTAATTTACTCAAAGATAAGAGCCACATCTGCTGTACAAGATAGAACATAGGGCGTTAGTGGCTCTCACATGTAATCCTAGCTACTCAGGAGGCTGAGATCTAAGGATTGTGGCTCAAACCCAGCCGAGGCAGACTCATCAATAAACACCAGAAACTGAAAGTAGCACTGTGGCTCAAGTGATAGAGCGCTAGCCTTAAAGAGCTGAAGGACAGCGCCCAGGCCCAGAGTTCAAGCCCCACAACCAAAAAAAAAAAAAAAAAAAAAAAGAATGTCTAAGGAAAGGGTGAGTTCTAGGAGCATCTGGCTGCTGCTTCTAATGTCAAAGGTAACTTAAACAGGGAACACAAATTTTGGGCATGAGGTCTGGAGATGTAGCTCAGTGGCATAGCACTTGCCTGGTATGTATGAGATGTATGAGGTCCTGGGTTCTATACTCAGCACCATGAAAAAGGGAGGGAGAAGAGGGAGTTAGGGGCATACAGCTTTACCAATCTTGCAGGCAGGGGGTGGATATCACAGGGAGTTTTGATCCTTTGCAAATCAAGTGGGAAAACAGACAGCAAAACCAGGCCCCACATCACCTGCTGGTCACAAGGCAGCAACTGTCTGGAGGCGGGACAGGAAGACTGCCAACTAAGGACTGTGTGAGCAGAAGAGTTCAGAGATGAGCCATGCTTAGAGGGCAGAGGTTTTACCACCTTTCTAATATATACCTGGACAAAGGTACACAAGATGAAGAAGACAAGATTGAGAATGGACAGTCCTGGGATGATGTTGTGGTCCAGGGCCATGGCTTCATGAGGATCCTTGCTGGGTATTAACATATAGATCATTAAGCCCATGACAGGGATGCCAAACACCAGGCTGCACAGGAACGACTTCTTCCACCTGGAAGGAAAACACAACCACACAGACAATTAAGGTATACTAGGCACATGGAGTAAGGCAGGTCCTCTTCTGAGGACTTAGTTTAAGGCTTTGTTTTGTCACACATCTGGGGCAGAGACCCAAGGGATAAAACAAAAGTACAGCTCTTTACCACATTGCCATCCAAGGGACAGTCTAAAGGTCTACATATCACTGTAAAGATAGTCAGGAAATGTTAAGGCCTAGCCCTGCCTTCACATAGCTGATATGTGACCTCCAATCTATAGGAGAAGCAACTGAGGCAGAAACTGAGAATCCAGCCCTAAAGAGGTCAATTCTTTCATCTATAGCTGCCTACCACTCAATTTTCAAAAAACACTTTAACAGACCCCAGAGGAAAAACCAGATTAAAACAGATGTGTTAGTATAAGCTAACCTTCACAATCTTTATAGACTTTGAGACAGAATATCATTATGTAGCCCAGACTGGTCTTGAACTTGCAATCATCTGCCTGAGCCTCCTAAGTGTCAACATTACAGAAGTGGACCATAATGTCAATGCTCATGTTCAACTTTCAAACAAATATTTAAAATTGAGTGAGAATAGAGAGGCTGTCCAGCACCTGTCTGAAACTTCACATTAGCTGTAGCACCCGTGACATTCCAACCATACAACTACCATGCAAATAAAGTCTGAGAATACAATAGCTGAAAAAAAGCTAAACTTTCCTCCTTCAATTCTTCCCTTTCAATTTAAACACGGTGCATACATTAGCCACACACACACACACACACACACACACACACACACACACACACACACACACACACACACACACACACACACACACACACACACACACACACACACACGATATATTTTGAGTTCTCACTAGCCATGGTACAATGGCTGCCACACTGGGCAATGCAGACATAGCACACTGCTATCCTTGCAGAAATACCTACAGACAACACTGTTTCAGATAGGTGCCACCCAGGGGTAAAGGCAGCTGATATAGGTGGAAGGAACCATGGGAGCAAGGACAAGCATGAAAATATTTGCATATCATGAGCCACAGAGTTGGCATGAGGGGAAGACGAACACTTAGATGAGGGCTGCACTTTATCTTTTGGTTCTACCTACTGCTTTATTTCCATCTTGTGATCCAAGTGATGGGCGTTGGGCCTTCTCTGTGCCAGGGAAGCATGAAAGCCAATTTCCTTGTGATTAAAAGAGAAGGGTGGGGAAGAAGGGTGAGGTACTTGTTAAACACACATCAGTGGCAGCAACCATTTCCAGCTCTGCAAATAGAAAGTGCATTTCAAAGTACCCCCAGAGACTCTAGTGGTTCTCCTCTTATAAGCCCTTAACCCACACTGGCTGATGATCTTGATGCCATCTAGGCTGGGAGACCATATACCAGGCCCAAGGAGATGGAGTCCAGTGGTAACCCTGTCCCTACAATTAAGACACTAGGTCCTGGTAAGGTAACTCTACCAAGCCCCAAAGCTGATCAGGTTGACCTATAAACTGCTAACTTTTGAGTTAAGAAATCCCAAATATCTTCGTAATCTGGTTCTTTTACCCATGTAAGAGGAAAGCTAAGGTCACAGAAAGCAAAGGCCAGAGAAGTTAAGTATTTTGCTCAAAATGGCAGTGCTATTGAGAAGAACTATTGAGAAGAACTAAGTCCCTGATGCTCCTGATACACAGGGAAATCCTCAGCAGGAAATGTTTCCTCAGCAAAATACAGAACAGATAGGGGCCTCAGAATGCTGGGCCTGGCGTTCTCACATGGAAATGAAAAATGGTGGGGAAAAAACAACCAAGACATGTAAGTTAGATCCTCTCACCATCTAATTATAGTAGGAAAAGCTGCCTGAAGGATGTAGGTATGGAGGCCAGGCAATATGCCAATATTTCTCAAGTAAGAACCAGAGGGGTCTTTACCATGATGCAGGCTGAGTGGAGTCTGGTGAGGGTATTAGAAACCAGAAAGGGTAACAGACACATCTGAACTCCCTCCTCCTCCCTGCCTGGCCTCTCCTTCCCATTTGCTATATGAGTGTGTGCCTCAGCCTGACCCATGCCATGGCTCCTGTTCTTGAAAGCATTGCATCTGGGTAGAAGTGCCATTCTGAACCTGAGAGCTGGGTACTTCTGTCCTAACTGATGAAGCAGATTTGTGGCCAGCCTCTGGGAGGAGGCAATATAACAATAATACTGCCCTGTTTAGAGCTGGGCTGGCCCATGAACAGGCAGCAGCTCTCTTTAAGGCCACATATGCAGTGATGAGAAATTAGGAAGAGCATGGCATGAAGCCTGCTGTAGGATGTTTTATTTCCGAACTAGTTGTTCTCACTAAACATCATTTAGCCATTTAACTGTTAGAAATTAATCTTGTTTAGTTTGATTGGCTTAACCCACTTCAATCACCACCCATGCTCACTCTTTCATGGTGTGCTGTCACCTTGACCTTAAAGAGGAATGCAGGTCTGTTAACAAACTGAGAGAAGAAAGAGGTATGACAGGCATGGTATTTTAGTACCAGAGTAAAAATGACCAAACTTTTCTAATAATACAGACCTAGCAGAAAGACAAACTGGTAAATCATTCTGTCCAATGCTAATATCCCTTCTATGTATAGATCGCTGGCAAAGGCATAAATAATATTTTTAAATTGGCATTAGCTAAGTTAACCCTACATACCAGGTATCCTGGTGACACTGATGCTTCTCAACAAACATTTGAAATTAAAAACAACAAAATGTCTTCTCCCCTCATCCTTTTCTTACTCATTGACTGATATTCTCCCTCAGACTATTGGGTACTTACCTCTTTGTGTTAATTCCCAATGACTGACCTTTGTCTCTGATTCAACTTCAGTGATCCTCATTTTTTTTCCTTTCTGTTTAACTATGTTTTCTCATTTTGCCACAAACGTGAGAATTGTTTCATGAATGAATTACCTCAATAATTTTTACAATATCCCGTGGACCAATGATTTCAGGATCAAACTGCACATGGGCTTTGCTGGTAGCGAGGGCCACAGAGGCATAGGTAATGCCATTTGTCCTGGTGAGCTTGGACTCTATGTTGTGGACACAGGAAGCACAGGTCATTCCTGTGATCTGAAAGACAGAACAGGAGCCACAGGCTCATGACTGAGAGGAGCTTTTCAGAGTGATACCAGGCAGAGTTGAGTGACAGCCACAATCCTTCCTTCCCTACAACAGAATTCCAGAGTCTGTTCTGAGTCACTGTGGTCTGCATTGTGAAACACCTCTTCAGAGACTATAGATAAATGAACATCTCTGCAGCAAGTGGGCCAGAATTCTAACCACAGTCTATGGCACCTCTGCCACACCATTCTGTGTATCCTGATAGGAGATATAGGGCTTGTACATGTGACCTGCCATTCCTGGAATATGAACTAGTCAAATCTAAATGATCCACTCACTTGTATGCATGTTCACTATTCCCTAGAATACTAACCAACTAAATACAGAAGTTATTTAGCTCAATGACAGAGAGTTTGAATAGTACGTATGGAAGCCCTGGGACTGGCCCTGCAACAAATCAATCAATATAGATGTTCACAAACAATGTTTATGACAATGTGATGACAACTATTGCTAAATAGTTTTCAAAAAGAAAATCCCCATCTTTTTCAATAATACTTTTTTTTGGTAACCAGGCTTGAACTCAGGGATTCAAGCTCAGAACTGGGGCTCTATCACTTGCATCACACCCCTAGTCCAGCCCTTTTGCTAACTGTAGATAGAAGCTTGTGGATTTTTCTGCCAGGCTGGCTTTGAACTGAATACTCAGATCTCAGCCTCCTGAGTAGCAGGGATTATAGGTGTGAGACACTGGTGACCAGCTTTCAGTAATATTCTTGATTTGAGTTTTCCATATAGTAGTCTGAATCGGCCAAGGAGTTCATGTGTGGTCCTGGAGGTTTGCAGCAGGGACCCTCACCTCTAGCCCAGCAAGTATGAACACTGCCCTCCAGCCCCCAGCAGAGGGTTTGTTTGTTCAACTGAGAACACAGGAGCTGAGTGTGCCATTCATGTCTTCAGTACTTTTTCTTTTAAAAAACATATATTCACCATTAATGCTAGTAACTAAGTACATCAAGAAGCAAGGGACCCATTCACCTCAGTAAAACAGCATTGCTCAATTCTTTGGGGGTTTTTTCTAAGTCTTTCTTTGTTGATGCAAAAATAGCTTTGTTCAGAAGTGCTTTTCAACAAAGCATACTATAAATACCAGGATTATCCATTGTTTTCAATGACTTGTTGACTACAAGTTGAAATAGGGGCAGAGAACAGCCACCCTCCCAAACACAGCTGGGAGCAAGCACACCTGAGGCATTCACTTCAGATTGAGTGCTTTGGGTTACTTTGGACACTAATTAATGATCTTTTGAATAGCCATATGCTTCCGGGCCCCTCTATTTCTGTGTGCTTTGTGTGACAAAGTACAGAACTCAGGACCTTGTACATGTTAGACTAATACTCTACACTGAGCCATACCTCTAGCCTATCTGTCATTCAGTGGCACTAGCTACCTCCAAGAACTCACCTATTCTGTCTAGAAACATCTACAGACAGCAGAGTTTCTCTTCAGGCTTGAAGGATTGTGATTTCACTCAGTCTTCTCCAGTTTGCCATACTTAGCACAGCCCCCTCCCTACTTCTCTTTTCCCTACCTCCTGTGCCTTGACATTTCTTCCTCCTGACCCTGAATGTATGTGGTAGGAGGGCCTCCACAGATATTCTAACAAAGTGACTTTCCTTCACAAAACAAACATGTCAAAAAAAAACCCCACAAAACCCAAACCCACAAACCACCAGAAATTATCCTAGATGGGAAAACTCAGCCATGAGGACAACTGCTGTCAGAGCCTCCATACTTACAATCATCTCGATATCACCATCAGAACAGATGTTGTCCTCCATGACTGTGGCATTAAAGCCCAGGTCCTGGATGAGCTGAGCTATTGTGGGTGGCTGGATGACTTCCGGGTTGTACTTGACCTCTGCCTTTCCCGACATCAAGGCAACCAATACAGAGACAATACCTGGAACCATCAGGTCATGGTTGTGACTCTGGGCAACATTTTGTGATGACATGGTTAACATAGTCTAACACATAAAAAAAAAATCTCTACAGGAGCTCCTAGAGCCATAGTTCTCAAACCTTGCTCTATATGAGGATCATTTAGAGAACTCTGAACAGCCTTGGTATCTGACACTTTACCCAGACAAAGCAAGTAAGTGTCTCTTAGGATGGGCACCAGACATGTTTTTAAAAGCCATATTTTAAAAGAAAGCTGGGTGAAAGTGGTTCATGCCTGTAATGCTAACTACTTAGGAGGATGAGACCCAGAGGATCATTGTTTAAAGCCAGGCAAAGCAGAAAAGTTCTGAGCGACTCATCTAAAATGCCAGTCTGGAGGTATTATAGTTCAAGTGGTAGAGCACCAGCAGTAAGCAACCAACCTAAGTGAGCTCCAGGCTCTGAGTTCAAGCCTTGCTGCTTGAAGAAAAGGGAAAAAAGTCTTTGTGACTCTAACATACAGTCATGATTGAGAACCACTCTTCTAGGATAAAATGCTTCTCAAACATCTATAGGCCAGGCATAGTAGGACATGTCTGTAATTCCAGTTACTTGGAGAGAGTGGTGGTATGTCTGTAATCCCAGCTATGAAGGAGGACTAGTAGAACTATCTCCATCTAAGGCTAGTCTCAGGCAAAAATGCAAGACCTTATCTAAAATATTATTAAAGCAAAACAAGCAAGTTGGAAGTCCCGAATTAATACCTCAGAATGGCCAAAAAAAAGGGGGGGGGAAGAGTGACATTTGAGTCATCTGTCTTGCTAAAATAGATGGTGATTCAGTGGGCTTATTTTGCATGTCTACCCAGGCCCCCAAAATGCTGAAGCCCTAGTAATACCCATATCTGCACACATCAAAGTGAGGGATGAGGTCTGTAACTATGTAACCTCTGTTATGAAAAGGATGTGCTTTTTTCCCCTAATACTGGGATGCAAGGAATAAATACGTCTTCATTTCTTTTTTTTCTTCTTTTTCTTTTTTTTTTTTTTGGGTCCAGTCATGGGGCCTGAACATTGGGCCTGGGTGCTGTCCCTCAGCTCTTCAGCTCAAGGCTAGCACTCTACCACTTGGGCCATAGCGCCACTTCCGGCTTTTTTCTTTTTGCTTATATGGTGATGGGGAATCGAACCCAGGGCCTCAGGCATGCAAGTTAAGCGCTCTACCACTGAACCACCTTCCCAGCCCCACTTCTTCATTTCTAATATTAGACTTTGAGCAGATATTTCTAGCTATTCAGGAGGCTTGAGATTTGAAGACTGTGGTTCAAAACCAGCCGAGGCAGGAAAGTCTGTGAGACTCTTATCTCCATTTAACTACCAAAAAGCCAGAGTGGAATTGTGGCTCAAGTGGTAGAGTGCAAAAAAGCTCAGAGACAGTACTTGTTCTGAGTTCAAGCTCTGGGAATGGCATTTTAAAAAAAGTAACCCCAGAAACCATCTTGCTAGGAATACTGTATTGTCAGTTTGAAGGGGAAAAAGAGCCACATGTAAGTAAATGAAATGAATGATGTGCTTCTGAAAATCTACAATAAGGGAAAAACAAGAAGTTGAAGTCAGGAACGAAAACACAGGCTATGAAATTATAGACTTCATGAGTAGCTGCCAGTCCATGGGGACAAGTCCTCCTGTAACACTGAATGCTGAGATCAGAAAGCTTTATGCACAATGAACAAGAGGCAAGAAAACATATTAGTCTAACTGAAGGTTAAAGGCCAGGGAATCAAGAGCAGAAAGATACTAAGATCCACTGGGTCAGGTCGAGTCATGATTAAAGCATTTACAAACACATAAGGACAGGATTTTTGCTGTACTTTTGTTCTTGAGACAGTATTGGAAATGTGGGTAGGTGGACAAAACTGGCATTTTCATAAAACTCCATGGCTTGTGAGGACAATTGGACAGACAAAATATGTGAAACTAGAACTTAGACACAAAATGAAAGTTCTTTGTTCATTTTATAAAAGGTTAATGGATGGGGATAGGGAATGTTGAATACCAGAATAAGCTAGTTGAGAATAACCATAGAATGTACCATGTGCTTTAAATTGATTTTACATGGCAAACTTACTCAGACACACTATTTACTCAACTACTTAACTTACTCAAACTATTCGTTGTGAGTGTGAGTGTGTGTGTGTGTGTGTGTGTGTGTGTGTGTGTGTGTGTGTGTGTGTGTGTGTTGGTCCTGGGGCTTGTACTTGGGATTGGATGCTGTCCCTGGGCTTCTTTTGCTCAAGGCTAGTACTCTACCAGTTAAGCCACAGCTCCACATCTGCTTTTTAGTAGTTTATTGGAGATAAGAATCTCATGTGCTTTCCTGCCCCAGCTGGCTTTAAACAGTGACCCTCATATCTCAGCCTTCTGGGTAGCAAGGATTACAGACATGAACCACCAGCGCCTAGACCAAACTATTTAAACAAAACACCCATTGCCCAAGAATGCTGAACCAGCATCTCTACTATGGGTGTGTGTGTGTGTGTGTGTGTGTGTGTGTGTGTGTGTGTGTGTGTGTGTGTGTGTGTGTGTGTGTGTGTGTGTGTGTGTGTGTGTGTGTGTGTGTGTGTGTGTGTGTGTGTGTGTGTGTGTGTGTGTGTGTGTGTGTGTGTTTTCCTGTCCCGGGGCTTGGATGCAGGGACTGAGCACTGTCCCTTAGCTTCTCCCTCAAGGCTGGCACTTGAGCCACAGTTCTACTTCTGGCTTTTGGTGGTTAATTGGAGATAAGAATCTCATAGGCTTTCTTGTGTAGTCTGGCTTGGAACTATTGATCCTCAGATCTCAGCTTCTTGAGTAGCTAGGACTACATTCATAAGCCACCAGTGCCCTATATTACCTTATGATGAACTTACCAGATTTTTAGAACTACTAGGAAACAGTCAATGGAGATTCTAAGATGAGAATACAGTTTATATACATCATTCCCAAGTTCAACATGGGTAAAGATCTCTTACCAGCTTCTTTCTGAAGATTTCTTTCTATGTTGGACACACAGGATGCACAGGTCATGCCTTTGATTTGTAAAAAGCACTTCTGTGGGGCTGCTGCTCTGGTGGGTAGTGGGGTATCTAATGAGTGGCCTGGACTGTTGTTCTGAGAAAACTTTCTGGCATGGGGAGTCACTTGCTGCCCAGGCACAGGGGTGCTGCTTGTTGCCGGCAGCATGAAATTTCCAGCACTGTGATTTCCAGAAAGATGGGTGGTAGAATAACTCTCTGTAACAAAATGTCAGAAATCATTCAGATTAGACAATTCATCGCAATTTTGTTTTTCAGAATAGGAAAATTCAAGCTTGAAAATATTCAGTTTAAAGTTACTGCCCAGAGACAGCGAAGTATAATTACAGATCCTGGAAAGCATACCAATTCTTCAGGGTTGACTGTTCTGAGTAGGTGAACACTGTAATTAGATGCTGCTGCTAACAATAATGATGCTGTTGATGGTGATGATGATGGCAATGACTCACTAGGTACTCTGCAAAAGCACTTTACATATAATAACCTCCCTAATTCTTAATATAGCTCTGTATGTTAAATACCATTATCCCTATTTATAGATGAAGAAATGAATCACAAGAAATTAATGTATCTCAAAGTAATAAAGTGAGCTTGATGTGGGTCTGGTTAACTCCAGGTCTGAACTGTGGTCAGTACTTCATTCTTATTAGTTAAGGTCTGACTCCCTCTCCATGAGAACTACAGCTTTATTGAGATATTTGCCTTTGTCCTATTGTTTGCACAAGTTCTTTATGTAGTCAAGATATGACTCCTTTGTCAATTATATGCATTGCAAATATATCCTCCCTGTCTGTGATTTGTGTTATCACCCTTCTAATGGTGGCTTTTAGCAAACAACATATCCTGATTATTAATATAATCCAATTATCAATCTTTTTAAATAGTACTTTTTATGCTCTCTTAATAGATGTCTACCTCAACATCACAAAAGTACTCATGACATTTACTTCTAGAAGAGCTAGTGTTTTAACAGACGTCTACATTCAAGTCTCTGATACATTCAACTATTTTTTTGTGTAACAGTTTTGACCCCAACCATTATGATCCAAATCCACTGACTGAAAAGACCAGTGGTATTTGAGAAGGTTCCAGTGATACCTTTGCCACAAATTAGCTGATCTTTTCTGTCTATCTTTGTGCCAAGCTTAATTTACCTAGAATAAATAAGATGCACAAATCTTGAAGAGTACTTCTTACAGTCCAGCCTTTTTGAGCAGCTAAAAGACCACTTGCATTTTCAGGTTCATATAGCATACCCCTGTCTTCAAAGCTAGAAATCCCAAATCTTCCTCCAATCACCATATCTCTCTAACCAGCCAGGAAAGGTACCTCATTTTTAATAACATTGATGAGACATGACTGGGCCCATTGGGATAATTTTTCTAAAACCGTAATTGTACAAGGCAGAAAGATGGAAGTGACTTTTACTGATAATAGTTCTTAATGAACTCTACATATTAACTGACAAACTGTGTGCAATCATTTGAGGATATATATTGTGTGCATGCATGCTTAATTTCAGAGCCTCATATTTTCATATTTTCATATTTCAGAGCCTCATATTTTCACTGGGCTTTTTCTGCTCATGGCTGATGCTCTACCGCTTGTGCCAAACTTCCAGTTTTGACTTTTGTTCAGGTAATTAAAGTACAGTCTCTTGGACTTTTCTGCCTGGGATGGCATTGAACCTTGATACTCTGGTTTCAGCATCCCTTAGTAGCTAGGACTACAGGCATGAGCCACCGGCACCTGGGCTATAATACACTTTTTAGGGTCACATAAGTAGTCATAAAGGATGGTCATCAGCATCCTAATGGCTTAACCCTGAATTAAAGTTGCCAGGGAAAACACAAGGTAGACAAATTTAGATTTCAGACAGACTACAAATAATCTTTTGTGCAAGTTTATATGCAATGCTCTTTATTTATATTAAAGCATTCACTGTTTACATCAAATTCAAATCCAACTGGGTATTCTACATTATTATTTGCTAAACTTGAAATCCTAAGTACCTTTTGGATCTCAATAAATCCATTTCTCCACATTCTGCCCAATGAAAATTACTTCTTTTCTTTCTAAGTATACTCAGCCAATTATTTTGTTAATATGCAGTTCAATGTCATTTCCTTGTTTGCTGCCAAAAGGCTGAGGGTACTGTTGTTGAAATACTATACTTGAGACCAAACAGCAGGTACTGACTCTGTTGTATTTCTTACCTTTTGAGTTCAAAATCTACTGTGCTATTGTTTTCTTTATTTACTTTTATTTAAAAAATAAAAAAGATTTCTTTCCAGGGGGTAGTGAGAGTGGGAAAAAAAAAGAAACTAAAACCACTCCTTCCTAAAACTTGGTACCAAGGGCAAAGAATGGCTTACCTGTTCCCTACAATGATGGGTGTGCTGTCTTCAAAGGGTAAGAGGAAAGTATCACAAGAGAGAAAACTTTTTCAAGGACACAAACTCTAACATGGCTAACAGGACATGAAAAACCAAAGAGTTGCCATCCCTTGCCAGATAAGCTTTGTCTGGGTACTACAAGCAGTTCTGCCTCTTTGGGCTGTCTCCCCAGTAGCAAGGACGTCTAACTATAGGCTCTGAGGCTGCCTACTTCTACTCCACTCTACAGATTAGAAGGACATACAGGCCCTGGATCTGAAAGCTAAATGGCTAAAGCACAAACATCCACAGAGCTGTCCCTCACCAAATGAGCCCCTCTAGCTGTAGTCCCAATTATTTGGGAGACTGAGGTAGGAGGATCATTTGAGCCCAGATGCCTGAGGCCAGTTTGTACAAAATAATGAGATCCTACCTCAAAAAAAGAAAGCACTATTTCCCTCCTCATCTTTAGCCTCTGTCCCCTTCCTCACCTCTGCCTTGCCTAAGTTATACTGATGGCCTCTACCACACAGGCTGGGCTCCCACCTTCCCATGTACCAAAGCATGTACCATGTACCAGGGCTGGGGCCTCCAGTGGCCTCTCCCTAGTTCACTCTGAGACATACTTCCCATCTTTGCCTGTGCAGCCCTTCTCCTCCAGTCACTCACTGGTGAATTCCCCTCCCCAGATTCTACACTCAAATCTGAATCTCCAGCCCCACCTTCCACATCTGGGAGGGATCATCCAGGTCTCTGCATCCAATTCAGATCCCTCTCCCATCACTCACAGCCTTCCTGGTGACCACAGGCTTGGTGGTTCTGATCTTTGACCTCTTGACCCTGAGCCCAGAGCCAGCCTTCTGCCCTCTGCTTAGGTCATGTTGCATTTCTCTAGAGCTTCCAGACTAGGACACTGTCCAGGATATATAGGCTTTCTCCACTTTTTTTGTTCTGCCTTTTCCGATCCTTTCCCTCTACTTCACTGTTCTGGAGAAAACAAGTCTAGCTCATGCAGGAATCAACCTGTTGCACAGCAATGGTTTATTCTCTCTACCTTGCCTTACAACAACAAAAGCTCTTAAGACAGAATGTCTTCCCCATGCACAATCCTATAACTAGCACAGAGCTTAGTTCGGGGCAGGCAAAAAGGGTTCAAATGATGCTGTATCATAGGACTCTGAGGGAAATGAAAAGGAGAACACAGGCCAGTGAACCAAGAAGAAGTAGCAGGCTGGTGGCCTCCTGGGAAATTCTGCCTGGTAACATGCCAGCATAGGAGGGGAGGTCAGGGGTCATCCCTGCTTGTGAAACTATCCCTCCCAGTTTTCTTCCTGTACAGCCATCAAAGTGAAGTCATCCTTAAAACCTACCCTTAATCCTCCCTTTGAAGAGAATGGCCTCTAAATGCTGAGTTTCTGATGCATTTACTATTTTGTTTTTTATGTACCAGAAATATCTTCTGAGAAACTAACAAGCGTCTCTTGGGCAAAAAAAGGGCCTAATGTTACCACAGTGCTATATTTCAGAACACAGAATCATAATTCTCTCTTGAAAAGCCGCCCAAATGCAAGGACTTCAGTATGTGGCAGTTACTCAAGAGGCTGCAGTCAGAAATTCCATTTCCTCTATCCTGAGATTTTAACAAATTTGGACAGGTTACAGAGCTTTATTAACTGTCAACCTGTAAAGCACGGCTCACCTGTGCAACCACCCAGGTACTCTGTTATCGTAACAAACACCAAGAAACAACCCCAGGACATGCTTCCAACACATATCAGCTACATACCAGCCATCACTGATGCCTCAAATCCCATGTCTTCTACAGTAGCTCGGAGTTCTTCTGGATTTATTACAGAAGGATCATAAAGAATAGTTCCAGTTCCTTCAGCCAAAGAGACTGATATTTGCTGCACCCCTTCCCGCTGAGAAACCATGCCTTCAATGGACTGTACACAGGACATACAGGTCATTCCAGTGATGGTGAGCACCAAAGTACTGCATGTGCCTTGGGCCTGGTTTCTCTGCGTGGCGTCAGGAGATGAAATACCGGAAAACCTTCTCTCTGGTTCACCCCCTTCTGCTCCATCAGGAAGAGAAACTTGAAAGTTCCCAGGTGGAAGTGCTTCGATGGACCTCTTCAGGGACAAAGGGGTGATCTGAGAAGGGTCATACTGTATTTGAGCAGTTTTATTCTCCAAGGACACTTGGATATTTTGAACCCCTGAGAGCTGGCCTATATTTCCTTCAATATTCAAAACACAAGATTTACAGTGCATTCCATTGATTCCAAGATGGAGGGTAGACTTATGGCTTCTTTGGTCTCCCAAGGCCTCAGAGTTAGTGAAATTCTGGTTAGCAAGAACTGTCAGCCGCTTTGGGTTGGTGCTTTCTAACAGGCCAATATCAATAGGTCCAAGGCTTAAGGGAGCCATTTTGTTCTTGATAGCAGCTTCAAACCCCATATCATTGACATGGTCCCTGAGGTCTTCAGGTTGGATGAGATAAGGCTGGTAAGTGATGACTGCCTCTTGGTTGCCAAGGGAGACTTTAACTTTCACTACTCCTTGCAGTTTCCCAATCTTACTTTCAATGGAGCTGACACAGGATTGGCAGGTCATGCCCTCTACCCGGAGCTTGACCACTGCCTCCTGGGCTGGTGAGGACCTGGAGGGCCAAGAGGCAGCCTTTCTTTCTGCAATGCTGATCTCAAAGCCCATGTCCCCAATATGATGGCAAATCTGTTGCAGACTCATGACAGCTGGCACATAGGTCACTGATGCACAGCCTTGTTCTAACAAAACCTTAATGCTCACAATGCCTTTCAGGCTAGAAACCCTGCTCTCAATGGACTTAACACATGACTGGGAAGTCATGCCCAGAATGCTGATCGTTCTGGTGGCGGTCAGAGAGGAGCCAGTGCTGTCCAAATTCCCTTCATAGCCAATATTGTCAAAGGCAAAATTCTGCTTCATTCCTTGTTCCCACGGATGAGCAGGTGAAGAAGGTTTAGACAAGATCTAAAAGGAAAATAAATAACATTACTGATCGTTCAAATATTTCCTATACTATCCAATTTTGCATAGCACAGAGAAAATGGAAAATATCCCTGGTATTAAAACTTGTCAAGGGTAGAGAACATAGAGAGGAAAAACAAAGTTAGACATCATTTAGAAAATGAATGGGCTCCTGTGGGTTCTCTTTAGCTCTGAACGCTCTATGATTCTGAACCTAGAAAGCTGTCTGTTGGCTCAGTGCTGTGCCTTCCTAACCAGAAGATGTGGAAGGTTGCTGAAGTAGGGAAGAAGGCACAATGTAACTTAGTGCTGTCTTGTGACAGAGGCAGACTGCAATGCTTCACAATGGGAAGGCAGAGAGAGCTTCTGAGCTCTGGTTGATATCTGAATCCCCACAGAATTCTGTCCTTCCAACTCAAAATTTGAAGGTCCCACTGAAATGCAAATTCCAGAACAGGTATTTAAGGTAACACCTTAAATCTGCCCATCTTTATATAGCAGTCTATGATTTTCTTAACAGAAGTCAAATGTATTTAATAACCATTGGGCACAGGCCTCCCAGGTCCTGAAGAGCTGGAATCTGCAAGTGGACTACAGACCTATGAAGAAAGATGTGAAGTAAACTGAAGCAAAATGAGCACTAGTGACTAACTTAGAAGGACAGGATTAAGGAACAGGAATTGAGTTTAATGAGGAATACCACAGTCCTGCCTCGCACTGTCATTGCCCTGGGTATTCTAGAGTCTTGTTCTCTTTACCTAAAACAAGTCTTTCACCAAATTAAATGATCCTATGTATGTGTTAATCTTGGTAGTTATACAACCTAGGGGCTGTCATACATGCTAGGCATATGTTATCTTGAGCCACACCAGTCCTAGACCTATTTTCTCAATCCACCACAATACAAGCATTATTTCCTCATTTCTATACAGAATGATGTAGATATAATCATTCCACTAACAAGACAAAACTTTCCTTCCACAGGATTCCAATCTTTGGCTCTCTTACATAAGATATATAGTTTTCACAGCAGTACAAAAGATTACATGTGAGCCAGCTACCAATGTCTCAAGCTTGTAATCCTAGCTACTCAGGAGGCTGAAATCTGAGGATTGAGATTCAAAGCCAGATGGGGCAGACAAATCTGAGCCATTTTCAACTAACCAGCAAAAAGCTGGAACTGGAGATGTAGGAAAGTGCCAGCAGTGAACAAAAGAGCCAAGCAAAAGTATAAGGTCCTGAGTGCTAGTGCCTACACCAGCACAAACACCAAAGAAAAGTCATTTAAAAAGTTAAATTTAACATGATCCCAAAGGAGCTTCCGAACAGAATCTTGTTTGGAGTTGGCATTAAGTAAATACTGATTAAAATAGACTGAAATCTTCCAAACTCAAGCCCTAGGAAACCCTTTTGTATGCTGATTATCTCAGATACTTGTTACAGTAACAAAATGCTGACTGACCCAGGTTTTTTGTCTTTGCAAAGTTTAGCTAGAGACACATAAACGGAAACATTCATGTCTGTTTATATCCAATGCCTATATTCTTCACAAAGTCTCCTAGTTCATTTCTATCTTTTTAAAGTTTTACATTTTATAACTCTATGTCCAATCCTGTTTAAATAAAGAATTAAGTCTCTTAGTATGACCATAAGACTGAACTTTGATCCAATTGGGAGCTTTCTATGGACGTTTTATAAATTCAATACATTTTTTTTGGCCTGTCGTGGGGCCTGAGCCACTAAGCCACTTTCCCAGCCCCCAATACTTTTTTTTTCTCTTAACACCTGACTTAAAATTTTGTCACTTGCAATCATTTGAATACAATTGCATTCCATACCAGACTCCCTCAATCAGACCCCAAAATTCTTCAAGGGTTCACTAGTGCCATTCCTTAACCCTTCCCCTCTAATATAGTCACTTACAGGCTTTTGGTACCTGTTCCCTGGGTCTATATCTCCCTTCTTTCTCAAACTGTCCATTCTATTCTTCATTAGTCTTGTTGGCTCCATTCCAAAGAGTTAGGCAATCCTCTGTTATTTCTGTGTATTTAGAACATTTTTCTATGGACTTTCCCCTTCCTGTACTTACTTTTCTCTTTACCAGACTGCTGTTCTTCCAGCAGCTGCTCTTACATACTCATCCATAAACCCTTGGCCTCAGCAGAGTCCCCAGCAACTAAAACTCAATATCCATAATGTAACTGAGGGAATAAATGTGTATGGTGTTTAAAAATAATAATCTGCTGGGTACTGATAGCTCATGCCTATAATCCTAGCTACTCAAGAGGCTGAGATTTGAGGATCACAGTTCAAAGCCATCTCAGGCAGGGAAGTCCATGAAACACTCATCTCAAATTAACCAGCAAAAAGTCAGAAGTTAGAGCTGTGGCACAAGTGTCAAAACATCAGCCTTGAGCGAGCACGTGTGTGTGTGTGCGTGCACACACACACACACACACACACACACACACACACACACAATTTTTCTGAAAAATAATTTTACTGAAAAAGTACCAACAGTGAAGGAGAAACTAAATATATCTAATGACACTCATTTTCAGAATATCTTAAGAGAACTTATCTTCTTATAAGAGAAAGCCTTCAACTACCTAGTCTGTTGGAGAAAGAAATCACTAATGATTTACTACCCAACTTCTATATCTTGGCTCTAGTTCTACTTGTAACTTAACAAACCCTAGGCCACAGTGCTGCCTCTTAATCTCTGAATTGTCAATTCTATGTTCATGCCAAGAGGATTTGCAGAAGTGTTAGAAGCTATTTGTCTGTAACAAACAATACTGTCTTTTTTAGACAAGCAGGAAGGACAGGCAGTTATGGGAGACAACATTTTGCAAACAATACATTATTATGAAACCCTTGAGTATCTGGACCAATCTCTCAACAATTATGGGGTATCTGAATCTCTTTAATGCATAGATCTATGTTATGCCTGTGCTTTGAACTCAGTTAATTGAGACAGTCTTTGGCAGGGGAAGTCCTTATTCTGAATTTATATAAAATGAACACAGGTTTAGATTTAAGGGCTCATCAAACAATCTCCGGATTGGCCAACAGGCCAGGGTGGCAACTGCATTTCTGGGAAAAACTAGCTAATGTCTTTGTTTGGTCTCATTCCATTGGATTTTTCACTACTGGAAAATACCTGGGTATTTTTCTGCAGGCACCAAAATAAGACAAAACTTTTGATAATCTTTGAATCTTTAATACACTATTAGTATAGGAGAACATTGGGACTAGAAGTAGGATGGGAAGCAGGAGATCACAGGGGGAAATCCAACAATGATAGTTCTTTGCATGTCAGGCGCTCAAGTCACATGGATTTTGCTGAGAATGCTATGCTTTTTAGAAGAAAAGACAGGAAAAATATTAAGATTTGGCCAGGTGCTGGTAGCTCTTGCTTGTATTCCTAGCTACCAGGAGGCTGAGATCTGAGCATCATAGTTCAAAGTCAGCCCAGGCAGAAAAGTCCTTGAGACTCTTATCTCCAACCTCCAATTCATCAGCAAAAAGCTAGAAGTGTAGGTGTGGTTCTGGTGGTAGTGTCAGCCTCAAAAGAAAAAGCTAAGTGAGAGAATACAAGGCACTGAGTTCGAGCCCCAATACCAGCACACACAAAGAAAGAAAGCCTAAGAAGGAACATGTGATCTTTACATAGACCATACTGTAACAGGAAGACACTTAAGACATGCTCACAACTATAGTTTTAGCCCAATAACCAACTCACTTTACTAATCAGCCTTTCAGTTATGCAAGTTTAAAATGTCTTAGTCATTAGTTTTCTCATCTTTCTCTCTATCTTTTCTCTCTTCCTAACTGTCTCACAGGAAGGAACTAAAGAATATCTTTACCACTCCAGAAAAGGTCATCACACTCTTCTCCTTATATCCCTAAAAGTGTAGGTATGGCTATCCAGGACACCAAGACATTCAACTCCAAGAACTAACACCAGCACACAGAGAATCACGCAGTCTCAAGGCTATCACAGACCCAGATCATATATTCCAGAGCCCATATTCCTGCACACTCCTTTAAAACTCATACTCTTCCCCTTGCGAGTGGGACTATGCTTTCAAGATAGCAGCTCAGGGGTTGGAGGTGTGGCTCATATGGTAGATCATCAGCCAGTGAGTAAAAGCATCAGATCAAAAGTTTGAGTTCCGGGTTTTGGGGGGTGGGGAAGAAAAATCTAGCAGCTCATTGCATTTTGCCTAGCAAAATTAGTATTTCCAGCTGGGTGCCAGTGACTCACACTTATAATCCTAGCTACTTAGGAGGCTGAGATCTGAGGATCATGGTTTAAAGCAAGCCCAGGCAGGTAAATCCATGAGACTCTTAATGGCAATAAATTACTCTAAAAAGCCAGAAGTGGTTCAAGTGGTAGAAGCTTAGGGATAGCACCTAATCCCTGAGTTCAAACTGCAGGGCTGGCAATAATAATAATAATAATAATAATAATAATTCCTTCCTTCTCTAAAACCTCTATTCTTTTTTTTTTAAGTTTTATTTTATTTTATTTGAGAACATACTGTACAGAGGGGTAAAACCTCTATTCTGATTATGTGAATTGCCATTGAGTTCAAGTGAACAGATTTCCAGTAGACTGGTCTAAAGAAATGAGAACAGAGCCAGGTACTAGTGGCTCACTCCTGTAATCCTAGCTACTTAGGAGGCTGACATCTGAAGGGGTCAAGGCTTGAAGTGAGCCAGGGCAGGAAAGTCTGTGAGACTCTTATCTCCAATTAATCACAGAAAAACCAGAAGTGGCACTATGGCTCAAGTGATAAAGTGCTAACCTTGAGCAAAAGGAGCCTAGGGACAGTGCCCAGGCCCAGAGTTCAAGCCCCAGAACTAGCAAAAGAGAGAGAGAGAGAGAGAGAGAGAGAGAGAGAGAGAGAGAGAGAGAGAGAGAGAGAGAGAGAGAGAGAGAGAGAGAGAGGGAGAGAGAGAAATAAATGAGAAACTCAAACCAGTGCTGGTGGCTCACACCTATATCCTAGATACTTGGGAGGATCACAGAAGGCAGCACAAGCAAAAAGTTTGTAAGACCCTGTTCTCAACCAATAATTGGGCACAGTGGCTCAGGCTTATCATCTCAGCTGTGTGGAAGGCTGAGATGGATTGAGGTTCCAGGCTAGCATGGGCAAAAAGTTCACAGAAGCCTGTCTCAACAGAAAAAGAAGCTGGGTATGGGTACATGGGCTTGTTATCTGAACTATGGCCATTAGCATATATAGGAGGATCACAGTCTAGGCCAGCCCAGCTATCTCAAAAATAAACAGAGCAAAAAGGGCAGGAGTGTGGCTCAGTAAAATGCCTGCCAAACAAGCATAAGGACCTGAGTTCAAACCCCATTACCCCCCCCCCCCCAAAAAAAAGAAGAAACATAAAGAAACAGAGTAGGAAAGAAGGAAGGAAGGAAAATAGAAATTCCACGGTACATTTGTTTTTATCACTAAGTAGCTCATTCTGACCCTGAAGTTCATGATCCTTTGACTTAGACCCCTCAAGTGATGAGATTACAAGTATGTAACACCATGCCCAGCCTTGAGTACATGGCATATTTTGATGAAAAGTTTCACAACTAATTTGAAAGTGACAAAGTGGAAACAATAAGCCTTTCTACAAAGGATTGGGACCACAAATTGAAGAATACTAAGGCATGTACAACTGAAAGACCATTAGTCTATAGGAAAAAGATTTCCACACAACAATCAACACAGAAGACTTCTATGACCTCTAAAGTAGTGTCTGTAGCAGACTCTCCTGCGTGTCTTCTAATCCTACTCAATTCTGTCAATATCCCCCTATATATAATATCAGATCCCACAGGTAGAGGGTTCAGCTCCCCAAATTGTCCATCGACTCCCCACTTTAGAGACAATCACATGCTTTGGCATAAGTCAGGGTTCCCGCAACCTCCTTCTTAGACACAAATAATTTGCTAGAGGAATGTATAGAGCTTAGAATAACACATGCACTGGGTTATTATAAATTCTATTACTAGGACACAGAAGAGATGCATAGGATAAGGTACAGGAGAAGGGGCAGAGGCTCTATGCTCTCTCTGAGCATCGCCATGTGTTCAACAACCTGGAAGCTAACTAACATGTGTCTTTTGGGGAGGATTTTTTGCTTTTTGGTTTTTGTTTGCCAGTACTGGAGCTTGATTGAACTCAGGATCTTTCCCATTAAAGGCTGGCTCTCTATTACTTGAGTCACACTTCTACTTCTGGCTTTTTGCTGGTTAATTAGAGATAAGTCTTTTCTGCCCAAGGCTGGCTTTAAACTGTGATCCTCGGATCTCAGCTTTCTGAATAGCTAGGAGCCAATGGTGCTGGGTTCTTTAACAAATTTTAAAGGTTCAGTGATTCAAATTGTAATTCTTGATATTCAAGAAGCAGAAATCAGGAAGATCACAGGTAGAGGCAGCCTAGGCAAAAATTACCAAGATTCCATCTCAACTAATAAGTATGTGCCTATGATCCCAATTGTATAGGAGGCATAAGTAAGAGGAAAGTACTCCAAAGCAGGACCCAGCTCCCTGAAAAAAATAGCAATAATGAGACCTATCCAAAAAATAAAGAAATAAAAAAACTTTTAAGGTTATCTTTTTATCCAGAAAGAAACTACAATGCAGAAAAGAAAATGTAATAAAGAAAAGCAACCTGTCAGGGCCTAACCTTCAGGCCAAATGAGCCACTTAAGCCTGAGTCTTGGCTTCATCCCCTTTAACATCGGTCACCTCAGAAAACCTACATCAGAACACCAACCTTTGCACCGCTTAACTCAAGAAGGTACGATGATGTGGATCCCATAGTGTTCCCCGGCCAGCCTGAGCCTGTTATATGAATCACAGCCTTGCTTAGCTTTACCTCAGAGATAATAATTCTGAGGTTCCAGAGGGAGGAAGGAGAAGGGGGGAGTTGGAAGGAAAATGAATGGAAGAGAAGAGTAAGTGGAAAGGGAAAGTCAGGGTAGGACATAAAGAAAGAGAGAAAAAGGAAAGATCTCATTCAAACTACCTAGGCCAGACTGGTGGGTGTTCATCGCTAAAGCCCAGTGACATACAATCAACGTATTAAACTTCTAGGTACACAGGATACAAGGGCATATACTTATGTATATCTTTAAGTATATCTTTAAGTGAGTTATAAAACACTGATTTTTAAAATATCTGTACATATTTTCCAATTTAAAAATTTTAAATAAGCAAAACAAGTGCTACTCTCTGTGTATATATGTTGTCTGTGTGTGTTGTATGTGTTATGTGTGTTGTGTATGGTACTGGAGATGGAACCCAAGGCCTCTTACATAACTAGGCAAGTACTCTATCACTGACAAAGGGTTATTTTTATAATAAAAATATGCTTTTACAGCTTTAATATCATTTCACAAAAGTCCAAAATGAACTTGCATTAAGGGGTATTTAAATTTACTAGTTCAAAATTTCAGGCTGGTTGTGTCATATGCACTTGTAATCAAGAAGCATTCAAGAGGCTGAGTGAAGCAGGACAATTGTGAGTTTGAGGTCAATACAGACTACCTAGCATGTCTCAAAAACAATACAAAAGCATAGGCATTCATTCAAGTATATATGAGGACCTACTATAGCAACCCCATCTCCGGACTATTACTGCTCCTTGACCAGAGCAAGGCAAAATAGTAATTCTTACTAAGAAAGTGGATGCAGTCTATCTGACAACCCTTGCGGAAAAAAAATAAGTTTGAAAAAAATCAATGACAAATCAAATTAACAAGCTTGAATACACACAGGCATTCAGCATGTGTTATTTTTAACACACAGCAAAATAAAATCCCCAAACTTTCAGTGGACTGGTCTACAAGTGTTATCTCAGAATGCTCACTGCCAGCCTCCTGCCACTGCTCTGAACTTTTCATACTTTTTTCAACCTACAGCACTTTCTGCTTCAAAATCTTCTTTGATAATCTCTAAACAAAGAGTGTTTACTCCTCTCAAACAATGAAGTTTTACAAGGCCAGTCTCATTCAACATACCTTGGAGGTTTTGTTGTTGTTGTTGTTTTTTAATTTGGATGAAACAGATGAATTCAAAACCATAAAGCCCTAATCCCTTGTGTCATTTCCCAGCATTATGATAAGATCATGGTGAAACAGATCTAAATGCAACATTATTATTCCCAACTGGTTATGATGCAAAATTGATCCATATAAACCTATACACTCAGGATTATTTTTTGTTGATAGCTTACAATATAATAGTCAGATCTGATGAAATATTGCAACTTGTACTTATTTTGTTACACAATAACTGCAATATAACAGTGAAGGAATGTAGTGCTTTCTACCTAAAACAACAAGCTACTTTCTAGAAATGGTCAAGTATAGGAGCTGGCTCAGTGGTGAAGCATTTGCCTAGTATGCACAAGGCCCTGGGTTTAATCACCAGCAGCACACACACAAAAAAAATCATAATAAATTAAAATGCTAAGTCTACAACCTGACAGCTACACATAAAACAAATATATTCCTTTACAGGAATTAGCTATATATAAATCTAATACTTTAACAATACTACTATATAAATGCATGATGGACATTGTTAATAAGATATCCTTGGGAAAAGAAGGATGATTAGCTAAAAATAAGGCTATTTTTATGTATTTATGTATTTATTTATTTATTTTTAATTGTGAGAAGGCTATTTTTTTAAACTAATGAAATATAAATTTAAATGAGATACTAGTTCTGACCCACTGCTTGGTAGAAATTTTCAAGTCTGGTGATACCTTTTCAAGTTTAGTGCTTTCCTTTTTGGAAAGCAATTACAAAATGTCTATCAAAATATTAAGTACTCAGAGCACTCCCACTGAAATTCTATAATGCTTATTACATTGATAAAAAATTACATGAGCCACATTTCAATTAATGAAAATTTGGAAACTATCTAAGATTTCTTCTTTAGAGAACTGGCAAAAATAGACTATCCAGCAGAGAGTTATGTAGTAATTTTTAAAATAAATGAAATTACATAAAAAGATATCCACAATAGATCAAAAACAGTAGACAATAGAGACAGAGTTTAGTGATCCCAGGACTCCAGAAGCTAAGGCAGGAGAGTAATGAGTTTGAAGACAACCTGGGCTGCGAATGTGGTCTAATTTTTCTAAGAAAGGAAAAATAAGTAAATTTCTATACTATGCTATTCATCTTTCTGTCCAACCGATACTGTTATTAGAGAAAACCAAAGAATCTACATTTGTAATCCTAGCTATCTGTGATTCTGAGGTCATGGAGACCAGGATATGAGACTGGCCAGGGCAAAAGTTTCAAGAGACCCCCATCTTAACAAATAAAGAGCTGGGCGTGATTCAAGCTTGTCATCCCAGCTATGCAGGAAACATTTGATTTTGTATTTGATTTTGGTACCTTGCATCTTGTACATACATTTATCTAATTTGGGGAGAGGAAGGGCAATAACAAAATGCTGAAACAAGGACACAGGATGACCCATTGCAACAATGATACTCACAAGACACTACGTTGGAAATGAACTTTACAACTTCGGAAGGTGGGGGGAGAGGAGTAGAGGAGGTGGGGGAGAGAAGGGATAGTAGGAGAAAAACAAAGGAGGGGGGTAACAATGTTGGACAAGAAACATACTCATTGCCTTATTCATGTAACTATAACCCCTCTGTATAGCAGCTTTACAATAAAATAAATTTTAAAAAATTTAAAGAAGGAGGATCATAATTCAGGCTGGAAAAGGCAAAAAACAAAATCCTATTCAAAAAAATAAATAATGCAAAAAAGAACTGGACACTTGGCTCTAGAGGCAGAGTACCTATCTAGCAAATGCAAGCCCTGAGTTCAAACCCAAGTACTGATGAAAGAAAAAGAATCTAACCATATATTTTGGAGAAAAGAAAATTAAATTCTAGTGATGCTGACAATGACAATTTCATTACTATAGTAAGCTCCTCCCCTTGGCAATACTGGGGCTTGAACTCATGGCCTCTTGCTTACTAAACAGGTACTTTATCACTTGAAAAATACCCCTAGGTTTTGGGTTTTTTTTAAAATATTTTTCAGATAGGATCTCATGTTTTTTACCTCGCCTCAGACCATGATCCTCCTAATTCTGCCTCAGAATAGTTGGGATGGCAAGCATGTGTTACCATGCCTGGCTAACAGTCACTTTATGTGACAGATAATCCCACTTATCTATTTTTGCCTTCTATTTTAGAAGATATATAGTTGTCCCAGCTGGGCTACCTTAATTTCATATAGGTAAAAATAAAACTCAACCTCATATAACCTACTTTCTAGAAATGGTCAAGTATAGGAGCATAGCTCAGTGGTAAAGCATTTGACTAGTATGCACAAGGCCCTGGGTTTAATCACCAGCACCACAAAAAAATCATAATTAATTAAAATGTTAAGTCCACAATTGACAACCTTGTAATTGTTACCATTGGTTCAATACCTCTAACTTCAGTCTTCTTTGCTGCAATAGAAACTGAGTTCTTGTTCATTCAATAGCTTGATATTAAGGTCAGAGATGGACTGAGACTGCCAGATATGGTATTCAAAGTCAAAATCAGCAGACTAGGACAGGCTGAAGGCATGGCTCAAGTGGTGGAGACTAAGCTAAAAATGCAAGACATAAAACATTCCATATAATCACAAATTATAATACATACATATATACATATATACATGTATGCCCAAACATGCTCACAGAAACATACATTTATAATATAGGGAGAAAATGGTTGCTTTTTCTCCTATTTTTCTGTATTTCCCTTATCTTACTGTAAATGTTTTCTTTCTGTTTTTGTTTGTTTTTATGCCAGTACTGGGGTTTAAGTTCAGGGCCTCATGCTCTCACTCAGCTTTTTCTATTTATAGCCGGCATTTTACCACTTGAGCCATGCCTCTAGTCCAGCATTTGTGGGGGAGGAGGGCTGGTTAATTGTAGATAGAGTCTCTTGAACTTTTCTACCTGTGCTAGCTTTGAATTCTAGTCCTCCATGTCTCAGCCTCCTGCATAGCTAGGATTACAGGTATGGGCCAGAAGTGCCCAGCTATCTGTTCTTTGTTGTTGTTGTTTTTATAACGAGTATATATGACTCTTGCAATCATATGCTTTTTATGAAAAAGTCAAAATTGTCCTCAGACACACTATGGAGCTAACCCAGTCTTACTCAGACAGGATCTGACCCATCTCAGTTAGGAATTCTACTGGAAAGCAAAATTTCTGCAAACGTAGTACTAAAAACAGTTTTTAGTAGTCCATAATTCTATGAGGAAGAATCTTATTCACCTGCTTTGTAATAAGGACTCTGATACTAGAGGAATCCAATACCTACCTCAGCAAGCCCACAATCTTTAACCAACTCTTCCCCAGCCCTCCTTTTGGAAGAGGCTCTACTAGCCTGGGTCACGGTGGGCCCCAGTCACAGGAGATTGTGACTGAACATTAAAAATCATTAGCCCGTGTCCCATACTGAAGCTTAGGAGAACCTTTTGTAAAGTAGCTTACAAATTTTTGTAAATGCAATAATTTAAATATTTTATTTTTTTTTGTTTTTTATTTTCCTTTTTTTTGGGGGGGGAAGAGCTGGGAAAGAGAGCTGGGAAAGAGCTGGGAAAGAGTTTAAATATTTTGAGGAAATGTTCTCACATCAGGTGCTGGGGCAGATCCTAGGAAACAGAAAGCTGTAAAATGAACCACTTAAAATCATTCCAGCCTGGGTGCTGGTGGCTGATGCCTATCATCCTAGCTACTCAGGAGGCTGAGATCTGAGGATCATTGTTCAAAGCCAGCTCCAACAGACATACTTCAAAGACTTATCTCCAATAAGTTGGCAAAAGCCAGAAATAAAAGTGTGGCTCACATAACTGAGCACCAACCATTATTGAAAAAGTTGAGGGAGAGTGTGAGGCTGGAGTTCAAGCCCTAGTACAAGCAAAACACAAAAACAAACAAACAAAAAGAAGTATTTTCAAGCATTTTCCATAGAAAATGGTTAATATTTTCATCTTATAAACATTTGGTTAAAAATATAAACACTAAGCCGGGCGCTGGTGGCTCACGCCTGTAATCCTAGCTACTCAGGAGGCTGAGATCTGAGGATCTCGGTTCAAAGCCAGCCTGGGCAGGAGAGACAGTGAGACTCTTATCTCCAATAAACCACCAGAAAACCGGAAGTGGCGCTGTAGCTCAAGTGGTAGAGCGCTTGCCTTGAGCTGAAGAGCTGAGGGATAGCACCCAGGCCCAGAGTTCAAGCCCCACGGCCAACCAAAAAAATACATACATACATACATACATATATATATATATATATATATATATATATATATATATATAAACACTGGCTCTGAATAGAATAAACAAGTAATATGGGAAAAGCCAGATAAAATGTTGTCATTCTGAAAGAGTCTAAATGATTGAACGACAGTTTAGCTACTGGTTTCAAGTCGTTTAAAGAGTTATAAAATGAAAATTATATGATGACTTTGGAAAGCAAAATAATTAAAATTCACTGAATGTACCATTTACAGATTATACCTGTATATATAGATATATGTATATATATCATATATCATATATATCATCACCTGTTTTCTCCCTAAAATCTTTTCTCTGGACTGCCTAAAAACTACCTAAACTAGATCTCACTACATGATTCCATGCTTCCTGTTATTAATTTTGGCCTAGGAAGAAACTTGAGGGTTTCAGAATTTTCCACAAATTTACCATACCAAAAAGCTTTGTGTTTTTTTGCCATGCTGGCAGGGTCAAACCAAATGCCTCCAAAACATAGTTTTAAGATTTTAAAATAAGCACCTCAAAGCATAATTATGTTCTGGTTGAAGATCTAAAGGCAAAATGAAGACTATTTTAAATAAAAAAATAGTTGCTCGATCACAAACAAGGCCATTCTAAAGCTACCAGCACAACTATGTTTATCGCGGCTTTATTTACCATAGCTAAGATATGGAATCAACCCCAATGCCCCTCAGTAGATGAATGGATCAAGAAAATGTGATATATGTATATATGTGTGTGTATATATATATATATATATATATATATATATATGCGAACTTTATGCCTCCATCAGAAAGAATGACACCACCACATTTGTTAGGAAATGGAAAGACTTGGAAAAAATATATATTAAGTGAAGTAAGCCAGGCCCAAAGAAACATAGGTCCCATGGTTTCCCTTATCTGTAATATCTAATATAAGTCTGGGACAAGCAGAAAAGGTCAAAAGCTATTTACATATGACCATATAACCTGATGCTAAGCAAAATGAACCCCAAGAGACACAAGAAGTTTTATCTTTGTTGCTGTTCTTTTTAATGTACTTATAATGTACTATGTATTTTTTGTTTCTTTGTATGTTCTTCCCCCATGGTACATAATCCCTGTTGTCACTGTATTTGATTCTGGTGTCCTGCATCTTGTATATATATTTTTCTAATTTGGGGAGGAGAAGGGAAATAACAAAATGCTGAAATAAGGATATAGGATGACCCACTGTAACAATGAGAAGTACAAGACAGTATGTTGAAAACAAACTTTACAATTTTGCGGGGGGGGGGGGGAGAGGGGGGAGTAGGAGAAGTTGGGGAGGTGGAGAGGAAAGGGATGGTAGGGGGGGAAATAAAGGAAGGTGTAACAATGCTCAAGAGGAAATGAACTCATAACCTTGCTCATGTAACTGTAACCCCTGTATACAGTATCTTTACAATAAAAAAAATTAAGGAAAAAATGGTTTCTATCATCAATATCTAATCATCATGTAACTTTCACACATAATAAAACCCTTTTCACAAAATTTCTTTTGTTTTAAAGATTTATTTATTTTTATTTTTTGTTATCGGTCATAGGGCTTGAACTCAGGGCCTGGACACAGTCCCTGAGCTTCTTTGCTCAAGCAAGAGTAGCATTCTTACTACTTTTAGCCATAGCACCATTTCTAGTTTTTTGGTAGTTAACCAGAGATAAGAGTCTCATGGACTTTTCTGCCCAGGCTGGCTTTGAACTGTAATCCTCAGATCTCAGCCTCCTGAGTGGCTAGGATTACTAGCACTAGTACCTGACTAAGATTTAAAAAAAAAAAAAAAAAAAGCACCAAAGAAAATCTTACAGGAGGCAAAGTACTTATGATGCTGCTTCAAACTAGAAGAATGCCTTCAAAACTACTTTTAAAAGTTTTTTTAAAAAATTTTTTTATGGTACTAGGATTTAAAATCATGGTCTTAAAACATGCCTCCAGCCCTGGTTATTTTTGAGATTAGAGTCTTGCTTCCTGCTAGTGTGTATGCCTGGGGGGGGGGGGGGGGTGGATCCAACTGTTAAGTTTTCCTATGGTAGCTGGGATAACAGGTTCATGCCTGTTACCTCTTTTGATATAATAGGCTCTAACAGGTTCTCTCTCTCTTTTCTCTCTCTCTCTCTCTCTCTCTCTCTCTCTCTCTCTCTCTCTCTCTCTCTCTCTCTCTCTCTCTCTCTCTCTCTCTTTCTCTCTCTCTCTCTTTCTCTCTCTTTAGAAAACAGCTCTCTTTTGAGGCAGGGTCTCAACTCTGGTCTGACCAGGGTTGGCCTCAAACCACAATTCTCCCAATCTTAACCTTTGAAGTAGTGAGGATTATAGGCATGTGCCACTGGCATCTAGCAAAAGTACTTATTTTTTACATCTGACTACTCAAGAAAGATACCACATAAACCACCAACCAGTGCCACTGGGAAATATTACTACAAGACACCCTTTTTACAAAATGTCATACTGCCCTACTTTTGAATACAACTAACCTTTAGTTGAACAAAAGTTACATTTACTTGCTTAAGAAAGTCACCTTTATTTTATAGGAACACTTTCAAAGTATTAACAAATAAGAAACTGGCTTAAAAATTAAATAAAGCAAACTGGGTGCTGGTGACTCACACTTGCAATCCTAACTACTCATGAGTTTGAATCTGAGGACCGTGGTTCAGAGCCAACCAGGCAAGAAAGTCCATGAGACTCTTATCTCCAATTAACTACTCAAAAGAGAGAAAGGTGGGGGGGGGGGAGAGGGAGCTGGAAGTGGAACTGTAGCTAAAGTGGTAGAGTGCTAGCCTTGAGCAAAAAGAAGATCAAGGACAGTGCCCAAGCCTTGAATTCAAGCCACAGGACTGGCACAAAACATAAAATAAATAAATAAAAGCAGAGACTGAGAATACAGTTCAATGGTGGAACACTTGCCCAGCATGTTCCAGGTTATTGGGTTGATCCCTAGCATCACAAAAGTATGATATACAACTAAAAGGGGCTGGGAGCCAGTGGCTCATGCCTGTAATCCTAGCTACTCAGGAGGCTGAGCTGTGAGGATCCTGGTTCAAAGCCAGCCTAGGCAGAAAAGTCCGTGAGACTCTTATCGCCAAATTAAACACTAGAAAACCAGAAGTGGCACTGTGGCTGAAGTGCTAGAGGACTCACATTGTGCTGAAGAGCTCAGGGACAGCGCTCAGGCCAAGTTCAGGCCCCACAACCAAAAACAGAAAAACAAAAACAAAACCTAAAAGGGGACCCAGCGCCCATGTAATCTTAGCTACTCAGGAGGCTGATATTTGAGAATCTCAGTTCAAAGCTAGCCAGGGCAGGAAAGTCCAAGAGATTCTTATCTCCAATCAACCACCAAAAAGCTGAAAGTGAAGTTGTGGCGACTTAAAGCACAAAAGCTCAAGGACAGCATCTGGGCTCTGAATTGAAGCCCCAGAATAGACACCAAAATTATTTAGTTAATTAATATATAATTTAATTAATTAAATAGGAGGAAAGTATCATTTCTGTCCGACTTGCATATCAGAAAATATGTGCTCCACAGAGGATTACAAAATACCCTGAAAATATGAAGCAACAAGACCTAAATATCACCCCTTCCTCTACTCACCTTGGCTCCTGGACAGTGTGACAAATGTATGTACCCAGATCTTTCATCAGCCCCTCAACACCGAGAGCCACAAAAGCCTCCCCTGTGGATAAGCTGTTCCCAGCCCCTCTGCATTTGTACTGACCTGCTGGGAACTCATTTCCTCAGTTCCATTCAAGACCCTCAGGGGAAATTCTCCCTCCTTTGGCTGGGGAGAATCTTTCTTCTCCGAAGACACTGGTTTGGCCAAACCCCTAGCCCCAGAATTCTTCCTGAAGGACCACCGCTTGTAGACCGACAGCAAAGTCACCTGTGGATCACTCAGAGTTGCCAGGAAGGTTGGCTCGGGGTTCTGGGACCCCTTATCTTCAGCTTTCTCCATCACCAGGTCCATGGTCACAATCACAGTCACAGCCACACCTTCCCTACCCACTAAAGCACTTCAAACTTCAGCAGACGCTGGTTGTACTAGCAGGAAATGCTTTAAAAGTATCCTCCTTGATAGCAGAGGAAGGCACCCTGTGCAAGTGAGCTGGTAAGTATTCAGTCTGGCAGGCAGCCCCAGGAACTTAGGCAGGCTGCACACCACTGTGTACCTATTTGCTTTGTTTATCTATACCCGACCCACCAATCGCAGCCTCTCACTCAGAACACTGCAGGCAGCTCTGTGGCCCTCTGCACACGGCCCAGCCCCGCCTGCATCCAAACATGTGTCCATGAACCAGCACCTAATCGTCTTCCAGAGCTACACACACTTTCCTTTGGGTCCTGTATACAGCCAGAAATCTGGCCCAGAGGCAAGGCAGATAGGCTCTTTCCTTTGATTACCAAACTGCAAGGGTGTTCTTGGAATGACTTCAGCGGCCTCTTCCATAGTTCCAAGGCTGGCTGGGTGCAGAGTACTCGGTAAGAGAAGTATTTCCTAGGCAACATGACTTGCATTTCCAAGAAGGTGTAAGAAAGCTCCATGTTTCCCACAGCTTTGTTTTCCTCAGGACCAAAGGCTTGACTTCAGGAAGAGCTGACTGCACAAACTCACTGCTAACAAGGCTCATTCGCCTTTTATACGTGGCACAACCGCCAGGAACTAATCCACAATTCAGGCTTCTCAGGCTACCTGCTGTTCCACAGGAGGATTAGTCCAAGGAGACACACAACAGTGTGGTAATCCAGGCAGTCGCCTGCTCTGTCGGGCAGCACAGCCTCCCTCCCCACCCCCACCCCACCCGTTCAGACCTCATCCCCCCAGGGGAGAGACAGCTCTGTCAGACACTAATCCATAGCACCTACTGCTGCCAGTGAGTGTGAATCAAGTTGGGGGTAGAATAGCCCCTCTGTGCCCCTCTAATTCCACCCCCCCAAACTAAATGTACTACCTCAGGCTCAATGGGACAGCTGTCCAACGTGGACATTTAGAATTCACGCCCTTCTGCTAAGGTCATTAGGGTCACTGTGAATTCTTCTGCCTTATGAATTGCCCACAATGACCCTCCTTACCATTAAAATTGTTGTCACGGGGCTGGGAAGGTGGCTCAGTGGTAGAGCACTTGCCTTGCATGCTTGAGGCCCTGGGTTCAATTCCTCAGCACCACATAAGCAAAAAGAAAAAAGCCACTGTGACTCAAGTGGTAGAGCGCTAGCCTTGAGCTGAAGAGCTGAGGGACAGTGCCCAGGCCCAGAGTTCAGGCCCCACGACCGGACCAAAAAATAAAATAAAATAAAATAAAATTGTTGTCACTACCCCCAAAAAATTGGGACCCAGAGTCTGTCCTTGGGGTTGGGGTACAGCTCTGTGGTAGAACACCTGCTCAGGATGTTCTACACTCTAAGTTCCATCCCAACATAGCAATTTTAAAAAAATGTGGCAGGATAGGTGAGGAGACAGGGAAATTAGATTATTTTTAATGAATATTATAAATGCTAGGTTAGAAGTTGAAATCAGGGAGCATTGAAAAAATTAGTTAAGCCTCCCTCTTTTTAAATTAGTAGGATTTGAGAGATCTAGAAGGTCTACTTTTGCTCTCTCTTTTTTTTGTTTTTGTTTTTGTCTTTTTTAGAATTGTTATTATACAGGTGATATACAGAGGGGTTACATTTATATAAGTCAGGTGAAGAATACATTTCTTTTTGGTTAATATCACCCCTTCCCTCACTCTCTTCCAGTCTTTCCCTCCTAGCCTCACAGGATTTATAGTTCATCTTTCACATAGTGCCTAGTGAGTACCACCACTGCTTTGTCCATTTCTGTGTCCTCCCTCTTAACCTCCAAAGATAAATGAACAAATGAAATGAAAACCATCAACAAAGAAAAAATTTCTTGTTCCCATTTCCTGGAGTTCATTTTGATAAATATTTTATATGATCAGATGCCTCTCTTTTGAAATGGTAAAATTTTGGCAATTCTGCAAATGGGTACAGAGATGATAGGCTTATCTGAGGAAAGGAAGGCCTAAAGTTCACTCTGTTTTGGGTAGGCCCAAAACCTTTTCCATATTTTAGAACAGTAGCATCCATCCTTGCCACTCAGATCATTATTAAATGGTTGGGGGTTGCTAGAAAACTGACCACTTGTATTTCCCCAGCTCAGACAAAATAAAGGCAGTAGATTATACCTGCCATTTTGATTTTGTAACTTCCATTTCCTGCATGGGAAGTAGGAAACATTTCTATCTCTCTTTTTCTGTTCCTCCCTACTTTCACTCTGTTATATTAAAATAAATCCTTGCTAAAACTTTTACCTTTTGAGACTCTTCTTTGTGAGTGCTTTTCATGAGTGGATCTCAAGGACCTGAGATTTTGCATGACAGCTGGAAAGCATGGAAAGCCTTCATCCCTACACCAATGAAAACTTATAAACAAAAGTCTGCTCTCTTTAATGGAAGGCAGTACCACCTTTGGTCCATTCACAAAGCCCTTTTAGACTTCACTGGTCTTCTGTACATGGAAGCAGGATGGCCTCACACACTGAAGATTCTATCTTTAATCAGATATATATAAAATGATAGCAATTTTTATTGAAAATCCTCACCTAGAAGTGCTGCCTTTTAAAATGTGAATTATTAAGCTAGGCTTATAGACTCATGCTTATAATCGGGCTGAGATCTGAGGATCACAGTCCAAAGATATCCTGGGCAAGAAAGTCCTTAAGACTGATCTGCAACTAGCCACCAAAGAATGGGAACCGAAGCTGTGGCTCAAATGACACAGCACCACACAGCTAAGGGACATGTGGCACGTGCCTGTAATCCTAGCTACTCCAAAGTCTGAGATCTAAGGATTGTGGTTCCAAGCCAGGAAAGTCCCTAAGATTCTTGTTTCCAATTAACCACCAAAAAGGAAAAAAAAAAAAGCTGGAAGGAGAGCTGTGGCCCAAGTGGTAGAGTGCTAGGCTTGAGCAAAAAAAGATCAAGGATAGCACCCAGGCCATGAGTTCAAGCCCCAGAACCAAAAAAAAGAAAAAAAAAAAGAAAACGGAAAGCTAAGGAACAGCATATAGGCCTTGACTTCAATCCCAGTAGTGGCATAAAAATTATAAAAGTTTAAAAATATGTGTTATTCAACATTTTAAATTTCTCCTTGTTGATATGGGATGAATACAGATGCTTCTGCACTTTAGCAATGGCTGTAAGGATTTAGCTCAACCTGACTGCACCCATCTTAAGTCATAACCACAACCATTGTCCCTGAGTAACACTGGCCAGTTATCCACCAATAGTCCCCACCCCACCCCCAATACAACAAACAGACAAAAAAATAGACAAAACCATTAGTGTGGTAGGTAAAGCATTTCAACTAACCTCTGGCTAATGTGCCAACTTTTCTGACACTACCTTGAGATAAACCAGGTACATTCCAACTTGAATGAAGTAACTTTTTTCCTGACTATAGTGTGTACGCATGCTCACATGTGCATGTGCCTATGTGTGTATGTGGTAGTAGGGGTTGAACTTAGAGCTTCACATATGTAGACAAGCATTGTACCATTGACACCCCCAGCTACACCCTCAGCTCCTGTCTTAAAAGAATCCTCCTCATCCAAATTACAAGGATTCACTGGTTTTGCTCCCACCCATAACTACTCTTTTGTAAATCCTTAATGAACTGCACACTGTTCAATCCTGGGTTTGTCTGCCAGGTTCACCAGGTTTTTGTAGTTGGTTTTAATATCAATACTAATAAGAAAATGTATACTGAAATCTTATATCCCCAATGTTTTTACCTTTATGAACTATGGAAAATTTAAATACTTTTCTGTCTAAACTATTTCTCCTAGTTGGTTGCTCTGAAATGGAACATAGCCAGAATAGTGTACGAGGCCCAGGTTAGAAAGGACAGGAAGGCTGAACTTTGTTCTAAAGATAGTGGAGAATCATCAGAATTTTCTCTTTCCCTCTCCCTCCCTCCCCTCCACCCTTCTCTTTCTCAGTACTGGAGTTAGAACCCAGGGCAGGCATGCATGCTCAAAAAGTGTTCCACCATTAAGCTATATACCCCAGACCCATCAGGAGTCTTCAAGTAGAGGACTCACGGCATTATATTTGTGATCTAGAAATACAGTTCTAGATGGAAGAAGAATGAAGACTCAAAAGAAGGGGACATTATAGGGCTTATAGGTGGCAGAGGAAATAATTAGCAGAGTGGATTACACAAATGAAGAGGCCTGTCTGGCTCAGTGACCAGTTGATCACAGCAGGCAATACAAATGGGACCTGAAGATGACAGTGCCATATCTGATTTGAGACTGGGAACATGGTGATGAGTGAACCAAGATGAGAAGGGATAGTGGGAAGAAAGCAGAAAATAGTAAAATTCTCCTTTGTACCTATGGAATCTAAGGGACCTGCTGGACAGCCATGGTATGTGCTATTTTCCTGGACTAGAGGATCAAGTCCAAACTCTTTTTTTTTTTTTTTCCTTTCTAGTTGGTCATGGGGCCTGAACTCTGGCCTGGATGCTGTCTCTCAGCTCTTCAGCTCAAGGCAAGCACTCTACCACTTGCGTCATATCTGGCTTTTTCTGTTTATGTGGTGCTGAGGAATCGAACCCAGGGCCTCATGCATGCAAGGCAAGCACTCTACCATTGAGCCACCTTCACAGCCCCAAGTCCAAACTCTTCATTCTTGAACCTTTCCCCCTTAAATATGACCCCACTCTTCCTGTCCCACAAATCCCACCTATTCCTCCTGATCCTTTAGGCACTGACTCTGGTTGGAATCAGTGGTACTAGGGCTTAAACTCCGGGCCTGAAAGCTTTCCTGAGTTCTTTTGCTCAAAGCTAGCACTCTATCACTTGAGTCACAGCTCTACTTCCAGCTATTTGTGGTTATTTTGAGATAAGAGTCTCAGACTCCCTGCCTGAGCTTGCTTCAAACTGTGATCTTCAGATCTCAGCCCCCTGAGTAGCTACGATTACAGGCATGAGACACCAGCACCCAGCATTGTCCTAAGTAGTTCATTCTTGCCTTCTTCTACTCTCATTTGCTGAACTCCCAGTCTTTTCCTTTTTTTTTTTTTTTTTTGCAGCCTTCCTCAGTCCATCATTGCCTAGCAAGTGCTTAGCTGCTAAAACACAAGGATCTTGCCTACAGATTTAATCCAGTAGACAAATGCTAGAAGTTAGGTATTTCTATTTAAATAAATGTTTAACTATCTTTAAATAAATGAATTGAGTCACATAGATTAGAACATGTTTTCTACCCAGAATTACTTCTTCTCTGTCCCCTTCAGGCCAATGCAAGGGGAAAATCCATTGTTCCCTCACACATTCCTTCTAGAAGGACAGGTCTTCAAGTGTCTCCTTGCACTATATTATTTGGGTTCTCATATGTACAAAGTTCACAAGCCATTTTCCAAAATAAAATTCATCTTATTTGCCTCCTAGCCACCTTTACAATCTTTGTAAATCATTCTTGTACTTCAAGAATGAAAATTGCTTTGGTATCCTAAACAATTCTTTTGCAATCTGAGAAGCCCGGGCCTAAAGGCAGATGGACAGCTCAGGTTTCCAAGAACCTCCAGGACAAAGCACCTGCTTGGAGGAGGGGCATCTGACTGACATATTTCAGTGCTCACAAAGAATCTATATATCCCAGCTAGAGGCTCCCAGTGGGGTGAGCTTCCCAGAAACACTCTGGGACAGGTCAGGCCAGCTCTTCCCAGGTAGTAAGAGTCAGGATCCAGTGACAAGACAGAATGGCAGAAGCCAACTAAGCTGCATGCTGGAAGCTTCCCACACGAATGTTAAATGTGTTCACAGCAGAAGATTCCATCAGAGCCTAAGACACAGTCTGTATTAGGAGAGAAGAGCAATGGAGTGTAACATTAAAAAGTATTAAAAAAATTTAAACCCCAAGTACCCAGGTTGGGGAGGAATGGGCTGGTCAAAGCCCCCTTGGTTCACACCACTGCATAAGGAAGCTGGTGATTTCCCAGACCAAACTCCCTAGCTCAGCAAGGCTTTTATAGCTTATTAATGATAAACAGAAATAAACCATAGGCAAACTCACTGAAGAAAGTATTCTAATATTCAAAGGCAATGTTTTAATTTCACAATTTATTATGTGCATGCACCTTCAACTTCTTGGTTGCCCTCATCACCTGAAAAACTCCACTAATGTACACTTTAAGTTCTAATGGTCTCTTTCCTGATGCCTAGCTCTTCACAGTTGACAAAGAATGAGCTAAAACTATGAGCAGGCAGCTGACTAAGCACTGATTCTTACTTCTATCCTGGAGAGGTCTTTTGCAACCAAGTGGTTGTTCAATTCCTTGCTGAATTCTCAGCACTACAACAGTGCTTGATGCTAAGAGGTTCTCAATACTCAATGACAGAAAATGTGAGACAAAAACAACTTATATGTTTACTTACTGAAAAAATGGACTCCTAAAGTTTCAGACAAATATTGAACTTAAGAAGGTGTTAGGTCCTTCCTCCTCCCTTACTGGTCCCTGTATCCTTCCAAGCCCAGAGTCTCAGCTCAAGTCATTTCCTGGGTCTCAGAGACCTAACAGAGTGGAGTGACTGAGAGGCCACAGAAAGAGTTCATGGCCCATCCACAAAGGCCAAGTATTCCTGACTTCAGCCAACTTTTCAAATGTCCTGGGGATATAGTTGGAAATTTTTTGTTTCTGTTTTTGCTTGCGTGTGTGTGTGTGTGTGTGTGTGCGCGCGCGCGCACGCGCACACACACGCACTAGTCCCAAGACTTTAACTCAGGGCCGGAGCACAGTTCCTGAACTTTTGTGTTCAAGGCTAGAGCACCATCACTTGTCACAGCTCCACCACCAGCTTTTTGGTGGTTAAATGGAGCAGATAAGACTTTCCTGTTTGAGCTGGCTTGGACCTGCAAGCCTCAGATCTCAGCCTCCTGAATAGCTTGGATTACAGGCAAGAGCCACCAGAACCTGGCAATATTTAGAATTATATGCAATAAAATTAAGGTGGGCCAGTTATGCAATGGATAACGGGTCTAACTATGAATTATATGCAATAAAATCTTCCATACTTCACTACTGCCCTGAATTTCCTGTTTCAAACAGTTAAATAGAACATAATTCTAACTGATATAACTCTCAAATGCACTGGAGGGGTAGGAATTACTAGCATGAAGTATAAGCTCTATGGACTGGTGAAAATTTAGTCTATAAGAGGTCCTAAAGACATAGCACATGAAAAAACTTTTATTCAAGAAAATCTACTGAAATTTAGTGAGAACAATGAAATTTGACATATCTTCTCATCTTTATATTCCCAAGGCAGTGAGCTGGCAGCTATATTCCAAGCAGGTACAGCCTGGAGCCCAGGAATCCTTACTCTATCCCCATGCCCTCCCCCAGCCCCCAGTTCCCAGATAGAGACCTCTCTCCCCAGGAGAGTTAAGTCCTCAGTTTTTTAAGCTGTCTGATGCTGAATCTAAGTACCAGACAAATGCAGCTAAGAGGTGATGGCTCCCTTGTTCTACCTATCACTCACTGTTCATATGCAACAAAAGTTCTACCTTGGACCCAGTGCACAAAGATCTCTAAGGCCCCACTGCCCCTAGCCCTAGTTCACAGGGCAGTAGTTTCATACCAGGAAGCTTATCAGAACTTAGGCCCAAAGCTCTCCTTGGGACCCTGAGTTCCTAATGCCTTCAGACTCCCTCAGAGAGAAGCCCAGGTACAAACCCTCAGCTTAGGAATTCTGCCTACAGGGAAAAACCAGGCAGGTAAAGCAAATGTTTCTAATCTTTCTCTAAGGTACTGGGCTCATTTGCAATAAATGTTGAGCTGTTCAAAATATCAGGTAACTTCTTTATAGAAACTGATACTGAGGGGCTGGGAAGTTGGCTCAGTGGTAGAGCGCTTGCCTTGCATGCCTGAGGCCCTGGGTTCGATTCCTCAGCACCACATAAGGAAAAAGCCAGAAGTGGTGCTGTGGCTCAAGTGGTAGGGCACTAGCCTTGAGCTGAAGAGCTGAGGGACAGTGCTCAGGCCCAGAGTTCAGGCCCCACAACTGGACCAAAAAAAAAAAAAAAAAAGAAACTGATACTGAAATTTCTTTTTTTTTATTTAAAAAATTTATTGTGAAAATACCGTACAAAGGGGTTACAATTTCATGGGCAAGGTAATGAGTACACTTCTTATCAAGCATTGTTGCCTCCTCCTTTTTTTCCCCTTCTCATCCCTTCCCATCTGCCCACCCACCCCCTCTCCCCAGCCAAAGCTGTAAAATTCATTTTTCAACATAACATTTTGTACTTCTCATTGTTGCAATGGGTCCACCTGTGATACTGAAATATCTGTAGACCCAGAATAACCAAGATAATCTTAAAAGGGAGCAATACAGAAGAATTGAGTTTCCTCAGTTTCAAAACTTACTACAAAGCAATGATGACAGTAATGCTAATATCTTAAAACAGACTGATTCAAAATAGCAAACAGATCTTAAAATAGGGTTTTTTTTTCAGGGCTGGGGATCTCAAGCATGCTAGGGAGGTACTCTGCCACCAGTGAGCCCCCAAATAAGACTAACACCTACGAGAGCAAATATTAAAACTTCTATTTTCTGAGTACTGGAATAAACCCGGGAATTGTGTGCATGAAGAACATATATCTTATCCTTAAGCTACACCCCACCCCAAAATTAAGTTGTAATGCTTGAGAAGAATCTTTGACATTATGTCTACCTTCTGGCACACTGGGTTTGGAGTGTGCTTAGCTTAGTTCCGGAGTGTCCGAGTCAGTCAGTCCCACCTCCACATCGCCACCTAGAGGTTCTCTCCACCTAAGGCTCTCTGGGATGGCCCTGAAGGCCATCCTTTGATCTAGGTAGAGGTATCATGAGTCTAGCACCCTTGCACTCAGCACACCTACTGTTAGCACCACAGGAACAGTGCCAAAGTTTCCAGCTTGGACCCTTCCTAAGTGGCTGGAGGAGGTATACCTGAGCACTTGAGCTCACTTAAGCTAGTGCTGGCATGTCCAAGAAGCATTACACTGGAATACATGGAGTAGAGATTTTAGGTGGCCCTGGGTAACTAACCCCAATGACCCAAAGGTTCCTTGGGCTCCTGATTCTGGAACTTTCTACCCTCAAAGCCAGGTCTCTCAAGGACTATAGAGGGAGTGGCAGCCTGAAATGCCTTCAGGATCTTTCTACCACAATCTGGAATTATATCTGGCTTCCTTCCACTCAGGCTAATCTCCTCATCAAATGTTTATTGGCCACACTGTTAGTATTTTCACTCAAACACACCTTTTTATTCTTCTCAGCCTAGTCAGGCTGAGAATTTTCCATTTAAGTTCTGTTTCCTCTTCTAGATTTTACAATAAGCAATCAAGAGAAACTATCAACACCCTGCACACATTGTTTTAAGAATTTGTTCAGCCAGATTTCTTTTTTTTTTGGTCCAGTCGTGGGGCCTGAACTCTGGGCCTGGGTGCTGTCCCTCAGCTCTTCAGCTCAAGGCTAGCACTCTACCACTTGAGCCACAGCACCACTTCTGGCTTTTTTCTTTTTGCTTATGTGGTGCTGAGGAATTGAACCCAGGGCCTCAGGCATGCAAGGCAAGCGCTCTACCACTGAGCCACCTTCCCAGCCCCAGCCAGATTTCTTAACTCACAGTTCCACCTTCCACAAAGCACTGGTGTAAGAGATACATAAAGCTGCTTTTGCTGGGTCCATAAATTAACTAGAAGTAGAACAAACAAGGAGGCACCAGCCTTCATTTTGTACCTGTGTCCTTTGATCTGAGTCATTCTTTCCTGAAATCACTTTGCTATCACTTTGGGCTCCAGGAAGGACAGGATTTACTGATAAGCAGCTTGTGACACTAGTCAAACTGCCACCTAGACAGGCAATGTCTCCCCCACCCTGCTCTCATATTGAGGTTTGAACTTATGGGCTCCAGCTTGCTCGACAGGCACTCTACCGCTTTAGCTACACTGCAGCCTTCTTATCATCTTATGACACGTGGCAAAATGCCACAATGGAAGAGAACAGCCAAAAGTTCAAGACAGACCGTTCACCATGTAACAGGGACTAAATTGTTCCCACTTCCCCCAAGTAAAGAAGGGATCATTTCTCTGGCACCTCCTCCAGAGAAAAAGACTGAGATAAATGTGAACCGGGCCCTTCCCAGAGACTGGGAATGTTTAATCATTATGCATACCTCTTTTCAAGTTCTTTGTTTAAAAAATTTAAAAGCCCAAGTCCAGTACAGACTGCTGAACCTGTACTGAAATACTAGTTTCACTGTGTTACTTTATTCCACATATAGGAGCAAGTGGTGGGACTAGACAATTTTCTTAGGACATAGACAGAGGTCACCTATGTTTTCTGCCCCATTGTAATGAGGATGGCCTTCCTCCAGTCTCCAATATATACTTCTTTTTTTTTTTTTTTTTTGGGTCCGGTCACAGGGCCTGAACTCTGGGCCTGGGCGCTGTCCCTCAGCTCTTCAGCTCAAGGCTAGCACTCTACCACTTGAGCCACAGCTTCACTTCTGGCTTTTTTCTTTTTGCTTATGTGGTGCTGAGGAATCGAACCCAGGGCCTCGCCACTTCTGGCTTTTTTCTTTTTGCTTATGTAGTGCTGAGTAATCGAACCCAGGGCCTCAGGCATGCAAGGCAAGCGCTCTACCACTGAGTTACCTTCCCAGCCCCTCCAATATGTACTTCTTACTTCTGTCTCCATCTACCACTAACTGGGTTATGACCATTGGTAATTTGTACAAAGATTCAGGCTCTGTCTACACTCATTCCAAGTCCTCACCCTGAACACTGTTTACAGCAATCTCGGCCTTTTCTCCTCCACATTCTTCCAGCTTCCACTAAGGTCCTTATTATACTTGTTATACTTCTCAGAATACCTGTTGCATTTATTATATCTCTCAGCACCAACCTTGGTCTATTCGTACAGTTATCACAAAGTAACAAAGAATAGGTAACTTATGAAAATAGAATTTTATTTCTCACAGTTCTGGGAGGTAGGAAGTCCAAGGTCAAGGCACCAGCAGGTCAGTCAGCCTCTGGTAAGGGCTACTCTCTGGTAAGATGGCACCTTGTTGCTGTGTTCTCCCTAGAGTAGGAATCATATCCTCACTGGTGGAAAGGAAAGAAGGGAGAGAAAGGGGAAAACACTCTCCATCATTAGGTTTTATTTATTTATTTGTTTGTTTTTGGGGGGGGGGTTCTGGTCGTGGGGCCTGAACTCTGGGCCTGGGTGCTGTCCCTCAGCTCTTCAGCTCAAGGCTAGCGCTCTACCACTTGAGCCACAGTGCCACTTCCGGCTTTTTTCTTTTTGCTTATGTGGTGCTGAGGAATCAAACTCAGAGCCTCATGCATACAAGGCAAGCGCTCTACCACTGAGCCACCTTCCCAGTCCCTATTTGCTTATTTTTGATAGTACTTAGGATCTCATGCTTTACTTTTTGGATAGAGTCTAAGGCTTTTTCTCAGAGCCTTTCTTAAACCACAATCCTTCATGCTACCCTTTCCTCCCACTGCTGAGATTACAGATACATTTATTGGTTGTGATAGAGTATTGGTAACTTCTTGCACAGACTGGTCTCCATGATCTTGCTAATCTCCATCTGCTGAAAGTGTCCTCATAAAAGGACACCTGCTGGCCACCAATGGCTCACATCCTGGCTACTCAGGAGGCTGAGATCTGAGAATCACAGTTCAAATCCAGCCCAGGAAGGAAAGGCCTATTAACTTATCTTCAATTAACTATCAAAAGAAGCCAGAAGTGGAGCTGTGGCTCAAGTGGTAGAGGGCTAGCCTTGAACACAAAAGCTCAGAGACAGCACCTAGGCCTTGAATTCAAGCTACAGGTCTGGCAAATAATAACAATAAGAATAAGGAAAAAATTTTCAAAAAATAAAAAGGATACCTAATCTCATTCACAAGAGTTCCACATTTATAGTTCAATCACAGGCCACAGCTCTTGCTAATGTTGCATCAATGTTAATTTGAAAGGACAAAACAGTTAAAACCACAGCAAAGAGCATTAAAATAACAATTGGCAAATGGGTGCTGGTGGCTCATGCATTTAATCCTAGCTTCTCTGGAGGAACGTCTATGTGAAAAATATGAGGAAAATGGATTGAAGTATGGCTCAGTGACAGAGCATTTGCCTAGCATGTGCAAAACACTGAGCACCATCCCCAACACTGAGAAAGAAAGGGGGGGCAGGGAGAGGGAGGGAGGGAAAGAGAGAGAGAGAGAAAGAGAAAGAAAGAAAGAAAGAAAAGAAAGAAAGAAGGAGGGAAAGAAAGAGTGAGAAGTTGAGAAAAAGAAAGAAAAAAAGGAAGGAAGGAAGAAAGAAAGAAAGAAAGAAAGAAAGAAAGAAAGAAAGAAAGAAAGAAAGAAAGAAAGAAAGAAAGAAAGAAAGAAAGGAAGGAAGGAAGGAAGGAAGAAAGAAAGTGAGAAGTTGGGTGGAAGTCATGACATTGAATAATGTTTCTTATTCTGGATCAGGTGAGATACAGAGTATTCCCTATATTCTTTTTTTTTTTTGGGGGGGGGGTCCAGTCATGGGGCCTGAACTCTGGGCCTGAGCACTGTTCCTCCGCTCTTCAGCTCAAGGCTAGTGCTCTACCACTTGAGCCACAGCGCCACTTCTGGCTTTTTTCTTTTTGCTTATGTGGTGCTGAGGAATCGAACCCAGGGCCTCAGGCATGCAAGGCAAACGCTCTACCACTGAGCCACCTTCCCAGCCCTCCCTATTTTCTTTTAAATTACATATGAGTGTTTTTATACATTTCTTTTATAGCCAAAAAACATATCATAATGAAGGAAAACCTAAAAGTCATCCTTCAAACAGTGCAGTCTATTCTTTCTATAAGATTAAGAAAGAAGGAAATGTAGAAATAAACTTAAAAACAAAAAGTAAAGTGAATGGTTTCACAGGTTCAGAAAGAGAAAGCCTAGAAGCAAATAAAGGCTGGCTTGCCTGTCTTCTGATTCTAGAGAGATAGAGATAAAAGCAGGTTGTACAGTACATGCCTATAATCCAGGCACTGCAAAGCTGTAAAGATTGTGAGTTCTAGGCCAACCTGGGCTTCATAATGAGCCTTATTTCAAAAAGACAAACACAAACCAAAATAGGTTGAAATAAAATAATAGGTCTAAAATAAATGTGAGGTCTAAATAAAATTGGGGAGAAAATAGGTAAAGTTGGATGGAAGGTTGGAGAAAGCACATCTAATAGAGTTGGTTTCCTTGATGTAAGAAGTCAAGCACATCCAATAATACAATTGGTTTCCTTGATGTAAGATGTCATCTGTGGAGAAAAATGAGGGACTGAGTAAAGCACTTCCACAAGACTTGGGATTTTACAGCCTGTGGATTAGGAAGGAAGGAAGGAAGGAAGGAAGGAAGGAAGGAAGGAAGGAAGGAAGGAAGGAAGGAAGGAAGGAAGGAAGGAAGGGAGGGAGGGGGAGGAAGGAAGGGAGGGAGGGAGGGAGGGAGGGAAAGGGGAGGAGGGGGGGAGGGATGGAGGGAGGGAAGGAGGGAGGGAGGGAGAGGCGTGCAAACACAAGAATTGCCAAAAAAAATAGCTGTATTTGTTAGTATTGATGAAAATAACAGGTAGTATAATCAAGTATCAAGTGACTCTAGGAGAAAGCCTCACAGGCCTGGATAAAATTCAACCTTATGTCTACCTCTTATTAGCAAGACACTCAAGGCCCACTAAGTCACTCCTGCTTCCAGTTTCCCCACTTTTAAAGTGATGAATTGTAATCTCAGGTTCTACGGCTTCCCCCTCTTTCCATTACTCACGCCCCTCTACCTCTTTTTTGTTCCTCAAACACTAAGGACACCCCTTCTTTTTTTGTTTCCAGTCTCACTACTTCTGACCCCTAAAATAATGAGCTTTTTTCCTATCAACCAATTTTCCCACTTTGCAGACAACTGGGGCTCAGCAACTCAATTCCATTGTCACTATCTTAAGTTAGCACTGGTCTCACAAGATAAAGACTCAGTCCCACAAGACAGCCCCAACTGTTGATATCAGTCCCCAAGGACTCTTGAACTTATGAATGACCAACTATAAATTTAGAGGTTTGCCACAACCTCAGGATGGATAATTTGCTAATACGTTATTACAGAATTCAAGAAAGCACTTGACCTATTACCAGTTTTTTGTTTGTGTTTTTGTGCTGATACTGGGACTTGAACTCACAGCATTTCATTCTCCTTTATTTTTTTTTTTCTCAAGATTGACACTCTACCACCTGACCCACACCTCCATTTCTGACATCTTTGCTGGTTGATTGGAGACAGAGTCTTTGAGCTTGGCTGACACTGAACTGAGATCTGCAGATCTCAGTTTCCTGAGTAATTAGGATTACAGGCATCAGCCACCAGCACCTAGCTCCCAGTTCTTTATTAAGGATACACACAGGGCAAGCAGTAGGAGCCAGGTGCACAGAGCTGCCATGCCCTTCCAGGCAAGCCACCCTCCCAGAGCCTCAATATGTCTACCAAGCCCATCATTTGATGTTTTTATGGAGGTTACATTCTGTAGGCATGATCAAATCATCAACCATTGGTGAGTAACTCAACTACAATCCCTAGCACCTTTCTAGAGGTTGGAGGATGGGGCCGAAAGTTCTAACTCCCTAGTAATGTAAGTGATTCCTCTGACATCTAGACTGAGGTCTAGATTCTAGGGGCTCATCAAGGTCCCTGTCACTAGCAGAATTTAGGTATTATGAAAACTTATTATGAATAACAACAAAATATTCCTATCACTACTACAACCACTCAGGAAATGCCAAGGGTTTGGCATTGTATCAGGAACCTAGGACAAAGATCAAATACACATTTATTATGCATTCCTGTATTAGGACTTAGACACTTTCAGTTCCCCAGCATACTCGCCTGAAATGTAGGCTATCAAGGGCTCTACTTAAAACTCAGACCTTTTCTTATGCTCCTACTCAGCTTTACTAGCTTCCACACACTCAGCAATATCAGAATTAACACTACTTATTGGTTATACACACACCACAACTACCCCACCCCCACATCCATCTCCCCCTCCACTGCCACCCCTATCAGGATCTCTTATTAGGATGCAAAGTCTCTAAAGGAAAGATCTTGATCATAATGGGATTCCCGGTTTCTACAATTCCTGGTAGGGAGTACTTTAAAAGTTATTTGCTGCACAAATGATGATTACTGAAGCTACTATCTTAACAGAGTTCCAGGAAAAGTTTGTTGGCAGAATGGGTTTGATTCCCAGCACAAAATTAACAACAACAAGAAGAAAAATCTATGTTAAAGGGTTTTAAGGCTGGGTGTATGGGTCAATGATAACAGCATATGAGCACAGGATCCTGGATTTGATCTCCAGCACTGGAAAAAAATAAATAAAAACCTGGGTGAAATGGGGATTGTGAGGATTAAATGAGAGAGTGCACAGAGAGGGATATAAAGTACTTAATACAATGTGTAACACATAGTAAGCTCATATTGGCTATTATCAAAGGAATCCAGAACAGAATGAGGTCAATGAGGGCAGGAGATATATAGGTTTCAAGGAGGGGGCAAGTCTTGAGGCTGATCTGGAAGTACAAAGATTTTTCTATCTAGATGAAGACACTGCAGACAGTTGGAATTATCTCCTCTGCTCCAGCCACCCCTCTCCAGTGTATGCTGTCTTCACATCCTTGATCAAATGAAGTCTCATGCCACAAAGAGTCACCTACTCACCAGCCTCTCTGCTTATCCATGAATCCACTTATATTTCCTTTCTACCCACCAGCCTAGATGAATTTCACTACTAAATAGACTCAACAATAACAATAAATTAATTCCAAGTGTATAGAAAAGAAGTGACCTATTCTTGAGTCCATTAATCCTATATCCTAAAGAAACATTCCATGTTTGTATTAAAAATCAAATACAAAGATCGTGTCCTCTTGTGAAAGAGGGGGTAAGGCACTCAAAACATCCACCCACAGGAGGTCAATAAACCATGATACATCTGTGAGAAGGTTAAACTGAGATACTTAGTTGAGCTAATTCCAAAATATAGTATGAATGGAAAAAAACTACAACACGTGATTTCATTCAGGTAAAACAGAGCATTTTAAAACAACACAGGAAGAAACCTATAGGTTTCTCTCCTCCCGTGTGTGTGGGGAGTGGTGGGAGTGGGGTGGAGGGAGGTTGTCAACAACTCTATCAAACTCTTCAACGTACTAAGTTTTCAATAAATGTTTGTTGAATGAAGGCAGGAGTACATGAAGAAAAGGACTGGAAAAGGTTGTCTTGTCATGCAAAGTATTCTATTTTTAAAAGACTGCATTAAAAGAAAAATAAAGAAAACATGGCAGGACTTATATAGACCACTTGACTTGGACAGACCACAGGACTTGGATAGCCTGGATCTGCCACCCAACGATAATAACTTCTGCACCGAATCACACAGCAGCTTCCCGCTCTTTGCCTGGCAGGCATCAGACCCCTTAAAAGGGGAAAGGTGAATGGGGAAATGCTAGGTTTTCAAACTGTTCCTCAACACCAGCGGGCCAGGGACAGTGCCCTTTCTAGGGTGCTTTCCTCCCCAGCCACTAGAGCCAGCGCTGAGTCCCGCGCACCTGTGCCCAGCGCACCTGCGCGAGCCAGGCTGCAGCGACCGGCGGGACAGAAAGCCCTCCGGGCGGGGGTGACGGCGGCGGCGTGGGCCGGGCGCGAAGGCACTTACCTCCCGGCGAGGCTCTCCGCTGGCTGAAATCAGACTCTCCCGCTCAGGCATCATTCTCCACACACGCCAACGTCTTCCCAGATCGCGCAGGGAGCGCAAAGGTCACCTACCTGGTCAGGGGAGGAGAAAGGCGGGGATGATTCCTGCCGGCCACTCGTCCAACACACCCCTTCGTGTGGGATCAGGGGGTTCGCGCGCGGCGCGCGCGGCCGGCCGGGCCTCCGATCCCCCCCACGCCCCGGGCCGCGCCGACCCCTGCCTCAGTGTCCCCACGGGAGCCGGCCCCTCCCCAGCCCCGGGTCTGCGCTACCTGGGGCAGATGCGCTCACGACTGGGTCCTCGGAGCCCCAGCCGAGTGCCGTGAGGGAAAAGCCGGCGAGAGGCGCAGCCCGGGACCCAAGACGCAGGTCCCCGGGTGCGGCCACTGCCTGAGGGGACGACTCGGCGTCAACTCCGCGCAGCCCCCTCACGGACGGTGCGCGCGACTCCGGGACGCCGCAGGTGGCAAAGCCTGAGACCGCTGCGGCACCTCGAAGATCGATCCGCGACCAGCCGGGGCGGCCCCATTTGTTCAACAGGAGACCGGTTTGGGGCAGGGGATGGGGGTACTCCCGGGGGTGGGGGGGTGTTCACGGTGGGTGGTGGAGAAGGGCGGGAGGGCGGGAGTGCTGGCTGTCCATCACAGGCCACGCCCCCACTCCACAGCCCAACTCCTACTAAGGGGGCGGGTCCCATGCGCGCCGGACGGAAATTTTGTCTACGCCTCGGTAGAGCCTATTGGCTGAAAGGCCATGGGAAGCTGCTGCCAGGAACCAATTGCAAAGTAAAGAGGTCCGTGAGGGCGGGGATAGCATGCCGTTATTTCCTCAGGAGCCAATAGAGAAGAGGAACGGCCGAGAGCTTCCTGAGTTCCGGGGTCGGCTAAAGATGGCGACTGCCCCTGGGAGCTGGTGCTTGTGCGAGTTACTGCGGTGAGTAGCCCGGGGCGTGGACTCACAACCTTGACCTGGTTTTTTGGTGGTAATTTTCTTTCGCGTGCAGCTTAAGTTTGCAGGGGAATGGCCTTCCTTGATGTGATTTTAGGAGATTGGGTCAGGCCAACTGGGAAGAAATTCCTCTCCCTTTGGGGTCTCCTAGATAGGTGGGAGACCGCTAGGTCTTTGACTCAGTTTACCGCAGTTTTCCCGCTTGCCCCCCTGCTGGCTAGCGACAGTTCCCAGCTTTGTGTCTGCCTTTTCTTTCTCCTCTTCGCAGTCCATTTTGTCCGTCGTAAATTCCTGATCTTCCTTCCCCGTTTCCCTCTAGGATGGAGCCACGAGTGTGTTTTTTTTCCAATCCATGATGCGTCTGTCTTCGGCTGAGAAGCTAATTCTTCCTTCTGGACTCGGGGCTTTTTGTTTGTTTGTTTAACTCACCCAGACTACTTTGGTTAATACGTGTCGCTTAATGATAACATATGTTCTGGGTTTCTTGACGATCCACTGCTTTATTTTCTCATTGATGTAAAAGTAGTTATAAAATATTGCCTTCTTTTTTTAAATTATTTTTTATGACTATGTAATACAGTTTCTTCTAGGACAGTTACAACATAGATCAATAAAAGGAAAAGCCACCAAGAATGTTTCCATCTGGTGATAACAGTTGCTAACATTTTGGTGGGAAAAATGACTTTTCTAACCTTTGTTATAAAATTTTTGTAAATGCTTTTTTTTTGCATAGTATTTTTTATTGTGAAAATACTGTACAGAGGGGTTACAATTACATGGGCAAGATAATGAGTACATTTCTTTTTTATTGCTATTCTCATCATGTTTTTTTTTATTGTGAACATACCGTACAGCGGGATGAGTACATTTCTTATCAAGCATTGTAGCCTCCTCCTTTGTTTCCCCTTCCCATCCCTTTCCATCCTCCCTCCCCTACTCCCCCAATCCTCCCGCTCCTCCCCTATCCCCCGCCGCCCCCCCACCAAAGTTGTAAAGTTCGTTTTGACATAACGACTTGTACATCTCATTGTTGCAATGGGTCCACCTGCATCCCTATTTAAACGATTTGTTTTTCCCCTTCCCCTCCACAAATTATACCGACATTAAATACAGTGAAAGCAGGGGTTATACTGTGGGGGAGGGACATACAAAGCAACAAAGAAATCATCTTATAAATGTGTTAGAAACAATCGCAAGAAAGAAAAAAAATTTGAATACATATCTTAGGGTTCATTTCCCTAACATCACCTTATCTAATGCTTTTTCCCACTGAACAAACTAAATATCTTTGATATTCTAGCTTCTAACTCTTTTGGTTTGGCCTTGCTTGGTTTGGTTGTTGTTGGTGGTGGTGGTTTGGTTGTTGTTGTTTTGAGACAGCCTCCAACTCAGGATCCTTCCCGGTAGTCCCCTTTATATGTCATTATTTATGCTCAGTGTTATCTCCTAGGTTCTTTTTTTTGTCTAACACCTACATATTTTTATTGAAGTTTAAAAAAAAATTGTGAGCCGGGTGCTGGTGGCTCATCCCTGTAATCCTAGCTGCTCTGGAGGCTATCTGAGGCTCTCGGTTCAAAGCCAGCCCGGGCAGGAAAGTCTCTGTGACACGTATCTCCAGTTAACTACTAGAAAACCGGAAGTGGCACTGTGGCTCAAGTGGTAGAGCACTAGCCTTGAGCTGAAGAGCTGAGGGACAGCGCCCAGGCCCACAGTTCAAGCCCCACGACCAACAAAAAAATTAAAATAAATTGTGGGCCAGTACTGGGACTTAAACTAAGGACCTCAAGTTCATCTTATATTTGGTACTCTACCATCT